>NW_024429266.1:44862150-46062150 GCF_017639785.1 Mesocricetus auratus
AATTTTGGCAATGACCCTTCTGCTTTTATTATGTGGAATACATTTAGGAGAATTGGTATAAGCTGTTCTTTGAATTTCTGGTAGAATTCTGCATTGAGGCCATCTGGCCCTGGGCTTTTTTTGGTTGGGAGACTTTTGATGATTGCTTCTATTTCATTAGGGATTATATGTCTACTTACATTGCTTATGGGTTCTTGATTTAATTTTTATAAGTGATATCTATGCAGAGAGTTATCAATTTCCTTTAAATTTTCAAATTTTGTAGAGAACAGGATTTGATTCTCTGGATTTCCTCAGTGTCTGTAGTTATGTCCCCTTTTTCATTTCTAATTTTGTTAAATTACATGTTTACACTCTGCCATTTGGTAAGTTTTTCTATCCTGTTGAGTTTCTCAAAGAACCAACTGTTCATTACATTGATTCTTTGTATTGCTTTCCTAGTTTCTACTTTAATCTCAGTCCTCAATTTGATTATTTCCTAGCATGTACTCCTCCTGGGTGAGTTGGCTTCTTTTTGTTCTAGAGCTTTCAGTTGTTCTGTTAATTCTCTAGTATGACTATTCTCCAGTTTCTTCATGTGGGCACTTAGTACTATGAACTTTCCTCTTAGCACTGCTTTCAAAGTGTACCATAAGTGTGGGTATGCTGTGTCTTAATTCTCATTGAATTCTATGAAGCCTTTAATTTCTTTTTTTATTTCAACTTTGACCCAGGAATGGTGCAATTGCACAATATTCAATTTCCACTACTTGTAGGGTTTCTGTAATTTGTATTGTTGTTGAATTCTAACATTAAAGCATGGTGGTCTGATAAGATACATGGAATTATTCCAATTTTTTACCTATTGAAGTTTGATATGTTGCCAAGTATGTGGTCAATTTTTGAGAAGGTTCCATGTGGTGCTGAGAAGATGTATTCTGTTTTGTTTGGATGGAAAGCTCTATAGATGTGTGTTAAACCAAATTTTGTCATAACTTTTATTAGTTCCAATGTTTCTTTCTGAAGTTTCTTTCTGGTAGTCCTGTATAGTGGTGAGAGTGGAGTGTTGAATTCTCCCACTATAAGTGTGTGAGGTTTTATATGTGATTTGAGTTTTAGTAATTTTTCTTTTACAAATGTTGATGCCTTTGTATTTGTGGCATACATGTTCAGAACTGAAACTTCATCTTGGTGGATTTCTCCTGTGATGAGTATGAAATGACCTCCCTCATCTCTTTTGATTGATTTTAGTTTAAATTCTAATTTGTTAGATATTAGAATTGCTACTCCTGCTTGTTTGTTGGGTCCATTTGATTTGAAAACATTTTCTCAACCTTTAACTCTGAGGTAAAATCCATTTTTGAAGCTGAGGTGTATTTCTTGTATGAAGAAGAAGGATTAGTTCTGTTTTAGTATTCATTCTGCTAGCCTGTGTCTTTTTATGGGTGAGTTAAGACCATTAATACTGAGGGATAGTAATGATCATTGATTGTTCATTGTTGTTAGTTTGGAATGGTTGTTGGTGGTGGAACTGTATGCAGATTTCTACCACTTTTTTGTTTTGGCTGTTGTTAAAGTGGGATTATCTATTGCCTATGTTTTCTGGTTGTAGTTAACTTTCTTGGGCTGGAGTTTTCCTTCCAGAAGTTTCTGTAGGGTTGGGCTACTGGATATGTATTCTTTAAATATTGTTTTGTCATGGAATATCTTGTTTTCTCCATCTATAGTGATTGAAAACTTTGCTGGGTATAGTAGTCTGCATTCGCATCCATGGTTTCTTAGTGTTTGTAGAATATCTATCCAGGAACTTCTGGCTTTCAGAGTTTCCATGAAGAAGTCAGCTATAATTTCCAGAGGTTTGCCTTTATATGTTACTTGACATTTTCCTCATCTGCTCTTAATATTCTTTCTTTGAGTATTTGGGGTCTAGATTATTATGTGACAAAGGGACTTATTGTGTACCAATCTATTTGGTGTTCTGTAAGCTTCTTGCACCTTCATTGGCATGTTTTCTTTAGATTGGGAAAGTTTTCTTCTATGATTTTGCTTAGTATGTTTTCTGCCCCTTTGAGGTGGTAGATTTCTTCACATTCTTCTATACCTATTATTCTTAGGTTTGGTCTTCTCACAGTGTCCCATATTTCCTGAATATTTTGTGTTAGGGATTTGTGGGACTTAAGATTTTCTTTGGTTGATGGATCTATTTCTCCTAGTGTCTTCAACACCTGAGATTCTCTCTCCCATTTCTTGTATTTTGATGGTTATTCTTGCATCTGTAGTACCTGACCATTTGCCCAGTTTTTCTATTCCCAACATTCCTTCAGACTGTGTTTTTTAATTTTCTCTATTTCATCTTTCAACCCTTGCATTGTTTGAATTATTTCTTGCAATTTTTGATTTGTCTTTTCATCCATTCTTGCATTTTGTTTGTTTTCTCTTCCATTACTTTAAGAGATTTTCTCATATCCTCTTTGAGGGCCTCTATCATTTTCATGAAGTTGTTTTTAAGGTCAATCACCTCTGCTTCATTTTCATTGGAATTCCAGTAAGTGCAGAAAGATCTTTTTCATCTCCTGGTGTTAATGTGATCAGGGTATAAGCAAGTCCAATACTCTGGTAGTTCTACTCTTCCTGGTTCTGTGGGTGGATGCTGAGGAGCATTGTCTCCTGCTGGATTGAGAGCCACAGTGGCAGTCCCCAGGCACAGAAGTGGTTGTCTTCTTATGTTGCTGTCTATAACTTATCTTTTGAGGTAAGGTAATGATAAATAGAAATAGTATTGACATGATGGATAAGATATAGAAAATGTTATCTGCCTGAACCCAGTGTTAACTGACTGAATTACCTTGCAAGTCAACAATTTCGGAGAATTGCCCTGACTGCAAGTCCCTCTTTGTGTCCCACTCTTGATATAAAGGTATGTGATCTGTCAGCTGTTATTTTGGTTTTTTACTTTTGTTTTGTTTTTGTATGTTTTCTCTCCTGACCATATTTTTAGGAATGTAGGAATAAATCAAACTATTAAATTGATACTGCAAAAATGGTAAATCACTAATTAGTCACAGATTCTACCAAAGTGTCAAGTAGAAATATAAGAAATGATAAGTTTTTTGGTGAAAAAATACTCATTTCATTTATAAACAATACAGCGTGTAGGAATTGAATTCTAAAGACAATTTAAATATGGTAGGCTATGAAAGAAGATATGCTACTCATTGTTCTAAGGAAACTGCTTTTTGAAATAAACATTTTGCATCAATTGTAGTAATCTTCATTTCAAATATGTAAGATCAATACACTAACATTGACTATCCAAGTGCTTATCTTGACTTGGTATCCTTAAACAAGTGTTTCTGTAACATCCAGATTGCATTTATAATGTATTTACTTTGTAAGCTTACAACACATTTGACAGCTTTATACACTGCTATAAGCTTTAATATTTGTTTTTGTGTGCTTACTTTTTATCTTTTTACTCCTTAATATTCCCCTCATAATTGTATTAATTGATGAAATTTTTTCTATTTTTAAAGCTGAACATGCATTATATTTTATTTTTCTTTTTTCTACCATCCTTGCCTTATCAGACTCGTAGCACATGTCTTTGGTACAACATTTGTAACATGATCACCATTGCACACAGTATTATATATGTAAATCTTCCCCTATACTAGCATTGTTATATTAAATTAAGTATAAAGTTAATTATTGTTTTTTCAAGGCTTGTGAAGAATTGTGTGGAGCATATGGGGAGGGGAGAGGGGACTGAGAGAAAGACAGGGGAAGAAGAGGAAGGGAGAGGCAGAAATGGGGGTGCAGGAAGTTTGAGTCAAGGGAAGAATAGAGCAGAACAGGATGAAAAATACCATAACAGAGGGAGTCATTATAGGTTTGAAGATAGATCTGGCACTAGTGAGATTTCCAGAGATCTACAAGGATGATACCAACTGGCAATTGAAGCAATAGTGGAGAAGCTGCTTTAAATGCCCTTTCCCAATAATAAAATTGGCAACTACCTTATATGCCATCCTAGAGCCTTCATCCAGTTGCTGATGGAAACAGAGGCAGACACCCACAGCTAAACACAGAACTGAAATCCTGAAATCTAGTTGCAGAGAGGGAGGAGTGATGAGCAAAGGGGTCAAGATGGGCTTGGTGAAACCCACAGAAACAACTGACCTGAATAAGGGAGCTCATAGACCCCAGACTGATGGCTGAGAGGCCAGCATGGGACTGATCCAGTCCCCCTAAATTTGAGTGTCAGTGAGGAGGCCTCATTAATTTTTGGAGCCTCAGGTATTTGATCAGTATTTATTCCTGGCATACGAATGGACTTTGGGAGCCCATTCCTCATGGAAGGATGCTCTCTCAGTCTAGACACATGCAGAAGGGCCTAGGCCCTACCCTGGATGATATGCAGACTTTGGAGATCCCCAATGGAGGGTCTCTCCCTCCCTGGGGAGTGGAGTGGGGATTGGCAGTTGGGTTGGGGGAGTTGGAGGATCTGGGGAAAAAGGGAGGGAGAGGGATTTGGGACTGACATGTGAAGCAAACTTGTTACTAATTTACATTAAAAAATTAAACATATAAAACAAGTAAATAAATTCTAATAAAAATGAAAAAATTAAATACTACACATTTTCTTACATTAATCTGTGTACTCATGCTTAAAATGAAAATTAGAATTTCACCTTTAAAATGCATATTAAATTGGGCATAAAAATATGGCATAGTCATTAAAACTACTCGTTATTGTAGAGAATCTGAGTTCTGTTCTCAACACCAACATGGTGACTCACAATCATATGTAGCTTCAATTGCAGGGTATATATCACTATATTAATTATTTAATATCTGCAATCCATAAATAAATGACTGGAATGACGAATATTCAAAATGAGAGGATGAATAAATCAATTGCTTTATTGCATTGCAGTATTTTTGCTTTTAGATTGTAAAATTTCAGTTATATTGTATTATATTAAAAGTGTTAATTATTGTGAGATTACTTTGTAAGTCCATCTATGTCCTTCAAAGTACAGCACCAGTGAACACTTCATGAAAAATTAATCACAGAACAAAACTCTGTAGGAAATACATCAACATTAGGAAAGGAATCAAAGCCCATGACGAGTATGTCTCTAAGCTATAGATGAATATTGTAAATGTTAATATAGGAAAGGAATTGCAGTTAAACTAGAAGAGAAGAATGAAGATGGCAATGGTTAAATATTCATTTGTTATTACCTTATGATTAAAAACTATATCATTGCTTTAATTATTGAGTGCATACATTTATAAAATGGATATCTATATGCTGATTTTTTTTCAAGAAACAAATTCTATTTCCATACATATCTGTACTAAATTAAATATATAAAGTATATTTCACTAAACAGAACACAAGGAAGTAAGAAGGAGCCATATAATAAATAAATGCATATATTTAATCAGGATCAGTGAAAATAAGGGAGATTATACACAGAAGTAAATGTAATGAGAAGAAATTATGTGTATGTATATGTACCATGTATCTGATTATAATACCTGGTAAATAAAGTCAAAATTCTTGGTCCATGAGAAGAAGACTGTAGTAACACAAATATTATGAGATATTAGTCCCCTACTTTGTACAACATACAGCAATTCAGAGAGAAAATAAGGAAGCAAATGTACCTCCAAAGACTAGAGAATACACCTGTGCCTACTGCAAGCCTACAGAATGCCAATGACTTGAAGGCTTAGCCTACATTTATTCTATATAGCTTTGTGTTACTGTCCAGCTCTTTCCCTCTGGACCTATAAACAACTGGAGTTGATTTCTATGACTGGCTGGAAGAGTATAAGCTGAATCATACTTTGTCTTCTGTGATATATCTATTTCCATGCCTATTCCTATATCAAACTTACAAGTGGGCACCAGATTTTCTATCCTTCTTGAAGCATTCCTCTAAATTTAGCTGATTCATAAATTTCAAATGCCTTATGCCCACAGATTTTGATTCAATATACAGCCTATAGAAACTTCAAAAATTCCATTCTAGTGAACATACTATTGTATCTATTATATGAAATCTTCTATAATGTTGCCAATGCCCTATCTCTGTGCTATTCACTGCTGGAGATTAGTCACTGTTAACAAGAAGCAAATGTGTCCATGAAAGATGGCTTTAAATTAAAATGTGCTTAAAGTTAAATAACCATTTTGATTAGAGCTACCATTTTGGGAAGTATGGATTGAAATCTAGCTATTCAAAGGTAGAACAATGCAGCAGCACCTGGGAGACTGTAACAAATTAAATGTTCAGGGCTCATTTTAAAACAAGCAAACCAGCATTCACATTTTAATCAGATTCCCAAATGATCCACATGCCAATAGATTTGCTATTCATTTTCTAAAGAGAAATTTACTCCAAATGAAATGGATCGAGATGGCTATGAAATCTTCTATCCAGATCGATACAATTGCATACTGCTATCAATTCATTGAAATTCTGGAAAGTTTAGAAGGAAATATGAAACATTATATTTTTAAGAAAACATATTCCATTTAAGCATGTTATATATTTAAGGAGATCAGAAACTACTAACACTTGTGCTGACCTTTGGGAGCCCATTCCTCATGCTGGATTGCCTTGCCCAGTCTTAATACAAAGCAAGGTGTTTAGTCCTTCCACAACTAGATATGCCGTGCTTTGTTGGCACTCATGAGAGACATGCCCACTTTCCTTACAGAAACAGAGGAGGGCCAGAAGGGAGGCTGGAGCAGCAGAAGGAGAGGAGGGAGGAGAAACTGCAGTCAGGAAGCAAAACAAATGAAAAAAAACTAATAATAATTAAAAAAGAATTAAATGGTAGTTTAAAATGCATTTCTGGTCAGCCCCACCCATTACCATGTATTCTGGCAAGTGTGTACCACTGTGATGAACAGGTACGTGCTATATAAATTAGAGAAAAGAACAAGAGTGGTTTCTGTACTGTGGAGAGAACCAGAAATGAAGACACAAAGATTTTGAGAAACAAGCTGATGGGGTAGCCCATGCTGCCACCTGGTGCCAAGTGATGTTCTATGCTAAAACTGAGGGGTCATGCCTAGGTCCATGGCACAACCTTTGCCAGGGTCTGTTTCAATGTTTGTGATCCATGTTGCAACGTAAAGCAGTCAGGAAACACGGTATCTTGGCCAACACCACAGGTCATGTTGATCTCTTACAAGGGCCATGCTGCCGCTGGGGCCATATTTATCTGAGTGGCCTGAGCTGCCTCGTGAGGCCATGGTGATGTCTGGGATTGATCTGTGGCCTAGTGCCATGTCTAGGTCTGTGGTCCTATGGCATCAGGGATCTGTATTGATGTTCATAGGTCTTGTTATCACCAGGTGCTATGAAACAGCTTGCCCTGATGGTTTAGATACCAGAGATATGGTATCTCTGCCTCTCACTGGCCCCTGCAATGGTAGATGTGGCCCTGATCCTTGCCTGAGGGGAATGCTCCCGATAAAGACCTGGACTGACCAACTCTGCTACCACCTGGGCCCACATCCAAGGATTTCAGTTAGCCCATGTTACCCTTGTTGTATCCATCCCATCTGTGACTTGCTGGAGTTTGAGAAGAGACTGGGCCTGCAGAACCATAACATCAGGATCTCTATTACTCGGGGTAACAGCCAGATACCTGAGAGAAGTTTCAGTGATGGTCCAGTATTGATGTTGTAGCAGAAGCCAGAAGCCTTGAAACTTACCAACAAACTACTGCTATAAACATTTACAAGTAAAGCTGTTTGGGCAAAGAGGCATACTATGTGACACATTGCTAATCCAAAGGCCACTACGATGACAAATATGTGATGTTGAGGAAGGAAAGATGATACACTTTTTTGTTTTTATTTTATTTTATTTTTTATTCTTTCATGGTAGGGACTACAAGGTTTGAAAGCAGACAAGGAAGGATTGGGAAATGAGTGAGATTTGATGTAAAAATTCTCAAAGAATCAAATAAAATAATTACAAAAAGAAAAATAAAAGACAAAATGCATTCCTGAACAACCAATGGATTAATGAATAAAGGAAAGCATATTCAAACTGATGTTCATTAGCTTTGTATATAATACCTTAAAACAGAAAACGAATCAAATAGGACATGCAAATAGGACTAATACTATGTTGTATTTATCAGTATTTTATTCATATTACACACATAAGAAAGAAAAGAAAAACTGTTGGAATACACAAAAAATTTAGGAGATTCCTTAGATTTTGTTTTGCAGAGGAAACTGAATAAATAGTATTTGCAATATACAGCATTATTCACATACAACTTAGAAGAGTACTATGGAATCTCTAGAGAAGAGGTCATTCCTGGTGAGTAATGTAGGAATTAAGGTGCCAGAAGAATGCCTGAATGAAGAATGCATGCATTATCAGTTTGTAGGGATTGTGATGTGAATCTATGCATGTTTGCATGTACACTTAACATTATGTCCTTTGTCTACATATCATTTTTGGTTCACACAGTTTACTTTTTGTCATAATACATGCTGATATCACAGAAAAGGAATTTGAAAAATAATATTCAGTAAAATCATAAAGTTCAATCAATGTATGCCATTATAAAGGGTTTTAAGTGAACAAGCAAATTTCTCTCAATATTGCATAGGTATATTACTTATCATATATATAAACATGAAATACAAATTTATATAAATGGTAATTGGAAATTAAGCTTTTCCAAGATTTCAAATGCTGCTTAGTTTAAGTATTTAAAAATTTTTCTAGCAGAAAGTTTAATTAACAGTGTCTATAAAGAGCTCAATATATTTCTACTGCTTAGAATTCAATATGTGTAGGTGTAGACACTAGATCAATATACCACATCCTTAAGGGTAAATCAGTTAATAGTAAGTAAAAGAAATCCATTCACCCAGTAAACATTCTATCAAAAGACGACAGGAATTGTCACTAAGATCTATAATGTAGCAACAAGGACTCAAATATGAACTTAGGAGATTTTCCACTGGCTTGTTTTGTCTATAATAATGTAAATAGCATAACAATTGTATTTGTGATTTCCAGGTATACCTGAAAAAGATACATAAATTGTCATTTTTTCTGGAAGTCCCTACACACTTGAATAAAGTGGTAAAAATGATATGATTATTGTAATCACAAATCAATTTTATTTCAAATCTTTCATGCTACAGATTTTTAATATGTAACAGTATGTGAAGTACCACAGCCACTTTATTTTATTGAATAATCAAATCAAGTAAGCTGTGGCTCCTGAATAGTTGAAGCTGGTTACAGAGCAAATGCATAATATAAAATACCCATGGTGAGAATGAATACTCCACAGTGATATAAAAAAGACCGTGTACTAAACATGGATTAGGGAACATTTGCATATGAAAAAGATAAAAATTGTACGATTGCCTATGCCATGAATAATTGTATATTTAAGCAAGAGTTTAATTTTACTTTTCTTTCATTTTCCCACAAACAAAATGAGGAAAGTGAATGATGTTTAAAATAATTACTAACACAAAGTATGTCAGTGTTTTGGCTTTACCTGATATAAAATCAGATACACCTGAATTCCCCTGTGTGTATGTAGTACAATTTTGTTTTCCATATACATGATTTTACTTAGGAAATGTGAATAAATAAGCAATGGACATGCATCTGCAAACCTCTGTGTAGAGGGGAAAAATCAAATTAAGGATCTTGCAGGCAAAAAAGACACAGTTGGAAAATATATTTTTAGTGAGTTGACCTGGTCCCAGGAACACAAATGATGTCTGCTTTCTTCAAATTCTGATTTTAGGTTCGATATTTTAGAATTCCTTGTTTAACTTGGACCGTCTGTAAGGCCCAGGGAGATAGAAAGAGACCACCGCACAGCAAAAAAATGCAGTAAGGAAAAGGAGGATAATAGAACATGAACATAATAAAAATAGAGGAGGTGACTGCACAGCTAGGAAATCAAATAGGGGCAGAAGGATGGGAGACACCAGGTGTGGGGAGAATTAACTGAAAATAATGATGTCATAAGCTAATTTAAAATCAGAATTCTTTAAAAGATTTTCAGGATACATATGCTGCTTGGGTTTAATATGCTCATCCCATAAATCATAAGTTTTCAAACAAAAATCCTAGTGCCCAGTGTGGCATACTTTCTTAAGAGTTATAGTCAGATAGACCCCATAACAACATAAGCTATTGCTATTCTCTTAGTTTCCCACTAAATTAAATGATAAAACCTGTTCCTGACAACACCACATACTTTGGGTATAAGATTAGAGAAATCAAGCAAGAACTAATCTTGAAGCTTGTCTCTGCTGTCTACTATCCACAGTTTCACAGCATGGGAATATAAAATGGAGGCTGTTAAGGGAGAAAAGTCATCAACAGTTTGAACTGATTCTGAATCCTGCAGACTGCAGATACCTGGATGTCCAACAGGATATGCCAACTGGTGCCATTGGATTGGATTTCAGATGCACTCAATAGATCAAATACATGTGGGTTACTAAAGGGGAAGTCCTTCTGTGTATATGTAAATAAAGCACTGTTGGCCAATAGAGAAGCAAGATAGGTGGAACTAGGAGTCTAAAAGGATTCTGGGAAATGTAGTAAGGAGAGTCTTCGCCATGTGAACATGGGTAAAGGACACATGAGACTGCATCTTTGGAAAGGTAAGTCCTTATAAAACATAGTAATTATGTGTTGATAATTAAGTCAGAGCTAGCCAATTAGAAACCATAGCAAACAGCCAACAGCTTCATAATTATTATAGTATCTTGTGTGTTATTTGGAGACTAAAGCAGCAATGGGATCAAGGTAGAATCCTGCAAAAATATGGCGCCCAGACTTGGGACATGAACTCCCACTTAAGAATCTAACAAAAACTTAAAAAGGGATTTTAGAAACAAAAGAACAGAAACAAACACAACTTCTTGGTAGCAGCATTTTTCTCGAGTGGACTCTGTTTTGCTAGAGACAAGCAGAGACTTGCAGGGCCAATGCTGGCAGTAAACTTATGCCTGCCATCTTGCAATGACAGCAGTTAAAACAGCCACGGCTGTTAGCAGATAATAGACACATAGCCAGAAAAACATAAAGATTTACAGTAAATCAGATTCAGATAAAGTAAAACTAAAAGGTTTACAGGCTTTTTAGAGAAAAAGAAACAAGATAAAGTGGTTAAAAATATAGGGAGAAAGGCCCAGGATAGCCAAAACATCCCTATACAATAAAGGAACTTCAGGAGGCATCACTATACCTGACTTCAAGCTCTTTTATAGAGCTATAGTCCTGAAAACAGCTTGGTATTGGCACAAAAATAGGCAGGTAGACCAATGGAACCGAATCGAAAGCCCTAATTTTAACCCACACACCTATGAACACTTGATTTTTGACAAAGAAGCTAAAACTGTACAATGGAAAAAGAAAGCATCTTCAACAAATGGTGCTGACATAACTGGGTACTGGTATGCAGAAGACTGCAGATAGATCCATGTTTATCGCCTTGTACAAAACTTAAGTCCAAATGGATCAAAGATCTCAACATAAATCCAGCCACACTGAAACTTTTAGAAGAGAAAGGGGGAGATACTCTTCAACAAGTTGGTACAGGAGACCACTTCCTAAACATAACACCAATGGCACAGGCACTGAGATCGACAATTAACAAATGGGACCTTCTGAAACTAAAAAGCTTCTGTAAGGCAAAGGACACAGTCAAAAAGACGAAAAGGCAGGCCAAAGAATGGGAAAAGATATTCACTAACCCTACATCTGACAGAGGGCTAATCTCCAAAATTTACAAAGAACTCAAGAAACAAGTCTCCAAAACACCAAAGGATCCAATTAAAAGGTGGGGCACAGAGCTAAATAGAGAATTCTCAGTAGAGGAGGCTAAAATGGCCAAGAGACACTTAAGAAAGTGCTCAACATCCTTAGCCATCAGGGAAATGCAAATCAAAACAACTCTGAGATACCATCTTACTCCTGTCAGAATGGCTAGAATCAAAAACACCGAAGACAATTTATGCTGGAGAGGATATGGAGAGAGAGGAACACTCCTCCACTACTGGTGGGAGTGCCGACTCATACAGCCTCTTTGTAAATCAGAATGGAGATTCCTCAGGAAAATGGGAATTAATCTACCACTAGACCCAGCAATTCCACTCTTAGGCATATATCCAAATGAGGCAAGTTCATACAACAAGGGCATCTGCTCCACTATGTTCATAGCAGCATTATTTGTAATAGCCAGAACCTGGAAGCAACCTAGATGCCCCTCAACTGAAGAGTGGATAGAGAAAATGTAGTACATTTACACAATGGAGTATTACTCAGCAGAAAAAAAACAATGGAATCTTGAAATTAGCAGGGAAATGGATAGCACTGGAAGAAACCATCCTGAGTGAGGTAACCCAGTCGCAAAAAGACAAACATGGTATGTACTCACTCATATATGGATTTTAGACATGGATCAGGATAGTGGCAGTCTGCACTTCCACTGATAGAGAGTCTGGGATACAGGAAAGAACCTAAAAGATATGCATATACACATAGTACCCAAGAGAAGAGGATTGAGACAAGATCCTCTGAATGGATGGGGAACATGACGAGGGGTGGGGGGGGAGTGGGACCTGGGAAGAAGAGAGGGGGTGAAGAGGAAGAGAGGGGAACAGGAAGTTGAGGGGGTGGGAAGAGGGAATCATAGGATCGAATACAGATCAGGTACCAGAGTGACCTCGAGCGATCTAAAGGGATAACACCAATTGGCAAGCTTAGCAATAGTGGAGAGACCACCTCAAATGCCCATTCCTGATAATGAACTTGATGTCTATAACCATCCGGGAGCCTTCATCCTGTGACTGATGGAAGCAGAGGCAAACACACAATTAATCACTGAACTGAACCCAAGGAACCCAGTGACAGAGAGAGAGGAGTGATGAGCAAATTGGCAAAGAATGGGCTGGCAAAACCATCAGAGACAGCTGATCTGAACAGGGGAGAGCTCTTGGACCCCAGACCGACAGTGGGAAGGCCAGCATGGGACTGATCTGGACCCCCCCAAATGTGAGTGTCAGCGAGAAGGCCTGGGCAACCTATGGGGCCCTGAGCTGTGGACCAGTGTCTATCCCTGGTATACAAACAGTCTTCATGTGCCTATAGCACAATGAGGGATGCTCTCTCATCCTGGAGTCTTAGGGGAGTGCCTGGGCCCTACCCAGAGTAAAATGACAGACTCTAGATATCCCCTATGTGGAAGGATTTGGCAATAGGATGGGAGGGTGGGGGGGAAGGGGAGTGCAGGAGGAGGGGAGAGAGAGGGAACTGGGATTGACATGTAAAACAAGCTATTTAAAATTAAAATAAAAAATGATATAAAAAATATAGGGAGAGAATGACCGGGTGGTGGTGGCATATATGCCTTTAATCCCAGCATTCCAGAGGTAGAGGTAGGCAGATTTTCACAGAAACCTTGTCTCAGAGAAAAAAAAATAAATAAATAGAAGTAGAGCAATAAAAAAGCCATGTAAAGATGAAAAATACTCAGAGTCTGGATACTGTATGTTATTGTGTTTTCCAGTTGTTCAGTTGCTAAGAAAGAAACAACTCCTGAAATATACTTGAATATAAATGCTGCTAAATTAATCCAATTTATATATTTTTAAAATGCTTTGACTTCTAAATTTAAATATGAGGACAGGTTACTTGGGAAAGGAATTTCTGCTTTTGTTTCCACAGAAAATGGAAAGTTGTGAATTTCTTCCAGACTTCTGTGGTTTGATTAAGCAAGAACCCCGGAAATAGTGTCCCAAGTGATCCAGCATCTGAAACAACTGAGATGATGCAGCCTTGCAGACTACAAAAACAAGGTTTCTGTATTTTATTATGATGCCCACGATGTAGACAGTACCCCCTATAAGCAGAAAGCAGTTTGGAATAACAATGGCCAAATTCCCAAATACTGTTTATAAATCTTTGTTTTCGTTTAAATTGGGTTGCTTCTAAATGGTAGTGATCCCAGTCAATCTCTTTCTAAAGGGAAAAAAGGGAGTATGATATAGAAATGAATACTTTGTATTGGTATGGATTTTCATTTATTAATACAAATTTAAGGTCAGTTTTGTGATATGTATATTTCTCCTCTTGTTTAGGAATTTGTTTGTATAACATATTTAAAAATATAATGTATAATTAAATATAGATTATAGTTACCTATAATAGTCAAAACTTATGTTAGGAAGGTTTTCTAGATATACAGAGATATATTTGAGATAGATAGTCTTCAAAACTTTCAAAGAAGAAAGTGGCATTTCAATGGTTTAGAATTTTTCATAATAGTGAGACACATCTACTCCTGGCAGCACCAATTATATCTGAGAAGAAAGTTCTTATGAAGTTTGCTTTCAACATGGCAAGATTAGTCATTTGGGCAATTAACTGCTCTTGCCTGGACTGTTTAACTGTTGCTTTATAAACTGGACATGTAGGACTCAAAGGAAAGTGACTGCTGAATGTGATGGACAGTCCTACAGGGTTCGTGCTTCATGGAAGTGTCTGACAGACATTCTGTAGGACACAGCAAAATGACTGACCAACTGCCAATGCAGATGGACAGTTTAAAATTTCCTGCTTTGGAGAGAAGTCTGGAAGGCACACTGTGGCCTGTGGTCTGAAATTGGATGCCCCAATGTTGCAGAGGAACTTCAGGTGACTGTCCAGGTAGCAAGATGTCTCTGTCAATTCTAGAGTTTTATATTATCCTTCTGTGGTCTATGATGGAGTTGAAGACGGATAGTTATAATTATAGTTGTCTTTAGTTATGATGAAAGATGAGCTACATATAAGACTTTAGACTCACATAGATAGGAAAGATGATATTTTCTTTGAATCTTGCTAAATGTTAATACACTAACTCTTGTTAGTTCTTACTCGATAACTGTTTTGTATAATTTGACTATGTTAAGTAAAAACCTTTCTTTTTATTTAGACAGAAAAGAGGAGATGATGGAGGAAGTCCTTCTGTGTATATGTAAATAAAGCACTGTTGGCCAATAGGGATGCAAGGTAGGTGGGACTAAGAGTCTAGGAGGATTCTGGGAAATGTAGTGAGGAGAGTCATCACCATGTGATCATGGGGAGAAGACACATGAGGCTGCATCCTTGGAAAGATGAGTCCTTATAAAAATATATATTAGTGATTATGGGTTAATAACTAAGTAAGAGATAGACGATTAGAAACCATAGCAAATGGCCAACAGCTTCTTAATCAATATAGTTTCTTGTTTGTTATTTGGGGCCTAAGCAGCAATGGGACTAAGGTGGAATTCCGCAACAGGGTACTATAAGTTGTTCAAACATTCATGGCTGGGGAGGTCAGAGGTACTAGTATGGTATCTGTTACTAATATTAGCTGCAATTTTGCTATGTGGAAAATATGTCAAACTGCCTTGTAAATATTCATATTTAAAACCATAGGTCAGACCTTGGCCAGACTGTCCTGGATGGTTCCATGCAGGGTCCCTGATTATCAGTCAGTTCAGACTCTGTGAGTTCCTATGAGGCCAGGTTAGTTGTTTCTGTGGGTTTTGTTGTAATGTCATTTACCCACCTGGCTCATACAATCTTTCCATTATCTTCTCAGCAGGACTCTCTGACTGCTTATTTGGGAATGTTTGACTATGGGTTTCTGAATCTGCTACCTGGATTGCTTGATGAGTCTTCTTTGATGACAGTTGGGCTAGGTACCAATCTATGAGTATAGCAGAATATCTTTAGTAATCATTAAATTGACATTTTTTTTGTTTTCCCCCAGTCATGTTTGGTTTTATTTCTAGGTATCTGGGCCATCCAGCCTCTGGGTCCTTGCAATCAAGGCAGTGTCAGGGTCTGTACTCACTTTTGTGGCATGGGTTTCAGGCTAGACCAATTATTGGTTGGCCACTCCCACAACCTGAAAGACACAGCTGGAACGGGGGCATTTTAACATCATATGAAAACCTGGTGCAAGGTAAACTTCCAACAATCTACGAGGATGAGCCAAGCTAAGACTCTGAAAAAAAGAGGATACATAGCCTCAACTGGCCACTACCTATGACTAGGCAAAAAAAAATTAGTGAAGGGATTAGGATACCAAAACAGCCACATAACCTTTGACCTTCAGCCCTTTAGGCCTATGGGATTTGCCGAGGTTAGGCTGACAAAGAGAAGGCATTTTATAATAATCACTAGTACAGTGAAAGTAAAGTAATTTTTGTGAAGTATATCAAAGCAAATGTTTACAAAAATGCTTCATTGATTACACTTAAAAATCAAAGGAAGTGAAACTTAAGTTCACAAAATAACTTAAGAGCTGTATTAAAGACTATCCAACTCTAGAAAAACACCAATGTGTTTACTAAAAGTGAATGACTGAACAATAAGTAGCAACTCATTTAAGTGAAGGAGAAAGTAATAAACCAGGCACAACAGAGGAAAAAAGTCATATAAATATAGCATGCTGACTAAAAGTGAACCTGTGTGATGATCCAATTTTTGGTTGCTATTGAAAAGTGAAAAATCCACTCATAGGGTTAAAATATACATTAATTGTCTGAAACAGAATGTGTAGATATGTAAAAGGGTATGGACAGTTACACAAGATAGAAGGACTTTTTTCTATTTGATATGTCTTTTTGAAAATGGAAAAATAAATAATGAGAACAATAAATAGAAAAATAAATAATGAGAACAATAAATGGAAAAATTAATAATAAGAACATTTACATATGGCTATCACAGATTTAAATTTAAGATATGTACATTGTACTGTATCTATATTTTATCTAAGAATTAAATCAGGAAAATTTAAAAGTTTCATATCAAAACTTTTGCTTTTCAAACCATCAGTACTGGCATTGTTTATTTGCAAATGGTGTCTGTGCAGATCCTAATTTCAAACATTTTCTTCTCATCATCCATTGCCCTTTCAAGAATTGACATCCCTACAATTAGCTCAGAAAGAAGGAAATGATAAATCATTAGTACTCAATACAGACTTATGCTTTCCATTTACAAATAATTTGTGCTTCACTTGCCAGCTGTATGTAAACAAGGTTTGCTTTTTCTTTATGTAGTCTTCAGGTTCTCTTAAGAGTCTCTAACATTGCTGGTGGGTGGAGGTGATTAACACCTTTAATCCCAGCACTTTTGAGTTCAGGCCAGCCTGGTCTATGGGAGTGCCAACACAATCTCCAAAACCATACAGAGAAACTCTGTTTCAAAAAATAAGATTCTCTACAATAGAGGAATCTCTCGTAAAAGCACAGCCTTAATTTCTTTTGACTCTTGCAGAAATTTATTCATTGAAACCATCTATTTTCAGAGTAATATTATGTTAATATCTTTACAGGCATCAACATGGCTTGTAACCATTCTTTAATTCCTGAAGTGCTTCCTATTAGGCAATAGAGTTAAAAGAAATACTGCTACTTCATGTTCTGAGATTTTATTTTTTAAGTACTGGAATAACTTATGCATTTCCATATTCTTCTTGGATACCATCTGTCATGATCTCCTTAATGCATTTTATGTCTAAATACTTACGAGAATAGTCAAAGTCAACCTTCACATGTGATTTACTCCCTGTGCTGAGGATTCCAACATCAATACAGGGAAACTGAGGGTCAGAAAGACTCTGACATTCAGTTCCACATAGCTGACCTCCAGTAGCTCTCTGGCTCTAATCTTTGTCTGTCATTCCAGAATCTATACCTTCAAAAACCAAGTTAAATTATCTGAAGATTGGGGACACAATGCTCCTATCTATTGCATGCCTCTTCCTTATAGTCAATATATGATCATGTGAGTAGCATCAGATTTGGGAACTGAAGGATACAGAACAATATATTTTATGCAAGGAAGTTACCTGGATAGGGACCTAGGTAAGATAGTTTCCTAAGAAGTCTTGTGACTCCAGTGGATAAAGGCTACCAGAAGATCACAGCCCTGATCAGGACAACTTGGGAAGTCTGAGCTAACAATGTGACTTCATCTGCCTCACTCCCTGCCCTGCCTGCTTACCAGGAGAAGAAAGGTTTTCAGTGAAAGAAAGGAAAACTTTCCCAGACTTCTTGATCTAGGAATTTTAAACCCCAAAACTCTAAAGTATTGAAGTAATTGACACAGTGTACATAATCTCCTCATTCTAGTTCAAAGTAATTTTGTGAATATCAAGAACAAATTTTTACATAGTCCTTACCCCTAGAATGTGGGGTAGGTGCATGTATTCAATTCTAAATATTATCCAACTACAGTCAGCTGTTTATGACTATAGTTGGTCGTTTTCAAGTTGTCCAGTACAATAACTACAGAGGGAAAGATTTCTAGTCCCTGCTGTATGTAGTATATGGAACTATCTTTCTAGTCTTTCCAAACTTGTACACTATACAATACAGCCCAATGTTTGTGATGGGGGAGCAGTGATAGTAATTGAGCATTTCTGTGGTTTTCAAGTAAGACAAAGTGGTTCATCAGGATGTCTCTTTGTCATCACTCTTTACAATTTTCAAAGTGTAAGTTACATTTTGTGAAAGCATGAATACCCCCTTCAGATTCTGTGCTGGTACCTATTTCCATTTATATAGGTGTTTTAATTTTTGAAACCAGGTATTACAGAGGTAAACCTGTTCACACACAACAAATAGACAAACATTTTACAGTAAATGAAAATGTCCCTTTTATTTTCCAATTCTTTTCCTTGGAAAAATTAATTTGTTCATTGACTACTATTATCAAACATAAAAGTGTATCAGATTGTTATTGTTCACTCTGATTCTTTAATACTAAATCTGAATTTGTAAACAAAATGGTACATAAAAATTCTACTATATATGAGACTGTCATACTCAATGCCAATTCATTTAAATACCTCTTTGTGCCATTGAAAACATTGTTTGTTAATGTCTACAAAAAAGAATTATGCCACAGTCACAATGAAAATTATAATGGAAATGTACCTTCCATCCATTAAAATTGGAAGTAGCTTTGTAATTGATCATTTATTCATGGTCATCATTTGAAAAGTGATCATTCCATTCTTATCCTAAGTGTTTTGCACATTACCATGCTTTTGATACAATTCCCAGATTACAGTAACAGATTTTATTACATAGCAAACTTTCAGATTATAGTTTGATGTATAAACATCATGCAGAATTTAAATAAGTCTTTAATGACTTCTACTAGTGGGCTTGTATTGCTCGCATATTTTCTGAAGTATTCTCATAAATAAATGGAGAAACAAAATACATCACAATTCATGATTTTGTGAAAATTTGGAGATGAGACCTTAATTTATCTTTCTGTGCTACACATTTGTAGATACACATTTCATGTTATTGAAGGATAATTTTGTAGTACTGAAAATAGTACAAAACAGAACTGTGGCAATTTTTTGAGATGCTAAGAGTAGCTTTCTAGCCACAGAATTCAGGAGGTTTTGCAAAAAAATTTCAGACTTCATTATGATAGGCTTCTGTTGACAGGCAATCTTCCCATTAAAGAAATTATACACATTTATAACATATACAGAAACAATTTAGCAAGAAATTTTCATAACAAATTGTGATTTCAATTCCCAAATGTAACACTTATTTTGAAATATTTATCTGAGCTGACAACATGAATATTTATTTGAGCAATCTAAAACAATCTACAGATATTCTATACATGCTTTTTTCTTAATAACCTAAAATTTGGGAGGAGGAGTTCTGGGCTTTATTCATTTATTAATTTGTTTCTATTTTCTAATAAATTTATGCTTTATTTAATTTCAGTTTACATAGAGTCTTAAATCCATAAAAATTATATTATAAAGAATAGTGTGTTATTAAGTTGGATTCTTTTACCCAATTCCTGATACCATTTAAGTCATAGACACTGGGCTACTCATCAAGTTACTCATGCCAGGAAAGAGCCTGTAGAAAAATCAATGCCCATTACTAGGTGCTTCATCAATCCTAACATAGTACTTCCTTCTCCTCTTGGCACAGGAATAGAGGAAAATGAAAGCTTGCATTTATCAAAGGTCTTAATGTCACCTTCTGAAGTTTATGGTTTTACACACAGGGTCTAATACATGAACCGAGTGACCTTGTGGACTTGAGAATTTCCTGGTTAGATATCATAAACTGAGCACAATTGCTATGATTATTATTAATGAAATCAAAAAAACATGAGAATGGAAAATGTTAAAATATCAAAATCAAAGGAAAGTTGAAAACTACAAATGAGATTTATTAAGGTAAAAAATTGGAGAAGAGCTAAATAAACTGTTACTTTTTGAAAATTAGAAATATGAAAACAATGTATTTAGTTGACTGAAATCATAACGGGCCAGGCAAGTTATGGTTTTAAGGTATCTAATTTTAATACATAGTAACTAGTGATTGTGTCTGTAGATATTCAGGCTCCAGATGAGATGGTGGACAATTGTACACATCTTCAGGTTCTAATATATGTTAATATCATTATAAATACAATGAATAACCGATAAAATAACCAAATTTAGAGACAGAAAGAAGATTTAAAAAAAAAGAGTTACTGCAAAATATAGTGAAGCAAAATCTTTCAAATGATCAAGGCAGGTAATACCACACATGGATAGGTCAAAAGTAAAACTAAAGTCATTTTTACTTCTCATAAAACAATTCAACTTTTACCAAAGACTTAAGTTAAAATTTTATATGATAAAATTATTACAAGCACATTGGGATAGTGAAGACTGATTTTAGGTACAACATAGAAGGCACAGCAAACGAAATAAATCAAAGAGATTATGTCAGATTAAAAATATCTGCATATCAAAGGACATAACACAATTAAAAAACAGCTTCTATAAATGAAGACAATATTTGCAAAACCAAAACCACATAAACCAATTCAAAATGACAGCAAGTAAACAAAAGATACATGTAAAGTAAATATGTGGTTGAAAAAATGCTTAAAGCAGTTAGTATGAGGTAAATAAAAACACAATTAGCATCTCACTGAATCTATAATAGCTATTATGAAATGATAAAGACTGATTAGGGAGACGATAGGGAAAACTGGAAAGACTTGTGAATTACTGTAAATTAATGAAATTATTATAAAATGCCTAATGCATTATCTCAATCAATAAAAATATAACTATCATTTTACTCAGACATAAGTATAGTGTGTAGTAAATGAAATTATTTCATACAAATAGAATGATTGAACTGCTACAAACTACAACACTTTTCTGTAGCTAAATTATAGAACCACCCTTGATACCCATCACCTGGTATGAGCTTAAGTAAAAGTGTCATATAAACATAATGGGAGACAACTCAATAATAAGAAGCAAATCGTGTAATTTGAAGCAATTTGGTAGAGCTTGAAGACATTATGCTTTGTGAAATAAATAACGTACTGAGGGACAAGTGCCACATATTCTCACTCATTTATGAAACCTCGGTCAATCATAGATGAATAGAGGTAGAGTAAAGTGGTACAGAAAGAGGTAGAAAAAAGGATTTCTTTTGCTGTTTTTTATTTTCCCTTATAACTTAAGAGGATATCTACTAATAAAGAATATCTAATAACTATTTCATAGGACTACAAAGGAAGAAAGCATTTCTACTGTTGTGGAATAGAATATTTGTCTCACTGAGTAAAGATGTGTTATATATGTTTGTGCTGCAGACTAATTGTTGAACTGTGTAAAAATGTCAGTGAGGAGGCCTCGGCAATCTCTGGGGCCTTGGGTAGTAGATCAATATTTACTATGGCATACAAATGAAATTTCAGGGCCCCTTCCAAATGGAGAGATGCTCTTTCAGCCTGGACACTTGGGGGAGGACCTAGGCTCTACCTTGGATGAAATGACAGACTCTGGAAAACCCCCATGGAGGACCTCACCCCCCACCCCCATGGAATAGTGTGAGGAATGAGTGGGGGGCTGTGGGGACTGGTGGAGGGGCAAAGGAGGATGGTAGGGGGAGGAACCTGGGTTTGACATGTGAAGAAAACTTGTTTATAATTTAAATGAAAAATTATATTAAATAATTTGTTACTGTTTCATCTTTCCTGCTTAGGCACTGTTGGCATAATGAAAAGCTGAATGGCAAGTAGCTGGGAAGAGGTGTGATAGCTGAGGCTGTCAACAGAGGAAAGCGGAGGCTGAGCCAACCTTGGCCAGCCAGACAGGGAGGTAGCAAGAAAGCATGAGGTAAAGCAGTCTTGGGGAAGCATGCAGAGTAACAGCAATGAGTTAATTAAAGCCTTTTTTTAATATAAAAAGCTAGCTAGAAACAGGCATAAGCTAAAGCCAAACACTTATAATTAATACTAAGTCTCTGTGTCATGATTTGGGGACAGCAGTCCAAGAAAAACAGCTGAATTGCACACTTTTAAATGATTAATATCTGAAGATGTTTTCATGATTATTAAAATTTATTATTGAACATCATGTATGTGGATTATAAAATCATAAAGTATATCACCATACATACAATTGTTGTGCTCCAAAAATTAGCCATATTCACATACTACATTGAGATAAGTGTTTATTTCAAAGCACAAGGAAAGTGGCTTCTGTTTTAGTACAAAGCATCTCTTCTACTCTGCAGACTGAGCAGCTATCGGGAAGCACAAATAAAGAGAGCATGGATGAATGCAGGCCCTGTCACTAGGCTCCTGACAGCTGCAATAGAATCTCAGGCAATTTGTTCACTTGGTCTACAGGACAGTGTGGACACTAATGACAGACTCTGGTTTGCTCCCCCTCTGTATCAGTGACTTCCCATTTATATCCTGCAAGATATTTTTCACTAGAAATAAACAGGTGAATAAAAATAAAGGAAATAAACGTATTTCTGATCACCAAAAGCAAAACAAAATGCCAGTAAGCATTATCCACAAATGAACACCAACTAGATTTCTTGTGGTAAGAGGGAAAGCAGTATGTGCTGTGTACACTAGGGTAGCATTAACTAATTAAACCACAATGATAAGCACAAGGAAATGATTATGACTATTTTGGTGGTAATTACCACAGCTAAACATTGGTCGTGAGTATGCACTCACTGAACATATCAACAATTTTTGTATAAGCAGGCAAGGATGCTCTAGCATATCCATATTGAAAAGTCAGTGTTATTAAAGAAGTTACTTTGTCCTGAGAGAATGCCTAGTCTACCTTGCTATTTTTTTCTGTCTCATTATCCTTAAATCATATTAAAAATAAAGTCTTCCTTCCCACTCATCCCTACTGTCAAGACTGTCCATTGTCCTACAGCTCAAAATGTTGAGCTGAAGAGATGGCTAATTTGCTAAACACTAAGCTCTCAACCAAAAATACTATCTATGTAAAATACACTATGCATGGGAAATTGAAGCACACACACACACACACACACACACACACACACACACACATATATATATATATATATTTATAAATCTGTGTTCTCTGAAGGAACACAAAACTTTCAGTACAAAATAAGAAATAAATGCAAATATTTATTTATGATAAAAATAAACCATAAATAATTGCTGCAGTCTTAGAATTCAAGGTCCGTTTTTTCTGAAACTGCTTTAGGCAATTTACTTCCAATGCTTGCATGGTAAAGTTTTGAATTTGTAATCTGTCTTCATTTCTTCTCAGAGAATAGGCTATAGCCAAGAGGAGCTTCAAGCAATCTCCCACCACTGTTCCATGGAGGAACTTTGCAACTTAATGTTCATTAGCTTCAAGGTTATCTGCTTCTACCTTCAGGTCACCTAGAAGAATAGAACTTTAAATGAAGATTTGTGAAGCTTCCGTTAACTAATGAAATCACCTTGCATCCATTGTAGGGACATGAAGGTAAAAAAAATTTATTTTATCATGTTTTAAAAACAGATATGCTGTGTGATGATAATTTTAATATAAAGAGTGGGACACCACTGAACTTTTACCTATAGAAATAATGAGTTCCTACCTGAAAACATTGTCACTAATTATAAATCAGAAAATATATTTTTGCAGGAGAAGACAAAAAGCTATGGTGCAATATGATCATAAATAAGCATTTTGAAAAAGAAATGTTTGAAAGTTTACATGGTGTTTCAGGAATGGGAAGAATTAAAATATAGTATCAATTTAAATAAAGTATAGAGTCAACTTAATCAAATAATTTCACACATATATATATAAGAAATCTCAAAGATTTGATTAAATTCTCGTATTTTTAAAATAAAATGGCTTCCATGAGAGATTTTCAGAGTATGGGAGTGGAAGGGAGACAGAGTGGGATGGGGAGTTGGGAGGAATGGGGTGCCAGCGGAAGAGAGGAAAAAAGCAAAAAAATAATGCTAAACTTGTATTCACAATTATATTTTTTATTTTTAAATTTAAATAAGATACAAGGTTGCTTCACATGTCAATTCCAGGTCCCTCTCCCTTTCCCTCCCCTCCTCCTGTGCCCTGCCACCCCCCCCCATATCCCCTCATTTCCCCAGGGAGGTGAGGCCCTCCATGGGAGTGTCCATAGTCTGTCATTTCATCCAGGGCAGGGCCTAGACCCTCCCCCAAGAGTCCAGGGTGAGAGTGCATCTCTCAGTGTTGGATGGGAGCCCAAAGTCCATTTGTACACCCGGGATAAATACTATCCAAGGCTCAATAGATTACTTAGGCCTCCTCACTGACACCCACATTCAGGGGGTCTTGATCAGTCCCATGCTGGATACCCAGGCATCAGTCTGGGATTCAAGAGCTAGCCCTTATCATATCAGCTGTTTCTGGGAGTTAAACTAGCTCAATCTTAACCCCTTTGGTCAGCCTGGGATTCAAGAGCTAACCCTTGTAAGGTTAGCTCTTTCTGGGAGTTAAACCAGGCCAGTCTTAATACCTTTGGCCATCAGTCCTCCCTCTTTGTCACTGGATTTCTTGAGTTCAGCTCAGTGCTTAGCCGTGGGAGTCTGCCTCTGCTTCCATCAGACACTGAATGAAGGTTCTGTTTCCCAGACTCTCTGGCCATGGGACTGTAGGCTGGCACTCCCCAGATCTAAGTCTAAAATCTATGTATGAGAGAGTACATTCCATGTTTCTCTTTTTGTGACTGGGTTACCTTGCTCAGGATGGTTTCTTCTAGAGCCATCCGTTTGCCTGCAAATTTCGGGATTCCATTGTTTTTTTTTCTGCTGAATACTACTCCATTGTGTAAATGTACCACATTTTCTCTATCTACTCTTCGGTTGAGGGGCATCTAGGTTACTTCCAAGTTCTGGCTATTACAAATAATGCTGCTATAAGCATAGTGGAACAGACATCCTTGTTGTATGAATGGGCATCTTTTGGATATATGCCTAAGAGTGGAGTTGCTGGGTCTTGTGGTAGGTTTATTCCCATTTTCTGAGGAATCTCCATACTGATTTCCAAAGTGGCTGTATGAGTTGGCACTCCCACCAGCAGTGGAGGAGTGTTCCCCTTTCACCACAACTTCTCCAGCATAAATTGTCATTGGTATTTTTGATTTTAGCCATTCTGACAGGAGTAAGATGGTATCTCAGAGTTGTTTTGATTTGCATTTCCCGGATGGCTAAGGATGTTGAGCACTTTCTCAAGTGCCTCTCAGCCTTTTTAGACTCCTCTATTGAGAAATCTCTATTTAGTTCTGCAACCCACTTTTTAATTGAATCCTTTGGTGTTTTGGAAAGTTGCTTCTTGAGTTCTTTGTAAATTTTGGAGATCAGCCCTCTGTCAGATGTGGGGTTAGTGAATATATTTTCCCATTCTGTGGGCTGCCTTTTTGTCTTGCTGACTGTGTCCTTTGCCTTAAAAAAAGCTTTTCAGTTTGACACAATTATAATTTTTAAATTGAGGAAGTACCAAATGAATGAAAACTCAACCTATAAAATAATATTTTCAAAATATTGCAGTATCTATATTTATAAATAAATTAATTAAGAATACAATCAATCTGAGATATTAAGTAAAGAATACATATACACTATTTCCTGGGTACTATATTCTAAATATTACAAATAATATATGTGACTATACCAAAGTACGTATTTTGAGAAACTCAGAGATTATTTAAAGTATGTAGGAGAGCCAGACTGCGGATTATCCATACCTTTGATCCCTTTACATGGGATGCAGAGGTAGGCAGATATCCCAGGTTGAGGCCAGGCTCGTCTAGAGAGTGAGTTCCAAGAGAGTTAGAAACCCTCTCTCAAGAAAAAAACAAACAAGCAAAACAATAAGAAAAAAAGAAAAATATGTAAGAGAATAGGAATTATTTACAGATATTACCAGATTTTGTATGAGATTTAACCATATAAATCATATATTTTCATTAATATTCACAGGGTGTCTGATAACTAATACAGGACCTATATTATCAATGATTGATATAATAAAAATAAAACAAAATAATTATTTTCTAGTGGGCAAAAGATAGAAATATTTTTTCTGGAAAGGCTTATGCAAGTCACTAATAAGAAACCAAGTAGGCAGGCTTAATGGCTCATACCTTCAATCCCATCCCTTTGAAGGTAGAAGCAGGCAGATCTCTGAGTTTAAGACCAGCCTGGTCTACACAGCATGATCTTGAAAACAGAGAGGGAGGGCAGGAGGGATGGTTGGAGAGAGGGAAGGTTGGAGGTTGAAAGTGTGGGGGGAGGGAAGAAGGGAGGGAGAGAGAGAGAGGAGGGGGCAATGGTCATCATCATAAATAGGAAGGAAGTACAAATCAAAACTAAGATGCTATTTCCAATAGAAAGGATGTGTGATTGTATGTGTGTGTGTGTGTGTGTGTGTGTGTGTGTGTGTGTGTGTGTAACACTAACATCTTGGTAAGCACATGAAAGATTCAGAACACTTGTTTATTTCTAACAGGACAGAAAATAGTCCAGCGCATACTGTAGACAGGATATTAAGGATCATGTGGGTAAAAGAAAGGACATTTACATTCATAGAAAAACTATTTCACTCACTTTAGATAGATAGTGTGTAAAATTATACAGCTATGTAAATGAATTTAATGCTGATTGAAAATGTATTAAATTGTACACATGAGGTGGTCAAATGGTCATGCTATAGTATTTAGGTATTACTAACTTTTAAATGTTAAAAAGTTAAGTATAATCTAGATGATTAAAGGATAAAGTATCTATAATATTTATCTTTTATCCATCAAAAATTCCAGGTACATATAAAAGGGAAGTAATTATATTGTAAATCTACTCTAAAATTATCCATTAACTTTAAAATAACTTATGTGATATGAGTCTAGTTAAAAATTCCAGTATACACTTTAGATTTTTTCTATAAATCATGAGAAACTGATTCGAAAATTTATAAGGAAATACAGATGACATAGAAGAATCAAAATAAACTACTTAAAAGTGGTGAAGACTCGATGCTTCTTGACTTTACGATTTAGTATCAGGCAACAATAAATGACATAATGTAAAATGAATGGAAGGATATTCATATACTCCAGTGAATTTGGTGATTCCCTCCTGACTTCCCTGCAGGCAGAGAAAAATGTTCCATGAAGAGACAAACATGAAACTCAGATCAGTCAAATTTTATTGTAACCATTGTTGGACCAGTACTTGTAGAAATTAGCCTGGATCATTTCACTTTAGCCATATTTAAGCACAGCACAATTTGGAGGGGGAAAGTATGCAGGTACCAATTAACTCAAACTCATGAATACAACAAAGCTTAAAACATGGATACACTGAAGCTCTTAGCAAAGTATGGCTTCATTCATAAGATGGATTCTTGTTGATTTATAATCAATGCTCATGGACGGTTCTAGGGAGAATGAGTGAGGTAAACATAATGCCTAAGATAACATAAAACTCACTTAGACTATAGTAAAGAACAAATGGCATCTCTCATAACTATGAGTTTTATGGCCTAGAAGAAATATTTAAGGTTTTAAGGGAAGGGTTCTGGGATGAGCAAAAAATATAAATTCTGGGAGATATGAGCAGAGCCTGTCTCATCAGACAGCAAAGGATTACCAGGTTGGAATACATCATTCTTGCATTCCAGGAAGAGCAGCTAGACAATTCACTCCATTGAAGAAGTAAGTATTTTGTTTAACTGTCCTGTCTGCTCCAGTGCTTGTATGTGTGCGCATGGCCATTTTGCCCTATACAAGTAAAGTAGAACAACTAACTTTACATGGTGACCTATATATAGGTGATGAATTGATTTTTCTAAATATCCAAGGCAATTGAATGAGAATAGCACACTTTTCTGTGACTGATTTCAAGATGGTGACATATCTGTATTGAAACCCAAATAAAAGAACGTGAATACTGTACCAGATCTTACTTTATAATGACATTTGTTTCAAGTACATGGTAAATGTGAAAATGGTAACTAAAGTTTAGGAAAGAAAAGTATGACCGGTTATTAACCACCGTTCCTTGAGTGGCAAGTGTACCCATGCCCCTGGCCACTTACTCACTGAAGACTTTCTCTGAAAAATGTCTTGTCAAAGTTTTTCTTTAACAACTCAATGAGGTCAGTAGAGAAGAGAGTAAGAGCATTTGATGCCTTAGACTTTCACACTAACTCTTAGGTGGCCTCAAGCCGTAATTCACATGTTTAGCTATGCTCTCATAGATTTATAGGTTTTACAGTGAAAAATACTACCTGCATCTCAGCTCTCTTTGTTAGCTTCTGTCTCTTAGATTTGAAGTTATTTTTATGTCCTACAACCTCAATTTCAGATGAATGGAAGAAAAGTGGCAATTAGGAAGTTTTTCTGATTCTTTGTCATTGTTGTAAGGGTGAAACAAATGAAATGCCAGTTTTAAATTGTTCGGAAGATCAAACTCTGTGCCATTGAAGACTCATTAAAATACTTTTGAAAATCAATGTAGGCCTAGATTTATATTATTTTCTAATTTATGTATGAATTGGTCAATATCTTAAATAGAATCACTCCCAGTGCATTTTTGGGTTTTATTTGATTTTATTGCAGTAAATTATATTAAATTAAAGTGATGAAAATAACAAACTTATTTTATAAGAGTTGACTACAGGTAATTTCAACAAAGTTGAAAAATAAATATTTAATATGACAGCTGGGAAAGCAGTTTAATTTTGTATATAATAACACTTGATTTTGCCATGTAACTGTAAAAATTCAAACCTGTTTATGTTACAAATATGTTGTCACTGTTAAGATGTAGAGATGCTGAAAATGCCTTCCATCTATGTGAACATGAAGCAATGAGCCTATATAAAATTTCATTTGGAAATGATAGCTTAACCAATTGAATCTTTTAAATATGATAGTAACTATAATGTCATTTTAATTAAAAATTGCCTCTATAATCTGAAGTACTAAATATTAAGAAGTGTTAAAGACAAAGATAATCTTTTTAATTTTAGGATTTTAATAACTTAACACATATAAATTTTCCATAAAAATTCCATTTTTTGTTTACTTGAGTCTTTCCTAGGATTTCACAATGTCAAATAAATAAATGAATAAATAATAAATCTTTTATAAAGAGTCCACACAAGGGATCTCATAGCATAAAGGAGACATTTTGTGGGAAGCTTGTGAAGACTCAAATTCTATTCTTTGTGCCTATGTGTCATCTGAAAAGAATCATTGTCTCAATATGAAAATGGGATCAACATCATCTATCTTCCATGATTGTCAATGGGGTATTTTTAAATGCTTGGTTTCAATTTTTCTGATCTGCATATTATGTTTTATTTATAGTTTAAGTTTTTAAATAGCTCAAACTAGCTTATTAAATTACTTTTCAAAGCACATTCCTTTTGGTGGGATAACTTGCCCCATTTTGATATGGGAGGGGGGCAATTAGGGGACTCGGTCCTGCCTCAACTTGGTGTGCCAGATTTTGTTGACTCCCCAATGAAGGCCTTATTACTCTGAGGAGTGGATGGATGTTGGAAAGCAGAGGAGTTGGAGGGGGTAGGAGAACGCATAAGAGGGAAAACTGTGGTTGGTATGCAAAATGAAAAATATATTCTTTTAAATAAATAAAAAATAACATACCAAAAACAGAATAAATTTCAGGGTTTGGAAGAAGACAAGAAAAGTCAAGAAAAGGAAACTCAAGAAAATAATTCCTTGTTTTAATTGATTATAGTAGTTGTCAAAATTAAATGATTCTATGAGATTCATAAAAAGTCAAGTCATTTATTTTTATGCATTTTGTTATTCTGTCTACATGTATGTCTATGTGAGGGAGACAGATGCCCTGGAGCTGGAATTCCAGAAATTGGGAGCAACCAAAAGGGTTCTGAGAATTGAACTTTGGTCCTCTGGAAGAGTAGAAAATGCTCTTGAATAAAATTTGTAAACCCAAAGAGTTTAGGTATAGAAGAACAGTTTAAGGTAAACCCATGGAAGTCTCTAGGAGGAGAAATTAGAATAGACATTAAGGGAAGATTGAGGCTATTAGAGGTGGAGTGAAGAAGGAGAGAAAATAGGGTTGAGGGAGAAAATGAGAAAGAGACAACTGGAATTGAGGGGCATTTATGACATGAGATAGATACCTAGTGTACTGGAAATATCTAAAATCTATGAAGGTAACCCTAGTGAACTTTCCTAATATTGGGGAATACAGAGCTTCAAGTGATCATCTTTTTTCAGGTTTCCAGTAGAGGAACTTAGTTTCAGGATATTGAGGTATTAGCCCAGGAAGAGTTTCTTTAGAAATCTCCAAACAACCCCGGCTATTACGGAGACAAAGGAGTAATCTATAAAAAATGGCAACAGGGTTCCACTGCAGACAACAAGGAAGCCATTGTACATGGAGTAGTCAAACAGGTGCCTTCACAGAGCCTTCACGTCTAGATTGTAATGTCTTTGTTGTGGGAAGGGACTCTGAAGGCTGCCAAAAATGAAACGTGGACACAAACCCAGCCACAAAACCTTTGACCAACAATCTGTTCTGCTGTGAAATATGCTATGACAGTGGTGGCAAAAAACTTGTAGGAGTAGCCAACCAATGTCTCATTTGATTTATGACCCACTCTGCAAGTAGGAACCTATACCCAACACTGCTTTGGTAACCAAGAATCAGACATTAGATATACAGAGACCAGTGTAAAGCCAAACACTACTGGTATAATTTTTCCAATACATTTTTTAAAGACTCAATAAAATGACTCCTAATGATATTCTGGTAGACTCATAGGTCAGTGCCTTATCCAGTCATCATCATAAAAGCTTCCTCTGGCAGCAGATGGGAGCAGATTCAGAGACCCACAACCAGACATTACATGTAGTGTCTAAATGGGAGGTCTGTATCAATTTTCTTCCTCCAGAGCTCAGGGAATGCCACTAAGAAGAGGCAGAAGGAGTATAAGAGCCAGAGTAGATAGAAGACACCAGTAGAACAATTTCCCCTGGATCAATTAAGTAAGGTGCACATGGATTCATAGAAACTGAAGCAGCAAGCTCAGGGTCTCTGGGGGCATGCAGAGGCAAGCAGGCACATGAGCACATGCACACACACACACAGACACAAACACACACACACAAACTAACTTTTAGCTTAGTATTTTATAGGACTACTGTGTATGAGACCAAGTGGGTCTCTGATTCTTCTACTTGCTTTTACAGCTCTTTTCCTTCCAACTTCAATATGATGATTTATCTTGTGATATTTTATTTTGTCTTGTTTGGTTGGTATCTCTTAGAAGTCTTTTCTTTTTTAATGTGAGACAGAAGGACTGGATATGGAAGGGAGAGGATGTGGGAAGGAACTTGAAGGAGTAAAGAGAAGGGAAACTGTAATCAAAATATATTGTATGAGAAAAGAATCTATTTTCAATAAAAGTTAAAATAAAAAGTCAAGTCATAACAACAGTCTCGTACAATATCAAATATTTACAGTGTCTTTGAAATCATGCTACTTGCATACATTCAAGTGTTCCAAATGCACACACGAAGTTTAACATACAGTATACACATATAGATTGAAAAATTGCTTTAGGAATATAGGATGGAACAACTATATTAAATATTAAAGTAGGACGTGAATCATCCTCACAGTTCGTCCTCCTGGCATAAGAAAAGGAACTGCAAGAGAATACTTAATTGTGCTCCCTGGGGAGCAGAAGGGGAATGAAGTGAGGTCAGTTGGGCGCATAGGAGAATGGAAGGGAAAGGGAACTGGGATTGATATGTGAAATAAGATTTTTTTCTAATTTAAATAAAAAGTCTAGGAAAAATATCAATTACCTTGAAAAAACATCTAAAGATTCTTTCTTCCTATTTCAGTAATCTTGTTTGTATTTTACATTTTATCCTTACCTTGCCACAGAGAAATAATTCAGAAGCTATTCTAAGTAATGCTTTTTTCTTCAGAGTATTACTTGTATAAAGGGCATACATTTTTAAAAATTTCTTTCTCTATTTAAATTTCTATTTGATGACTAGAACAAAAAGTAGTTTTAGATTTTCTGGACACTGAAGAAAATACATTATTTAGCTTGTATTTCTGTGATAATACTATTCTTAGATAGTAAATCAAAAGCAAAATTTTACCTATGATATTTTGAAGATAACACTGAAACTTAAAACCTGTCTCTAAGGTCAAAAAGAGAAGCACTAAAGAGCCAAATGAGTTGCTGTATCTGCTCTACATATGGAAACTGCAGCTATGTAGAAATAGAGATCAATATCTTTAAAAAGAACCCAACTATATTGGCATACGTATTTCAGCACTCCCAGCTGGCTAGACAGATGGGGGAAGTCCTTCTGTGTATATGTTTGTCTGACTGGTATAAATAAAGCATTGTTGGCCAATAGGGAAGCAAGATAGGTGGGACTAGGATTTGAGGAGGATTCTGGGACACTGAGGCACTGTCAGTCACTATGTTGAACATGGGAGAAGTAAGAGATTCGGAACCTCTCTCCAGGAAGAGAAGACCACATAGAAATACTCAGATTAGCAGTTATGGGTTAATAATTAAGTCAGAGCTAGCTGATAAGAAACCAAGCAAATGATCAACAGCTTCATAATTAATATAGTGTCTTGTGTGTTATTTGGGGTCTGAGACAGCTTCAGGACCCAGGTGGCTGGTGGGAAGAATGCATGCTACACTAGAATGTGAGGAATAAGTTACTTCTGATCAGGAAACTCTGTTTAAGGTAGTCTGTTACGAGTTTTCAAAATGAGTAAGATAAATATCAAACCCCTGAACTTCATAAAGGAAACTTCGGCTTCTTGAGGATAACATGTTATAGGAAATATTTCTCTTTTGTTAAAGCAAAATAAATATTTAGTTACATTTTGGATTATTCTAATTGACACTTGAAGTAATATTTATTTACATAAAAGCTAATGATCTGACCCTAAGTAATTTGATCACACTTTAGGCAAAGCCCCATTCCCAAGAGGAGTTGAGCAACACACACACAAAAAAATGTAACAAATTTGTGTGGGTAAGGATGTGAGGTAAAAGAGGGTAGATATGACAAACCAGCTACTTTAATTGATAGGGATGATAGAATATTGGGTGTGAGAAACAAAACCAAACCAAATTTCAAATAAACACACGTGAACTTATGCATGTTTTTGTATACATGCATGAACTGATTAAGCAGAAGACATTTCTTTTGCCCTTTCTATACTTAAAATAAACCAAATATGAGCAAATTACGGATAGATTTTTTTTGTACTTTTTTCAAATAAATCAGCCCTATTATGCTTCTATTACCTTAACACTCTTATGAGGTATATGAAAAAGAAAACTATGCTTGAGTGTTTAAAATGTAAGCAAGAATGATATGTAAGAAAAATACTCCATTTTTCTATATAGATGTTGAATAATTTAATTTATCTGGATTTTTGTTATTTTTTACTTTTTTCTCAATTGTATTCTACTTTGTTAGGACAGATCACAAAATAATCATATTTGTTCTAACAAATTGAATTTAGCAGTTGAAGTTAATTTAATTTAAATCTCTTTTGTCAAGACTACATATACTAGGTTATTTAGCATTCAGTAATCATACAAACTACACAGAGTATTTTATACATGCTTTATGTTTATTAATGATTATAAAACTAGATAATGATGTAACATTTGAAAAGTTTCAGATGAAACAAAAGTTAGTAAAATAAAATATCATTTGCATATATTTCAGATTTTAAGGGAGGAAAGACAGTCATGTATATCTTGCTGTCACTCTCATGATCTCATAAGTGTGTGCCTTGAAGTGAAACATGTTATGCCCCATAAGTGCTGGGTGTATTGTACAAACTGTGCTTAATTTTTCTTGTTTTTAACGTCATCCATATTTCTTGGTTCTGTTTAAAATATGTGCATAATATAGAAAAGTCCCACCACTATATCCACGTGTGGTAAGAAAGAAGCAAAGCAATTAAACTTCAACACAAAAGAAATACATGTGATAAATATGGGCATAATATAGGAAAAGATCCATCACTATATCCACTTGTCATAAGGAAGGAACAAGCCATCTAAACTTCATCACAAAGGAAATACATGTCTTAAAACGAAATCTATGCTGAATACTGAAGATGATCTGCTTGACCTCTGTGGTGATAAAATTTGTTCATTCTCTCTCTCTCTCTCTCTCTCTCTCTCTGTGTGTGTGTGTGTGTGTGTCTCTGTCTCTGTCTCTGTCTCTGTCTCTCTCTCTCTCTCTCTCTCTCTCTCTCTCTCTCTCTCTGTGTGTGTGCTGTTCCTTATAGGAGACATAGTTGTAGGCTTTGCCTTATTTTATTTGGGAGTTCTGCTTGCGGGATATACCCACAGAGGTAACTCATTGAAGTGTGTTATCTTATAAGGTAGTGAGTCAATATGGAGAGTGATGAATCTCTTCTAAGACTCCATGATTTTAAATGCATAAATAAAAAGACAGATATGATGCTGAATCAGAAGACAGATAAGAGGGCATGATACAGTAGGGCCAGGTGTGACACCACTTCTGACCATGTCCTGATACCTATACAGTTATAACTGTCATCACGACTTAGCCTGGGTACCTTCCCATATATATTTCACCCCCAAACAGAATGATTTGGAGAATAAATTCATTAATATACAATAAAGCCACCAGAGAGGAATCTGTTTTTAAACAAAATTGAACATTATCTACACAGAGATGAATGGAACATTTTGTCAATATTAGTTATAAGAAAATGCAATTTAAATTAAAATAAAATTTCCCATTGAATATTTGAATATATAGAAGTCTTAGTTTCTGGAAAACTGACATAACATTTGCAAAATCCCTCTCACATTTGAAATACTTTTGGGAACTGAATCTGCCTGAAATTAATTTTCACCATATTTAATAACATAGCGGGCAAGTAACTATGCTAAGGGAATAGAAGATCGAGGTCAATAAGACAGGGCCAGGGATCTGGTCAACCTCATAGTAGGAAACTTTTCTAAATACAGGAAGGTAGAGGCAGCCAAATTTCTTTCTCACCCTGTATATAAAGAAATATCAGAAATTAGCAGCTAAGCTTCCTGTAAGATATCAGGAACACCAAACAACACTCTTTTGTTAACCTGCACAATGGAAAATAACACCAGTAGATGGAAAATATCAGAAGCCTCATTTACACATTGGAGTGTGGCTGGGACAGAGTGGGAAAACAATCAGTCTTATTGGCAGGAAGAAGATGAGCAACACATGGGAAGTAATATTCAGAAAATATAAGTGCTAATAAAAGGCCATGGGAGAGAAGATGTATTACTTAATGTTCTCTGCAGGGGAGAGGATGTCTCCTTCTGTCTAATACAATAAGCATGATCTATTAGAAGAAATTCACTTGCAAGTGCACTCATCAGGTTGATCTTCCTGATCATAATGAACATATACATAAAATCATAGGCACTGATACACTTGCAGATTTGTTGGAGTTGTTACAGAAGGGCTCAGTAATTGCAGAATGTACAATGTTCCAAGGAAGGCTTGAATGATTACTAACTTTAGTCAAAGCATTCTGGACTTAGTAACTAAACAGAATCTGGAAGAGGAATACAGAGCTAATGAGAGAGCAGATTTATTCACTTTAAAATTTCTATTCAGAAATAACTTTTAGACCTTTCATTGTTGCATGATACTGGGATTCCATTGGTTTTTGCACAATAGTTTTATTAATTGTTTCAGAATATCATGCAATATATTTGAGCATATCCCCCAATTCCTCCCTTTGCCAGTTTCTCAACCCTTCCATCTTCTCCTTTGATATTACTTCAGTTTTACTTTTCTTCTTTGCCCATATATCCAGTTTGCGTTACTCAATCAGTTTCAGGATGGAAACCTCTCTCGGTGTGTTGTAGGTCTATCTGGGTTACTCTTTCCTGTTCTATGCTAAGATTTTTCTGCCTTATACTTTAATTTTCCCACATTTATTTTAAGCTGGGAAATTCATCCTCCCTCTTCCTCTCTAGAAATTTTATCTGTAATTTGGTGTTTTTATCCATATAGTTAGTATTCTGAGATAGCTATGACTGAATACACATATAAACTCACCACTGTAACTGAAATCAGGCAGGTGGTACACACCTTAAATTCCAGTGCTTGTAAGGCATTCCAGGCTATCTTGGTCTATGGAGCTCTTCCAGGATTGCCAAGGCTAAGCAGAGAAACTCTGTCTCAAAACACATAAAAATCATTTCATCAGAGCTTGAAAGTAGCATGAACTTAACAGTGAGGATCTGTATCAATAAATAAAATAAATTAGCTAAGCACAAGAAAACACACAAAATACCATATTCCAGGAATAAATAAAACAAGTAATGCTAACAGCATGTGTTTTAGAATTTAAATAAAATAAATATATCTTAGAAGCAATTCTTTCCACTAAATAATTAAGGGTAATGTGTGATCTTCTTGGAATATTGAACAATTAGGAATCAATTATTATTATTAAAAGAAGTTTAGTAAGTACTCTAAACATTATCTTTCATGATATAATCTTGTTGAAATAAAATGCTGAATGATGTTGACAAGCTGTTATTAGTTATAAGCTTCTTCATTATTATACATGCAATTGGAGGTAAATAAATAGTAGAAGAGCATTTGAACAACCTTCTGTTGTTATCTTGCTTACTCACAACTTAATTTACAAATATAATAGCATCTATATTTTTATTGAAAAGGAGACAAAAGTGTAAACTTAACATTGTCAAAGTATTAACACTGCAAGGGAATTTATAAAGAAAGTTAATATTACTTCCATGCTTTTTAAGAAAATTAGAAACATATAAGAAAAATAAATAAATATAAGATTTCTATTTGGAATTGAAATAATAAAATACTAAATATAAACAGTTAAACAAAATTGATTTTAAACTATTACTCAGTTAATAGACATCAACATTTATGAAGAACTTAAAGAAAATTAGACTTTTTCCTGGTCATCAAGTCTTCAGACATTGTGGAACTAAGGGAAGAAAGACATTATGGCCATAACTATTTGTAATCATGTCCAATAGATTTTAAACTTTCCAATAAATATTCAGTGAATAAATATAACAAATTTTAATGTTAAAGTTAATAAAAATTTCAGTGAAGAATTTTACTAAATATTAATAATTTTAATAAAAGTTAGTTAAATATTTAGAATCATTTTAATGAAAATATATCTCATAATTTAATAGCACAATATAACTTCTTATAAAAGCCATATTCATAGGAATCCCCTGAGATATAACAAACACTTAGATTTTGATTTACTAATTTTTGGCTGGGGTTTGAGACTCTGATTCCTTTTACCCTTGTGTTAATGAATTGGCTGAGGGTTCTAGAATAATGCTTTGGGAATAGCTACAAATTTTACAGTTTAATTTACATAAGGTGTAACTAACTTATTTAAAGAAAATGAAGAATATATTTATGATTTGAATTCTTTTAAGGACAGTACGTATCACCATTCCAAGTATGTGAAACTGAGACTATCCATTGGACATGTGGCACACAAAAATCCAGAGAAATCCAAATTTTATGTCATTTGTATTATGTTCTTTTGATTCAGATTTGAGGTGTTTTGGAGTTTAATGGCTAACTTTTATTTAAAATTGCCTCACCTACTTAATGTAAATAATGTGTTTCTCTGAACATATTTTGGAATACCACTTCTGTATTATCTTAATACCAAATTTGGTCATTTTACAATAAAGACAAGATGAGAAGGAATAGATTTTTTTTGTTTGCTATTTATGATTCAGGAGCTTCTTGGGAACCAAACAAAATTTGTCAGTCTTTCTGATAAAACCATTTAAATTTAATTTTACTTTCTTTTCTTTCTCTTAACAAGCAATTGTGCTTCCTTTTAAATGTTTAACTATATTCTTCTTACACAGACATAATTCTACACACCTACTGACACTTGCTTTTAGAAGTAAAATATACTCACTGGACAAAATGCAATCTCCTCAACACATAGTACTGGTCAAACCAAGTAGCTACATAGAAGAATGCAAATATGTCCACATCAATTACCCTGCACAAAACTCAAATGAAAATGGACCAAGAATATCAATATCACCATAAATCCAGATAACCTGAAATAGGAATAAAGCAGAAAATGTTTGAAGTCACTGGCACAGGAAATGCATTTTAGAGCAGGTCTCCAATACTGCAGTCACTGAGACAAAAAACTAAAAATGTGATCTCATGGAGCTGGAACACTTATGTATGGTAAGGAATACCAGCCATAGGGTAAATTAGTAGCCTATATTACATGGAAAGACTTTCAGCAATTATACATATGATGTGTGATTAGTATCTGGAATACATAAATAACAACAAAAACTGAACATCAAAGATTGATGTTAATGTTTCAACAGGAGAAAAAAATGAAGTCTTTCATGTTATGAATATGATTTCTTGGCATTTTATGTTTTGCCTGTGACTTCTGTGTTTCATGCACAGCTAATTTTGTTGTCATTAAATTACCACATTATTGTTATAAAATTATTTTCTAAATTCAAAAAATTATAAAGAAAATAAGACAGAAAAGAGCCATGAGTTATAAGAATATAAAGAATTAAATGTATGAACAGTATTTTTGCTAAAATCCTAAAAAGAAAAACAAACATTTTTAAAACAACAGAGTTATCTTAAAATTGTATTTCCTCAATGATAAACATTAAGGATTGTCCAAAACAGAAACAAATGAGAGGAAAACTGAAAATTTAAAGTCTGGGTAACAAACATTTGTTGAAGATGAAACATAAAGATAGCATATATGTTATTGAATTTGTTATAATTATAATATTAAAATTCTCATGCTCAAAATAAAAGCTATAATATAAATTAAAGCATGACTTCTTATTTTCAACAGAAAGGCTTTACACTTTCAAAAAAGTAGTGACTGAGAGATCAATGACTGTTCCCCTACTAAATGAGGGATTTGAAACTTGTATTTACGTTTTATTCTATGTCCCCCATTAAGAAACAAATATGCTTCAATATTGGCATATGTTTTTCTGTAGGTTAAAGTTTTTCCTTGACAACAAAATAAGAATATTAACTAAAAATAAATACATTGCTAAAATTGAGACTATTGACTGGGCTCAACCAATTGAATTCCCATGTTTCTGTTGATATTTAAAATGTCAAGGTTCAACGTATTCCTAAGATACACTTATTCTGTCACAGCCTAATTTGCTCTGATAACCATCTACCTTATTATTGTGGTTGAATACTTTCAATAATAGGGCCTATCCATACCTGTCAGCTACAGAAGCACCAATTTATAGGCATGTCTTGGTGGAATCTTATTTTAAATGTCATAAATAATACTGTACAATCACTATTTACTCTTGCTGCAGATACTCAAAAATTTTGCAGTCAACTCTATTTACTCAAATTGCATAAGAATAGTCTCTAGTAGAAACAGAAATCAAGACTTTTTTGTTAGAGGGGTGACATTAAACTTGGTCAAATATTGACCAAGGAAAAACATATCTCACTAGAGATACGTTGTGTTGGTACTGAAATAAATATCCCCAAAATAGGAAGTCAGAAGTGCACAGATATCAGTGAGTCCAGCTCCCTCTGGTCTAAGTACCAAGTTCCAAGATAGTCAAGGTTTTATAGAGAGACCATGTTTTAAAAACAAAACAAACAAGCAAGCAAACAAATATTGTATATTAACATTTGCTGAATTTACTAAAATAAATTTAAAAGTCATAGTTATACAATACAATAATATTATTATATTATTATATTATGATATTATTATAAAGAACATGCATAGAAAATTTTAAATAAAAATTTAAAAAATTCATACCTAAGGATGCTGTATTTCCTAGCTAATGTATTGTGAATATACCATACAAAATAGTCAGAGGGTATGTAAAATTAGAAATAACTCATAATGTAAAAGAAAAGTAGATGAATAATCTATAAATGTGATACCTTTTTTAATACTATTTTCATTTTAAAGCAAGTAGTTAGGCATATTTAAACCCACAACAACCCATAGAACTTTAATTTCACAGAAACCCAGCCTTTTGGATTTATGTCTCTGATAATACTTGTAACATTGGAAAAGGATGCCTTTTTGAAGAAAAAAATCAAAATTATATTATGCTGTTATTTTACTTTGTCCATAATATGTATGGCAATTTATTATTCAAAATAAAATCTGTTATAGCAACAAAAGTAATACAAAAAGTCAAATTATTAGTCTAAAGTAAGTTGTATAACAACTTCTACATTAAAGATTGATGGTTTATATAATTAAAAAACCTTCTCCAGATGAAATATGATAATGAAATCAAGTTGCCCAGATAGATAAACAAGCAAAAAACTCGATATATAACAAAGATTATAATTCATTTAAAATACTTTAACATATCTCAAAACATTTAACAGATTGTTAATTAATGAAGATTAATGTGAAATATGTATTTAAAGTGCATGTGGAAACATACCAAGGTTTTTCTAGTCAATTAAAGTTTGAGTTTCCTTTATGTGCTACTTTTGCTCCATAAACCCATCCGGTACTCTTGATTGTTTTAAAGTCAGATATATAACACCATGACAAACAAAAAGCTAGAAAAAAAAAACAGACCATGCCCTTGGTCTGTAAGGGTCCCTAAACAATTCATAACTATGCTGTAGATTTTTCATACTGTACATTAGTTAGAACTTCACGGTTCTAATCATGGAGAACATGGATGTTCCTGATTAAGTCTTGAACTGTCTCTAGTTTCTTTAATTGAATTTATTACTTACTTCTGTATCTAACCTAAAATATTCCACTGTAAATTTCACCCTTTAGGGAGGTCTTGGACCCCAGACAGACAGCTGGGAGGCCAGCACAGGACTGATCCAGACCCCCTGAATGTGAGAGTCTGTTAGGAGGCCTGGGCAACCTATGGGACCCTGGGCAGTAGATGAGTATCCCTGGCATACTAATGGACTTCGTGTGTCCATAACACAAAGAGGCATGATCTCTCAGCCTGGACTCTTGGGTGAGGGCCTGGACCCTGCCCTGAGCGAAATGACAGACTCTAGATATCCCCTATGTGGAAGGAAGTAGGGATAGGGTGGGAGTCTGGGAGGAATGGTGGAGGGGCATGGGAGTAAGGGAGGAAGAGTGAACTGGGATTGACATGTGAAGCAAGCTCTTTTCTAAAAAAAATAAAAAATAAAAGAATTTCACCCTTTGTAATGCACTCTAAGCAGAAAACAGGCTTCTATCAACCCAGCAGGGAAAAATTGCATCACTTAACATGTAAAATCTAACAGGGGTCTCCAACAAGGTATCTGTTAAATGCATTGACTTATAACCATGTTTTGGTCAGTGACCACAAAGTTTCCAGTAGTCATGTACACACCACAACATGTCACTTGAGATAATGTGTATCTATAGTCCCAGGTCATGCTCACTCACATAAGGCTCAGAATAAACTATTTCTTTGCATTTTGGAGTGAGAGCTCTGGCCTGTCTTCTCCAAATTATTGTTGAAAATAAAACTTCTAGATAAAAGGAAAAAATAAAAGGTAACTGGTATATATCTAGCATGGGCTGTGGGAATATCCAAATCATTGGCACATGATTCAGAAGAAGAAGAAAATAATCAGAGAGTTGATTGCCTTGATTTTGTTATTATCCTAGAATATGTTTAAGTTACTTTTATTAAACATTTTTCATTTATCTTCCTTGACTTACTTTTCCTTGAAATTTAAGTAAAATTAGTAAAAATAATACAAAAATCATAAGTGGTTCTTTGCCATCATTTAGGCTGAAAATTTTAAACATGCCAATTATGTTTAAGAACTTTTAAAGGATCACTGCTCTTTTTTTTCCATCTCACGTCTTACACAAATTCATGAAGAAAGGAAAAGAAAAATTATACATTTTGGTTACTCTGATAATGCATGTTTTGTAATCTGATTTATTTTATAGATCTCAAAGAAAGGAACATTGTGCATAGCTAATGTTGCAAGTAGACAGTGAAAGAAATTCTCCATTATCTGAAATCCAATTAGCAGACACCCTGTAGCTTCCCATTAGCACAATACTGCAATTCAATTCAATTCATTTTAAAAACAATTGGATTTTAATAGAGTCTCTGATGGCAAAGCAGAGAGGACTGTGATTACAGGATTTGGTATTGTAGTACTCCTTTAGTCAAAGGCTGCATTAAAACTGTTATTGTAAATACAACTTCACTCAGTTAAGAATCTTTAATATTATTGTCTCTTTTATAAATCTGGCATTTTTACATTATTCATAAACAATAATAAAATTTACAATTATAATATATAATTCCTCAGAATCACTTAACATATTACTTATCTCCATGAAGGTTAATTACATTATTTTAATGGAATAATCTGATTTTGTTCATTTTTATTTATTATATAATTTTTTGAGGAATTATCATCTTACTCTTCATCCTATCTCCACTAAGAAACACACTATTTACGATTTATTTCATTTCAGGAATAACAAAGTACAAATACATGATAAATTCTGACACATGAATCAACAAATAACTAACACAGAGCCATGCAAAGAATTTTCTTTAATTGGTTCTGGAGAAATAGACATTTTTACCATCAAGATCATAAAGGACAAGGGGAACCCAGAGATTTAGAGGAAACATGAAGGAGTGAATGTTGTGAAAAAATTGAAAAAAAAAGGTATGGTCGACATATGAAAATTAGGATAGCAGTTAGCATCCAAATGATACAAGCAATTATTTGTGTGTCACAAATAAATTTCATTATTATCAAATTCAAATTTAGCTAAATAGATGAGTATAATTCTCTCTTTTTTTAACACACATACACACACACTATATATATATATATATATACACAAATGTTGCATATGATACTATTTAGCCTTCTTTGAAGGAAATCAGCTAATAAAATAGATGCAGTTCTAGGAACAAGCAAACAGAAGCACAAATGGACATTTTTTTGGCTTGGAAAAATGCTTTCACTTTTAATCTGAAGCTAGCACAGTTTGGTATATATCTTTTATTTTTATTTTTTAATTATTTTTAATTAAATAATTTTTTATTCTGTTATCATTTCATACATGTGCACACACATGTTAATAAATGTTAATGGTGACTTAATTTACAAGTACCAAATCATAAAAACACAACCAAGATGCTTTTCCTTAGGAGATAAAGTCTGGTCCACAATGATTTTGGGTCTTCTCATCTGCAGTTGATATCCATTGGCATTTCTTGGGGTACAGTGGAAATACTGTGCTAGCTCCAGAGATCACATGAAACTGTAGGTGTGTACATGCCGTATGCATGTGTGTATATTGTGTATATATATCTAAATGGTCCTGTCTTATATATATATGCTGGCCAAGTTGCAAAGTTTCCTATCCTGCTTCAGTAAGGTCTCATCTGAGGTAAATTCATGTCCAGCAGCCCTCCTCCCAAGTAGGATCACTTTCATGTTATTAGGAGGTAGATAATCATCAGCATGTAGGTTTGGAGTGAGTGTCCACACTAGAAGATACTCACCTGAACACACACACACACACACACACACACACACACAAAATAACATGCGCACACACACACACACACATACAGCTAGGAAATTTTACAGTGACCTCCGACTTTATTATTATAATCTAGTTCTATACTATAACTATATATTTGTAGCTCCATCTACTATTTTAATATTTTAAGCATCTTCCCATATCATTCTCCATTGATTCATTCTCTTATCGTTTCTTCATGGTATGATTGCTTTTGTACTTTCAACAGATAGAAAACTAAATGGCATAAGGAAGTAACTTTGTCAGTCTTACAGTCTGCTGAGTGACAGAAATCTTATTTCATACTTAAGCTGTCAGTGTTAAAATCCAGTTTTATCTGTAAATAAACGTTTTGTGGAGAAATGTAATGCAGTGAGAATAAAAGAATGGGGCCAATTGTGTTTTGAGTATATATAAAATGCAAGGTTGTTACATAATAATATTTAAACACAATGTTTTTATAACAATAATGTTTCTTTTGCATAATTGCATTTGGTTGTTCACGTTGTTTAGTTATCAATCTTTTTCATTTTATTGAAATGTATTTCTTTATTTTGTTTCTCTCTTGTAACCAGTAACACTTATCAGTGAACTTATTTCTACTTTTCCTATTTCAAGGGGAATCATCAGCTTCATTCACTGCTATCTAGAATCACCACACTTTAGATTCTATTCTAGCAGCCTTGGAATGAATATAGTAAAGGAATCTGTCAAGCATTCTCACAAGTTGACAGACAATGAACTAGTTATCACCAAATCTCCCTGGCTTGAATAAGATATAAAAGGGAGAGGAAATGATTAATTTTTTTCTTCAATAATGCCTTTCTTGTGAAAGTGAATCTTTTTTGTGTTGGTTCCACAATCAAGTATCACTGAAAAGACCATCAATTTAATTGACTATATGTCATTCTTAGAATATAATAGGGATGCTGATGTGACAGTGTGGCAGCCCTCACTTTACATATCTAGTCCATGAAATAAGTGAACTCAAGACTTGCTAAAACCATATAATTCCCAGTATGAGCAGGGATGTGTGACATGTAATCTCACCGTTAGATAAGTAGCTTTTGGCATTTGATAGGTGCTGAGAAAAACAAAGTCAGTATTATTTTATTAATGACTCAGGCATCCTCCAGTGTAGACACAACACCCAAGAATAGCTGGCCAACACCAATAGGATATGATGGGTTAAAGACAAAAGGAGATAGAGAGAGAGCAAGAGAGTAAAAGAGAGAATCCCAAGTTAGGAGACTAGAGACATAAGGGTGTTAGGAAAAGTGTTCAAGAAGAAGGATTTGAATGTGATAGCAGAACACTGTTGGAAACTCTCAAGGAAATAGTGTAAATATTATTAAAAAATAACATCTAATGCTTTTGTAGACCAGGCTGGTCTCAGACTCACAGAGATCTGCCTGCCTCTGCCTCCGGAGTGCTAGGATTAAAGACATGTGTCACCAAAACAACAAACAAACAAAAAAAAACCTCAAATGCACAGGATGTTTTGCATGTCATTTGGTAACAGTAACAGCTGAATTTTGCAACTGTTGTTTATTACATCCAAGTGTGCTTTTCTTGGGTGCTAAAGTGTCTTACTGTCATATTTCTTTCAGACCTTTTCTCAGTTGTGACATTTATAAGAGGCTACTGATTATTCACCTACCTTCCTTAAACTCTCATTCAAGCAATGCCTTATTGGATTTTAACTTTCTTTTCTATAAATTGTGCTTAATATTTAAGTTATATTTTCTTTACTAACTAAAATAAACCTTTAAGAAAGCAAAAGGAATTTTGCTTGTCTATTCAGTTTTATTGCTGACACTCAATGCAGTGAAAAATGCAAATTTCTTTTCAAAATTATATTTATACACATCTACAAACTGAAAGGGTGTCTACATCCCCCCAAAATAAGTTATTTTTAAGAAATGCATGAGGGAGCTAGAGAGAGATATCAGTAGTTCCGAGTGCTTTGTGTTCTTGCAACCCTGGGTTGGGCTCACAATTCCCACAACTTCCAGTAACTTTCGCTCCTGGTGGTCTGATTCACTCTTCTGATTCTTGCAGACAATGTACTCCTGTTCACACACTTCCACACACCCACACATAAAGAATTAAATCTTTTAAACTAAAATAATGAGAAAAATGTGTGATTATATTGGGGATCAGTCACTTAATGTTAAGCATTATATGTTTTTTAATAGGCATTTCATGAACTGAAAATGGTCATAAACCATATTCTGGTGGAAGAAATACAGTTTTGGCATATAGTTTTAAAATAAATACACAAATTTATAATTCAGGCAATCAGTAATGAGTAGATATAAAATTTTACAAAAAAGACCTAGAGAGGTAAGCAGTCACCCTCAGGATAGAATTGAATGTATTCTTTGATTCATTTCAATGGAAATATGACTATTTCAAATTTACAAATAAGTAATTGTGTTTCAAGATGAGGGACAATCTGCTATAATAGAAGACAATTTCCAAATGATTAGAATAAAGTAAAAATTAAACATATGTCACAACATAAGGCTAACATTTTTTTTTATAGTTCAAAGAATGTTATTAATTGTTCGGATGACACAGTCAAGCCTTATTTTTTTTTATTCTTTTTTTTTAAATTTAGATAAGAAACAAGGTTGCTTCACAAGTCAGTTCCACGTCCCTCTCCCTTTCCCTCCCCTCCTCCCGTGCCCTCCCCCCATCCCCCCCCCCCGTTATCCCCTCGTTCCCCCTGGGAGGGTGAGGCCCTCCATGGGGGTGTCCATAGTCTGTCATTTCATATAGGGCAGGGCCTAGACCCTTCCCCAAGAGTTCAGGGTGAGAGTGCACCTCACATTGTTCTATGGGAGTCCAAAGTCCGTGTGTATACTTGGGATGGGTACTGATCTGCTGCCCAAGGCTCAATAGATTCCCTAGGCCTCCTCACTGACACCCAGATTCAGGGGGTCTTGATCAGTCCCATGCTGGATTCCCAGGCTGATGCCTGGGATTCAAGAGTTAACCTTTGTCTGGTCAGCTGTTTCTGGGGGATAAACCAGCCCAGTCTTAATCCCTTTGATCATCAGTCCTCCCTCTCTGATACTGGCTTTCTTGAGTTCAGCTCAGTACTTAACCAGCCACTAAATGTAGTTTCTGTTTCCCAGACTCTCTGGCCATAGGATTGTAGGCTGGCACTCCCCAGATCTTTGTCTAAAATCCATATATGAGAGAGTACATGCCATGTTTCTCTTTTTGTGACTGGGTTACCTCACTCAGGATGGTTTCTTTATATGTGTTATAGGGATATGTGTTTGTCAAAGGAAATATCAAAATCTTTTAAAATGTTTTAAATTGAAGACCTTATGATAATAACACCTATTTTAGAGTATAAAAGAAAGTGTCACTTGAGCAGTGTGGCAAGCAGATGGCCAGTTTCATGCAGTAGAAGCAATTGGAATGAAATTGTACACACCTCAGTGGGGTGCTGTTTTGAAGTATATGACAAGGAGAAAGAGAAATAATTTGGATCTAAGAAATATGGGGGAAGAAAAATAAACATATTTACTGATAAATTAGCTACGGTTGATTAACAAGATTGAGATGTTATATTCTTTTTTTGCTGCTTTCCTAGATCTGAAAAAAATTAATAAAATAAAAATGCAACAGGTAAGCAAATAAGGAAGGGGAATGATTAATTTTGTTATTCTCTCATACAATTTCCTTTTAAATATGTGGAAATTTAATTTATCTATTAGAAGAGTAGGTTGTATTCTATGGGAAAATAATAAAAAATTATGAAGTAACTGAATTTGGTAGCAGCGATATGTACATTTTGATACATACAGTTGCTCAGGTTAGACTTTAATGTAAGAGAAGATGGCTTAACATCTAATCTTGAGTAATTCCAACAGGATATACATGGATAGGGAAGAATAAATCAAAAGGAAAAATAAGTCATAAAGTACTTATGAACACAAGTTAAGAACCCCCAAAAATAAACTTTTAAGAAGAAGATTGTTTTGACAGGTTTGATTTTATTGTGACTTTGAATACATTTCACACTACAATTTCTGCTTATTATTTCTAATAAGGCTGATGGTGTTAATAGTTTTGTGTTTGTGTGTGGCCATGGCTGATGTCTAAGACATTTGACATTCCATAAAGCAATTGATCAAACCTCCTGTAACTAAAGCATTGTATCTAATAGCTACAAGGCATTTCCCTCTTTCTCTCTTTCTTCTTATTACTGTTATTCAACCAGGACATTATAGAATTGGAAATGAGACAAACATAACTGGTGAAATCATCAGGAATACCTACTTCACACTCTTGATCTGCTCCTAGAGTGAGGATGCATTTAGTGTGAATTTACAGAGATCCAAAATAAAACATCAGCTGTGTTAGAAACAGCAAAAGTATTAGAATCTTCTCAGAACTGTAGACAAAAAGGTTCAAGTCCAAGTCAAGTCCAGCAAAAATAGGAAATACTAAATTACCTTACCAGAAAAGCCATTCTTATATTCTTGCCAGCAACTAAGAGAAAACAGAAAAAAATTACTTCTCTCTGAGTATATGCAGATCTACCCTCATGAAAACTCATGGAGACTTTGTGATGTGGCATGAATTTGGAAAAATGTGTTACCTCATTAAAGAGACTATTATTCCACCTATCTCTTTATCTTGTTTTAAGATGAATCCTCTCACCTAGAGACAGCCATGCTTGATGAGTGTAGCCCCTTGTACAAATGAACAACATGATTGACTTGAATAACTTTTTTCTAGTTTGGGTAGCTTGCCAAGTGATGGCTTCACATAGGCCAGACAAGTAGCTTTCTCTAATGGGCCCCCCACAGATCTATGATCATGGCTGTCAAGCATGCTCCCCAGGAGACTGTTAGATATTCACAGACAGGCTCTTGGTAGGAAGCTGGGAGGCTGCAGGCCTGAATGCCCTGATTCAATCCTTACTAAGTGAAATGGGAACTCAGGCAGGGTTTGTTTTACTGACATTTGCAAAGTTTTGTCAGCTTTTTTTTAGTTATTATGGGATCGTAGGAGAGGAGAAAGATGTAGACAATGATCCATGTAACTAAAAGTTGTGTGTGCGGAATTGGGATTGATGGAGGTGACTTGGAAACAAAAGGAAGCCAACCTCTACAGGAGAAGAACTGTTCTTTAACCAGGGCAACTGAAGGACACAAGGCTTTCCGTGGGAGTGAAGATTAAGTACATGTGAAATATGAGTCTTGGTGCTTTTATATGGCAGAAAAGACAGTGTACGGAATATTCCATCTGCTGTTCCCCTGTAGTCTCAGTGAGGGTGATAACAGAAGTTGGTATGTTAATCTTACAAAAAGTGTTCCAGATCGTGAGAGCCAAACGTTATTATCAGTCAAGTCACCTTTTTTGTCTGGATTATGCAGCCTACTTGGGGCTTTTAACCATTAATCCTTCAGTGAGACCCACCCAAGCAAAACAGAGACATGAAAAGCAAATGCTAATATTATATAATGGAAATTGGGAGGTATTTTTTTCTGGTCTCTAAACCAATGTGATTGATTTAAAAACCAGCACAATAAGGAGGAAATAAAGAGAGTGTAAATATGAACATCAAGGAAGTATCTGCAGAAATGCTCACTTTCAATTGTATCTGCACATCCAGTTTGCATATTTAAGCTAATTTTAATTTTTAACTTAAGTTTAAAATACAATAAAAGCCCGTTCAGTGGTGTCTTACATAGCACCTTTTGAACTTCTAAATTTCTGTATATTTTGTGATTTATTTTTATGTCAAATATTATATATGTGTACATTATGTATATATATGTTTATAAAACCATTTGTACACACTTATGTACATTGTGTACCAAATTTTTCTGATATACTCATCAGGTAATAAACAAGTATTGATATTGACATGTTCATCTGCACCTATCATTATTATGTAAGAAAAATAATATCATAAAATATATGTGAATTGTTATTTGTATATGTATTTCCCTGCGGAATGGTATTCAGTGTTTTGTTTTTATGCTCTGATTAAACATTTTTCTAAATGTATTATTAAGCCCATGGGCAACATATCTTTACCTAAACTGTGCTAAATATTCTCAAGTCAGAGTATTTCAGCATTTTATGCACTCATCAAAATTCTATATGTTTTCTTCTTAGCTTAATTCGCATAGAATTTGAGAATTCCTGTATGCTGAACATTCATTAAACATTAAAAAAAGTCCTTTTCATGAATGGTGTAATTTTCCATTATATATTTGACTTTGATTTAAAAATCATTCTTACTGGGTATTTTATGTAGATTATTGACTAACTCTAGTTGGATTTCATTTTTCAGCTATAGTTTAGATTTTATTGAGTTGTGCATGTTGCAACAAATTATTTTCAATATATTCAAAATAATATTAAAAATGCTATATTAATTTTCTGTTAGTTTTGTAAACTTTAATAAAAATTGTAATTTTATAAATTTTATATTGCTATATTTTATTTATATGTGTAATTCTTTGATTTTGTTAAAAATAAACATTGATTAAATGAACTGAGAAAAAAATATTTGAACTTCAAGATTTTTCCCAAGAGAACAAACAGGGAAAATACGAGGGAATTAGAAGTTGTCAGAATACATCACAAATAAATATATACCAACATATATAATGATCAAATTGAATATATCAGATCATTACATATGTTGGTATATGTTTATTTGATCATCGCATATTGTTTAGACAAATAGGCATTGTGTAGATATATATCTACACATATACAAATAGTTATTTTTCTATGTATATATATCTATAAATCTATGCTTACAAGTTTGTTAGTTCACACACATTCAAATTGCATATATTTGCAAAAAAAAACCTTGCAGGAATTAATACAATAGCACATAGGAATCCTAGAAGTGTAAGAATATGCAGGAAAAGGGTGTTTCTCAATGAACAAATCAAGGGATGAAAACTGGGAATCCAGGTAACTCAACAAGGGATCTTCACGCTCTCTGAAGCAAAAAATAACAAAATATAAATTTAGACAGACAAGTCCACAATTGTAATCCAATATTAAAATATTTATATCTCAGTAGATAATGGAATATATGAAAGCAAACAGTAAAATGCAGAGAAGTCAAAAAAAGCACTAAAAGTTTTCTATGGTGTCTAATATTTACACCAAACAACAAATGAAAACAATTTGTCTTGAAGTTCCATGTTTTCATTGCACTGTTAATGGAACAATTACATTAACAAAATGTAATTTGCTTGCTGGCCAGTTAGCTTCTCATTCATATGTCTGTATGAGTTCAAGAGCTCTGACACACTTGACTGCTATACTACATATTTTGAAATACAAGGTTCAGAATTCTTTTTGTAGAGACTTTCATTTATTTTTGACAAGTCAATGCACTAACTCTTATTTTAATCAATAAAAAATGCTCATTGTATTCTGAGCTAATTTTATGGATATCAAAAGCCCGAGATAGGTTTTAAGTCCATAATGCTTATCTGCTTTCTCAAATGCATATGCATGAAAGTTTGATTCTCTCCTACAAACAACAACCTCAAAAGATTTATCCCAGGCTGTCTATAAATTCTTCTTTTTATATGGCAATTCCATTTTGCTTCAAAATTTTGAAAAAGAAGTAAAACATTGGAAAATATTCTGGACCTCAGAACTATTGTGTATTCCTTGAGTTCATTAACAGAAGCAAAGTCACATCTGTGACATGATGTGTTCTCTGGCAGGTACCTATTTTTAAAGAGAGACTGTCACCTGATACACAAATTTCAGAGTTTAAATAGAGAAAGAAAATTTTAAATTATGTTTTGCTCTGAGGTTTTTCCACAAATATTCCAGTTGCTCTCTTCTCATCAGTTCCAGAATACAGGTTGTAGTTCTTGGAGGTTATTAGGAGCTCATTTAGAAAATACCTTAATGTGATATAAAAGGAATGGTAAAGAATAATACTGAACTGCTCTGACACATTATTTAATGATTTTAGTCTAGAAACAGAGAGTAAGCAAATATTTTTAAAACATCATGCTTCATCGGGGTACCAGAAAGTAATTAAAACGTAGTTACTGTATAGCAATTTTTCATACCTCAAGAGATATATGGAGAAATTATAAAGCAGAATTAAAGTAATTTAAACTTATATTTAAACTACAATAAATCAAGGACTACATATTTTACTCCCTTGGGTTTCTTGTTCTTACTTTATAGTCTCTGTTTAAAGTATCTATATAATTTTATCTTCTTAAAATGTCAAAATTTATTTGACCCTAGGACAAGTTTTGGTTGTAAGAAGGCAGAGTATATCAAAATCACATGTGGATTTTTAAGGACTACCTCTGATTCAATTCATTTTTCCCTTTAAAACAAATTAATTTGAGATGCCATTTGTAATGACACAGAGAAATACGATAATAATTGGACTGGTTTTTAATTTGCCTAAAGCTTCATCCTTTTATTATTTAACTAGTATTACTCACATAGAAACCCGTATGTATTTATGTTTAATGGAAAATTAAAAATATTAGTTTTTAGTTTTCTGGAATAATTAAATTAAAAATAGATCATCTACAATAGAAATAAATAGTGGTTTGTTAATAAATTGAGAATATACTTGAAAATGTACTATTGCTTTCTAAAGATATTATGACTCCCAAAGGTTAATGTTTTTCCCTTTAGTGCCACATGCCTGAAATATTGAGCTAATCTAAAACATGCTTTCTGAAATAAATTGTATCACAAAATAAACAAATCACTGTAGAAGTCCCTTGTTGCTCCAAATTAATGTTCAGTAAGACAATAAAATCCAGACATTATTCAGAATGAATGTATTTCCACTGGTGAATTAAAATTAATAATCTAAATAGAAGCAAAGTGAAATGAGTTTGGTTCTATGCCAGATTACTGAACTACTAATCTCAGGTTCTTCAGTGGGTCAGAATTCCATATGGGTTCTTGTAATTGAAGATAAAATCATGAGTATTTGGAAAGACTAAATGATCCTGAGAAGGTAACAATCAAAATTATAAAATGATTAAATTCCAAATGATTCTGTAAACCTTCACCCACATTGAATGTGCAACCTCATATAGATTGCATGTCATTACACTATGCAATGCAACCAAACACTGCCTGAAACAAGGAGGCTCAGAGTCATGAAAACAATATTTTGTTAATTATAATGTCATGTTTTTCTGAGACCAGATATTGATAGTCTGAATGTATGTTGCTAATATTCTATGACCTGCAATATCAAATATTTAGCCACCTTTTAATACTTTATAAACCAAAATAAGTCCCCATCTCAGTAGGACTTAATTTGACTGAGTCTTTAATAACGTGTAAAGTTATACACATACAATGTTGGTATCATAAAATGTATTTTTGTGCAAATCTCTACAGATCCTGTTGCTTTTTATGAGTGCTGTGATTTAATTTTGTACTTTGTCTGTTTTCTACAATCAAGAGCAATGCTTCATCTCAATATTTGTATTTATTTATTTATACACATATCATATGTATATCTGCCTATCTTTTATTTATACTTGCTTTCCTTTGGGATTTTTGAGACAGAGTGTAGGTTAGATTGACAAACATGCTATGAGGCCAAGCAAACCTGGAGCATATGACAATCTTCCTGTCACAACATGAATTCTGTGATTATATGTATGAGCTATCATAACTACCTTATCATTTCTAGATTCTAAGGGATTTTCATCTTTTGGCTTAAATTTCTAACTTTGCAATTTAAAGTGTTTTCATTCTTCTTCATGTAGATATTCAAATTTCCTAATATCATTCACTATAGATTAATCTTTTCCTCAATTTGCATTTGATATTTGTATACATATATACATACATATATATTTATATATAGTCACAAGGACTTGTATTTGTTCTGTGTTCTGTTTCATTTATGCACAATAGCTTTCTTCGTGCCAGTATCATGTTCTTAATGTTGTTATGGTTCTGTATTTTACCTTGAAATCATGTATAGTGATATCCTTAGTAGCAATATTCTTTTTGCTCACATATGATTTAGTTACCTACATTCTTCCACGCGTCCACATTAATTTTATTACTTTTTGTTTTGAGATGGAGTATTACTAGACTGGCTGACTTTGATGCATTGAGATTCACATATCTCTGACTTTTAAACACTGGTGTGTACCACCAATACTTCTATATAAGTATTAAGATTTTCTTCCTATTTCTATGAAGACTGGAATTGAAAATTTATTGTGATTGCAGTGCATCTTTGGGCTCAGGGTTTCTCATTTTTATTCTAATTGTTTAAATAAACTGGATGAGAATGAGAAGAACACAATGACCAATTACAATATGGAAAATATAAATAAAACTATGATACTATTATATATGTGCATAGAACTAAGTATTTAATAAAACTTTGTATCCACATAGTTTGTAACTGAGAAAATAATATTTTTATTTTATATAGAAGAACCACCAAAAATGTTTAATGGTTCACATGTGAAAGATAAAGGTGTATATATTGAGAAGAAAGTGTGGAAGTAAAATTTTCCAATACTGATTTAATCAAGTAATTCTCATACCATGGAACTATAAAATATAGAAGAAAAACTCCAAAATTGCACACATATTTCAATCATGATATATACATTTTAAAAAGAATGGTTTGAAAGAATTGTTAAGCTTCATATCAGGAAAAATACTTTTCTTGTGTATGTAAGGAAGCATAATTATGAAACTTTAGAAATGTATAAAATTTTGTACAAATGCTTTTAATATTTATTAAATACTTTTGAAAATGTGATTGTGCCTTTAGTCAAATATGAAACTTTCAAAAACTGAAAATCTAATATACGTAAAAATTTAAGTATATATACATTGAAATGAAGTTTCAGTCATAGGCATCAGAACAAGACATAAAGTATATGTAAACAGATTTGTTACTAAAACATTAAAAACTAGGGACTATCCATATGTTCAAACTGAATGGATGAATGTATCAATTATAATTTGCTTAAATTTATGTATTAGTTAGTGGTGGAGAAAATAAAAACATGTAACCAATAAACTGACTGAGCATAAGACAACTGTATGGAATGTTTGAAAATAAGCAGAGGAGGTATTCTATTTGACAGTTGCATTAATATTCTTTTACAGAAGTAGGGAAGACTATGGAATGAGCGGAGTCAGATCAGGAATTCCTTGGGATTCAGGCAAAAGAGATACAGAATCCTACTTGGTTAATTCCACAATGAGCTGAGAGCTGGCAGATTTTGTTTCAAGTAGAACAGGTGTTCTGTTCTTCCTGTGCATGTCTAATGTCCAGCAACAGTGTTTTATGGCAAATATTTTTTCATAATACAAAAGAAATTTGCCTTATGTTTGCATTAGGAGGATTTTAATAGTGTCCCAATGTTTATCTAATGATGACAGTGCTTGTTTTTATTAGTCTTAGTAACATTGGGACCAAATATTTGAGAAAAGCAACTTAAAAAAAGAAGCTTTTATTTTGCCTCATGATTTCTGCATATTCAGTATGTGGTCACATGATCACAGACCCTTGTTCAGAAGATCATTGTGGCAGGCAAACATGACAAAGGCACAATGAGGAAATGCCATCAATAAAGACAGAGATATATAATAACAGGAAAGATTCCTGGAAACAAATAAAGTCATTCTTTAATATAAAAATAGACTCAAATATCAAGCAATTTTTGTACCATATTTTCATTATCCATTCAACTTCTAATAGATATCTAGACAGAGTTCACCTTACAATATTGTAAAGACAACAGTAATGGACATGGGTGAGCAAGTATCTTTCTGGTAAGATATAGGTTCTTTTGAAAATATATCCATGAGTGGTGTTGATGTGTCATATATTTGTTCTCTTTTTAATTTTTAAAGAAATCTCCCTTTTGACATTTATAAAGGCTGCAGCAGTTATACTTATCCCAACACTGAATACGGACTCAGTTGTAAGTACAACTTTGACAGCTAGCATTTGTTGTCATTTGTTTTCTTGAAGATAGCCATTCTGAGTAGAATAAGACATGATCTTAAAGCTGGTAAATTTGCATTTCCCCATTTTAAATGACCCCATTTTACTGTCATAACTCTTCAGTTGGATGTGTGTATATCTTCTTGATTTTTAAATGCATGGAATATTTTGGTATATTAGTTGTAGTAATTTCTAACATTCTTTCCATTCTGAACAAGTAAAATGAATGATGGCTTTGTGAATTTGTGGTAGTGTAGAGTTGACCTTTGTCTCAGTGATGGGATGTTAGCAACTGTCTGTTCTCCTCATAGACCACACCTCTTTGAATAAACAAGGTGTTCCTTCTTTTGTTTCGAAACACTTGAGTCTGGGCATTGTGTGCTCTCTGGTAACTCCCTTCAGTAGCATTTAAGCTTTGAGAGCAGAGGCTTAGAGAGGATCTGTTGGTTACAGATCACTGAAGCCATCATCAAATATTTATTAATCACATAACCTATAAGACTGAGGAATAAGCATTTGCACACACATACATTTTGATTGCTTCTCTCTTCTAAATCATCCATATAGAATATGAGGAAAGAACATGCCATCCAATTGCATATAAAGCATATCTTTCCATTGATGTTAAGGGAAACATTTTTTTTTTCAGCAAAATCACAGGTCATATCAGCAAAACATTTAGAAATTTTGAGGGGGATGTAGACAGTACTTCATATGGCTAATAGATTGCATGGGGACATAATATCACTGTTGTGTCTCTGCAATTACAATAGGAAAACACCTACACTTACTGATATTATAGAAACTGATAGAAGACTGGCAGAATCAATCCTTTTGGGTCTCTGAACACCTCAAGTACAGAATCAAGCAATGAAGCAGGATGACTCATACTTCTGAAACTACATTTTTTTCTCCCCAACATTCATCAAATATCAAAGCTGATATTTCTTATTGAAAAATAGCAGTTGCCTCTTTATTGTTTGCCTGACTTTTTTCTTTCATGTTATCGTAAACAGCCTGAGGTTGCAACCCTAAGTTAGGAAAAACACTTCGGATTTCATTTTGCTTTCTGAATGGAAACTTGAGTACCTTCTCCATAATCAGCTTAATTGGTCACAGTTCTTTGAGCAAAAACTAGCAATACTGGTTAATTAAAAGTAGAAATATGCTCATGGGTTGTTGTCATTATACAAATGTTCATTTTTATCTAACAAACTGAAAATTATGCCATTATAATTCAGACCATTATTGTATACTTTGTGAAAGCAAATCAGAGCACAGAATATTAGCAAGCTATATTAAGAAGCAAAACTAATTTTGAAAACAATACTCACTGAGTTAATTTTGTTCTGATATGGTTTACATTGTAAAATTGTTGCACGAGTAGAAAGTGTTGTGAATCTGAGTCAGTATTCTGAATGGAACTTTACAGCATTTTGTAATGTGCAAAATAAAAAATAATATTATCAATTATATTTTTTCATGTGGTATGAATTGTGCAATGATAGGCTTTATAGATGCTCAGATTATGGTTACTTTTTGATGCAAAATTTCTTATGGTGACAAGTGCTAGATATTCACCAACCACATTTCCTCTTCATTGCATGCATAAGGATACAATCTAGAAACTTTTTTTTACCGGTTAAGTGAATCTAAATATCTGAATGCCCACAAATGGGATGCAAACAGAAAAATCAGCAGTGAAATATATTCTACCTGAAAAATTACCTCCCACTCAGCACATATTTTCTGCCTTGTAGTTTTTCCTTCTTTAGATTCATTAATGCTATTAGAAAAATAAATTTAACCATGTAAAAAATAACAATCAGACTAGAAAAAAACACCTGCATTTTAATTTTAAGAAATGAAAAATAAACTATTCTTGTGGGACTGAAGAAGTTGTTCACTGGTTAAGACCATGTAATGCTCTTGGAGAGGTCCTTAGTTTTCAGTCTTCACCACTCATGTGCTGTGACTGACAACCACCTGTTACTGAGTTCCAAAAAATCCTACATCTTCTTCTGGTCTTTGGACAGGTGATCTAACCCTAAGCCCGCACATACAGACAGACATGCATACAAATAATTGAAAACCAAACAACTGAAATAAACAGTTGAGGCTGGAGAGATGGGTCATTCCAAAGAATATTTTGTGCTTCAGCGGGTGACCAAGATTCGGCTCCCAGATTCCTCAGGGCAGCTCACAAAGAACTGTCCTTCCAGTCCAGGGAGAAGATCTGTTTAAGTATGTATGTATGTATGTATGTGTGTAAATTTTATTTGGCACAGAGGATCATTCTCAAGGTTTCAGGGAATGAGGGTTCATTGGGCTTCTGTGAGAACCAAGCACATACATGGGGCATATACACACAGGCATGCAAACAATCATATATTTTTTCTTTGCTTTTTTAGAAATTTTTTTTGTTTGGAAGAGAGAGAGAAAGAACATAAAGTTGAGGGAGTAGGGAGCTGGAAGGCTCTGGATGGAGTTGGGCATTAACAAGTATTATGATCAAAATATATTGCATTAACATTTTAAAGCAAAAATTTCTTAATACTATAAAATATAAATTTGTAATTTATTTTACCACTATTTAGTACATGTTTTAGTGTTTATACATATAACTTTTAATATTAAATATGGGGATTGGTTGGGAACCTGGGAGGAGGGTTAGGGGGCAGAGGTGGAATGGAGGGAAAGGGAGCTGGGATTGACATGTGAAGCAAGCTGGTTTCCAATTTAAATAAAAAAGAATAAAAAATATTAGGGCTATGTGGGATTTTCTTCTGAACTAAATTTAAGAGAAATATAACAAATAAAAAATGGCTTTTGAGTTGTCTTATTGTGTCTTGGTTTGCTCTGTTTGGTTGTTGTATTTTGGGCCCTGCTCCTTTCTGAAGCAAAAATTGAGTGGGAGAGGAGAGGTGGGTTGGAGTGATGGAGGCAGAGGAAATTATGGTTGGGATATATTGTATGAAAGAAGAGTATATTTTCAATTAAATAAACATTATTCTTTCCATTATCCGAGAGAAAGAGCAGCAAATTCCCTCTTCCCTCCCTCTAAATGATACCAAATGTGATACAGAATAAGACAGTATTTTCAAATTTGTAGATAAAGATATTACAGTGACTTACTAAGTGATGCACATAAAGCTCCATATGCATTCTCTCAGGATTTACAACTCTGTAAGCTCTAACTCTTTGTTTTGCTAGCTAACTGTGTAGCCCTTATTTTCCACTTCTGGGTTAAATACGTGTGTGTGTGTGTGTGTGTGTGTGTGTGTGTGTGTGTGTGTGTGTGTGTGTGTTGCATCTCCCCAGGAAAACTCCATCACACAACAGTAGTGGGAAATGATTTTCAAGTTGCCTCTTTGTCCTACCAAGACTCATAGCAGTAAGCACAACTACTAGCTTACAGTGTCCACAGACAGTACACAAATAAATCATTATCCTAGGCAATGGTGATGATTAGTGGTACTACCAAAAATAAATGATGTCTTAATACTATGGAATTTCTGAGTTTGGCTCTATTGGTTTGCCTTCACTGTTTTTCGAATTACAACACATTTCAAAAGATACTTTATAAATTAAGTGTGCCAAAAATAGCCTTCAATAATTTGAGTTTTTCTGTCAGTATTTCCATGTACAAGTATCCTTCACTATAGCATTTACTTTTTAATTTTTTATTTATTTATTTTGTTTTTTTGAGACCGGGTTTCTCTGTATTGCTTTGGAGCCTGTCCTAGAACTTGCTCTGTAGACTAGGCTGGTCTTGAACTCACAGAGATCCATCTGCCTCTGGCTCCTGAGTGTTGGGATTAAAGGGTTGTGCCACCAATATCTGGCTACCACTTACTTCTATTGATGTGGGTGCTGTGGAATATTATTTCAAGTTGTAATATACTAGTTTATACACTGGAATATTTGTGTAATGATACAAATATTTGTTGCATTCCTTTATTTTGCATTTGTTTAACTCCTTGAAGTTATGTCACTTTGCCTGTTCACAACACCTGATTGGCCTAGTAGAGGGATAAATGGGTGACAGCAAGGCAGGAGAAAGATAGGCAAGACTGCCAGGTAGAAAGAATAAATAGAAAGAGAAAAAGAGGGATTTGGAAATTAGTGAGATATAGTAGAGAGAAAAGAAGGGGCCAGCCACCTAGCTACACAGCAGCCACTGAGTAAGAGTGAAAATAGAGTATGCAGAAGTATGAAAAGGAAAAATCCCAGATACAAAAGGAAGTGGGATTTCCCGGATTGCTAAGGATGTTGAGCACTTTCTCAAGTGCCTCTCAGCCATTTTAGACTCCTCTATTGAAAACTCTTTATTTAGTTCTGCAGCCCACTTTTTAATTGGGTCCTTTGCTGTTTTTGAGACTTGCTTCTTGAGTTCTTTGTAAATTTTGGAGATCAACCCTCTGTCAGATGTGGGATTAGTGAATATTTTTTCCCATTCTGTGGGCTGCCTTTTTGTCTTGCTGACTGTGTCCTTTGCCTTACAGAAGCTTCTCAGTTTCAGTAGGTCCCATTTATTAATTGTTGATCTCACTGTCTGTGCTACTGGTGTTATGTTCAGGAAGCTGTCTCCTGTACCAATTCGTTCAAGGGTACCACCCACTTTCTCTTCTAAGAGGTTCAGTGTGGCTGGATTTGTGTTGAGGTCTTTGATCCACTTGGACTTAAGTTTTGTGCATGGCGATAAACATGGATCGATCCGCATTCTTCTACATGCCACTCTCCAGTTATGCCAGCACCATTTGTTGAAGATGCTTTCTTTATTCCATTGTATATTTTTAGCTTCTTTGTCAAAGATCAGATGTTCGTACGTGTGTGGGTTAATACCCGGGTTTTCAATTCGATTCCATTGGTCTACCTGTCTATTTTTGTGCCAATACCAAGCTGTTTTCAGGACTATAGCTCTGTAATAGAGCTTGAGGTCAGGGATGGTGATGCCTCCGGACGTTGCCTTGTTGAACAGGGTTGTTTTGGCTATCCTGGGTCTTTTGTTTTTCCATACAAAATTGATTATTGTTCTTTCAAGGTCTGTGAAGAATTGTGCTGGGATTTTAATGGGGATTGCATTGAATCTGTAGATTGCTTTTGGCAGGATTGCCATTTTTACTACATTGATCCTACCTATCCACCAACATGGGTGATCCTTCCATTTTCTGAGGGCTTCTTTAATTTCTTTCTTAAAGATTCAAAGTTCTTGCGATACAGGTCTTTTACTTGTTTGGTTAGCATTACCCCAAGGTATTTTATGTTGTTTGTGGCAATTGTAAAGGGTGATGTTTCTCTGATTTCTTTTTCAGCCAGTTTATCATCTGTATATAGTAGGGCTACTGATTTTCTTGAGTTGATCTTGTAGCCTGCCACTTAGCTGAAGGTGTTAATCAGCTGTAAGAGTTCCCTGGTAGAGTTCTTTGGGTCATTGATGTAAACTATCATATTGTCAGCAAACAGAGAAAGTTTGACCTCTTCCTTCCCAATTTCTATCCTCTTGATCCCCCTTTGTTGTCGTATGGCAATAGCTAGAACTTCAAGTACCATGTTGAAAAGGTATGGAGAGAGTGGACAGCCTTGTTTTGTTCCTGATTTTAGAAGAATTGCGTTGAGTTTCTGTCCATTTAGTTTGATGTTGGCTGTTGGTTTACTGTATATGGCTTTTATTATGTTTAAGTATGTCCCTGTTATCCCAGATCTCTCCAAGACCTTTATCATGAAGGGGTGTTGGATTTTGTCAAAGGCTTTTTCAGCATCTAGTGAGATGATCATGTGATTTTTCTTTTTCAGCTTGTTTATATGGTGGATTACGTTGATGGATTTTCTCTGAGATGCCATCTTACTCCTGTCAGAATGGCTAAAATCAAAAACACCAATGACAATTTATGCTGGAGAGGATGTGGTGAAAGGGGGACACTCCTCCATTGCTGGTGGGAGTGCCAACTGGTTCAGCCACTTTTGAAATCAGTGTGGAGATTCCTCAGAAAAATGGGAATAAACCTACCACAAGACCCAGCAACTCCACTCTTAGGCATATATCCAAAAGATGCCCATTCATACAACAAAGATGTCTGTTCCACTATGTTCATAGCAGCTTTATTTGTAATTGCCAGAACGTGGAAGCAACCTAGATGTCCCTCACCTGAAGAGTGGATAGAGAAAATGTGGTACATCTACACAATGGAGTACTATTCAGCAGAAAAAAATAATGGAATCATGAGATTCGCAGGCAAATGGATGACACTAGAAGAAACCATCCTGAGTGAGGTAACCCAGTCACAAAAAGAGAAACATGGCATGTACTCTCTCATATATGGATTTTAGACATAGATCTGGGGAGTGCCAGCCTACAATCCTATGGCCAGAGAATCTGGGAAACAGAAACTTTATTTAGTGGCTGATCGAAGAAGAGGCAGACTCCCTTGTTTAAGTACTGAGCTGAACTCAAGAAAGCCAGTAACAGAGAGGGAGGACTGATGATCAAAGGGATTAAGACTGGGCTGGTTTAACCCCCAGAAACAGCTGACCAGACAAAGGTTAACTCTTGAATCCCAGGCTGATGCCTGGGAATCCAGCATGGGACTGATCAAGACCCCCTGAATCTGGTTGTCAGTGAGGAGGCCTAGGTAATCTATTGAGCCTTGGGCAGCAGATCAGTACCCATCCCAAGTATACACACGGACTTTGGACTCCCATAGAACAATGTGAGGTGCACTCTCAACCTGAACTCTTGGGGAAGGGTCTAGGTCCTGCCCTATATGAAATGACAGACTATGGACACCCCCATGGAGGGCCTCACCCTCCCTGGGGGAATGAGGGGGATAACGGGGGGGGGTTGGGGGAGGGCACAGGAAGAGAGGAGGGAAAGGGAGAGGGGCGTGGAACTGACTTGTGAAGCAACCTTATTTCTTATCTAAATTTAAACTGGAAAATAAAAAAAAAAACAAAAAACGAAAAACAAAAAAACTCAAAAGGTAGTGGGATAAATTAAGTAAGGGAGAGTTGACTAGAAATAAACTAAGCTTAAGTCAGGCATTTATAAGTAATAATAAGCTTCCATGTCTGATTTATTTGGGGCCTGTGTAATGGGCCCCTAAAAGAGCAAAGAATAACGAGTAAAAAGAGCAGCGAGTAAAAATTTAAAACAACCAAATATATGCATGTACCAATGTAGGGATGTGCGGCTAAGAAGATTTTACTTGTAGTCAATTGTATGTGTCAGTTCTGTTCCTCTAGGGTGTAGTGACCTGCCCACCACACCTTCCCTTTCTTCTTAATGCATTCATTTGCAGTTTTTCCTCTGGGGTGTAGCGAATCTGCCACATCACCTTCCCTGTCTCATTAGCACATTCATTCTCATTTTTAAGGTCTCAGTTGAGAAACAATGTCTCCAATGTACAAGCATTATCAGGAACTTGGCTGAAAATATCAAGTCTTTCATGGTTTCTTTATAGGTAGCCTGATAGTGATAACCAACATCCTTCGCATCAATGAACACGAGTACCATAGTGCATGCTCACTGTCCTAGAATGTGAATTCCCTCCAAATCCTTAGTCTTTGTGGGGTTTTTTATCCTTTTAAACCCTGACAAGTTTTGGATTTTAAGAATTGTCAATAAATAGGCTGTTTCCTGAAGAATGGAATAGAAGTGAAATTAGGCTTGAGTGCCATCTGTATCTTGATCTTACATTCAAATCTCATTTGAGTTGATTGGGCATTTATACTACTCGTTTTTTCCTCTTCTCTGTAATATTGCTAATTCTATTCCTCTATATTTAAATGCTTATTTTTTAATTCCAAAAATTCTGTGGTATGTTTCTGTATGAATAATTTTATATTAATTTCTTGTATATATATACTCTGTAGCTAAAATCAAGAAAGTGCTCATTAGATTTTTGATACAGTAGAAATCATATATACTGCAAGTTTTTATTACTCTGTTTCAGGTTTTATTTCAGCTATACTTGAGCTTTTAGTGTATAAACTTTTATGAAATGCTTTAATCAACAGAATAAAATTTCAATTTGTTATATATATTCACTATAGTTTTTAGATTATCTGACTGTGAAAAAGGTTAAAATGTGGCTTAGTATATTTTGTAAATTAGAATAAATATAAATGGAGACCTCATAAATTTGTAAGACATTAAAAATTCAGTGTCAAAATATTAATCAGTGATGTTGAGAAATGACATTTAATTGAAGCTATGCTGTTACTGCTTCAAGGCAAAAACAGGTTAGTTAGGAAAAGGTATATGCCTAATGTAAAATAAAATGATTCCTACATAACTTGCTAGATTTATTTAAAAAATCAGTGATTATGATTAAATTATATTTATCTAGAAGTACAGAAATAATCATTAGTTTTCTACCAATTTAATTTGCATGTTCTAAAGATGCTAAATATGTCAAACTGTAACAAGTATATACTGGCTAGGATAATAATAATGTGGTCAATGCTTACACAACTGACACAATAGCCTCTTTAACCAATTTATACTTATTTTAACCAATCTATCTAAGTATGTATAGTATCCGTATAGCTTTAAAGAATAATTCTTATATAAAAACATACACTTTTTCTAGTTTTGAATATAGGGTATAAAGCATTATAAATCCAACTTCACTTATCCTGTGATAGAACATACTTGTCTGTGCAACCATTTTTTTTTCAGTTTATATGAATATATTGTCCCTAGTCTGGCTAAAAATCCAACTTTTCAAAACTCTTGTAGATACTGTGGAACAAGTCAGTAAATGAATATGTATTTAAAACCTGGTTTTATTAAGGTAGAAAACCCCAAATGGCTGGCATTATCCAAAATGAAAGACATTAAAAGGTTTAAAATAGTCTGGCTTGTTGAATTGAACACAGTAATTCTGACTCCTGTGATCTTTCTAAGAGATGGAAAGAAAAGGATAGACCTAGTTAGAAAATGAATGTGTAATCTCTGCAATAAGTTATGGCCTAGGGACTTTTACATTTTTTCTTTCTTTTTGAAATGCTTTTATAATTCTTGAAGAAATCTATCAATGACTATTAATCATATCCATCATTTTCTGCCACCTTTTCAAAGGTTCACCTGCCTACCCACCCTATATCCTGAACTATCATTTTACTTATTATATAAACCTAGGGAGTCAAAATTAAGTTGCCCAAAGACATGTGGCTTCTTCCCTGAAACATTGTATTCTGCCCAAAAATCATATTCTTAAAGGAAACTTACTTTCACTTTCCCAGCAAGTATGAAATGCCACCTCATAAGGATTTCACAACCATATCACTTCATATTAAGATTTCACCAGACCACATTCAGGCTCTCACCACCCATGAGAATCCCTATATATAACTGTCCTGTTGTGTCTGGAAAACGTTGTTTGCTTATACTCATATACCAGTCATGCTTGTCATAATCTTTTGACCCCTGATACTTGGAGGAAGGAGTATAATATGGATATCCCATTTAGGACTGAGCACCCCACATGTGTTTGTCCTAGGCACATTTCCCAGAAATTTCTGTGTTACAAGAAAGCTTCTTTAATGGGAGCTGAGAAATTCACTAGTCTACAAGTCACTATGAGTCAGCTTAAATGTAATCCATCATAGAAACAGACTCAAAAAATAAAACAAAACCAGTAAATATAATAATCCACATGTTATCTCACTGAATTATTTATTGGACATCAACTATTTTTTATTTTTCTTGGTTTCCTAAATAGTTTAATTTTCATGATGATGAATGTCCTCTGTTTTTATTTTTGTACACACAAAATACAATTTGAAAGACATTACCCTATATTAATCAGTTATTATTTATTATACCCCTTTGCTCCCATGTCATAAGTAACATTGAAATGGTCAGTACACCACCCTCTTTTGTCTCATTCTCTATTTACAAAACTAAAGCATATCCAAACATTGGGACACTTACTTTATTCATATAATGAAGTATTATCTGATTCTAGAATGAAAACTAAAGTAAATTAAGTATTAAATTATTCAGTTGTGATTTTTATAATGATTATATACAATTTTCCATTCCTATATTGATCCATTATTAAGGAAATACATATATGTGTATTCTGGAATTATAAAACCCTTTACACCAAGAATTTAATATAATTAATTGAAATTTCTCATTGACAATTCCACACATTCATAAAAATAGATTCAGAATGATTTTTCATCCTACAATTTTTTACACCTCCTCCTAACATGCATGTTTCCCCCCAACATTCTTCTACTTACTACAGGTTCCTTTCTCATATTCTTTTTTTTTCTTTTTTGGTAAACCAATGAGTTTATCTATGACCTTATGTATGAACATGGATTTCAAACTACTTATTTGTGTCTGGTGTTCTCATCAGTGGTTACAGAATTGACAATAATTATTCCAGAATCTATTAGTAGTCAATAGTTTATCAGAGAAAGGTAAGAGATGTATGAGCACCTCTCCCATGCATACTTCAGTGTTGGCAGGCTATCAAAATCAAAGGCATCAGTGGTCTATCCCAGATGTAAGTCGTATGAGTTATAATATCAACTCTACAACAAATTATTTCTTCTTATACTATAGTGACATGACTATTTTTACACCTTGCAGCTATTTAATATTCTTCCCATTTTTGTACATTAAATGTTTTATGTTTTAAGGATACTTTCTTTTCTGGTTCAGTTGATGTTGTCTGTAGGCTTTTTACATTTTGATAGGTATCTCCTTTAGGTTAAGGGAATTTTCTTATATGATTTTTGTTGAAAATATTTTATGTACTTGAGCTGTGGTTCTTCTTTTTCCTATATTCCTGTTATTTTTATTTTTAGTTTTTCATTGTGTCTCAGATTTCCTGTATGATTTGTACCAGTACATTATTATTTAAAGTTTTCTTTGACCAATGTATCTATTTCTTCTTTTGTGTCATCAATGCCTGAGATTGTATCCTTAATCTCTTACAATTTGTTGGTGAAGATTGCCTCTGTGAATCCCGTTTGAGTTGTGGAAGAATATTGCTTTCAGGTGTGTGACTTTTGTTTCTGCTGCATTTGTTTAACTCTGTGAAGCTGTGTTACTGTGCCTGTCTAAATTACCTGGTGCTCCTAATAAAGTGCTGAATGGCCAATAGAATCAGGAGCAAAGATAGGTGAGGCTGGCAGGCAGAGAGTATAAATAGAAGAATAACTGAGGAAGAGAAAAGCAATGAGAGAACAAGGAGAAGAAGACTGTAGGAGCAATTCACTCTGTTACCCTGCTACCCAGCCACCAAGCTAGCCATGAATTACAGTGAAAAGATATGCAGAAATAAGAAAATGAAAAAGCCCAGAAGAAAAGGTAAGTGGGTTAATTTAATGATAATATAGTAGGCTAGAAACAAGTCAAGTTAAGACCAGGTATTGTAAGTTATAAGTTTCCATGCATCTTTTATTTGAGAGCAGGGTATCACCCCCTCCAAATAAAGCCGAAAGAGTAAAAACAAAAACACAAGTTCCAAAATTTTTCATTTCCAGATGTCTCAGTCTGGGTTTCCTTTATTGATTCTCCTCCTGCTTTCAAGTATTGAATGATTTCACTACTTTCCTTTTATTGTTTGTTGGTATTTTCATAGGTATCTTTAAATAATCCATGCATTTCCTATTTAAGAACCTTTAATATATTCATAAAGTTGTTTTGACATCTTTTACTTACATTTCAAATATGCTGGAATATTCAGGGTCTGCTGTGGTAGGGCTCCTGGGCTCTACTGTAGACATAGTATCCTGGCTGTTCTTGATTTTGTTTTATGTTTTTATGTTAATTCATGATATGTGTGTGTGTGTGTGTGTGTGTTTATGCTAGTGCCTAGGCTTCTGTGATTGAGAAGACTGTAATTATAGGTATGGATATCTAGTCTTGCCTTATTGATAGGTGTGTTTTCCTTGGTTACTGCATATTCTTTGGTTCTTAAAAGGGTGTGGTAGCTGTGTGTTGCTTCTCAGACAATACTTTGGGGTATTGGTCTGTGTAGACACTGTGTGTTCCAGGTAAAGTAAGTTTCTGGGTTTGGGACGTGAAAATTAAGAATAGGGATGGACTGGGTTGCTGGAGTGGCTTTGTAAGAGGGAGGAAAGCAGGGTGTTCTTCCAGTGTCTGCTTAGTTTGTTCTCTAAGTTTGGGGGGCAAGCAGTGAGGAGAAAGCACAAGAAGAAGGTCTACTACAGAACAGTGGATGAGACTGGGGTTAGAACATGAAGAATGGAGAGAGAATTGAGGATCTGCACATAGTCCACTTGCTTCTCTGGTAGGAATGGCCTGGGGGTTCTCAGGGAGTATAGACTGGAGTTGGGGGATAGTCTAAAGTGCATAGTGGGTGGAGGGCAGTTAAGAGAGAAAGCTCTATGAGATCCACTGGAGATGGGGACAGGGGAAAGGGAGGCTGAAGCAGGTGTTCTGTTACAGAGCTGGGAATAGTCTGAAGGTATTGGATTAGGAGGAGAGATGACGTTCTGCAGTTAGCCTACTTTCTTCCCATGCCACTCTCAGTCTTAATCAGAGAAACTTCTCTACATAGTGAATAGTGGCAAATCCAGAGATGCATAGAACCTCACAATGGTTGAATAAGTAAGGTGTGTGCTTATCCCTGAGCAAGACTTTTACACTTTTACAACACTTTCTTCCTTTCTTTCTTTCTTTCTTTCTTTCTTTCTTTCTTTCTTTCTTTCTTTCTTTCTTCCTTCCTTCCTTCCTTCCTTCCTTCCTTCCTTCCTTCCTTCCTTCCTTTCTTTCTTTCTTTCTTTCTTTCTTTCTTTCTTGAGACAGCCTTTCTCTATATTGTTTTGGAGGCTGTCCTGTAACTCACTCTGCAGACCAGGCAGGTCTCAAAATCATAGAGATCCACCTGCCTCTGCCTCCCGAGTGTTGGGATTAAAAGCGTGCACCACCAACGCCCAGCTACAACACTCTTACTAAAGCTCATGGATGATGGGGGAGAAACTTTAACATCCAAGAGATAGAAAAGACATGAAATACACATTTTAGATACCACTTAACCATTGCAATCACACGCTAATAATAGATTTGATACAGGGGCCTACACAAGAACAGACCTGAGCTTTAGTAACATATGGAAGAGAAACAAAATGGGCATACTTTAAAGTCAAAATTTTCAATATTTGTTGATGCCTTAGGTGGATGGGAAAAGATATTAACCAAACCCCCATCTGACAGAGAGTTATGTCCAAAATTTATAAAGAACTCAAGAAGCTACTATCCAAAATACCAAATAATCCAATTTGTTCTTGGGTAACAGAACAAAATTATCAAAAGAGGAGTCTAAAATGGCTGATAGACACTTAACAAAGTGGTCAAAATCCTTAGCCATCAGGGAAAGGTAAACCCAAAAAATTTGAGATACCATCTTACTCCTGTGTAAATGGATAAATCAAAAACACATAAGACAATTTATGCTGGTGAGGGGATGTGGAGAAAGGGGAACCCTCTCCACTGCTGGTTTGAGTGCCAACTTGTATAGTCACATTGAATGTCAGTATGTACATTCCTCAGAAAAATGGAAATCAGTCTACCACAAGATCCAGCAATTCCACTCTTAGACTCAAATGATGCACTTTCATGCAACAAGGACAGATGGTGTACTATGTGCAAGTCAGCATTATTTGTAATAGCCAGAGCCTGGAAGAAACCTAGATGCCCCTCAACTGAATAAAATGCAGAACATTTACACAATGGAGTACTATTCAGCAGAAAATAAAACAATGGAATCTTGAAATTTGCAGGCAAATAGATGGCACAAGAAGAAATCATGCTGAGTGAGCTAACCCAGTCATAAAAAGACAAGCATGGTATATACTCAATCATGTATGGATTTTAGACATAGAGCAAAGAAATACCAGATTACAATTCACACTGCCAGAGAAGCTTGACAACAAGGAAGACCCTCAAAAGGACATACACGGTACAAAAGAGAATGGGAAAGGGACAAGATTTCCTGAGCAAATTGAGAGCATGGGGGTATGGGAGTGGGCACTAGGAGAAAGAAAAGGGGAGAAGAGGAGTGGAGAGAGAAGAGAAGAGGGAGTAGGAAGGTTGGGTCGGGGAAGAATAAACAACATCAAGATAAGAGATACCATAATAATGGGACCCATTATAGTTTTACAGAAAGATCTGGTACTAGGGACATTTCCAGACATCTACAGGGATGACCTCAACTATCAATCTAAGCAATAGTGGAGGGGCTACTTTAAATGCCCTTCCCTGATAGTGAGATTGATGACTACCCTAAATGCTATCCTAGAGCCTTCATCCAGTAGCTGATGTATGCAGAAACAGACACCCACAGCTAAACTCTGAACTGAACTCCTGTAACCTAGTTGCAGAGAGGGAGGAGTGATGAGCAAAGAGGTCAAGATCAGGCTGGTGAAACCCACAGAAACAGCTTACCTGAACAAGGGGTAGCTCATGGACCCCAGGCTAATAGCTGGGAAACCAGCACAGGTGTGATCCAGACCTCCTGAACGTGGGTGTCATTGAGGAGGCCTCAGCAATCTATGGGGCCTCTGGTAGTAGATAAGTATTTATGCCTAGCATACAAATGAACTTTGGAAGCCCAATCCACATAGAGGGATATTCTCTCAGCCTAGATAAATGGGCGAGGTCCTAGGGCTTGCCCCAAATTATATGACAGACTTTGAAGATCCCCTATGGTAGGCCTCACCCTCCTTGGGGAGCAGAAAAGGGATTCGATAGGGGGATAGTGGGGGTAGACAAGGAGGGGTGAGAGACATGTAAACCAAGCTTTTTTCTAATTTAAATAAAAATACTTAATCATTATAGTTAAATTATAGTAATTAATAATAGTATAATTAAAAATATATGTCATTATTATTCAAATATATGAGCTTATTTGAATTCAACATCAAATGTTGCAGTACAGTGGCTCTCAACCTTACAAATGCTGTGACTCTTTAATACAGTTTTTCATGTTGTGGTGACCCCAACCATAAAATTAATTTTGTTGCTATCCATAACTTATTTTACTATTGTTATGACTCTTAACTTAAATACCCATAATACAGAGCATCTGATCTCTGACCCTTAAAGGGGTTTCAATGCACAGGGTCTGAATCAGTGCTCAAAAGTAAGGCAATATATTAAAGTCAACAATGCATCTAGGCTAGAAATGTTTATTATAGGTGAAAAGTTCATATTAGTGATATGTATCTATTTCAAATCATCTGCAGTAAATTAAATGGATATTTAAGTTAAGGACACACTATTTTAAATAAATATAATTGATTTTATATCCATATGGGTCTCTTTATCATCAAATTATTTTTCAGATCAAATTAAAAAATTTTAAAATGTCATTTTTTGTGACATAAAGTTAGATAATTCACACCATTTGTAATCAAAATAAATTCTATGTGCTATATTAAACCTTATGGAGTGCTATATGCTTGTAAGCAGTAAGACAGTATTCTAAACACAAGTTTGGGAGATTTTAATTACAATTATGTTCTTCTTTATCCAAAAGTTTTATGGATAAGCAATCATTTCTACTGTTATTAAAATAATATGTGTATGGACACATAGGATAATGAAATTTTTAAATAAGAATTTTGCTATTATAAACAATTAAAACAATTTTAAGTACATTGTGTTTAGGTCGTGGTATTATATTATGTTTTGACTATGACCAATATGCATTTTGTCACTGAGATACTGAATATTCAATAAATCAGTCTATTGTACATTATTTTGTATGTACAACCTGCAAACATAAATGTATTTGCTGCTGTTTTTGAAAAGTGGAAAATGCTAATTTGTATCTTTCGTGGACTTGATTGAGACACTAAGAGTTTCTTAGATTTTGAGAATAAGAATCTTGTTGTTAATGATTGTTAAAAATAGAGTATTCACTAAGAATAAGCATCCTGTCAAAACAGAAAGAAGTGGTGTATAATCTGCAGTTTATGATGATCCAATTTGAAATGATAATCTTAGTCAGAGGTGATACAAGCAGACCGTTAGGTTCCCTACCACTTCTAAGTAGAAGGAAATTATCTGAAATGTTTTATGTACTATTTATTCACTTTACTTGATGAAAGCAATGCAATAAATCTCTATCTAACATATATTATTTGCTAGGAAGTTTATAGCCAGCAAATAAGAACAATTAAACACAACAGTCTACTTTCTAAAATCAAAAACAAAACAAAAACCTTGGTTATTTTACAGGCTACCCAAGAGTAAGATAAATTCTTGGAAACCAGTCTTGGTTGTTATGACTTTACAAGTCTATATCACAGTAATCCTTGAACATGGTCATTTACCCTATTTAGTTAATTACCATCTTATGGAGTTACAACATGAGCTTTAATTATTTGATAGCATGCATAGTTTTCCTAATGTCTATCATTGTAGAAGGACCAAGCTAATTCCAAAAGAATGTGTGTGAATCTATTACCATCACTTGCATAGGTACCATCATTTTATTTCTCTTGCTATTTTGTAACATTCTTCCAGAGATTATTGTTTGTCAAAATTGAACTATTATTTTGTCATTGATTAACATATTACAGAAAATAAATTATGTTTTCACTATTCATACTTTTGCTTGAAGAAAATACCCAGTCTCAAAATGAAAACCAAACCAATCCCCACAAATAAAATTCCTACTTACATTAAGAATATGTCAGATCATTAAACTTGTTTATATTGTGTTTAAAAATTCATTGAAGTAACTTCAAATTAACATAAAAATATTTGCATATTATGTTTACACTTTACTATTTGTTACTTTGTTTGAGTCTATGTGTGTTTAGTTAGTACTTGTCTAATGTTTTTAGTTGTCCTCAAGATTGTAGTAGGTCTGAATTGAGACTTAGGTTACTTTGCTTACAATGTGAGCTGAGACATTGATTGTACCGTGCATTCGTCCTGCCAGACTAGTCCCAGAGCTGCATCAGTCCCAAATGAACATGCAGGATGCTATATTAATTATGAAGCTATTGGCCATTTGCTATTGAATTACTAGCTCTAACTTAATTATTAACCCATAATGACTAATATATATCTTTATAAGGTCTTATCTTACCGAGGACACAGCCTCATGCATCCTCTCTTCCTGGGATTACATGGCAACCCTTACTCTTGAATGCATTTCCCATAATACTCCTCAACGTCTAGTTCCATCTATCTGGCTTCCCTATTGGCCAGTAGCGCTTTATTTATCAACCAATAAGACACACAGAAGGACTTCCACTGCCTATTATTAGACTTTTCATATATGTAATTATGAATAATTTATATACATGTGTAAGCTTTAAACATGAAGATTTGCAGAAGGATTTTAAATTAGTTATTTTTAAATGAATATTCCAGAATTAGACTCACTATTATGAACAGAAAAAAATAGTTGTTTCCAGTTTGATAGTTTAGGCCTTATAGACTCCTATACAGAGTGTTAAAGTATATATCTACATACCTAATAACTGAAACTGAGAGACAGAGCACATGTCTTGACATTACATGCATGAATAATTTTAAAATATTTTAATTACTGAAAAGTATAATACTTAGTAGATTAAATATAATACCTTCTTATTGTGAAAATATATTTATTAAATATTTTATATTTATCTAAAGAACAAATGATGTATAAATCTTTGCATCTAAACTATTGATTTTAACATAAACTCAGTAAAAAGATTTCACTCTTTTTATTTTCCTTTGATACAGAGTTTCTCTGTGGCTTTGAAGCCTGTCGTGAAACTCATTGTAGACCCTGCTGGACTCTAACACACATAGGTCACCTGTCTCTGCCTCCTCACTGTTGGAATTAAAGGTGTGTTCCACCATAGCCATGCCAAGGTTTCATATTTTAAAGCTGATAATTCTAATTAACCATTTACTCATAGAAATAGATAATCATTATTAAAAATGAAAATTATTATACACAAAAATGACTGCTGAAGAAGATAGTACTAGCCCAAGCAGTATGTAATTTCACTAAAGAAGAGCTGAAAAGAAAACTACAAAATGGAATTGAAAGATATGTGAAATTTAGATATGTTATTTTAGTTAAAAATAAGGGGCAAGAAATAATATGTGACTTATTTTAAGCTGCCTGAATACCAACATTAAGTATATAGCCACAAAATAATCAGAAAATTACTTTAAGCTTAAGTGTCTGAGGTATTGCAATTGACACAGTTTCACGGAGAAACAAATAAGAAAATTAAAATCCATAAAGAAACATAAAGAATCAGGTATCGCATATTTTGCCAAATGCATTTCTACCACCAGAAATATAGTTAAATCCAGTGGGAAGAAACATCTTGTGAATGGAAAATTGCTTAAAGACGGTTTTCTAAGAGGACTCAAGAAGAATATAAAATAAACAGAAAGGAAGTCATCAAATCTTTAATAGCTGGAAAAACTAATAAACCAAATTTACCCTAGTGACTCATTAGAGTAAGGGAGGAAATGAAAACCTGTATAGAAATAGCCCAGTCAACATTTTGAATCCATGCAAATTAAAGCTACAAAGAATATTATAATATGACCTTACAAAAACCTGACTGCCAATTTTAGATCATAGTGAGTTTGATTTTCTTGCAGCTCTCATGCCTTGTCTCCACTAAATCACTTAAGACTGAAAACCAAAACAAAGATGCAAAGAATCATGAGATAAACCTGCAGGAACAAATGCTCTTTAAGCATGTATTTTTCTGGAAACCTGGTGTGTTTGTCAGTACCTCTGAAAGTTTGTGGTACTGTGAGGATTCCTCACTTCTTAATCTGGACTTTTTTTTTAACATATATTTGCCCAAAACTATACTTGTTTATTCTTTTATTTTATCCTTTCTGTGTCATTTTATGTAACTGTTTCACATGTCAGCAACATATAATTGGAGTTTCTTTAAGATAAACTTGACAGAGAACACAGATTTTCTTTTTTTGCTTTGCTTTTTATCGTTTTAAAATTTAAATTAGAAACAAGCTTGCTTTACATGTCAATCCCAGCTCCTTCACCCTCCTCTCCTCCTACTCCTCCCTCTAACACTCCACCCCCCCACCCAATCAGCACTGTACTCCCCAGGAAGGATGAGGCCCTCCATGGGGGATGTCCAAAGTCTGTCATATCAACCCGGGCAAAGCATAGGCCTTCCCCCATATCCAGGCTGAGAGAGCATCCCTCCGATGTGAAATGGGCACCGAAATTCCATTTGTATGTGGGGGATGAATACTGATCTACTACCCAAGGCCCCATAGATTGCCAAAGCCTCCTCACTGCACCCAAATTTAGGGGATATGGATCAGTCCCATACTGGCCCCTACCATCTCCCCATTCTACCCGTTATCAACTCCTCAGGGAAGGTGAGGCCTCCCAAGGGAGATCATCAATGTCTGTCACATAATTTGGGGGAAATAGGCCCTCCTTGTGTATCTAGGCTGAGAGTATATCCCTTCATAAGGAATGGGTTCCCAAAGCCCATTCATGCACCAGGCATAAATACTGCTTTCACTACCAGAGGTTCAGTAGACTGCCCAAGCCCCTCAACTGACACCTACATTCAGGGGGCCTGATTTGGTCTTATGCTGGTTCCCCCAGCTATCATACTTGGGTCCATGAGTTCCCACTTGTTCAGGTCAGCTGTTTCTGTAGTTTGCCCCAGCAGTCTTGACCCCTGTGCTCTTCACCACCCCTCTCTTTAACTGAATTCCAGTAGTTTGTCTGAGTGTTTAGCTGTGGATCTGTTTTTTGCTCCCATCAGCTAATGTATGTAGACTCTGTGATGACAATTAAGGTAGTTATCCATCTCATTATAGAGGAAGGGCATTATTGGTTTCTCAGGAAAATGGACTTTTTGTCACCATGCCACAGAATATTGTAAGGGTTCATTTCATTGTGATGAATAATAATTCTCACCAAAGCAGTCTTGATTTAAAACATACATTGAGGTTTTTTTCTAAATTTGTTATACTCAGTTGATTCTATAAGTCTTTTAATATTTTCCCCAGAGTAAAGGATGAACTTTTCATACCTACTACCTTTTTTAATTCTACTCAGCTCCAAACATTGTATTTTCCCTTTTCCCAAAATCTATAATACTTTGATACATAAAGTTTCTCAAACATGTTTGATTGGATTAAAGATACCCCATTGAACTGGGAGCCACAGAGTAATTTATTTGATTTAAAATCATATTCCAAATGAAGCTGAAGAAATTATTAAAGGAATGGTAACATTGCTATGAATGTACTCACAGAGATTATATAATTATAGATGGATCCTTGGGAAATCCATGTGATTTAAAAGGTATAAGAATAGTTGAATCACCAGAGATATAAGTATACTCCAGAGCACTTAAAAATTGACATCAAGCCTAACAAATTCACTGTAAAAATTAACTAGACTAGGCATATATATTCTGTTGTGGCCATGCTTGATTCTGTGTGGGTTGTAAACCTTGATTCTCATTCATCTTGTGGCCGTAGTTCTATAATTGACCATAGCTTCCTTCCTGTTTTCTACCTCATGGTTCTGGTATATCCTGTATCATCTGATTTCATTCAGAAGATTTTTATCATAGTTGTTATTTCATTATATTAGACCAGTGTACATGAAAAAATAATCCCAGAAACAAAAGGAAATATAACTTGGAGATGTGTTAAAGAGCTTATTTACAGTGAAATAAGTAGTATCATTTTGACTATATTTCACATGCCTTGGTGCATGGATCAATGGGCATGTATTTCATAAGCAGATCAGTGGCTCTTGACTTCAGCAACGATCCTCTCTTATAACATGATCAGAGTACAGAAAACTTAGAAGTAGAAAATGGTAGCAGAGATGTGACTTTTTCCTTACAGGATATAAGTGATTTTAATGAGGCTTGAAATTTCATCTTCATAGCTAAATGTATTTAACATTTTCCCTATATGTTCATTCATAATTGGCTCTAAGTCAAATGACTTCTCATGATCATCTGGTAGCTTTCTTAATGATACCTATTACACAATTCTCTATTTTTAAAAGATAGATGCCTCATTATGAATTCTCATATACTTTGTTCAACTTACTTAAATATTTTTGTGAAATGCAATAATCACAATATTAATCAATTTTCTGAAACATCACTTCTTCAGTAAGTCATGAGAAAAATTTCAGCTGTTCCCATTTGCTTTCCAGTGAACTTTAAATCTCACACTTTACTTCTCATCAGAATGCTTCACATCTCTTTACACCCATTGATTATTTTTGCTTAAATTCCACCACTGGACATTTCCACAATCTTCTTCCAGAACTGAATTAAAACTGGTTACTCTAAAAATACTTGATTCAATATTTTACCTGAATAAAGTAAATAAAATTAATATTCTAGAACTATGAATATTCTTTTTTTGGTTTTTCGAGACAGGGTTTCTCTGTATTGTTTTGGAGGCTGTCGGTCCAGCCTGGCATCGAACTCACAGAGATCCGCCTGCCTCTGCCTCCCGAGTGCTGGGATTAAAGGCATGAGCCACCACCGCCCGGCTAGAACTATGAATATTCTTATATCTCCATAGTCATGTAATCTGAAATCTTGGTTTCAAATACCAGTATTAAATTTCTTACTATTTGAACATTCCTGTCCCAGATAAATATTGATTATATTTTGTCTCATTTGTGCCTAGAGTAGTATCTGTTCCATTGTAAACACTTAAAAATATATATTTTAAATAAGAGTAAATGTAACGTTAGTGTTGAACCCATGATCTCACAGAAACAATGATTATCTATATAAGATATCTATACAAAATATAACTGCATAAGATCAAGCCTATTAAACATTCCTGTTTTGAGAGGTAAGGGCTCCTGAGTTCCCACTCCTAATTCATGATATATTGGTAGTTGATATCTGCTGTAGGAGGGAAAACTCTGTTCTTTAGTATGACCACAAGAGTTCTTCATAATCTAACGAATGGTCCCATACCCACATATACAGACAACATCAATTGTACTCAGTGGTTTAAATAAACAAAAAATGTAAAAATAAGGACATGAAGTTAGGTTGGAGATGGCATGGTAAATGTTTCCTGTTGGCAGTTGGATATAGGGAAACACATGTTTGATCAAAATACATTACATGACATTTTCAAAGGTTACATTTTAAGGTGATTAAAATAGGAAGAAAGGAAGGAAGGAAAGGAAGGAATGGCATGTTGGATGTATGCAATCTACTTCCTTATTTTGGTTTTGTAGGGGTATATTTAAGAGATGGCCTTGACCCTCAGAAGAGATTTGAACTTTGAACTTTGATCCTTTCAATAGTGTTGAAACTATTATAGACTATGGGAACTTTTGAAGTTGGACTGCATGCACTTTTGCTTTACAATATGGCCACAAGCCTATGGAATACAAGGGTTGGAATGTGGTGGCTTGAATAAGAATAAATCCTATAGGCACATAAATCTGGATGCTTGGTCATGAGAAAAGGATAAGGAGATGATTGTTTGTTGGAGGAAGTCTGTCATTGGGGATGCAGTGTGACGTTTCAGAACTCTGCCAGGCACAGAATCCCTTCCTTTCTGCTGGCTGTGGATCTGCATGAAGAACTCTCAGAATTTCTTTCTTCATGCTGACTTTGGATCACCTGCCTATGTGCTGTCAAACTCGCTGCTATGGGGAAAATGTACTAAGGCTGTGTAACTATAAGGAATTCCCAGTTAAATGTTTTCTTTTGTAAGAATTGTCATGGTCATGAAGTCTCTTCACAGCAATAGAATATTGACTAAGGCAGATTCTGTGATGTTTCTTTGTCATATTTCAGTATACCTCCCAAGTCATGGAGTGTAATGAAAGCCATAAAACTAAACAATAGACTTGACTTTAAAAATGTATTTTAAGTACAAAAGAAGGTTTATCCTAAGTAAAATATTGTCTATTTGTTGTAAAATACAGCATATACATAGGAAGCACACAAATATACACCTTTATATTTTATAATATGGGAACGCAGAACCTCAGTGAAATGATAATACATAAACATTAACAACACATATTTTCCTGTTGGTTTTACCCAGTAAAATTGTCTGCTTATTAAATTTAGTAGCATTCTAATTTAAAATTTTAGAGTTCTTTAGTCATACACCTAAACTTAGTATTAGAATTTAGCTATGTGAGCCTGGCATGGTTGCTTCAAATTTTAATTTTATCATTCTAAAAGCAGAACAATGCAGCTCTGTGTGAGTTCTACGTGATCCAGAGCTGTATAGTTGTGTTTGTGGGGGAACAACGACTCCCACTAAGAATGCTGGGTAAAGGTGGTAGATATTTAGTCAGATAGAGAGAAGAAATTTACATGAAAAACTAGGAAGCTGGGAAGCTCTCAGAAACATGGTCAGCATGCAAGGAGAGAGTGCCAGGTAGCACTCTCTATTAATCCCCTCTTCCTCATTCCCCATTGGGCATGGCTAAAGCTGCAGACACATCTGTCCCTACATATAGCGATATCTATATATGTGTGTATATGCAAACACACACACACACACACACACACACACACACACACGCCCTTTCTTGTGACCATTTCTCCTGTTTTCAGCATTCTTTGGTTTCCTGCATTTCTTCATTCTTGAAGAAACCTTGTTGTTGAGAATTCATGTGTGTAATTTCTCTGACATTTCTGGGAAGCAGAATCTCACAGCAAAGTTCCTGAAACTTTAGTTCACACACTTGTTTATGGGGCTTTTTCTCAATGCTGCTTGTGCCTTTAATGTAGGAATTGCATTATAGATGCATTATTTAGGACTATGCAATCCCTGATCACTTGTTTTCTTTATTGTAACTGATGTGTTTTTCTATAATGATTTACATCTGATTCAAAAAATTATCTTTGATAAGGGGTATGAGCTTCATTTAAATGTGGACACAAAGATAAAGAATGCAAGTAGAGGTTATTCTGGTTTACTAAACGGTGGTTATAGACTTTTCTCCAAGATTCATGACCTCACTAGCCTCACGTGGTTGACTAGGTTTCCAGTACAAGGAATGATTTAACTCTTGTTTAATGGACCTTAAGTCTAATTAGAAAGCTGTCAGTTATTATTGTGAGATTTTCCTCCTTTAGGACTAGCTTCCCTGGCATCAGAAAGGCCATGCAAGCAAACAATAGTCCTGTCCAGCTATAATGCCCATAAACTACAACTGCAAGAAGTATGGAAATCATTCAGTTTAGAGTGTGTTTACATAGCTAATTTGTTCCCATGAATATATTGCATTCATCCATGTGAATGAATATATTTATATGTATCTATATTGTTATGTTAATTTTCTTGTTTTTAAATAAAAACAAAACTAATATGGTCAAGGATATTATCTCCATCTCTTTCTTTATATTCACCTCTATCTCAATATCTATATCTATTCTAATTTTGCCTATTCTTTGTTATATATGTAAAATATTTCATTTCGTTTTGTACCAAAGAATGGCTGCATTCATTGGAGGTCACAATTTGCATGGATTATCACCATTCTCTCTCATTAGTAACAGAAACAACTTAAATAAGTTCGAGCTTCTCTTTGATGTTATCTTAAAACTTATGAGGAAATCCTTGTATTTCTTCGTCTACTCAGTACAAATCAAGCACCAGTTTTTAAACTAATTTGCAATTTATATCTTATTTTTAAACACAGTTAATTCTCCTGATAACTTGCCAATTTTAACATTCTCCCATTGATTATATTTCTAAATATTTATATGATATCCAATTGAAGCATTATGGAATTCTTGGAATTGTATAATTCCTGGAATGAATGTGAGGAAGGAAACTATATAATAATAGGACCAAAATCAAGATACTGAAAATAAAAAACGAAAAGAATCTTTCAAAGATTGAAATACAACAGAATTTTATGAACATTTTTTATTTGCTATTTTCCAAAGAAAACCAATTTGTTTAAACACTATTTCTGACCAAGTGGATAATAATTATATACTTTTCTTTTCTTTTTGGGACAAGTTCTCAGGCCTCAGTATCCTGAACTCATTATATAGAACAGTTTAGTTTCAAAGTCACAGAGATCACGTGCCTCATTCGCCACCACCAACACCTAAATGTTTACATGTTTGCTTTAAAACTAGAATTCACAGAACCATTGCAGTAAAATGAAATTTGGCAGAATAACTCCTGTACCTCAAAACATTTATAGAAAATGTAAGGCCACTTTAAGTTATAGCTAATGCATGATTAGAAATGCAGTACTTTTATTTTATATTTAGCTTAAGTTTTTCAAGCATATTTGTTCATGTATTTGCATTTGTGTGTAGGATAAATCACTGTGCATACTCACAATCTCATATGTTTCCTGGTGTTCTTGTGCATTTATGCACATTTGTCTGGAAGCAGAATTTGATATCAGGTGTCTTTCCTTATCATGAATCATCATCCATTTTGAGGCTAGGTCTATCAATTGAAGCCAGCATTTCTGTTATGATTAGTACAAATACCAGTCTTACTGCAAGGACACTGTGTTCCCCTCTCCAGTGTCATATCTATAGATAACCTCAAAACTATAGTACTTATTCTTGTAAAACAAACATTTTACTCACCAAGCCATATTCACAAAACAATAAATATATACTTAATAATAATTTGCTTCTTCTATTCTTCTCAAACTTCATTTTAGGCTTTTTTTGAGACAGGGTTTCTCTGTATTGCTTTGGAGGCTGCCCTGGAACTCTGGAACTCACTTTGTAGATTAGGCTGTCTTGAACCCATAGAGATCTGCCTCTGTCTCCCAAGTGCTGAGATTAAAGGTGTGAGCCACCAATGCCCAGACCTTTGTTTTAGTTTTTAAAATTCGTTGGTCATGGAATGTATCCTTAAGAACAGTTTATTTCCCCAGTGAGACTTCCTTGAAGACAACAAAATTTTTGATTGCATGTGATTACCAATTGGTATAGCCACTGGCTTAGGGTTGGAATCATATGACACTTCTCATTGCAGCTTTAGGGCCCCATTTGGTGCATACAGCTCTGGTTCATGGTATCTGTTTCTGTGAATTAATATGTGTGTTAATACTTTTGGATTTTTGTTTGCCTCCTATTCCACAAGGTTCTCTGAACCTGGTGAACAGGTATTTGATGGAGACATCATGAGGTCTCTCATTGTCTACATATAGTCTGACTTAGGAAAACTATATTTGTTCCCATCTGCTGCAGGAGAAAGCTCCTCTGATAATGACTGATTTCAACTTCTCTGATAAAGGCATTGATCTATGAATATAGCAGAATGTATTAGAAGTCACTCTATTGATGCATTCTTTTAGTAGAATAGTATTGTTTTACAGTAGGTTCCTTGGTATCTATCTAGTCTGAGATTATTGGTCATACAAGTACTGATGGGTATGGATTCCATTTAATGGAAGGGGTGTTAAGTCAAAAAAGATATTAGTTGGTTACTCTGCTATATGCCACCATTGTCCTAACATGTCTTGAAAGCAAGATGCCATTGTGTATCAAAGAGTTTGTAGCTTGTTTGGCATTTCTGTTTATCCTTTGGTATCATCCAGAGTACCTTTTAGGTAGGCATCTGCTCAACTTTTCCATGTTCAATGAGATGTGTAAGCAGTGTTTACAGCAATAGTGTCCTTTTGCCAGGTTCACAAGGATATTTTATACACATCAAAGTAAATAGGGAACTAGCTGATAAAAAAGAAGAGGTAAGGAGAAATGTGAAACGTATTAAGAGAGGGTATGAGGTTGACTGAAATCACAGTGATATATATACATATATATGTGTGTATATATGCTAAAATTAAAAAATGAAATGGGAGAAATTTAATGAAATTGGAGAGCGTTTTTTAATACCTCATGAATGTAGTTCTCTATGTTTTTTTAAGACAGTGCATAAAGAAAAATAAACTGTAAGGATAAAGACAGAGAATGGAGTAATAACAAACCTAGAAAAACTAGAGATATCCAGTTTCAGAAGAAATGAAATGAATCCTATGCTTGGTATTTAAAATATTATTGTAGTCCAGTTTGACATATTTCAATCTTATGGACTCTAGAAAAATAAGAAAAAGAAATATGTTGCTCAAATCACAATATTTGTGGTATTTCTCTATAAAAACAAACTAATAAAAGCTATGGTTTGATTTATCAAACATTAACTTTTGAGCTAGATTCTGAAAGACATTTAAGGCATTAGAATTCAAATCAATGCCATCCAACTCCTGGCAGAGTAGGGAAATATATAAATAGAACAGTAAAGAATGTAGTTTAAAGTTTTTCAGCGAAGTGTAATCAATTCTTCTCTAGCTTCATTCTGCCACTGTGATAAAACGCTGATCAAAAGCAATTGGGTACAAAGGAAAACATTTAGAATTCAGTTAGGAATAGTCCCGGTCTAGCAAGTGGTTGTAGTGAAGCTTTCAAGATCCATGACCTCACTATCTCTGGGTAGTTAACTACGTTTCCTGTGTCAAGGATGTTTTCCCTACTGTTTAGTGGGGGTAGTTGGAGTGAGAGAACAGTGGAGGGGTTGGAGGGAGAAAAATGGAGGAAATTATTTAATTTTATATTTCGCTGTCATCACAGCACGAGGAACTGTATTAAAGGGTCACAGCATTAGGAAAGTTGAGAACCACTAACTGTCTGCTACAGGGGTTCCATCTGGTTGGGGTTTTCTTCATTTCATGCTGCTTGGATTAGGCTTATTCTCATCATGTATGCCAATATTTTTACCTAAAGTCTGATACTTAGATGTAAGTCTCATCTGCTTTACTAAAAACACACAACAGTGTTTGATTAAATGTCTAAAGGGCTGTAGCCTAGCCAAGCTGACATAAAATAACTCATTAATACTTGTAATTATACAACTCTGCTACTAACATTTCACCTTAAGCTGTGGGAAACTTGGCACATCATAGATGAAATGTATTTTGCATTTTAGTCACAGGTTTGTGTACATAACTTCTCAACAGAATGTATTGTAATATATTAGTCTTGTGATTTCTTTTGGAATTTCAACTGTTCATTTGATTTCAAATAGTTTAAAACAATCCAGATGAGAGAATTGAGCTTTACTTTCTTCTGAATAACTGATCATAGTGTTATCCATATTCTCAGATCAAATTCATGAAAGCTATTATTATGTACTAGCCAAATGATAATAATGACCCCTTTAGTTCCAATAGTTTACCTACAAAATAATTATCCACAACTGGTTTATTAGAGTAGGCATGTTTTGAAAATTTTTTGTGAAATTTTATGCAATTAGAATTAATTGAGCCAATAAAAATAAGGTTAAAAATGTGATATAAGGTGCATTATATCCAAAACTTCAAGAGTCAGAACATAACTATATACCACATATGGCAGAAAGCTTACATAACTGTCAAGAAAGGAAATCGATGTATTTGCTCACCAAAGGAATGACATGTGCTTCTTACAGATCATTATCGCTAGCATCTTACATTTACTGCAGAGGAAGCACATGCAGCAGCAGCTGCCTCTGCCACGCTATTTTAGTTCTATTCCTCATTCTCTTTAATGTGCAGCATATCAAAAGCTTGTTAATTCAGAAGTAATTATTAAATAATTGAAAATATTCTATGAATAGATAGCCAAATGTCTTAAACTTCTCAGTGGTTGGAGAGACAAAAAGTTAGGGTTGGTGGAAAAGACAAGTTAAAGAGGGAGAGAGAAATGTGGTTTAGAGTTCCAAAGATATTCTATGTGTTTGCTAGAAAGAATCACAGATGTTAAAACAGCCATTTTCCTCATAATCTGACAAGAAATAGCACATAGGTTAAATTCCAATTTGTTTCCAATTGTCTTCTTTAGATGGACTAAAAGATATAAAAATTCCCCTGGCATTGATGAATAGCAACATGATGAAAAATATCCAACTGAGAAAAGTCAGACGTACCTTCATGGCCATGGGTATTTAGGGGTGTTTCAATTTTATAGGCATGGTGGATATTCCATGTCACCCATAATCATTATCAAACATCTCCCAGAATGCCCATTACTCAGCATTCTACCAGAGACTCCATTCTTAGCAAAAGCATCTAAAATGGCACACAAACTCTTGCATAAGTATCATTTTAGTAAAAAGTATTTGTTTAACTCCATGGTTTCAGATAAGCTAATGCCCGTTAATATTCAAGGATTTGAAGATTACATTTTTCATGAAAGAAGAAACTATTTCTTAGGGACATGCAAAGTTTAGGTAACTCAATCTTGATTCCTAGCCATTTTGTCAACTACAGATGATGCTAAATTCTTTGACTAGTATTTAGGAATCTAGTTGAAGCTGTAGTTACAAAGAAAAATACAACCTGTAATATTTTCTTAGTATTGAAATGTAAGCTTATTTTGAAATTAAAAAGGTTCATATAACTAAAATACTGCAATATGACCTTGCTTGCTACACTTATTCTCATGCACTGTCTTCTATAAACATTTGACTCATTAAAATATAAATGGAATAAATAAAAAGGGAACAGGTTCTTCTGAAAGGAATGTGATAAAAAATACAGATGCTATACATCTATATATACTCTTCATATATATATGCATATATATTCTTTGCATATAAAATTAAACATTTTTCTTTTTGCATTCTTTTTTGATTAAAAATAGATTATTCTCTCATAAAATACATCCTGACCACACGTCCCCCTCCCTCTTCTCCTTCCATCTATCCCTCACCATCCCTGTCCTCCAGATTCATTCCCTTTCATTTCTTTTTTTGTAAATCTAGTTAGACTAAGAATAGGCTTTTTAAATTTTTATTATTATTTTTATTTATAATGAATCATTTTTTATGTATCAGTATCCCCGTTTGCTCTCACTCCCATCCTCCTGTGTCCCCAACAACCCTCAACCCACCCCCACCCACTCCCCAAGGATAGTGAGGACTTCCAGGGGGAGTCATTGAAGTCTGTCACATCACATGTATCTGGGCTGAAACAATATTCCTTCACAGGGCATGGGCTCCCAAAGTCCATTTGTGCACTACAGATAAGTACTGGTTTCACTGTTAGATGTCCTATACTGGCATCCACAGTCAGAGGACGTGGTTCGGTCCAATGCTGGTTTTCCAGCTTTACTATTGGAGTCCCTGTGCTCTCACTAGGTCAGGTCAGCTGTTTCTGTAGGTTTCTTCAGCAAAGTCTTGAGTACTTTGCTCATCGTCCCTCCCTATCAACACCTGGATTCCAGCTAACAAAACTATTCCTCAAATTGTTCCACACTATAGAAGTAGAATCTTCATTGCAAAACTCTTTTCACAAGGTTATAATGACCTTGGTACACAAGCCATACAAAGACTCAGCTAAGAAAGAGAAATACAGATCAACATCCCTCATGAACATTGATGCAAAAATACTCAATAAAATACAGGCACATCATTTCCAAGAACATATCAGAGAAATTATCCACCACCATTATGTATACTTCATCTCAGGGATGCAGGGATGGTTCATCATACAAAAATATATCAATCCAATCCACCATATAAAAAATGCAAAAAAACCCACACATGATCATCTCCCTAGATAGTGAAAAGGCCTTTGAAAAAACCCAACACCTCTTCATGATAAAGATCCTAGAGAGATCATAGATAACAGGAACTTACCTGAGCATAATAAAAGTAATATACAGTAAACCAACAGCACACATCAAACGAAATGGAGAGAAAATTAATGTGATTCCTCTAAAATTAGGAACATGCACAAAACGTAAGTCCAAATTGATCAATGACCTCAACATAAATCCAGCCACACTGAAACTCTTAGAAGAGAAAGGGAGAAGTATCCTTAAACAAATCAGTACAGGAAACTACTGCTTGAACATAACACAAGTAGCACAGACACTGAGATCAACAATTAAATAATGGGACCTTCTGAAACTGAGAAGCTTTTGTAAGGTAAAGGACACAGTAAACAAGATGAAACAGCAGCCCATAGAATTGGAAAAGATCTTCACCAACTCCACATCTGACAGAGGGCTTATCTCCAAAATATACAAAGAGCTCAAGAAGCTAGTCTCCAAAACACCAAATAATCCAATAAAAAAGGTACATAATTAAATAGAGAATTCTCAATGGAAGAGTCTAAAATGACTGATAGACACTTAAGAAGTACTCACTATTCTTAGCCAATAAGGAAATGCAACTCACAACATCTTACTCATGTTAGAATGTCTATAATAAAAAAACACCAATGGCAGTTTATGCTGTAGAGGATGTAGAGAAAGGGGATCTCTCCTCCACTGCTGCTGGGAGTGTCAACTTGTACAGCTACTTTGGAAGTCAGTATGGAGATTCTGGAGGAAAATTGGAATCAGTCTACAACAAGATCCTGCAATTCCAGTCTTAGGCATATATCCAAAAGATGCACATTCATACATCAAGGACTTCTGTTCAAATATGTTCATAGCAGCATTATTTGTAATAATCAGAACCTGAAAGCAACCTAGATGCCTCTCAACTGAAGAACAGGTAGAAAAAATTTGGAATATTTACACAGTGGAGTACTACTCAGGGGAAAAAATGAACAGAATCTTGAAATTACAGGCAAATGAATGGCACTACAAGATATTATCCAGAGTGAGGTAATCAAGTCACAAAAACACAAACATGGTATGCACTAACTCCTATATGGGTTTTAGACATACAGCAAAGGATTACCAGCCTACAATCCACAATTCCAGAGAAGCTAGGAAACAAAGAGGACCCTAAGAGAGATTTACATGGCCCCCTGGAGAAGGGGAAAGGAACAAGATCTCCTGAGCAAATTGGGAGCATGAGAGGAGAGAAGAAGGAGCTAGGAGAAAAAGAAGGGCAGAAGAGGAGGGGAGAAGAGGACATGAGGGAGTGGGAAGCTTGAGTTGGGGACAGAATAGAGGAGAGCAGGATAAGAGATACCATAATAGAGGAAGCCATTAAAGGTTTAAAGAAAAATATGGCACTAGAGAAATATCCAGATTTCTATAATGATGACACCAACTAACAATCTAAGCAATAATGGAGAGGCTACCTTAAATACCATTCCCTGATAATGAGATTGATGTTATCCTAGAGCCTTACTCTAGTAGCTTTTGGAAACAGAAGCAGATACCCACATATAAACACTGAATTGAACTCCTGAAATCCAGTGTCAGAGAGGGAGGAATGGTGAGCAAAGGGGTCAAGACCAGGGTAGTGAAAGTCACAGAAACAGCTGACCTGAACAAGGGGAAGCTCATGTATCTCAGACTGGAAAACCTGCTTAAGACTGATCTAGACCACCTGAAAATGACTGTCAGTGAGGAGGCCTCAGCAATCTATGTGGCCGCTGTTATAGATCAATATTTATCCCTAGCATAGGAATGGACTTTGGGAGCACATTCCACATAGCAGGATACTCTCTCAGGCTAGACATACAGGGGAAGGCCTAGGCCCTGCTCCAAAGGATATGAATGACTTTGAAGGTCCCCAAGGAAGACCGCACCCTCCCTGTGGAGCAGAAAGGGGATGGGATAGTGGGTTAGTGTGGTGCAGGGGAGGAGGGGAAGGAGAGGGAACTGGGATTGACATGTAACAAAACTTGTTTCTAATTTAGATTAAAAACCAGGAAAAAGGACAATGCAAAAGCCCTTGTATCAAGGACTGGCCAAAGCAAACCGTCAGGTGGAAAAGATTCCCAGAATGTCTAAAAAAGTCAGAGATACACCCCTTTTCCCATTGTTAGCAGTCTCAAACAGAATACCAAGGTAACAGCCATAACACAGATGCAGACTAGCATGTACAGGTCCATACAAGCCTTGAGCTTACCTTCTTTGAACCCTTTGTAGTTGTTGCAGTGGGCCATGTTCCCTTGATATCCTTCATATTCTTTGATTCCTTCTGTATACCTTACCTTCTTCCATGAGGTTTGCTGAGCTCTGCTGAGAGAAACCCAGTGAAGATCTCCAAGTTAGACTTTGGCAGAACAAAATCCAGCTGTTGATCTCTGCACCTAATCCCATCTGCTGCCAGAAGAAGCCTCTATGATTATGGAGGAATTAATCTATTGTGTATTGTATATTAGGAATCATTTCTTTGATTTTTTTCCTGCCTGTGATTTTTTTTCACTCTAGAAATATGGACAATCATGTCCACAGTTCCAGGCCATCTGAGGTGGGAAAGGGAATGAGCTTCAAGTTAAAACAGACATTGGTTGGCCATTGCTACAGATTCTGTGTTGCCATTGCCCCCCAGCACATTGTGCAAGCTGGACAGTCTGTATGTTGCAGGTTTGTGGCTGGGTTGGTGTCTAGGTGTCTCTTTTGGTAGTCTTCAGAGAACCTTCCTGCACACTAAACAGACTAGGGAATAGGAGTGAAGCCTCTATTTTGGCCACAGCTAGACCTCTCCACTTTAATGAACTGTGTGGATTCTGTCCTCAGCAATGGGGCCCTGCTGCAAGTTTCAGTAACATGACTCTCTGTCCTAGCACATGCCAACATTGTTTAGGGATCTCCATATGACTTTTATATGCCAATAGCTGAACTTAATGTATCTCAGTACCCCCACTGGAAGCTTTTCTTAGCTATACAAGATGAGCAGGTGTGATTCCATATCTTCTATTACTAGTAGTCCTCTCTAGGGTCACCCTCATAGATTCCAGGAAGTTGCCACTACAATAGGTTTCCACATTATCTCCAAATGTCCTCCAATTCCAGCTGTCTTTCCTCCTATTCTCTCCCTATATGTTCCCTACCCCACTTGACCCCTCCTTCTCACATCTCTACCACTGTCCAGAAAACATGCAAAACCTATTTTATTTCCCTTTCCCAGGGAGATCCAATCATCCCATCTAGAGACTGTGTAACCTCTCTGGGTCTGCAGATTTTATCTTGATTATAATATACTTAAGAACTAATATCTACTTATTATTGAATGCATTCCATATTGGTCTTTATGGATCTGGGTTACCTCATTCTGAATGGTATTTTTCAGGTTCTATACAATTGTCTACAAATTTCATGATTTCATTGTTTTTTAAACAGCTAAGTAATACTCCTTTTTTAAACCACTCTTCAGTTAACGGACTTATAGGCTGTTTCTAGTTTCTGACTTTTATGAATAAAGCCACAATGAATACAGTTGAGCAAGCATCCTTGTGGTAGGATGGAGTGTCCTTTTGCTACATTCCCAAGAGTGATCTAGTTGTGCCTTGAGGTACATTTATTTCCTATGTTCTGAGGAATGGCCATATTGATTTCCATAGTAGCTATAAAAGTTTGTACTCATACTAGAAATGGAAGAGTGTTCGCCTTGCTCAATATCATGGGTAGTTTATTGTTTCAAAAGATAAATCAGTTCATTATTTTTGCTTTTTGTTTGTTTGCTTTTTTCGAGACAGAATTTCTTCATTAAGCTTTGACTGTCCTGAAACTTAGTCTTGTTGCAGGATTCCCACCTTGGTTTACTTGCCACTTCAGAGCTCCCAAATAACACACAGAAACTCTATTAGTTACAATGCTGTTGGTCAATGTCTAGGGCCTCTTATCAGCTAGCTCTGCATTAAGTATTAACCCATAACTACTAATATATATTTCTACACGGTCTTATATTAGTGAGAACGCCAGATTCATGAGTCCTCTCTCCCTGGGATCACATGGCAACTCCCTACTACATTTCCCCAAATCCTCCTTCTCTCCTAGTCTCATCTGTCTTGCTTCCCTATTGGGCAACAATGCTTTATTTATCAACCAATATGAAAAACATATTTACAGAATGACATCTCTCATCACACTCTGTAGACTACCCTGGCCTCAAACACATATAGATCTTTTTGACTTTGCTTGTGTGTGCTGGGAATTAGAGATGTGAACTACAACCTCTAAGAAGCAACTCAAATATTTGTTAAAAATTAACATCTTTGTATGAGAAATGAAAAACTTAACCATGTTACTACATTTTTTATTGTTAATCCTTTTAATTTCATTAATAATTCTTCAGATTTTTGTAATATTTATTTTATCAGGGAAGAACATGTTTTCTAATTTAAAAGAGGTACTAAGTCTTGCAAATTGAGAAGTTTTCATATTCTTATGATACATTGTTTTCTACAATATTACATTTATTTCCATGGGCTTTTGTATGGAAAAATGCATTAAGGAAACTAGCAGACAAAGAACTATTCATTCTGTCTACTTGATTATAGAAAAGTTAATCATAAATACTCAATGTTGAGTATTAATATGAAACAAAAAGAACCATATCTCAACTCTAGTATAGGTGAATACACACACATCTCCCTAAAAATTTCATGTTCCACCTCTAGAATGAGGAACCTACACAATTATGTGTGAATCTGAGTTCCAGTTTTTCTAATACTGTACATTTCAGTATCCCAGTAATCATTATCCAATAGACTGCCCTGTGCTCAGCATTCACTGTGTCACCCCTGACAAACTTGCCCTCCTTGCAAGTTGTTTGTTACAGATCATGCATTCAGCTATTCTTGTAAAGAAGACTTTCCTTATTAATTGTCCCCAAGGCCATCTGAAAGTAGTTATGTGTGAAATCTGCTGACAGTTCTAGCCTTTCTAATGACATTTTTGGGAAGCTGAACAAATCATCCCATTTCTTTTACTTATTCTGAGAGAAAACTTTTATAAATTTTAAGTTACATCTCCAATCTTGTAATGTGCTAATTTCTATTATTTCTATTATGCTTTGCTTTGACACTGAGGGATAGAAATATACTGACCTAAAAGACCTATTCAAAAGTTCAGACAACTAAGGACTATACAAAATTCAGTTGCTAGACATCTTGCTCATTAAAAACTTGAAGACTATGCAAATAACCACAAACTATTGTGAATTAGACTTAGCAATGCCCCTGCTACAATCTGACCTCAGAAAGTCATCATTGTAATAGGAGAGTTGCTTTAGTTTCTCAACATGAGAATAAATAGTAACTGTAGTACTTTTTCAAGATGCTAATGCATTTCTCTTTAGAGAATATGCTATAATCCTGCAAGATGGTTACAGAGAGTATTGGGAAAGTCATAATATAAATGACATAACTTTGCTCCATTATTTCATTTTGTCATTAAAATGTTTTTGAAGATATTGCTTCTTTTCAGAATTTATAGTAAAAGTAAAGTGTGTGTGTGTGTGTGCGTGCGTGCACGTGTGTGTGTGTGTGTGTGTGTGTGTGTGTGTTTATCATGCTCACGTTATGACAGGCAACTCTTCCCAAACCTAATTAATCTTCCCACTACAATCAAGTTTCCATCCTGGTTTTGTGTTATTTTAACCAATCCAAGAATTAAATTATTCTTGCATGTGTAGTTTTTCATGGAAGTGTTCTTCATTTACCTGAAGCCATTCTAGAGAAATCTTTGCCATTACCACAACATCGAACTAAATGGAGAGAAACCCAATGTGATTCATCTAAAATCAGGAACAAGACAAGACTGTCATTTCTCTCCACACCTCTTCAATATTGTACTTGAAGTTCTAGGTAGAGCAATAAGACAACAAATGGAGATCAAGCAGATACAAACTGGAATAGAAGTCAATTTTTCACTATTTGCAGATTATATGACAGTTTACATAAGTGAACTGAAAAAACTCTACCAGGGAACTCCTATAGCTGATGAACACCTTCAGCAAAGGGACAGGATAAATGATTAACTCAAAAAAATCTGTAATCTGTAGCCCTATTATATACAGAAGATAAATAGGCCGAGGAATAAATCAGAGAAATACCACCCTTTAAAATAGCCACAAACAGCATCAAATATCTTGGGGTAATGCTAAACAAACAAGTGAAAGACCTATATAGCAAGAACTTTGAATCTTTAAAGAAAGAAATTGAAGAAGATACCAGGAAATGGAAAGATCTCCCATGCTCTTGGATAGGTAGGATCAATATAATAAAAATGGCAATCTTGCCAAAAGCAATCTACAGATTCACTGCAATCCCCATCAAAATCTCGGCACAGTTCCTCTCAACTTTGTATGGAAAAACAAATAACCCAGGATAGCCAAAACAACCTTGTACAATAAAGGAAATGCTGCAGGCATCACCATCCTTGACTTCAAGCTCTATTATAGAGCTATAGTCCTGAAAACAGCTTGGTATTGGCACAAAAAACATCCTGATATGGACCCACACACCTACTAACACCTGATTTTTGACAAAGAAATTAAAATTATACAATGAAAAAGAAAGAAAGCATCTTCAACAGATGGTGTTGGCATAACTTGATGCTTATGTGCAGAAGACTGCAGATAGATTCATATCTATTGCCATTTACAAAACTTATGTCCTAATGAATCAATGACCTACATAAATTCAGCCACATGGACCCTCTTAGAAGAGAAAGTAGGTGTTACCTTCAAATTAATTGTTACAGGAGACTACCATTTCCTGAACATAACAGCAGTAGCACAGACACTGTGATCAAATGGGACCTCCTGAAACTGAGAAACTTCTGTAAGGCAAAGGACACAGTCAACAAGACAAAACAGCAGCTCACAAAATGAGAAAAGATCTTCACCAACCCCACATCTGACAGAAGTCAGATCTCCAAAATTTACAATAGCTGAAGAAGTTAGTCTCCAAAACACCAAATAATTCAAGTAAAAAGTGGTGTACAGGACTAAATAGAGAATTCTCAATAGAGGAATCTAAAATGGCTGAAAGACACTTAAGAAAGTGGTCAACATCCTTATACATCAGGGAAAATGTGGTACATTTACATAATGGAGTACTACTACTCAGCGGGAAAAAAAACAAAACAGTGGAATCTTGAAATTCACAGGCAATGTGGTAGAACTAGAAGAAACTATCGTGAGTGTTACCTTTTATCTTTCTTTGATGTCTATTATGAATTTCTTTGTCAAAAACCAGGTGATTGTAAGAGTGAAGATCCTCAGTTCTATTTCATTGATCAATTGCAAGAATTAAATGCATTTGAGAAACCAATATTGCATTGTTGTTGCATTAATGGATGAAGTGAAGATAGTCCCTCATGGAATCATTTAACCAAGAATTAGTCCAGATTTGAATTCTCTGCTTCATGTTCCTTGTCCTCTTTCTGTCTATTTTATGAGTCTGAATCTGTGTTTTCCTTCAGGCTGTCATTTGAGTCTGTCTCAGTGTTTCCAACTCTTGTCTGTGTGTCTGCCCATTCTGATGCTTATTTATGCCTATCAAAATATTTTCTTTGTATTTTACTGAATCCTATAGAAGCATCACACAGAGAAGGAATGAGATACTTTACAAAACTATTCAATAGTGTGTTATAAGTTATCAGGTCACTGGCTCCAACTGGCTAGTATAGTAAGCAGTATCATAAACATAAATATTTCTCAACTGATATCCAAATGTTGTTTTTAACATTTATACTGGATAATCACTTTAGAAGATTACTTTCAAGAACTGTACTTTCTGCTTTCAGCCTAGGATGAAAACCCAGTGTTCTGAGTCAGAAACATTGAAGTAGGCCATTTAAGATTACAGCTATACCTTAGCATAGGTTGTAAAAGTTGATTACATGGGAAATAAAAGGAAAGTAATATTGATTGCTGCATATTTCTCTTACCTGACTGATTACACAATAGTCTTAGGTCTTAACTGACCTCAAGATTTATCTATTAACTTGGCCTTTGGAGTGCAGCAAAAGTTTCTGTCTTTTAGAATATAAGAAATTTTTAAATACTATTGTGTAAGCACTTCAATTATTCCAATTTTATGACATTACCACCATTCTGTAGTATAACTTGATATCTGGTTTGACTGATGGTTGAGCATTATTTTGTTTATCAAGGGTCTTTTGATTTTCCACATATAACTTGAATTATTTTTTAAAGTTTCTATGGAGAACTGTGTTGGTATTTTTATGGGGATTACTTTGTATCTGTGGATTGTTTGAAAAGGAATGGCCATATTTATAATATCAATGTTGCCAATCCATTTACACATCAAGTCTTTTCATCTCCTGGTATCTTCTTCAATATCTTTCTTCAGTGTCTTAAAGTTTTCATTGTATAAATGTTTCTCTTCTTTACTTAGACTTATTCAAAGATATTTTGAGGCTATTGTAATTGGTATTGTTTCCTTGATATATTTTATTCTGTATGAAAAGGGACAGATTTATTGAGGTATAAGTAAAGTTGGAAGAGGGAGCATAGATTCCTTTACTAGAGGTGGCAGTTGATGTAATGACCCCAGGGATATGTAGGATTAGCAGTAGAAGTTGGACCTCCATATCTGAGAAGGAATTTTTGGACAAGCAGGAAAGCTCCCTTATCTTTTGATCTTTTTTTTAGAAAAAGTGGTTCATAAACTTACTAAGACTGTGAAATCTTATACAGAATTACTCGTGTTGTTCTCACCTCCAATCGCAAAATTATTTTCATTGCTATTTAATAACTGTAGTTTTGCTATTGTTGTGAATAGCAATACAAATATTTTTGCAGAAAGGGTACCAAGGTGGTTGTGTCCAGTAAGTTGAGAATCAGTACTGTAGAGGATGTGGCTTCTTGTTGCAAGTTTAGACTTTGATATTTTAAAGTGTTTTACTTTTAGAAAAGTGGCAGAAATCATTGCCATGTTCCTTAATTCCTAAAATGATATTTTTGTGGCTTGAGGAGTTCCTTCAGAGTCTGCTTCCCAATCTCTGTCTATGCTGTCAGCTCCTATTTCTGCACATGACTGGTATATTGAGTGGGGCATTTATGACATGTCAGTGCTATGATCTGACCTCTGCTATTCTAAAATCATATTATTCTCTATTGCATTAAACATTATTGTTTTATGGGATAGAGGTTTCATCTGTCTAGGTGGGCTGTAAAGAACAGTGACTACAAGCCTTCTGAAAGTTTCACTGGCCTCCACACATAACACTGCCTTGACAAAGTGAAAGATCTATGCACTCCAAACAGCTAAAGATGAGAGAAGATGGTCAGTACTTTGTATGATTAATTACATTTAACAAGTCCTTTATACATTCATAATATAACAAAATATCAGAAAACATCTGAGAAAACTTTTAAGAATGATGCTGGCACCCTATCAAAGCACAGATAGCCCCAAAGTGACTTTCCTATACTCAGGATATTTTTCTGTGGTGTTATATTTCATGAGTTCTTCAACTAAAATGTTTAATATCAGTTTACAAATGCATTTTGATATAGTTACATAGTTTTCCATGTCTGTTCTTGGAGTTCTGATAATTTACTTAGCTACCCTATGATTATATTATCTATCTGGAAAGAGAAACCACCTAAGTTCCTAATATAATGAAGAAAATGGAAAAATTTACTAAGAAAGATACGTAGGAAAAATCAATTTTATTTTCAAATAACTAGATTCTATATTGTGAATAGATTTACCCTCCAAAAAGATGTATTATAACTCAAACTCCCAGGAGGTGTGAAAGTCATCATATTTGGAAATAAGTTCTCTGTAGTGAAAAGTTTTTGTACCCCGATATTATATCTCTTTGCTGATGCAATAAATTATATCAGGCCAAATTAATGAGTCCAGATTTAATCTGAGCAAAATATTCCCCAAATGGTCCAGGGAAAGAAGAGAAACTGGGAAGGGAACCACAAAGATGGGCTTTTAATGTCCTCTGGAATGGAGCATCCAAGGTGGGCTTTCTCAGCAATGGGCAATGGGGTCTTTAATAGTATGAACAGGGCTGGGTGGAACTTCCCAACATGAAGATGTTACAAAGGGAAAGCCTGACAATCATGCATCATTTATGCCATAATCTTATGACAAGAGGGAAACTCAACAGAGAAATTCATCACCCAAAGTGAAGAACGTGGTGAAAAAGAACCCAGTACACAAAATAGGAAAACCATTTGACATAAGAAGAGGATGTGGCCTTTTCAGTTAGATTTCACCAGAAAGGATGCTCCTCTAGAACCTGCAACAGGAGCATGGTACCAACCCTTTGCTTACTGACATATGCTGCACAGAAATACAACAGAACAAGTTTCTGTCATTCATTTTTAGCCACTACATTTATACAATTTTGCTATAACATTAATAGAAATCTTATATAGGATTCTAGAAAGTTGTTAAATTCATTTAAATTCATAAAGCATGCTAGTATTTTCTTTGTTGTAATTTTTACTCTTAGAAAAACTGTGCTGAAATATCATACATCTGTGGATGATTAAATTCTTTTATTTTCTTAAGGTCAAGGATATTTACAATATACCAAAACACCTTTGAATTCAATTAGGTATTCTTTGTATTACCACGGCATTAAAATATTTTTGTTAAAATAATTGTCATAGTAACAAACATGTAAGTATATTCATATTTTAATGAAAAATTTTAACTAATAGTATCAGATTCAATTATTCATATTGTGGAAATAACAAAAAGGTTTCAGCCTATTTCAATTGTGTAGTATAAAGAAAATTTCAGTGATATAGTAAGAATTAGAAAAGAGAAAACCTTAATGATTATCTCAAAGATGCTAAAGGCTCTAAACTATATTACCACAGACTGTGTCCCAAAAGGTAGTTTAGAAACCTAATAATGATTCCAATAATACATATTTAAAGGTGAATTGATTCTTTCATTATTTCTGTCTCCTCTTCATAATGATCCCTGAGCCTTAGATGAGAAGATTATATTCTAGATATGTACACTGGAAATGAGATCCACAACTTTCCACTTTGGCAGGTGTGGTTTTCTGTAATAACCTCCATCAACTATATAGAAAAGTTTCTTTGATTTGGTGTAAGGGTGATTTATACATGTACCCATATATGTAGATACAACATATGTATTACATATGTAACATCTATAACAATTAATGAAAATGAGGCCATGAATTTGGAAAAGAGCAAGGAGGGGTATGTAGGAGGGAGTGGGTGAGGGAAGGGAATGCGGGTGATATAAAATCATAATAAAGATGGAATAAATATGCTACTAATTTATTCCAGAAAAAGTGGTCCTATCTGTATGCCATTCTGAATAACTGAATTTGAGAAAAAAACAGAGCCTATAAGGGAATGGCTGTGTTGAAGGCTTTTATGTCTCATTTAAGGATCCACTTATTTGCTTAGAAGTGCATTGATGTTTTTCTTGTCACTTGAATGCTATCCACTTGTGTAATATACTCGATTTACATTATCTAATTATAAGTTGATGTACATCTAGTTTGTTTCCATTTTCTGACTATTGTGGAAAACACAGCAGTAAATACTGATAGCATAATATCTTAGCAGTAGGGAGCAGAATTCTTTGGGCATATGTTCAAGAGTGATATAACTGGAATAAAGTAGAACTTTCTCTACATTGTTTATTTCTTCTTTCTTTCTTGTTTTTTAAAAAACCCACTCTGATTTCCACATTGACTGTCCCACTTTCTTCTCCAAATGGCCTTGATTGAGAGATCCCCTTTACTCACATACCATCAATCATGGTGGTTTTACTAATCATAATATCTCTACTAACTAGATATGTTTTAATCTCAAATCAATTTTCATTTCCATTTTCCCAATGACTGAGGATATTGAATGATTTTTTAATTGCTTCTAGTTATTTTTATTTCATCTTTTGAAAATTCATTCTGTAATTGCATGCCCTGATATTTCAATTGGGTTATTTATTTTATTTTGATCTCTCTTCTGTATAATTTTTATTCTTTTTTTAAATATATTTTTCTCATACAATATATCTTTCTATAGTTTCCCCTCCTTGTATCACCACCAGTTCCTCCTGACTTCCACTCTCCTCTGAATCCACTCCATTTTCTTGTCTCACTATAAAAAACAGAATTCTAAGATATAATAAGTAAAGATGACAAAATAAACCACAATAAGATGAAGCAAAACTTTCTTGTCAGTCACGGGATGAAGGTTCTAGGATGGCATTTAGGGTAGTCATCAACCTTATCATCAAGGAGGGGCTATTAATGTAGTCTCTCCACTATTGCTTAGTTTGCCAGTTGGTGTTATCCTTGAAAATCTCTGGAGATCTCACTTGTGTCAGCTCTCTCCTCAAGCCTATAATGACTCCATTTATTAAGGTATCTCTTATCCTGCTCTCCTCTATTCTTACCTCGACTCAACCTTCCTGCTTCCCCATGCCTTCTTCTCCCCTTCTTTTATCCCCCTCTCTTTTTCCTGGTTCCCTCTCCTCTCTGCCGATGTTCCCAATCTGATCGGGAGATCTTTCCTCATTCTACTTCTCTGGAGCAGAGACAGATACCCACAGCTAAACACTGAACTGAACTCCTGGAATCTAGTGACAGAGATGGAGGAGTGATGAGCAAAGGGGTCAAGACCATGATGGTAAAACCCACAATGACAGCTGACCAGATAAGGGAGAGCTCTTGAGTCCGACTGATGGGTGAGAGGTCAACATCCAGACTCTGTGAATATGGTGCCATCCAGGAGGCCAGAGAAATCACTGGGGCCTTGGGTAGTATATCAGTGTTTACCATGGTGTATCACTGAATGATCTTTGGGAGCCCATTCCAAATAGAGGGATACTCTCTCAGCCTGGACACATGGGGAAGGGCCTAGGTCCTTCCCTGGATGAAATGAGAGACTTTGGAGATTCCCCCAAGGAGGGCCTCACTCTGCTTGGGGAATGATATGGGGATGGGGTGGGGGACTGGGGAGGCTGGTAGAGGGACAAGGGAGGAGGGGTAGGAGAGGGAGCTGGGATTGACATGGGAAGCATTCATGTTTCTTATTTAAATAAAAACATATATTGAGGAAATAAACTTTCTTGTAAAATTTGGGCACAGCAACACAGTAGGAGGAAAATGGTCCCAGGAGCAGACAAAAGAGTCAGAGATCCACTCATTCTCACAATCAGGAGTCCCATAAAATTACTAAACTATTATTTTGTTTATATGGTGGATTACATTTACTTATTTTTATATACTGAACTTTCCCTGCATCACTTGAATCAAGTATACTTAGTCATGATGGATAGAATCTGATATCTCCAGAATTTCTTGGTTTAGTATTTGTCTGGATGACTTATCCATTGGTGAGAGTGGGATAGTGAAGTCTCCCACCATCCATCTGTGAGGGTCAGAAATTGATTTAAGCTGAAGTAGTGTTCCTTTTACATATTTGAGTGCTCTTATATTTGGGTCATAGATGTTAAGAATTAAAAAAATGTCATTTTGGTGGATATTTCCTTTGATAGGTATTTAGTTTTGTTTCCCATCTCTTTTATTAGTTTTAGTTATAATTGTATTAATGCGATGTTAAAATGGCAATACCAGATTGTTTCTTGTGTCCATTTGCTTGAAATATGTTTTTCTAACACTTTTCTCTGTGATAAAGTTTCTTGTTGATATTGAATTACATTTTTTTGCAATGAGAAGAAGGATGGATCCTATTTTCAAATCCATCATGTTAGGCTATGTATTTTTGTGGGATTTGAGACCACTAATATTGAGAGTTATCAATGACCAATAAACATTGATTCCTGTTTTGTGGTTATTATTTTTGGTGGTCTCTCTATGTGTGTTCTTTTTTTATTTTGTTTGTGTGAGATTATTTATTTCCTGTGTTTTGTTGGGTGTAGTTAATTATCTTAAGTAAGAGTTTTCCTTTTAGTAACTTCTACAGGTCTGTATTTGTGGAAATACATTGTATGAATTTGGTTTTATCATGGAATATCTTATTTTCCCTATGTCTGGTGATTGAAAGTTTTCTAGGATATAGTAGTCTGTGCTGGCATCTATAGTACCGTAGAATCTGTAGCACATCTGTCCAGGCCCTCCTGTAGGTTTCCTTTTTTTCAAATAATGATTTATTTTATGTGCAGAAGATTGCCTTTTGCCATATCAGTGAGTTCAAATATCTTCCTTACTTTGTACTCTTATCAGATTCAGGAAATCACATCTTGTATTGAGATATTTTTGTCTATGCAGAGTTAAGTTCTGCAAAAGTACAGAGAGAGTTTTATTTTCAGCATGTAACTGTAAAGGTTTGGTCATCATTATTTCTTTAAAATGTTGTCTTTTCTTCAGTGTTTATTATGAACAACTATATAAAAGCCGAGTGGCTCTAGTCGTGTAGGCTTTTAACTGGGTACTCTATACCACTGAACAATATATCTACATTTATGACAGTATTATGCTATTTTTGTTACTATAAAACTTTCATATATTCTCAAAGAAAAGTGATACTCTTTGAAGTTTTTCCTATTCTGGAATGTTTTTGTTTCCATATGAAATTTAATAATATTTATTTTTAATATCTATAAAGAATTATTATTAAATTTTTAGATTGGTTTTAGCAGGTTGCAAACTTTATAATATTAGTAATACCAAATCATGAGTTATAGAGTTCTGTCCATCTTATGATATCTTTTTCTTTTTTTAAAATTTTTTTGGATTTTTTTTTATTTTTAAGTTTAAATTTAGATTAGAAACAAGGTTGCTTCACAAGTCAGTTCCAGGTCCCTCTCCCTTTCCCTCCCCTCCTCCCGTACCCTTTCCCCACCTTCCCCATTATCCCCTCATTTCCCCAGGGAGGGTGAGGACCTCCATGGGGGTGCCCATAGTCTGTCATTTCATCCAGGGCAGGGCCTAGACCCTCCCCCAAGAGTTCAGGGTGAGGGTGTATCTCACATTGTTGGATGGGAGTCCAAAGTGCATGTGTATACTCGGGATGAAAACTGATCTACTGCCCAAGGCTCAATAGATTACCTAGGCCTCCTCACTGACACCCCCATTCAGGGGGTCTTGATCAGTCCCATGCTGGCTTCCCAGGCATCAGCCTGGGATTCAAGAGTTAACCCTTGTCAGGTCAGCTGTTTCTGGGGCTAAACCAGCCCAGTCTTAATCCCTTTGGTCATCAGTCCTCCCTCTCTGTTACTGGCTTTCTTGAGTTCAGCTCAGTGTTTAGCCATGGCAGTCTGCCTCTTCTTCCATCAAGTTTCTGTTTCTCAGACTCTCTGGCCATGGGATTATAGGCTGGCACTCCCCAGATCTATGTCTGAAATCCATATATGAAAGACTACATGCCATGTTTCTCTTTTTGTGATTGTGTTACCTCACTCACGATGGTTTCTTCTAGTGTCATCCATTTGCCTGCAAATCTCAGGATTCCATTGGTTCTTTCTGCTGAATAGTACACCATTGTGTAAATGCATCACATTTTCTCTGTCCACTCTTCGGTTGAGGGGCATCTAGGTTGCTTCCAAGTTCTGGCTATTACAAATAATGCTGCTATGAACATAGTGGAACAGACATCCTTGTTGTATGAATGGGCATCTTTTGGATATATGCCTAAGAGTGGAGTTGCTGGGTCTTGTGGCAGGTTTATTCCCATTTTTCTGAGGAATCTCCATACTGATTTCCAAAGTGGCTGAACAAGTTGGCACTCCCACCAGCAATGGAGGGGTGTTCCCCTTTTACCACATCCTCTGCAGCATAAATTGTCTTTGGTGTTTTTGATTTTAGCCATTCTGACAGGAGTGAGATGGTATCTCAGAGTTGTTTTGATATGCATTTCCCGGATGGCTAAGGATGTTGAGCACTTTCTCAAGTGCCTCTCAGCCATTTTAGACTCCTCTATTGAAAATTCTCTATTTAGTTCTGCAGCCCACTATTTAATTGGATCCTTTGGTGTTTTGGAGTCTTGCTTCTTGAGTTCTTTGTAAATTTTGGAGATCAACCCTCTGTCAGATGTGGGGTTAGTGAATATTTTTTCCCATTCTGTGGGCTGCTTTTTTGTCTTGCTGACTGTGTCCTTTGGCTTACAGCTGATATCTTTTTCAATAAGGTTTTTGGTATCTTAGAATTTTCATTGTATAACGTCTTGTACTTCCTTAGTTAAGTTTATTTTAATACAAATTTTGGGTCATTATGAATGGAGTCATTTTCCTGAATTTTTTCTCAGTTTGAATATTTTCATCTTTATACTTACTCATGAGTTTAAGACAAAATGAGAATAAAATGCTTCATGTCAGACATAAAAATAAAATATCATTAACTTAAAAAGGAATATTAAAGAAAACATGATTATATGCTGCAATTTAAAATAGATTGCATTCTGAACTATTTCATATGGTTAGTAGCATCTCATCCATAATGACTGTGATCACTCAAAATTATTTCAAAATAATCAAGCACAGAGTTAATAATCTAGGAACATAACTATTAAATTTTGTTAAATTATAAATACAGGATTGAAAATATTTTTTAAATTGACAGGGATGGGGAATGTGTTATTTTTGATGCATCAGATTCCAGAGTTCTACTCAAATTTAGTCTATATTCCTTTGGAATATGTTGGTAAAAGGCAAGGAAATTAGGCAAAATAAAAAGCCAAAAGAATAAATTAAATTTATTACCAGAGGAAATGAAAAATGTCTGTAAATTACAGCATCTATGGACAGCTATGTTTGCAACATCCCTTTAACCATGCTATGATATTTGCTAACCATGAGTTTGCTATTTGTTCTTATTACAGATCCAGATGGCCCAGGTTGATCTTTAATTTTTTAGGCTCAAAATAAAATATTGTACTCTCCAGAGTTTGACAAAGGTTGCTCAACTTTGGAGTTTAAGACATCCCAAATAAATCTGTTGCAGACCGCAATTTAACCAAAGGCTAGATATAAAGATTAATACTTTCCCCTGGGTCTTCCCAGCTGCTCTGATTTAAAGACCTGATTGCTATTTCTCTGTATCTCTGGTGGAGTCTTTAGGCTTGTGCCATTGAAGAAATAAATGTGTACATGTATACTGTTTGAAAGTGGTGTTTCTGTGTGATAAATGTTTATCTGTGTCATATTTCTTGTAACCTTAGTAATATGTTAATAAGAAACGGAATTTAAATACTTTTACTAGGGAAGTTTCCCTTTTTTATTTCCTCTACTGTGATGGCTCATAAAAGTCCTACGTCTATTTGATTCTATTTTCTGTCATTAAATAATATGCAAGATTATGCTTGTTGTTACATCTGTCTGGGTTGTATTATTGTATACCAAAGAATGTGTATTAACCACAAATTGTGTAAGGTAAGTTTGAGTTCTTCAACATTGCACATTTGCATTCAAGTAAGGAAATTCTTCATTTATAAGTAAGAAAGTTTTATATATTGCAAGTGTAAGGCCCAGAGTGTCTCTGGTATGCAGAAAAGTCTGTATGGGACTGGCTCTTAGCAGCTCTGCTGATTTAAGTTTAGTTGCAAATAAATAATATTTTGACCTGTTTCCTATATTTTTGTTGTAAGTCTGTCAGGTTCTATGAGTTGTATGAGGTGTGGATATAATAAATAATAAATAATGTTGAAATATTAGAACAAACCTAGTTTACTACTCCAAGAAAAAAAATACATGAAAAGGGGGACTTATTCAAGAATAAAAGTACTAAGAGATTCAAATGAATTCTACAGGTGAATAAAACAGTGCAGAAGAATGTGAACTTAACAAAAGAAAAGGTCAATCTTTTTCAGAAAAACTATATTATTTGTTTATTTAGTTGAACTATATGCAATTTTTAACACTATTGTACTCACTTAATCAAGTTATAACTTGTAATGGCTTGTGTAAAAACTTGAAGAAATTTTTATTTCTTTGACATTTCTTTTAGTGTAAATAATGATTTGTAATTACCAATTAACAGATAATTAAATGCAAAAGTGCTGGATCTGCTGACAGATAAAGAACAATTAGACAGCACAAGGTAATTGTCTCCATGTTTGACAATGAGTGGCTCTCATCTCACATATCATGACTGGTAGCAGTTTCCTTCTACTTTGTAAGTAATTTATTGTAGTTTGCTAATTTTATCTAACACATTATGTATTTCAGTTATTATTACATCTCACAAGTTAGCAGAACACTTTCCTAATAAGTAGAAATTCTTTTCACTTCACTCATAAATGATATAAAAACAATTCATTCACTCAACATCAATAGAAACAAGGTAATTAAGAAAAATTAAGAAATGGACTTGGGCAGCCTTTGATGCCCTTCCCCTATAATGAGATCGATGACTACCTTGGTTACCATTACTAGAGCCATGACCCAGTAGCTTATAGAAGCAGAAACAGGCACCCACAGCTAAACACTGAACCATACTCCTGGAATCCAGTTGCAGAGAGGGAGTAGAGATGAGCAAATGAACCAAGGTGGTGCTGGAGATACCTGCAGAAACTGTTGACCTGTCCAAATGAGAGCTCACAGACACTAGTTGTAAAGTAGCGGAACCAACATTGGACCTAATCAAATCCTCTGAATGTGGGATCCAGCTAGGAGGCCAAGGCAGTCTATGGAACTTCTAACAGTAGAGCTAGTGTTTACAAATGGACTTTGGGAGCCCATTCCCTATGGAGGGATACTATTGCATCCCAGATATGTAAAGGAGGGCCTGGGACCTCCCCCAAATGACATAATATACTTTGATGATTCCCCATGAGGGCCTCACTATCCCTGGGAAATGGGTAGGGGTGGGTTGGGAGCATTGATGGGAAGCATGGGAGTAAGGGAGGGTGAGGGAATGGGGGTATTTCTAAAAAAAAATATAGAAATGGCTGAGTTTCAAACTTTGTAGTATCATTTCATGAATTTATTTACTTCTACAAATTTATTACAGAGTCTTAACAATTAAAATTTCCAAATGTGTCTATAAAATTATGTCATGCTGGTCAGCAGTGCCTATAGTGAGCTCCTCTGAAAAGGATGGTGTATAATTATGTAATTGCACAGTACAGTGCATGGAATCTGAAGGATGTTTACTGAGGAGTGTCATTAGAAACACTGAACTGTAACATGAATTCTAATTGGTCTTAATAATATAAACTCAGAGTCAGTTATCAGAGGAATGAAAGCTTAAGGATCAGAGAACTACTTCTACCAATGCTCATATAAAAGGACTGACCTTGTACCTATGAATCCTCAGACTGCATCTCAGACTAACTTCCTCGACTGCTTCCTCAGACTGCATTGAGCTCCTATATCCTCCCATCTTATGTTCCTCTCAGCCCAGACATACCCCTTCCTCTCTCCACCTCGTTAGTGCTGGTATTAAAGGCATGTGATCCAAAGTGCTATCATCACCTTGATTAGAGCTCTGTTTTCTTTTAGAGTTGATCAATTTCATGTAGCACAGGGTAGCCTTGAACTGACAGAGATCCATCTGCCTCTGTCTCCTGAGTGCATGGATTAATGTTGGATGCCACCAGAGCCTGACTTCTATGACTAACTAGTGTGATTGCTGGGATTATAGGTGTGTAACACCACTGCCTGGCCTTTATGGCTAAATAGTATAGTTAGCTCTGCACTCTGATCTTCAGGCAACCTTTATTTGTTAGTTCACAAACAAAGTATCATCACCCTGAGGAGAAATTGTAAAGAAGCTACTGGAAAAACAAATGAGTAAATAAGGAACAGTGATAAAAAGCAATCTAAGTCCTTACAATAAATAGGTAGGGACATTCACTTTGTATGAAATGCTAGAGTAAGGGTGCTTTTAGCCCCTTACTCAAGTTATCACTTCTGCAATCTCAACTACATCTGTAATTTATGTCACCAAAATTTCTATTTTCTTCCTGCAAAAAATCAATACAAGAAAATGTCATTTAGACTTCTTTATAAAAGGAATCATTGAATCACTTTGCTGATGTTGTTTATCGCGTGTGTTTCTTTTAAATTTTTTATTTTTATATAGATTTATTTTTATAAATTTGTTGAACTTTCATATATGTGTGCTATCATCCCTCCCTTCTTCCAACTTCTTACATGTCTCCCCTCCCTATTTCTTCTCAGATGTGTGGCTATGGACATGGGATTAGAAGGTATTCTAAATGTCTTCAACTTTTGCTGGACTTGAGATACACAGTTTATAGTACACAGGGAGGTCTGATGAGACTGCTGCCTTACTGTGTACTCCTCTTGCTTCTACTTGCCTTGAGAGAACAATGTTGCTAACAGTTCATCTTCCTTGCCTTTGATTTCTCCTATAAACAATCTTTATAAACCTAAACTTACCCATCACTGTAATCTTAAATTATGTACTCTTCCAAACCTTGGGTTAGAGTAATTCTTGTGAATTATTTGGTGAAAGCTGTAAAAATAATTGTTGGAAGCAATCTTCTACAATGTTGAACATGATATTTAGATACTATGTGATAAGTAATATTTATATTGAAGTTTGTTAATTTTGACAAGTTTGTGACCTAAATCCTTGTACAACTTTGTGACTTAATGAAGATAGCTACTTTAAAAAAGAAACAGGCAATATGACAAAGAATGTACATTAAATGGTTTTCACAAACACTACACATAATTCCTTTTTAGAAGGCTTAATGAAATTATGGAGACTCTGGCAACTCCACTGCAGATTGGAATATTAATCTACAAGTGTTATTTGATAGAAGGTTCAGATAAGTAACTTAAGCTGAGCGTTTTATGTTCATGATTCTGCTTTGGAAATGCTACATGGAGAGACTTTCTCCATTACTGACATCAGTTGAAGATAATTTTTTCTTTAAATATTGATTGTGATTTGTAGGGACACAAAGAAATTACTAATAGGAGAGAATACTAAAAATTACTGCCTCTTCATGACAGTGAAAATTTTTGAAATCTCTGTATAAGTGCATTTACCAATAACAGTGTTTAATAATTTGAGGTTTCAAATATCAATATGGCTTTATATATAGTAAGTTTATTCAATATATTATGCTCCCTTCAGTTTCTGAGTATGACTTAGTCCTAGAGGTGAATTTAACAATTGATGCTAAGCTAGTGGATTGTGAAACAGGTAAATTGAAAGGACAGAATGTTTATGTGTTATATAAGGAAAATGAATAACCCTAACTGTCACTAGTTTTAAGAAAAACACATATATTGGAATGCTGATGATGAGATGTCTAAACTAAAAACTATAATGAAGTCCAAATATCTAAATCATCTTTTGACCCTATAGTACATTAGACTGTTAGCTTTGGTTTTTCAAGCCTTTCAAAGTGAGATGTGCAGGGTCTCCTTTGAAAAGATTACAGTCATTCTATTTTCCCTCAGAATTGTACATCTGTCTCAGCTTGGGTTTAATTGCTTTGAAGAAACACCATGACCAAAGGAACTCTCACAAGGAAAAGATTTAATTTGTGTGGCTTGCGTACAGTTCAGTCCATTACTATCATGGTGAAGAACATTGGGTTGTGCAGGAAGTTATGTTGCTGGAACTGATGGTCACACTGGGGCAATCTTCAGGAAAGGAGACCACAAGCATGCCACTATAGTGTCACACTTCCCCCAACAAGTTCATGTCTCCTAATAGTGCTGCTTCCTCTGGGGGCAATTTATTTTATACCCACCATAGCACCATAATATTTACTCAAAGATGTGGTTATAGGGTCACACAAGACCATCTTGGTGATCCTAATACAGGCATTTATCCTTTCAAAACCATCCTTGAAAAAATTAAAATCTTCAGCCCATGGCCTGAAATTGAGACAATATGAACAAAAAAACAAAATTAAATTAAATAGTATTGAACTGTTATACAAAAATATACATAAAATCTATACAGATCCAAATAAGTGATGTATCATATTAATAAATGAGAACCAAACAATATCTCCTATGCCAAAGATCCCCTTCCCAATCTAAACTATGTTCTGCTCTCTAGCAAGCAGAATAGAAGCTCTAATATATTGAGAGTGGATTTCACAAGTCCTTTCCTTCTAAAGACATTATAAGAATAGTAAATGAATAGTGCAGAACAAAGAGAAAAACTTCAATATAGCTACCATGTTCAACATCAACATTAATGTCATGAGAGAGTGAGTATCCTGCAGTGAGAAACAGTGGATGGAAGAGAAACTCTCATGACTAAAGCCCTTATATGTGATTTCTTATGTCCGACAACTGAGAATAAAAGGGCTTTGTCTGAATTGTCTCACAGGGGAAGTAGCAACCTTCTTCAAACCAACTTGGGACATAGTCAATGCATAGCAATCCATGAAGGGAAAAATAGTAGTGTCTCACCCTTACCCTTGGTCTTGACCAGAGGCCATCCCCTGGCTACTACTCAGCAAAAAGAAGGTAGAAAATTATTTGTCTTGGACTCTGAATTTGATATTTTCTGTTTTTACATCTTCCTCTTTATTTCCACTATGCCCATAAAAGATTAAGCTCAAATTTTCTTCAGCATGAAGTTGATCCACAAATTCCTTTGGTCTAACCAACAATGGAGCAGCACACTGAAACATGGTGGGGAAGAAACACAGAGATTAAGAAAACATTTCTTTTCTTCCCCTTACTTATAAGAGTAACAACTGATTGAAGATGTACCTGTTTCTTTCACTTAGACCACTTGTTTTAATCTATTTCTTTGGCATCTGGCATCTTTGCTGTCACTCAGCTGAGGTCATGATATTGTATTCTTTATGTTGAAAACCCAATGCTCCAGTCTCTAAATTGAACAAAATCCAGCAGATTAACGTTATAAGATATTGGACCAAGACTTTGTGGTTCTTTCAATCCACAAAGAGGATGGAGAACAAGCACAGTCAAAGCAATTGTCCCAAACAGGAAAAGCCATTAAAGATGACATTTAAAGAGCATGTACTCCAGGATGAAAAGCAAGAAAACAAGAATAATGGATAGCTAACAGAAGCTGACTAAACTATAGCTTGGAGCTAACAAGGATGTTTCAGTGTTGCTTCATTAATTGTAACAAATATTATACACTAAAAGAATATGTTAACAAAAATGGAGAAAACTGTGAGTTGCCAAGTCTCTATACCATCTGTTCTATTTTTCTGTAAGTCCAAGATTGCTCTAAAAATAAAGTCTATGGATAACAAAAACAGGTAAATAAATTCATAAAATGTATCACAGCAATCTTTTGAGTATGATTAAATTAAGTAACAAAATTTTGTACTTGAAGTTCTCATTGTTTTAAATTTTAAGCTCTCTCAGTTTGCTAACTTTTTAAACATTTTATATTAATCAAGTGTTAACTTTAACTTTAACTATTATAAAATACATGCAGTGGCCTACTTAAGGAAAAGATGTTATTTATTTAGTTTATAGTTCTGGAGTTTCAAAGTCTCAATGGCATACATAGATTCCATAGGTCAGGACAACCCCTGAGCAGCTTCACCTTAAGCTTTGAAAGCAATGCCCAGAGGTTCAGCGAGCAAGTAAGTGATGACGTCTTTATGAACAGGTCCAGAAGAAAGATAGGAATATCAAGTGAAGGGCAGTTGTTGCTCACTTCCCATACAACCTTTCAATACCACAACCCTGGGAAACAAATTCTCAGTAAATGAATCTCACAAGGACACAGCTACATTCCAAATAGAGGATAGTATTTTAAAGATCTTTGCCTGTGAAATAATTAAAACTTATTTAAAAAATATTGCAAACCACTTTTTTATTGGTAGTCAAGAATACAAAAGAAGACATTTTGTTGGAATGTCGCTTTGTAAAACTATTTTCCCATTTTCATTTTCCTAGGTAAACAAAAATAACATTTTCTATAATCAGTCTAACAGCTTATTATCAGTGAATAATAATAATGAACACAAACAACAAAATCAGAGGTTTAGGTGGATTAGTAGATAAGGAGGAATGTGACTGTCAAACAGAAGAGTTGATGTTCTCATTCAGAGTGTACTACACTGAATACATACAGAGAGCTATAGATCAGAGTAAAGATTATTTATTTATTTATTTTTACATCCCACTTGCAGTGTGTTCTCTCCCCTCTCCTCCTAGGCCCTTCCCCATATCTCCCCTCCGTCCCCTCCCCCATCCACTCCTCCTCATTTTCTCTTCAGAAAAGTACAAGCCTCTTACAGATATAAACAGGCTATAGTATATCAAGTTGCGGTGAGACTAGGCACCTCTTCTCTTCTTAAAGATGTACAAGGCAACCCTGTAGGAGGAAAGAGGCCCCAAAGCAGGCAACAATCAGAGATAACACTTGCTCCCACTGTTAAGAATCTCACAAAAAAAAACAAACAACACTACTAAAACATATACAGAGCGCTTAGGTCAGTCCCATGCAGGCTTTCTGGATGTCAGCTCAGTTAGTGTAATGATACTTAAGAAGAACCTTCACGTATTAATATCTGTCTTAGATTTCATATTTGACTGACAGGAAAGCTCAAATGCTAACAATGAAGATAAGAGCAAAACACATGAAGTTTTACCTACTTTCTTTCCTTTTATTTGCACCCAAAATTATATGGATATTGGAAATTGACACTTGAAGGAAAATATCTCCTCTGTACAGGGAAACATCTAATTTTTCATTCTACTAAATTATCATTCTGAGATATAAGCATTTTCTGACATTGAAACAAACTGTAGAAATAAATTAAAGGCTTCTTTACATGGAAGTTAGTAAACAAAATATAACTTCAGATTGAAAATTCTTATTGAAGTTAATATCAATCTAAAATTTATGTTTGGGCAAAAATTTTCAACATTTCAAAACACTATTATCAATAATTAGATTCATTTTATTTTTTGTAATCAGACTTTTTCATTTAAATTAGAAACAAGCTTGTTTCACATGTCAAGACCAGCTACCTCTCCCTCCCCTCCTGCTCTCCACCATCCCCCTTCCACACCTCTTTGTTCCCCTGGGAGGATGTGGCCATCAATGGGGGATATTCAAAGTCTGTCATATCATTTGGAGCAGGGCCTAGGCCCTCCCTCCTTTATCTTGGCTGAAAGAGTATTAATCTATGTAGAATGGGCTATCATAGTCTATTTGTACACCAGGGATAAACACTAATCCACTACCAGGGACCCCATAGATTGCCCAGGCCTCCTAACTGACACCCAGTTTGAGACTGTCTGAATCAGGCCTATGCTGGTTTCCCAGCTATCAGTCTCAGCACCATGGGCTCCCTCTTCTTCAGGTCATCTGCTTCTGTGGGTTTCACTAGCCTTGTCTTGTCTCCTTTGCTCATCACTCCTTCCTCTCTGCAACTGGATTCCAGGAATTTGGCTCAGTGATTCTATCATCTATTCTAGGATGGAATATAAGGTAGTCATCAATCTCATTATCAGGGAAGGGCATGTAAGGTAGCCTCTGCACTATTGCTTAGATTGTCAGTTGGGATCATCCTTGTAGATTTCTGCACATTTCCCTAGTGCCAGATTTTTTCTCAAAACTATAATGGCTCCCTCCATTATGGTATCTCTTTTCTTGTTCTGCTTTATTCTTCCCCTTACTCAATCTTCCTGCTCTCTCATGTCCTCCTCTCCTCTCCTTTTCTCCCCCTCTCTTTCTCCTAACTCTCTCTGCCCTCATACCCCCATGTTCCCAATTAGCTCAGGGGATCTTGTCTTTTACCCCTTCTCCAGGGGACCATGTAAGTCTCTCTTAGGGTCCTTCTTGTTTCCTAGCTTCTCTGGCAGTATGGATTGTAGGCTGGTAGTCCTTTACTCTATGTATAAAATCCATATATGAGTGAGTACATGTTTGTCTTTTTGTGACTGGGTTACTTCACTCAGGATGGCTTCTTCTACTTCCATCCTTTTGCCTGCGAATATCAAGTTTCCATTTTTTTTCCGCTGAGTAGTACTCCACTGTGTAAATGTACCACATTTCTTTATCTTTTCTTCAGTTAAGGAGCATCTCCATTGCTTCTAGGTTCTGGCTATTACAAACAATCTTACTATGAACATAGATGAACAGATGTCCTTGATATATGAATGTATACCTTTTGGGTATTTTTTCTAGAATTTCTAGCTTGAGCTTTGCCTATCAATGGGAAGCATGACATGCATTTCTTAGTTTCTCTACTCATCAGTAAAATACATAATAACAAATTAACTCAAAATATCTGTCTTTCAAATATTCTCTTTCTGAAAATAGTATAGTATTTGTACATTTTTGAAAGCATTAAAAAAAGACAGAGGGGCCAAATAACCCTGACCTACATATTATAAAATGTATGTTTTTTTTAAAATAGGTTTTACTCTCAAGACATATTAACCTTAGCATAATTATTTCACTTAACACTTACATAAAGTATGTAACAGTAATTTGATGTTCTTAAGATCCTGTCACACCGTGGAACTGTTTTCCAAGGATATATCTGTTACAAGGGACAGCACGAAATTCAACAGAGGCACCATTTCTTGATTTTAAGCCCACTTTGTTCAAGGCCTTCTGTCTTCTCTTACCATTGTGAATCTCCTCTGGGTTCAGCTATCTCTGTACCTTTTAACTTTTACTAACCTCTGTAAAAAGCTCATGGACTGGTTCAGTTTTTTCTCTGAATCTTTTGTGATGAGTTACATTTTCTTTCCTGCTCAGAGTTTGTGTGTTTCTGCTGTCTTGTTATTTCTCTAAAGCTTTCAGTGAGTTCTCTTTCTAACCATGCATACATCCCATGATGATGCTTAATGCCCTAGTACCACTCTGCTCCTTCGCTGAACTCCAGCAGAGCTCTCTCTTGTGAAGATGCACTAGCTTCCTTTATGCTCTATTTAAAATTTTCACTGAGAGACAGGCCCTGATATTTGGCTTTCTGAAAGTGTTCATTATTCAAACCTTGAAGGAAGTACATGGGATTCTTAGGGAAAAGTGTGAACAATGTAAAACCAATGTCTAGAATAAAAACAAATCTGTGGTATAATTCCTGACTTCCCAAAGTCACACAAAATATGAATACTTAAAGCTCTTGTTTTTGGCTATTGTTTTCCATCAAGATATGATTACATGAGGCAAAAAAATAAAACAGATCTCACTTGATATTACTGTTGTTCAGAGTCAGCACATTGTTGACAGTTAACACAGAGTAAAGAAATGGGAACATAAAATGAGTGTATTTATAGATAGACAAAGTATAAAAGGCAGTGTATACTGAATTTTCATATGTCACACTGGATAATCATAGCTATAGTTAAAACTTAACTCATCATTTAAAGACAGTGATGCAGGCTTTAGAAAATTTCAGTATAGTTCAGTATGGTGCGGATTGTAGTTGTTTACACTAAGATGACAATCATATCTTCATGCTATACAATCCAATGAAGTTATATTATAGTTCTCCATCCTAAAAAAATCACAAACCAAAGACTGAATATGTTTTAAATTCAAAGTGTCAAATTCTAAGTATTTCAAGTGTGCTAATTAGCACTATTGAGCAATTCACAAATATTTTCTTTTTCAATTCAAAATATAAATTTTTTATATTTTTATTTAAATGGGTATGACACTTAAGAAATTCTATGTCCTATAATGTAACAATACAACAATAAATATTTAGAATATTCAATGTCTTAAATAGTCTTTAAAGATACAGTTATTAATAAGTCAGATTGCTTATCATTAAACTCCAACTGTTAAGATTTCATTCAAATTTTCTACTTACATTTTGTGAGTATCATTGTTTTACCCGTTATTTCTGGAATCTGTTAGCTTTCCTTGGTGTGTGTGTATGTTTGTGCACGTATGTTTTTGGTTCTTGGTACATGTGCCTGTATATATAGAAGTCAGATGACATTGCTCTTGTCATTTTTGTAGTAGTCTTCCAGTTTTTGTTTTTGAAATATCTCATCTGCCTGGAATTTCAACAGGCACTCTAAACTGGTCCACCTGGAAGCTTTGGGAATCTGTCACTGCCTCTATACAACAGCATTCCAGGTTTGAGTCACCTTACTGGCTTCTTGCCTGATTCCTGAAGTGTGGAATCCTTACTCTTGTAAAGGAAGTCTTTTACCAATTAAGTCCTTTCCCTTTTTTACGTGTAAGGAAAACTAAAATGACTCTATTCATGGAAAGACGACAAAGTAAATCCAAACTGACTTGATTTGTTATTCCTGAGGAAGCACAGTTTAGTTTTTCCAGAAAAGATTTCAAGTGGTTCTGCTTTGCACTTTTGTTGTCAAATTAAAGATTACATGTATCATAATGCTAATAATACCAATTTGTATGTCCACACAAATTTTGAAAATAATTGGCTTATTATACCTGCTTCCAAGAATTTTCTCTTTTTTTCAAAAGGATAAATTGTTTATTCAAACAAAAAGGAAAGAAAATCTATGCCACATTAAAAGATACAAGCAGGAAACAAAAACATATGCTCCACATCATTTGTAGACTCGACTTTGTCCTAAAGGGAAGAAGATGATAAAGGGGATTAGGGTAGACAACCAATGACAAACAAGTAGGACTTGAGCCACTGCATCTGCTCAGTGCTAAGTTCGATGAAATGAGAGGCATTACTGAAGGAAATAACCACTGTATTTTAAGTGTAAGCACACATGATGTATACAACTTATCCTCAGAGTTCAGACTACAAGATGTGAGTGTACATTACAGGTAGATGCCATGATACATCAAGTGGAACAGAGTGTTTACAATGGGGAGTTCGTAGTCAAAGTGTGCAGACATTTTTTGTACCACTCTCATAACTTTTTGTAATTATGAAATTGTTTCCAAACTAAAAGTTAACACCAAAATGGTCTGCATGGTCTATGACACCACTCCAACCCAGCAGCCAGCAGGCTCAGTCCAGTCACTTGGTCTGCACTGGCAACACAGTAAGTGCTTTTTCCCCTTTGACGGTCTATTATCGCCTTTACATTGAATTCTCTTCTCCATACTGAGGGCCCATATTGTCACTGTATTAACACACCACACGCTTTTTACTGCATTCTTTCTCAGCACTCTGAACTTTTTCTTCACGTTTGTCACAAGTTATAGTGTGTACTTTGTTTCTGAGACTGGGTTTTATGTAGCCCAGGTTGGCCTCTAACTTGATAAGTAACCAAAGATAGCCTGATCCTCCTACCTCCAATTCCCAAAGGGCTGGCATTATAGGTGTGTGCCATCATGCCAGGTTAAGAATTGGTACTCGAGGAGGACTGGTTATGTCTATCCTTTGCAGTTGCTGGAGGCTTCCTGAAGCCAGGGCTTGGGTCTGCTCTGCTCACGAATGTATCTCCTGTACCAGCTATTGACCCTGGCACAAGACTGGGCACTTGGCAACCAGCTGGTGGATAAGAAGATGAATCCCACTCTCTAAGCTCATCTCCAACCTGTTGGCAACTCTTAGAAAACATGCCCTGCAGCTGACCTTCAGTCCTGATAGTTTAATCAAGAGGCACTTACCGTGAGGAATTCCACTTGTCACATCAGTTTGAAACTGAAGGGCTGTGGTGGAATGGAAACCCATGAGAGATGTGTTGAAAGATTGCCGCTGAGTGTGCTGGGAACCTAAACATCGAGAAGGCAAGGAAAGAGTAGGGCAGTGTTTAGAGAAGCTGTCGGTTAGAATGAGAGCTCCCTCACCTTGGTCTAAGAAAGTCTAAGGATGGTGCCTGGAGGCCCCTGACTTAAGTGATGAACAAGGAAGCAGAGTCTGGAGATGGAGGCGAGAGTTCAAGACCAAGAATTGCTGCTGAGGCCAAGAGGATGGCACTTAGGCATGCCTGGGACCTTAATCTGCACCCATCCTGGTTCAGGACCAGAGGTGTGATGCTGGTGGGTAGAAGAAGCTCAGTGCAGTTGAAAGGGTTGGCCCCTGTCCTGATAGAACCTGTCTGAGTGGGGGCAGTGGACCTCACTTTCCCAGACTCCATCTCTGATCTGAGGGTTTAGTTGTGAGACTCTTGCCAGGAGCCTGTGACATCTTCGGGGGCACTCTGAACTGCATTTGAAGAATGAAGTATGTACTCGTGAGAGGAGGGTGCATGGCTCCCATGCAATGGAAACATTTCTGAAATGTGCACTCATCACCTCTCACCATTTTTAACAGGTTATTTCTGCGAGTCGAGTTTATTAAACACACATATAAGCTAATTTTCATATCACCTTAAAGATAACTACTAGTACTTTTCATTTAGAAATTACTAATTTGTGATAAGTTTCCCATCTTGACGATGAGTGTTTATTTGGCACTTACTCTAGGATGGCAGGCACTTAGATTATCACAGAGCAATGCCACACCAGGATTTTCTACCATTTATTTTGCAGCTGGCAAATTGGCAGTCAATAGAGTTTGTGCCTCTTTGGTTATTCTGTTCCTTATCTTCATTCATGATCTATTCATGACATTTAACAAACCAAAATGAGTTTTACTTTATTTTACAGCTTTTAAATTTACTTCTGCTATTCATGACTTATAGAACCACCTAACTTAAAAAGTCACTACTGAGCCAGACAGTGGTAGCATATGAGTTTAATCCCAGCACTAGGGAAGCAAAGGCAGGCAGGGGTCTTGTGAGTTTGAGGCCAGTCTGCTCTACAGAACGAGTTCCATGACAAGTTCCTAACCTACAGAGAAACCCTGTCTCCAGAAACAAATAAACCAAAAGAATTCATTATATAAGGCATAATGAAAAAAATCCTAAGACATTAGCTTATGAGATATGACTGTAGGTTTAAGCTCTACCACCCTCTTCAGTGCCAACTTAGGCATAGCACAAATTCCTCATTTTTGATATTTTGTGATATATTGTTTGGGAGATACATCTTATTATTATTGAGTTTATTGTAGTCTAGAACTTTAAAAAATATAAGCACCATGGGATATTAATTTTTTCATATGGTATTATAAATGAAGTGTGCTTCCATGGGACATTTTCTCTATTCATATAATGTCATTGATTGCATTCTTCTGTGTTCCTTCTTTTACCCTGCTACCAACTCTTACTGGTTATTTTCCTTTGCTCTAATAGCCTCCTTCTATTTAGTGTTTGTTTCCTTGTTAAATTATTGATTCTATTTAATTTAAGCTATTGCATATTTTTCTTATTCTCATCTTATTCATACTCAAATTTGTTGTCCATAATTTGAAAACTATGGTAAGAAGAAAAGGAAAAATGAGACAGGCCATGCCTACCAGAACATACAAGGAATGTTGCTCAATTCATTTTATAAGACTCTAGTTACCCTGATATCAAAATTATATAATGACTGAACAAAAAATTTAATTACAGACCAATTTACATTATGATCCGAAATGTAAAAATACTCAATAAAATTTGTGAAAACTAAATCCAAGAACACATCCAAAAAAAGATCATAATCCACGGTCAATTAGGCTTAATCTCAGAGGTTTAGGGATGGTTCAACACATGAAAACCATTAAATATAATCCAACATATAAACAAACTGAAAGAAAAAATAAGCACATGATCATCTCATTAGATTCAGAAAAGGCCTTTGACCAAATCCAACAACTCTTTATGATGAAAGTCCTAGAGACATGAGGGACACAAAAGGCATACTGAAAAAATAAAGGCAATTAACAACAAGCCTACAGTCAACATCAAATTAAAAGTAATTCTACTAAAAGCATAGAGAAGAGTAGGTGCTACACTATCTCCCAACATATTCAATATAGTCCTTGAAGTTTTAGATAAAGCAATAAGACAACTGAAGAGGATCAAGGTGATACAATTTGGAAAGGAAGAAGTCGATGTACCATTATTTGCAGGTGATATAAAATTATAAATAAGTTCACCCAAAAAATTCCACCAAGATAATTCTATGTCAGATAAACACTTTCAGCAAAGTAGCTGGAGAAAAAATTAGTTAAAAATAAAATCAGTAGCACTAAGACACAAATGAGCAATAAATGGAAAGAAATTATGGAAACAACACCTTTATGATAGCCCTAAATCATATACAATATCTTGGGGTATCTCTACCCAAGCAAGTGAAAGACTTGTTTGACAAGATTTTCAAGTCTTTGAAGAAGAAAATTGAAGAAGATTTCAAACGATGAAAAGATCTATGAATCAGAAGGATTTACATTTACAAATGTCATTTCTAAATGGAATCTAATGCAATTCCTGTCAAAATTAAAATACAATTCTTTACAGGCCTTGAAAGGACAATTTTAAACTTCATATAGAAAAAAATCAAAACCCATGATAGCTGAAACAATCCTTACCAATAAAAGAACTGCTAGAGGTATCACTATCCTTGATTTCACATTTTATTTCAGAGCTTTGGTAATGAAAACTACATGGTTTTGGCATAATAACAGACTTTTTGTCCAATGGAATCACACTGAAGTCCAAGACATTAATCCAAATGGATGTGGACACCTGATTTTGATAAAGAAGCCAGAAACACACAGTGGTGAAAAGACAGCATCTTCACAAATGCTGATAGTCAAACTGGATGTTGTATGTTCAAGAATTAAAATAGATCCGTATTAATCACCTTGCACAAAACTCAAGTCTAAGTGGATCAGAGTTCTCAACATAAGTCCAGGTAAACGGGACCTGATAGAAGAGAAAGGGGGTACCTTTGAACACCCTCGCACAGGAGAAAACTTCCTGAGCAGAAAAAAGAACATTGATAGCACAGACACAAAGATCAACAATTAAATAATGGGACCTCTTAAAACCAAAAAGTGTGAGTTAGGAAAAAGACATCATCAACGGGTCAAAATGGCTGTATACAGAGAAATTTGTAACAACAAAATAAATATTAATTAAATGATTTAATATTTTAAAAATAAAAGCAAGCTGTTCACAAAATTTTTAAACTTTTATGTATTTCCTTTGTAATAGAAATTTTGAGAACCTCTTACAAATGGCCGTAATTCATTTTCCAAAATAAAATAGATTTGTACTTAGGCCTTCTTTCTCTGGCATCATTTTTTGCTCCATTTTCCAAACATATTACTGTAGGTATTATATACTTTCCTTTTGAGAAATTCAAAGTTCATTTAAATTCCTACTCTATAGAATAAAATACTACACCATTTTACAATCACGTCTTTGAGAATTTTATCAATGTTATTTCATCATTTTTTACTCCAACTCTTTCCAAATCCTTCCCATCTCCGAACCTCTCTCAAATTCATCTTCTCTCATTATTTAATAATCCATAGATGTCATTTTCATTTTCCATATACTTATGAGTTTGGTGCCATCCACTGTAGCATGGATGACTTAAAAAGAGCCAGACCGTTTCATAAAACAATAGTCTTAAAGAGCACATGAACTGTCTATAGTTTTTCTACTAGAAGAGGAGACTCATAAGCCTCTTTTTCTCTATGACAGAATTCATACTCCATTCATGAATGGAGTAGCCCTGTTTTGTCCAGAAGACCAGTTTTTCTTTGTTCTTTCTTCTTAACTTCTCAATCTTGCAATAATTATGCCCATACTGCTGCAATAATCCTTGAGCCTTGGATATGAAATATGACACATGTATGTTCCAGTTGTGGCTGAACATTCCAGCTACTTATTTTCCGCACTTTTACCAGTTATAAGAAAAAAACTTTTCTTGTTAACCACCATCCACTACAAGAAGAAATATCTCCTAGGAGATTTAGAGCTGTAATAATTTTAGGTAAAGAAATATGAATTTAGAGGTCAGTTTGATATTATTGCCTACTAGTAAAATAAAACTAGAAGATTCACTATGCAGACCAATAAGTCCCCATCTATGGGTTCTTGACCAAATTTGCTGTAAAAGGGATGTTGTTCCAAACAGAATGTTATTGATTACCTCTAAACCACGTTTGCCAGTATTGGACCCTGTTGTGGCGACTTATTCAGCCAATAGTATTTGAGGTACCAGCCCCTTTGGGGCAGTGTCTGAGCTGCTACAGGTGTACTGGGAGCAGGCTGGCACTCTTTTGGGTTGAGCTCAGAGACCTGAGAGAAGCATCCTGCATCAACAAGGCCAAAGATCACGGTGGTTTTTGTATTCATTGTATAAGTGTTCCTAAAATAAATATTTGATATTCTTTTATCTGCATGTCCTTGAACTTTCTTACTCTGCCTACAGTACCCGTGGCTATTTCTTGAGACATTTGATCAGTGTTCACAGCTGACTAAGTCTACGCAGGACTAGAAAAGTACCATGGTTTGTATGAAGAAGGGAAATCTAAAAGAAGAGTGATAGTAGAACCCTGGCAAGATGAAATCAAATGGGATACAGGTTCTAGGTTTCAGATGGGCTCATGAGTCCTCTTCTTTCATCTGTAGAAGCCCGATCTGCTTCAGACCCAAGCAGGCCCTGTGCATACTACCTCAGTCTCTGAAAATTCATGTGAGTTTTGGTCTTGTTTATTTACAAAGCCTTGTATCTTGCTTGGGTGTGCCCCAAACCCATTGGCGCTCATACTTTTTCCATACCCTCTTCTACAATGTTCGCTGAACCCTTAGAGGAAGAATTTAATGGCAACACTAGCCTTTATTTTCCATTCTTGATGATGTACATAAATATTCAAACAATTTTATTGCTTCTTGGATAATATAAATTTAGTCCCTAATTACTCAAAATTTTCATTCACCACTGAATGGTGCTTCTGTCTGAAAACAAGCATTTGAGAGCTAATGAATACATTAGGTCAGGACCCTAAGGTACTGGATTAATAAATACCCTGAGAAAAAGAGATATGAGAGAAGAAGTAATATCTAGGTGAGCCATTTGAGACTATGGTGAAAGCATGGCTGCTTCCAAAAGGAAGCAAGTGAGCCTCAGCACACACTGTTTACATTGTTCTTGAAATTCTAAAATTAAGAACAGGGAGAAAACAAAGTTTGTTTTTTAAACTACTGAGTCAGCGCTACTTTTGTCATAGCATTTTGAACATAGATAAATTTGATATGTCTCTATAAATACTGCTCTTGAGTGATTGCTCTTCTGTATTACTGCTTTGCTAGGTTTTAACACTCTGAGACTCACTCTGACAAAAACAAACTGCACTAGTATTTTCTAATAGGAATATTGTTCATGATTTTTTAAGATAAAGTTGTCATTTGGGACAACTCATTCTTATAAAATCTGCATGGCCAGCCAATTCATGAGAGAATAATCTGCCATTATCTTTGTTTTCTTATATATTGATATGTGCATCAGGTTTTATTTTAACTCTTGGAGAATTATTCTAATTCTTCTGTTTTTATTTACTGAATGGTTAAACTAGCCTTATAGGAGATTCCACTGCTCAAACTTTCAGATCACTCAGTATCAGTGGTACTTGAAAAGTCAATGTCCTATCAATCCTTCATGTTAATAACTTTTTTATAGGATTCTTCCTACATATGAGAAGATTAATGAACAGAAAAGCTAAAGAAATACATTAATTCACTTAACTATTTTGCTTAGGGCCAGTCCTGCATGTAACAGTGTATATTTTTCATTAACTAGAATAATAAAAAATCAAATGCAATTAACTGAGCTAATATGAAGGGACAAGATAAATGGTGTATCCTAATAGAATTCCAATGCTAACAACTTCAAACCATAGCTGTCCTATTTGTAGACTAGAGCAAATATTGTTAAGCTAAAGAACCAACTAATGGATGATTAATGTTCCTTATTAAATTAGATGAAGGAAAATAACAATGCTTGCTTGTTAGCAAGTCGGTGAAAGAAAAAATGCAACTTTGACAAGGATATTTTTTAATTCAAGTTTTATTTTATAAAGAAGGTCAATATGATTACTTAGAGAAATGAAATTTGTCTGTTATTGACTATACATGTTCTGTTAATTTTATAGGGAACTATAATTCATATCTCAGGCTTGTAGGCAGGTATACAATAAGTTATATAATTTCATGTTTATACTGCATGTAATATTTTTGTTCAAAATCTGACAAAGCAGCTGTTGCGAATGGGAGAGATGGCCCATGGGGTAAAGGCACTACCCACTGATTCTGATAAATTGCTTTTAGCCTCAACTCACATAGTGTAAAGAGAGAACTGTCTGCATGTGCACATCCACACACATGAATAAATAAATATATGATAAATGTAGTTTTGGAAAGTCTTAACAAGTAACTGATTGGAAGAAGATTTATGGTAGAGTCTTACAAAATTTCTTGTTTTTTCCCCAGTAGATATTACCATTCACAATATTTTATATTATTTTCTTCATGATATCAATCACATGATTATGTAAAGAAACCAAAACTTTCCCCAAGAATTTACTCTGCACCTGTGGAGTCCAGAATGCATACTTCCAAATTAGATTCTCTTCTCTCTAGCTGGGTGCCTGGGATGGACCTCATTTGGAGGAATTAGGATAAGTGACTTTTTTATTTGCTTACTCACATCTTGCTAGCCAATAAACTTTTCTACAGCCTCCTTTCCTTTGATAGAAAAATCAGATGTTCTCATAAAATAGTCCCTACACATATATGGAAACACACACACACTCACACACACGTAAAACAATGTAATAAATATAAAATATCATTAAAGAACATTACCCACAAGAACTTTCCTCATTTAACTAGTAGGCAAATCATAAATCTACAAATTCTGAAGTGTGTCAATACCATTAAAAATGGAAAGATTTAAATGTTGGTAAGGGGATAATTGTGTAAGATTATCCCAGAAAAAATCTTTTTTTCTGAAAAGGTTAAATGCCAATCTTACTGTGTCATTATGACTGTGTGACCTATCCATGCACAGGAAGCTATATAATATATATGTATATACATATAATACAGAAAACTTGAAATACATATGTGGAATAAAACACCTTATAATTAGTTTGTTTTTATTAAAAATATTATATATATATACCCAGAACTATATTGAATAAACTTAGAATAAAATATCATAATATATATAAATACAAATGGACAGATAGTATTTTTCAGCTTCTGATTTGGGAACCTCTGGACATTTCTATAATTCTTTCAAATGTCACAAAAAATGATAGCCATTTTCCTCTTATTGACATTTCTAAGTATTTTTTCCTTTTATCTTCACATTAAACTCCTATAAAATTTATTAAAATACATGGAAGCTCCTTATATTATTGATTTTAAAGGAAATATAGTATGTGCTTCACTTTTGTGTATTTTTTATTTTAATTTTTTTCAAAGTTAATTTTTTCAACAATATACTAAGTCCTAAGAACTTGACATCCAAATTGTTGTTCTTCAACTAAATGGCAGGTCTACTATGAAAGAACATTTTACTACTGGTGTCAAACTCGTTTGTTGCATGCATTTTAAACATGGAGCTGATGAATACCTTTGTCGTTCACACAAACTACTTAAATACTGAGAAGTAAGTATAGAATGATATATACTACTTTCTACCTATACACAATTGCTTATCAAGCAACACTAATTCTTTGTAAATAACATCAGAAGCAGTGAATTCATTGACAATTCTGCTTTTGTCTGCTAAGGTGGCTCACATCGTGCAGCTTCTTGCCAGACTGATAACCTCACTGGGGAGAGAACTTATTCTCTACACTCATTCCCTGATGGCCTCTGTTGGGCAGGCATATGCTCACTGATCTCCACCTTATGAAGGCACAAAACAATAAAGGAAATAAAAATGGTTTGTTTCATTTCAGCTCAACGCTAGTGAATTCCAACCATATTTTCAGTTTGAAGCTAGGGGCAATTTGTTTACTTCCCATATAGTGACTCTTTCTTATTTTGATAGATTTATCTCAGTTCCTTGAAATTTATTAGTTACAATGTTTCTGGTATGCATGAATGCCTTGTTTGAGATGTAGATAAAAAGAAATAAATGTTTAAGTTGTTATTTCGAAGACAGAATTTAAAACATGATCTTCTATGTGAGATGAATGAATGTGCTCACTAAGCTGTTTCTGGGTAAGTTTGAGTATTGAATTTCACACAACTGCCAACATCTTGGGTGATAATCTGCCCTTATTGCACAAGGGTCACTCACCACTGCTTGTCCTGTATAGTTTCTCAGCAAGTTATGAATGTATAATCCAATTACCATCACATGAGGAAATTTCCATCTGTGTCTTGGCACAAATTATACCTGGCTTTTGATATTAGCTTAAGATAAACAAAGTATATACTAGATATTTTAGATGTTGCTCCAGGTAACATCTTTACATTCTTTAATTCTCACTGAAACAGCAAAGAGACACTTTTCATATTTCCACCTAATACTTTACTTCTATGAGGACATTGCTTAAAAATGGCACTCAGTGGCCCTCTCTTTCCTCACCACACTATACTACTTTCTACTTTGAGAGTGGGTCTTATATAGTAGGGCTGGGATTTTACAAAATAAATATAAATAAAATAAGCAAACATAAATAAGAATAAATAAGTGAAAACACAAGAGTAAAAACAGAGCAAGTATAACTATTTTTACTTTATTCCTGTCATTATAGTTAAAATATTTCTCCATTCCCTTTTCTCCCACATATCCTTCAATACTCTCATCCATACATCTTTAATATCCATAACTTCTTTTTACACTCATTGTTATTACATGCACATATGATGTTTATTTACAAATATATGTATGCATACACATAAACAAAAATATATACATACACATTTATGTATACATGAATATATTCCTAAATATAATCTGTTCAGTCCCTATTATATTACTTACATCTTTATTTAAGGATTGATTGTTTGGCACATCTCAATCATTTGTTGTGCTCTTCCCTGATGAAGACTATCTCTCGCTTTCTCAGTTCCTTATAGTTCTTATGTAGGGTTGACACCTTCTTGCTTAAATTACAGAGAAAGTGCACAACAGTTAAAATTCTGAATTCATTAAGGAAACAAATGGGAGTTCACACTGTAGATTGTATAATCATTGCTCAATATTTTTTCTATTAAATTGAATATTAAGCTTATACAAAAGATCTTATTAATAAATATTTTCTGCAATTTATATTTCATATCTCTTTTGTTTATTTACTGCAACAGTATGAGTGCAACTACCAAAAACAGAATATTTTCCTCCTCATAGATGATTTTAGTCCTTTTTTTTGTTTTGTTTTGTTTATCGAGACGGGGTTTCTCTGTATCGTTTTGGAGCCTGTCCTGGACCTCTCTTTTTGACCAGGCTGGCCTTGAACTCACAGAGATCCACCTGCCTCTGCCAGCCGAGTGCTGGCATTAAAGGTGTGTGCCCCGCATAATTTTAGTTATTAAACTCAGAATTTTAATCTCCAGAGGGCAAAGGATGAGCTCATTTGCACATGTGAATGGCCTTTTCACAGTAAAGATCACCCCCACTTACCAAACTGATATTCAAAGTTATTTCAGAGAAGGTATTCTACTGTTTCTTTATACATTTCGAGAGAAAGAGACATAATTGACTTATAAATGGAGTCCCTGATACAATGTGAGGCATTCTCTAGATCCTCATGACTTTTCCACAGGTGAGGGGAGGAGAGCTGTATCTCTTTCAAGGTATGTTTGTTATTAAATATGAGGATCTGCTTTGGCCCCTCTCACTAGGAAGAAATCTGAACTGATTATTCATGAACCAATATCTTCTCCTAGTAATTACTCTTTAAAATATTTTAAAATTCACAGTAACTTTCATCAATATGTATCAAAAACACCAAGTAAAGTATTTTGTGTTCTATAAAGACTACTAAAAACACTCAAGCTATCTCTAGTTGTCATAAGCAAAAGTAAAGTCAACATCTACAAAAAAAAGCAGGCTGAAGAGATGAGTAACTATGAGCAACGATAACTTTTTCAGATGGCCCTGCTTCCATATTCAGCATCCAAGTGTTAGTTCACAACTGTTAGAAGCCCAGTCTTAAGGATCCATTGATCTTTTCTGGCCTCCATGGGACCACACATGCACAGGTTATATCAGGGAGAAAGAGCAAATTCCACGATTATCTAATTAAAGCAACTTTACTAAATATTGGCCAGAAAGCTTGATATTAATTAGTCAGTTCCATACAGAGTATTCCTCCCACAAATGGTACTGAATTAGGTATTAGTGTTCTCAGAAAGGCAAAACCCAAATGCTGTTACCTTCTGATCTTAGTCCACCGAAGGCAAGCATAAATCCTGATGTACTCCCTGACTATGTTCCTCCCACCAATGTGTGATCAAGCACAACCTGTAATATTGGGAAAACAAGCCTTGTTTACTGAAGTGAACAGATATGATTTATTATCTTACATGAACAACAGCCCTCACCATCCCAGGAAGTTATTTGTCCTTGAACAAGTGGGGCTTACAGGAAAACTTATACCCTTATAGGTGCAGAAACATAAATCAAAGCAAAACACCCACAAACAGAAAAATTATATGTATGTATATATGTATATATAGATATAGATATATAGATACACACACACAAAATAGTGACTATCAAAAGTTTTTTTTAAGACATGGATTCTCTCTGTAGCCCAGGCTATACTGAAACTCCTTCTGTAGACCAGGTAGGGCTCAAACTGAGTAATCTTCCTGACTCTTCCTCCTAGGCTCTGGGATTAAAGATATGTGCCACCATGACCAGGCAAACATTAATTATATTTTGTCTTTTTAGTTTTCATTTACTTATTTCCCTTTTTAAATGTATTTAGGTCTTCTTCTTTCATATATTGTATCCCAACCACACCCTCTCCTCCCTTCTATACTCCAATCCTTAACCCACACCTTGCTTCTCCTCCAGATCCAGTTCTTCTCCATTTCACTTCAGAAATAGCAGGCCTCCTAGGGATATTAACCAAACATGTTGTAACACATTACAAGACTATTAACATCCCCTCATATCAAGACTTGGCAAGGCAACCCAGTAGAATGAAAAGGGTACCAAATGCAGACAAATAGAAATAAGTCAGAAACAATCCTCACTCCCACTGTAAGGAGTTCCTCAAGAATGCAACACTACACCACTGTAACATATATGCAGAGGGTCTAGGTGAGACCCAAACAGGCTCTCTGTCACTTCAGATTCTGTGATTCCCTATGTGCTCTGGTTAGGTGATTCTGTAGGTAATGTTCTCCCGGGGTCTTTGGATCATACAAAGACTACAGGCTTCCCAGAGCTCTGCCTACTGATTGGATGTGGGTCTTTGCCTTTTTAATTGGAATTTTTATGTAATATAATCTGATTGCTGTATCCCCTCCACAAGCTACTCCCAAATTCCACCACCCCACACACACAAACACACACCGCCTTTCTGTGGGAAAAACAGACCTTGGCCAGAGGCCCACTTCCCCATCAGCCTAGGAGCAAGCCGCTATAAGACAATGTTTACTAAAAATGTTTTTACTAAAAACAATACAGTGCCCAGAGCAATAAGTTCCTGGTAAGGGCTCATCCACAGGAACACCCTGATCTTGACCTTTTCCAATGACTAACAGCCTCTTCATGACCCACCCACCCAGCTTCAGGCCCCAAACTTCAGCGAGCCCAGCTTCAGGAAAGACATCAGCCCTTCCAGGCCCCAACCTCTGGCAACTCCACCTTCAGATTAAGCTTCATCTTAAGGAAGGAAGGAGACCAGTAGAGATGGAAAGACCCCACCAGCACCCACTGGAATAAGAGATGGGAAGAAGACAGAATAAGAGATCACTCAGCAATAGAAAGACCAACATGACTCCACCAGAATCTAGGGAACCAACACCAGCAAGACCTGAAAAGCACTACATAGATGAAGCAGAGGAGACAAACCTTAAAAATTATTTTATGAAGATGATAGATCAATATACAGTAAACCAACAACTAACATCAAATTAAGTGGAGAGAAACTCACAGCAATTCCTCTAAAATCAGGGACAAGACAAGGCTGTCCACTCTCTCCATATCTCTTCAATATTGTACTTGAAGTTCTAGCTACAGCAATAAGACAGCAGAAGGAGATAAAAGGGTATACAAATAGGAAAAGAAGAAGTCAAACTTTCACTATTTGCAGATAATATGATAGTTTACATAAGGGACCTGAAAAACTCTGCAAGAGAACTCCTAGAGCTGATAAACACCTTCAGCAATGTGGCAGGATACAAGGTAAACTCAAAAAAATCAGTGGCCTTATTACATACAGAAGATGAAGTGACTGAGAAAGAAATCAGAGAAACATCACCCTTTACAATAGCCATAAACAGCATCAAATATCTGGGGATAATGTTAACCTAGGAAGTGAAAGACCTGTATATCAAGAAATTTTAGTCTTTAAAGAAAGAAATCAAAGAGGATACCAGAAAATGGAAAGATCTCCCATGCTCTTGTATTGGTAGGATCAACATAATAAAAATGGCAATCTTGCCAAAAGCAGTCTACAGATTCAATGCAATCCCTATCAAAATTCTGGCACAATTCTTCACAGACCTGGAAAGAACATTAATCAACTTTATATGGAAAAACAAAAGGCCCAGGAGAGCCAAAACAACCCTATACAATAAAGGAACTTCAGGAGGCATCACCATACCTGACTTCAAGCTCTATTATAGAGCTATAGTACTGACAACATCTTGGTATTGGCACAAAATTTGGCAGATAGACCAAAGGAACCGAACTGAAAACCCTAATTTTAACCCACACACCTATGAACACTTGATTTTTGACAAAGAAGCTAAAACTATACAATGGAATAAAGAAAGCATCTTCAACAAATAGTGCTGGCATGACTGGGTACGGTATGCAGAAGCCTGCAGATAGATCCATGTTTATTGCCATGTACAAAACTTATGTCCAAATGGATCAAAGATCTCAACATTAATCGAGCCACACTGAAACTTCTAGAAGAGCAAGTGGGAGATATTCTTCAATGAGTTGGTACAGGAGACAATTTCCTGAACATAATAGTAGTGGCACAAACACTGAGATCAACAATTAACAAATGGGACCTAGTAAAAGTAAAACGCTTCTGTAAGGCAAAGGACACAGTCAACAAGACCAAAAGACAGTCCACAGAATGGGAAATGATATTCACAAACCCCACATCTGACAGAGGGCTAATCTCCAAAATTTACACAGAACTCAAGAAGCAAGTCTCCAAAACACCAAAGGATCCAATTAAAAGAGGGGTACAGAACTAAACAGAGAATTCTCAATAGTGGAGGCTAAAATGGCCAAGAGACATGTAAGAAAGTGCTCAACATCCTGAGCCATCAGAGAAATGCAAATCAAAACAACTCTGAGATACCATCTTACTCCTGTCAGAATGGCTAAAATCAAAAACACCAAAGACAATTTATGCTGGAGAGGATGTGGAGAGAGGGCAACACTCCTCCACTGCTGGTGGGAGTGCCAACTTTTACAGCCACTTTGGAAAGCAGTATGGAGATTCCTCAGGAAAATGGGACTCAATCTACCACAAGACCCAAGCAGTTCCACTCTTAGGCATATATCCAAATAAGGCAAATTCATACAACAAGGGCATCTGCTCCACAATGTTCATAGCAGCATTATTTGTGATAGCCAGAAACTGGAAGCCACCTAGAAGCCCCTCAACTGAAGAGTGGATAGAGAAAATGTGGTACATTTACACAATGGAGTATTACTCACCAGAAAAAAACAATGGAATCTTGAAACTCGCAGTAAATGGATAGCACTGGAAGAACCAATCCCGAGTAGGTAACCCAGTCGCAAAAAGACAACCATGGTATGTACTCACTCATATATGGATTTTAGACATGGATCAGGATAGTGCCAGTCTGCACTTCCACTGATAGAGAGTCTGGGAAACAGGAAAGAACATAAAAGATATGCATAGTACCCAAGAGAAGAGGAATGAGTCAAGATCCTCTGAACAGATGGGGAACATGGCGAGGGGTGGGGGGGAGCTGGGAAAAAGAGAGGGGGAGCAGAGGAAGAGAGAGTCATGGGGGAACAGGAAGGTTGAGTGGGGCGTAGGATAGGGGTAAAGAGGGAATCATAGGTTAGAAGACAGATCAGGCACCAGTGTGACCTCTAGTGATCTAAAGGAATGACACCAATTGGCAAGCTAAGCAATAGTGGAGAGACCACCTCGAATGCCCATTCCTGATAATGAACTTGATGTCTATAGCCATCCGGGAGCCTTCATCCAGTGACTGATTGAAGCAGAGGCAAACACCCACAGTCAAACACTGAATTGAACCCAAGGAACCCAGTGACAGAGAGAGAGGAACAATGAGCAAATTGGCAAATAATGAGCTGGTAAAACCAGCAGAGACAGCTGATCTGAACAGGCCAGAGCTCTTGGACCCCAGACCGATAGCGGGGAGGCCAGCATGGGACTGATCTGGACCCCCTGAATGGGAGTGTCAGTGAGGAGGCCTGGGAAACCTATGGGGCCCTGAGCAGTGCATCAGTGTTTATCCCTGGAATACAAACAGATATATCGTGTGTCCACAGCACAAAGAGGGATGCTCTCTCAGCCTGGACTCTTAGAGGAGTGCCTGGACCCTAACCTGAGTGAAATGACAGACTCTAGATATCCCCTATGTGGAAGGAATTGGCAATAGGGTGGGAGGCTGGGGGAGGATGGGGCATGCAGGTGGAGGGGAGGGAGAGGGAACTGGGATTGACATGTAAAACAAGCTATTTAAAATTAAAATTAAAAAATTTTAAAAAATCTTCACAGAAATGTGGTTTACTACAAGACCTGAGGGCTGTGAATGTGACCATGCAGCCTATGGGGGCGCTCCAGCCTTGCCTGCCCTTGCCTGTGGCCATTCCTAGAGACTAGCATTTGAATGTTATTGTTTGAAAGATTGCTTACTTTCCATTCCTCTGCATTCTCAAGATAGTCCTAGGTTTGCAGTTAGCCTTCCTACAATTAACTTTAGGGAGCCCGCCCTTCGTTTCCAATGTGTGGTGCTCCCCCAACGGATGGCTAACAGTCAAATTATATGCCAGATTTCTGTAGCTGCCTGTTTAGATCCCCTCAGGTGCAAGTTCCCTGATCTTTACATTATTCACTACATGGATGATGTTCTTTTGGCCGCGGCCGACGAAAGGCAATGTTACATAGCCTTTGCAGAGCTTCAAGAGCTCTTGGAGGCCCACGGATTTATTTTGGCTCCTGAAAAGATGCAAAGGGACCCCCTTATATTTATTCGGGTCATCAAATTTAACAAACTGGCCTCTGCCACCAAAGACTCCAAATTGATTGTTCAAATTTGAAAATGCTTTATGACTGGCAGAGATTTTTGGGAGAGGTGCAGTAGATTTGCCCTTCTTTATTAAAACAGCAGCCTTTAAACTGCTTTATGATATTCTTCCTGTGGATCCTGCTCTGACTTCCCCAAGACAGATTATCCCAGAGGCCAGGGATGCCCTACAATTGTTGTTAAAAAGTATAGAGCAAGCCCACCTTCGGCGTATAGATTATGGGCAGCCCCTTGTTCTGGTTGTACTTTCATCGAGCTTTTTGCCCACTGCCGTGTTTTGGCAGACTGGTCCTATTCATTGGATACATTTGTCTGCCTTCCCTAAGAAGGTAGTGGTCACCTACTATGATCTGATTTTGCAATTGTTGTGGAAGGCACACAAGTTTAGCATCTAAACCTTTGGAAAGAGTCCTGATAAAATTATTCTTCCTTGTGATAAGGCAGAGATGGAACATCTACAGACCTTCCATGATGGGTGGATTCTGTTTATTGCATCTACAGGCGCCAAGTTTGATAACCATTATCCCAGTAGTCCCTTGATGTCTTTTTTTAAACAACACCCTGTAATTTTTCCCAAGGTTTTTAAGGAGAACCCTCTATTTGGAGCTCACTCAGTCTTTACAGATGGTTCCTCCAAGGGTTTTGTGGTGGTGGTTTCTTGTCAGGTGCAGAAAAGGGTACCCATAGGGCCGATGTCACTACAAGCCACCGAGTTGTTTGCCTGCTTGATGGCCTTCCGAATGTTTGAGAGGGAGCCATTTATATACTGATAGTGTTTATGTTTTCAACATTGTTAGACCTTTAGAAATGTCTCCATATGTTCTTCCAATCGCTCAGGTTCGATTTTTATTAGTTCAGCTCCAACATCTTATTTGGCAGCACTTCTACCCTGCTTATGTGAGATTTGTTCATGCACATACTACCCTTCCATGACCCCTTGCCCAGGGAAATCTATTTGCTGACTCCTTGACCTGCCCTAGGATCTTATTCACTCAGGCGTAGCTTGTCTACCAGCTCCATCTATATGCCTGCTCCATTCAATTTCACACTGGGTGCCCCCTATCCATTGCTATGCAGATTACCTCTCAGTGCCCTGATTGTGCCCCTTATCATAATTCTCCCAAAGAGGGGGTAAATTCCTGGGGCCTCAGGACCAACCATCTCTGGCAAATGGATGTCACTCACCTGCCGCAGGCAGAGAAATTAAGTTACATGCATGTCACTGTGGATATGTATTCTAAACTGTTTTTTGCCTCTCTCCACTCAGGAAAGAAGACTAAGGATGTTATTTCTCATTGACTGCAGGCCTTTGTCTCCATGGGTGTTCCTGATGGCCCTGCCTATGCCAGCTATCGCTTTGCTGCCTTTTGCAGGGAACATCACATTGTCCATTCTTTTAGTATTCCTTACAATCCCAAGGGATAGGTCATTGTGGAGCGTACCCATGCCACTCTCAAACAATATTTTAATAAAATAAAAAAGGGGGGGTATGTTACCTCTCCCAATATTCAGTTATCCACCATACTTTACTTTTTAAATTTTTCACCATAGACAGTAATAATTTGTCTGCTATGGAGAGATGTTGGAACAAACCCTCCCAGTGTTTGGGATGGAGCAGATGGAAGGACTTGATTACAGGAAAATGGAAGTCATCCACTCCCCTATTAGCTATTGTCTGAGGGGCTGTTTGCGTTTTCCCTCCAGGAAGTGAGAAGCCCACTTAGGTTCCCGAACAGTGCATAGGGCATGTCGACCCCGATACTGCTCCTGACACTAGGAATGCTCACCGTGATAAAGATAGTCCAACCATTGCTGAACACTCAGGTAAGGGAATATGGCACTGGTGAGGGACCCCTCCCCCAATTTTGGTGCCAGTTGATCATTCCAGCTCCCTGTTCATCACTTTTTATAGCACCAATAATACATTGGGAGCGGATGCTGCCAATGAGAGATTAAAAGGTCAGAAACTAAACAGTCTGAGTTTCTCCATCATGGGGAATCTCCATTTTATTGAAAATATTTAATATCTCCAGGATTAACTCTCCAGGACTTTGCCTGACACAAAGGTCAGGAAAGAAAGGGGAACCTGAGAAATTGCTCCCAGTTGGAGGGTGGATTGGATTAAAACTCTAGGCCTTCCCCTGACACAAAGGTTGGGAAAGAAAGGGGAACCTGAGAGATCACCCCCAGTTGGAGGGTGGATTGGATTAAATCTCCAGGCCTTCACCTGACACAAAGGTCAGGAAAGAAAGGGGAACCTGAAAGATCACCCTCAGCTGGAGGGTGGATTCAGTAAATCTTAAGGTTTTTGCCTGAGGGATCATCTTCAATTGGAGGATGGATTTAAAATGGGTGAATTGAAAAAAATGGTAAGAGTTAGTAAACGAGGTACTGTTATTAAGTAAAGAAAAAGGAAAATACAAAGGTATATGGAATGGAAATTGTTTGTTTGCATTTATACAGGGTTGTATATTGTTACAAATTTAAGGTCAATTTTGTGAGTCATCTCTAAAAACTTTTGGCCAAAAGCTTGGCCTCTCCACCTTGCATCTAAAGAATCACAAGGAGTAGGTATGGCTGTAACTCTTGACTGTAGCTCAAATGGAGAAATGATGAGGGGAATACAGGACTTTTTTAACTCTTTTAGTTTAAGGATTGGCTGGAGTTGTTCTGTTATAGAGATTTCAATTAAGGAAGTTTCATTTCAACAGACTAATAATGACCTAGGGCAAAAGGATGACCAAAAGATGTATGTATCTTCTGAATGTTTGGTGTGGCCACACTGTTGTATATGAAATGTGATTGTGAATGAGTGAGTGTGAACTGTTTATATGATTAAAAGAATACTTAAATCCCTTCAAAAATAGTCAAAAAGCTACCTAAATTGCTTTAGATATAGCCAAAAGGAACATCCAGCCATTCAGTTAATGTCTTAACAGAAAAGTTAAAAGATTTAAGCCTTCAAAGCCAGTCGATTTTTTTCAGGGAACTGCTACTTGGTCAGGCCCCACCCCTAAAGGTGTCTGTATAGATGCAAATGAGGCCTTGCCAGCTAGTGAGAGCTCTACTGGTTAGATTGGAAAAGACTGCTCACAGACTTCAAATAATTTTCAAAAGTTATTTGGGACATTGGATAGTTTACAATCCTTGAATGATTCTCAAAAGTTTTTGGGAAATACTTAATGGTTATGACCTTTTTAAAGCACATCTACTAGTAACTTAGATAATGATCCCAATTCACCTAGATAGTTAACTAAGGAGGGTAAACAAATCCTTCTACTGTTATAGTCCAGCATCAACAGATGTTAGCAAACAGTTTAAACAAAATTTTTTAAAAAATTAAAAAGGGGGAGTAATGTCCCCAGTCCCCACATGACTCAATAAAAAATATACTCCTCATTTAATAATTTTAAAAATGTGAATGCCAGTAAGAAATCTACTTCAGACAGATTCTGGCATGATGGAACTTGAGCGACTTTTGCTCAGGTCAAATGGAGACATCCATGCACTAGACAGTGGAAAAGACCCTATTCTACCCTAATTAGGGGTTGAGGGCAGGTTTGTGTTTTCTTGCAAGAAAAGAATAAACTTCAGCAGCTGTCAGAACATTTGGTGAGATGCATGGGGCAGAGAAAAACTGGACCTGAGACCGTGGTAGCCTGCCTAAGCCAGTTAGAGTGAAATCTCCTAAATCAGTGTTCCTGACCCTTGATGTCATCAAATCTACAGCCTGAGAAAGAAAGAAAACAATTGGTTTGAGATTTCCAGTTTCTCAACAGGCCTTCTGCATCAACCTCCTGTAACTGTGAGTTTTCATCCTGAAGCCAACAAAGAACTGGAAGATTAACAGTTTGCCCTTGACACATGTTGAAACAACAGAATTCATTTTGCCAGTTTTTCCCTTTGGGGAAAAAGGGACCCATTTAAAATATTTGGACACTGGTAGGGACCATGATGAGTGGCAAAAGCCCCTTTTCAGTATTTGAACTGGACATGGCCACTTGAAATATCAGCCTTGGTGGTTCCTGTTTCTGGAATTGCACCTATGCCAGTGTGTTTTCCTGTATAAATGCAACTTGTCCTAATGCGGCAAAAAGGAGACTTTGGAATCACAGCTGCTATTTTTGCAGCCATTGCCTTATCAGCCACTGCGGCTGCCGTGGCCAAAAATTGCCATTGCCAAAAATTGCCATTGCCCAATCTTCCGCCAAAACAGAAACTGTTAACAGCCTTGCTGGTAGAGTTAGCAAAGCGCTGTCCACCCAGAATGTGCTCAATTCATATATTCACCTGAGGCTGCTGACATGAAATCAACAAACTGCATCACTACAGGAACAAATCGGTGCTCTATGGATAGTGCAACAAGCCTCCTGTTCATATTTTCATCATTCTACATGTGTAACATCAATGAGTGTACTTAATGTATCTGTGCAAGTGCACTTTCTAAATGCTTTCCTGAGTGGATCTTGGAATAATTGTAAACTTTATCACTGTTTTGACCATCAAATTGTAACTGTAAATTTCATGAGGGTTACCCTTGTAACAGAGGAAGGCTGGTAAAATGCTATGGCCCAGATTGGTGATGGGGAGGCGCTATGTCAATGGAGGTCTTAGGAGTGGTGGCAGTGGAGGTAGGCATTCTGACTTCATGCCAACTTCAAACATGCTTTGTTCCATAGGTAACAGATCAGTCACCAAGTATTGCTTAGCTTAGCCCATGGCAATCCCACTAGAAGTCTGGTTACAGATGATTCAAGGATGAGGATCTCTGATGATAGGCAACCTGTGGGGAAGAGACCTCCAGCCTAAGACAGGGGTTGCGAGGTCCCTCAAAGGCGGATAAGGGAGGGTGGCCCTACTTGACCTAAGACAGGAGTGCCTCATTAGAAAGTAAAAAAGGGGGAATTGTGGGAACAATAAACCTTGGCTAGAGGCCCACTTCACCATCATCCTGGGAGCAGGCAGCTGTAAGACAATGTTTACTAAAAACTTGTTTACTAAAAACAATATATTGCCCAGAGCAATAAGATCCTGGTAAGGGCTCACCCACGGGAATACCCTGAACTTGACTTTTTCCAATGACTAATGGCCTCTTCCTGGCCCACACACCACCACCTCTGGTGTCAGGGCATATAACAACCAGCCACAGTAAGAATAAAGTAAAGCCTTCTTGAGGGGCCTTCTGGAAGCCTTCTTGAAGCTTTCATTACATCCCCGACTGGTCTCTGTGTCATCAATCCCGACACCCTCTGAACATTCTCGTACACAGGCTGCCCAGTGGGCATAGCACCTTTCCTTGCTATTTTTAATAGAAAACAAGCATATAAAATAAATAAATAGATACTTAAATAAAATAAAGTGAAAGCAAATAAATTGATATATGGTAAAAAAGTGAACAGAATAAAAAACAATAAACTCAGCCGGGCGTTGGTGGCGCACGCCTTTAATCCCAGCACTCGGGAGGCAGAGGCAGGCAGATCTCTGTGAGTTCGAGGCCAGGCTGGACTGACAGCTTCCAAAACAGAGAAACCCTGTCTCATAAAACCAAAAAAAAACCCAATAAACTCAAGAGGCACATACAAATGCAGAGGCAAATACATTTGTTCACAGAGAAATCCTCTAAAAATACAGTATTGGAAACCATATTATATTAGCAACAATAGATATACTAAATCAGTCAAAGCATTTTGAGGCAAAAATCCTTTGAAAAATACAATTGAGTTTCATTTATTTTGGCTATCTACTGTGGGCATGGAGAATGTCCTTAAGTATGATTTTTATACTCAATAAGACTGCACTACAGAAACTAACTTTTACAAAGATCATTCACATAAACATATTGAATGTAAAAGTCTTCACACTCATAGTCATGAATACCAAAGTAAGCCTTGCATTCACATGTAAAGTTCGATTAATCAATATTATCTCACTCTTGAAAGATCTTCTAACACTCTAAGTTTAAGAGCTAATCCTGTAAACTTCACTTTAATTACTTCAATAAGGAAATAGATGCTCAAGTATAAGAAAATCTACCAGTATAAAAGAATTTGCATGTGCTGCAGGATGCTCTTGAGTAACAGCTTGTGTAAAAGACACATTTTCACCAAAACAAATCAAATTTTTATTTATTTTTTTACGCGTGTCACTTTCAGTTCACTCTCCCTCCCTTCCTCCCCTACCCCCTAATATTCCCAACCCATCACCCCCACGCCACCCCCCTCTACTCCCAAGGGAGGGCCAGGGCCTCCATAAGAGATTTTCAGGATCTGTCACATCATCCCGGGAAGGGCCCAGGTTCTTCCTCATGTGTCCAGGCTGAGAGCATCCGGCCACGTGGCGTGGGTTCCTAGAGTCCTTCTGTGTGCCAGGAATAAATACTGCTCCACTCTCCCAGGTCCCACAGATTTCCAAGTCCTCCTCTTTGTCACCCAGTTTCAGTGGGAGGGTTTCTGGATCAGTCCCATGCTGGCCCCTCAGTCATCAGTCTGGGGTCTATGTGTTCGCCCTTGTTTAGGTCAGCTGCCTCTGTGGGTTTGCCAGCCCGATCTTGATTCCTTTGGTCATCACTCTTCTTTGCAACTGGGTTCCAGAAGTTCAATTCAGGTTACAGTTGTGTGTGTCTCCTCTGCCTCCATCAGCCATTGGGATGAAAGTTCTAGGATGGCATATAAGGTAGTCATTATTCTCATTATCATGGGAGGGCATTTAATGGAGCCTTAATGCCAGGTGGTGTTATTCTTGTAGATCTGTGAAGATCTCACTAGGGCCAGATCTCTCCTCCAATGTATACTGGCTCTCTCTTTTCTGGTATCTCCCATTGTTTTCTCCTCTATTCTTATGTTGGCTCAACCTTCCTGCTCTCCTATGTCCTCCTCTCCCCTCCTTTTTCTCTCTCTCTCTTTCTCTCATCTCTTTCTACCCTCCCTTTCCCCCCCAATCCAATTAGGTGATCGCATCCCCTAACCCTTCTCTGGGTTACCATGCATATCTCTCTTAGGGTCCTCCCTGTACCCCAGACTCTCTGGTGGTGGGGTTGTGGACTGGCAATCCCCTGCTCCATGTCTAAAATCCATATATGAGTGAGTACATACCATGCTTGTCTTTTTGTGACTGGTTTACCTCACTCAGGATCAGGATGGTTTCTTCCTGGGCCATCCATTTGCCTGTAAATTTCAAAATTCCATTTTTTCCTGCTGAGTAGTATTCCGTTGTGTAAATGTACCACGTTTTCTCTATACACTCTTCAGTTGAGGGGCATCTAGGTCTTTCCAGTTTCTGGCAATTACAAATAATACTGCTATGAACATAGTTGATCAGATATCCTTAATTGTATGAGGGTACATCTTTTGGGTATATGCTTAAGAGTGGAATTGCTGGATCTTGTGGTAGACTGATTTCCATTGTTCTGAGGAATTTCCATACTGATCTCCAAAGTGGCTGCACTGGTTGGCATTCCCACCAGTAGTGGAGGAGTGAACCCCTTTCTCTACCTCCTCTCCAGCATAAACTGTCATTAGTGTTTTTGATTTTAGCCATTCTGATAGGAGTAAGATGGTATCTCAGAGTTGTTTTGATTTGCATTTCCTTAATGGCTAAGGATGTTGAGCACTTTCTCAAGTGTCTCTCAGCCATTTTAGATGCCCATATTGAGAATTCTCTATTTAGTTCTATACACCACTTTTTAATTAGATCCTTTGGTGTTTTGGAGACTTCTTGAGTTCGTTGTAAATTCTGGAGATCAACCCTCTGTCAGATGTGGGGTTAGTGAATATCTTTTCCCATTCTGTGGACTGTCACTGTTTTTTTGACTCTGTCCTTTGCCTTACAGAAGCTTCTTAGTTTTAGGAGGTCCCATTTGTTAATGGTTGATCTCAGTGTCTGTGCTAATGGTGTTATGTTCAGGAACAGTCTCATGTACCAATTCATTGAAGAGTGTCTCTTACTTTTTCTTCTAAGAGTTTCAGTGTGGTTGAATTTATGTTGAAGTCTTTGATCCATTTGGACTTAAGTTTTGTACAAGGTGGTAGACATGGATCTATGTAGTCTTCTGCATTCCAATATCCAGTTATGCTATTTAGGAATTCAAGTACAATATTGAAAAGATGTGGAAAGAGTGGACAGCCTTGTCTTGTTCCAGACTGTAGAGGAATCACTTTGAGTTTCTGTCCATTTATTTTGATGTTGGCCCTTGGTTTGCTGTATATTGCTTTTATCATGATTATGTATAATCTTATTATTACTGATCTCTCCAAAACTCTTATCATGAAGGGGTGTTGGATTTAGTCAAAGGCTTTTTCAGTATCTAGTGAGATGATAATGTGGTTTTTCTTTTTCAGTTTGTTTATATGCTGGATTATATTCATGGATTTTCGTATGTTGAACCATCCCTGCATCGCAAGGATGAAGCCTACTTGATCATGGTGGATGTTTTTTCTGATGTGTTTCTGGATCAATTTGCCAGTATTTTGTTCAGTATTTTTGCATCAATGTTCATGAAGTATATTGGTCTGTAGTTTTCTTTCTTAGTTGTGTCTTTGGGTGGCTTGATTACCAAGGCAATTATAGCCTTGTAAAAACAGTTTGCCAATGCCCCTTCTGCTTCTATTTTGTGGAAGAGTTTGTGTAGCTCTTCTTTGAATTTCTGGTAGAATTCTGCACTGAAACCATCTGGGCCTGGGCTGTTTTTGGTTGGGAAACTTTTGATGATTGTTTCTATTTCCTGAGGGGTTATAGATCTGTTTAAATTGCTTATCTGTTCTTGATTTAACTTTAGTAAGTTATATCTATCCATAAACTTTTCCATTTCCTTTAGATTTTCAAATTTTTTGGAGTACAGGTTTTCAAAGTATGACCTAAGGATTCTCTGGATTTCTTCAGTGTTCATTGTTATGTCCCCCTTTTCATTTCTGATTTTGTTAATTATCATGCTCTCTATCTTTTAGTTAGTTTGGATAAAGGTTTATCTATCTTGTTGATTTTCTTGAAGAATCAACTCTTTGTTACAATGATTCTTTGTATTGTTTTCTTTGTTTTGACTTTATTTATTTCAGCTCTCAATTTGTTTATTTTCTGGAGTCCACTCCTCCTACATGCATTTGCTTCTTTTTGTTCTAAAGCTTTCAGTTGTTCTGTTAATTCTCTAGTGTGACTATTCTCCATTATCTTCATGTGGGCACTTAGTGCTATGAACTTTCCTCTTAGCACTGCTTTCAAAGCATCCCATAAGTGTGGGTATGTTGTGTCCTCATTCTCATTGAATTCCAGGAAGTCTTTAATTTCATATTTTATTTCTTCCTTGACCCAGGAGTGTGAATTGTGTATTGTTAAATTTCCATGAATTTGTAGGGTTTCTGCAAATTGTGTTATTGTTGGTTTCTCATTTTGAACCATGGTGATCTGATAAGATACAGTGGGTTATTCCAATTTTTTATCTCTTTGTGGAGGTTTGCTATGTTTCCAATTATGTGATAGGTTTTAGAGAAGGTTCCCTGTGGAGCTGAGAAGAAGGTATATTCTTTTGTTTTTGGATGGAATATTCTATAAATGTTTGTTAATCTCAATTGGGTCATAACTTCCATTAGTTCTTTTGTTTCTTTTTTAAGTTTCTCTCTAGAGGTCCTTTTAAGTGGTGAGAGTGGAGTGTTAAAATCTCCTACTACAAGTGTGTGAGATTTTATGTGTGATTTGAGCTTTAGTAATGTTTCTTTTATGAATGTTGGTGTCTTCATATTTGGGGCATAAATGTTCATAATTGAGACTTCATCTTGATGGACTTTTTCTTTGATGAATATAAAATGTTCTTCTTCATCACTTCTGAGTGATTTTATTTTGAATTCTAATTTGTTAGATATTAGGATTGCTACACCAGCTTGTTTCTTGGATCACTTTGTTTGGAAAATCTTTGCCCAACCCTTTACTCTGAGGTAACATCTGTCTTTGATGTTGAGATGTTTCTTGTATGCAGCAGAAGGATGGATTCTATGTTCATTTCCATTCTTTTAGCCTGTCTCTTTTTATAGGAAAGATGTGGCCATTAACATTGAAGGATATTAATGACAATTGATTGTTGATTTTAATTTGTTTTGGATTTATTGGTGGCAATGTTATTGTGTATGGATATCCCCCCCCTTTTTTTTTTGGTGTTTGGTAAAGTGGAATTATCAATTGCCTATGTTTTTGTGAGTGTAGTTATCTTTGTTGGGTTGAAGTTTTTCTTCCAGTACTTTCTGTAGGGCTGTCTTTGTGGATGTGCATTGTTTAAATCTGGTTTTGTCATGGAATATCTTGTTTTCTCTATCTATGGTATTTGAAAGCTTTGCGGAGTATAGTAGTCTGGGCTATCTTCCTTGTTCTCTTAATGTTTGAAGGACATCTATGCAGGACCTTCTGGCGTTCATATTTCCTATTGGGAAATTGGGGGTAATTCGGATAGCTCTGCCTTTATATGTTACTTAGCCTTTTTCTTTAACTGTTCTTAATATTTTCTCTGAATTCTATATGTTGGATGTTTTGATTATTATGTGGTGAGGGGACTTCTATTTCTGATCCATTCTATTTGGTGTTCTGTAAGCTTCTTGTACTTTCATGGGCATATCCTTCTTCAGGTTAGGGAAGAGTTCTTCTATGATTTTATTGAATATGTTCTCTGTTCTTTGAGCTATAACTCTTCACCTTCTGCTATAATTATTATTCTTAGGTTTGGTCTCTTCATGGTGTCCCATATTTCCTGGATATTTTGTGTTAGGTAATTGTTGTACTTGTGTTATTCTTTGGTAGATGACGGCATATCCTCTAATGAGTCTCCAACACCTGAGATTTTCTCTTCCATCTCTTATATTTGAATGGTTATACTTACATCAGTATTTCCTGATAGTTTACCAAGCTTTTCTATTTCTAGAATCCCCACATTCTGTGTTTTCTTTATTGTTTCTATTTCAGTTTTCAAGCCTTGGACTGTTTGACTTGTTTCCTTCACTTGTTTGTTTGATTTTTTCTTACCTCTCTTTAAATTCTTTGAGAGATTTGTTTATTTCTTGAATTTTTTGGTTTGTCTTTTTATCTTCTATTTCTTTAAGGGAGTTTTTCATTTCCTCTTTGAGGGTCTCTATCATCTTCATAAAATAAAACTCTGTCTCTTCTGCTTCATCTATGTTGTGCTTTTCAGGTTTTGCTGGTTTGGAGCCTCTAGATTCTGATGGAGTCACATTGGTCTTTCTATTGTTGAGTGTGTTCTTATACTGTTGTCTTTCCATCCCTTCTTCAATTGGGTGCAGTTGGGGATTCTCTGTTTCCAGTGGTCTCCCTGTGTTTTATGTGGGCCAAGACTTCAGTGACTGCCATTCTAGATGGTCTGACTTCTCTTGGTATTCGCTACACTCATGTAGAAGGGGAGCCAAGAGTGGGATATGGCAGAAATCCCCTCCTTTCTGAAGCAGGTGTAGGAAGAGCCAATGGTGGGATATCACCAAATGCATTTTTTTAACTTAAAATGTTAATAATCACTTTGTTTTATTAAATAGTACTATGTTTGTTTCTTATTTAACATTTTCATGTTACTAAAGCTTGAAATCATTTGTGCAATAAATATTTTTGGAATAAGATAATACTTTTCATATTTTTGACAGTTCAATACATATATTCAATTTATCCTTTTTCATCCATTATTCCACAATGTGCTAGTGTCTCTACTACCTTGCTGTCACCCCGTTCTTCCCACATAGTCACTTAGACTTTGTTCCTGAAGGCAAAAGGACTTAAAGTTAATCAAACAGCTTTAACCTTTAAAATTTCTTCAAAATCACCATATGTTCAACTAGAAATATGGTGCTGAAGCTAAAATATTATCCACTTTATGTAGATACATCACACCCCCATGAAGATTTGGTTAATCAGTCTACTTATAGGTATCATAAAGACAAAGAAACATAACATCTGACATTTTAGCAACTTTTCCATATTCAGTCTTAGCAGGGTTTCCAATCTTAATTTTAATAATCCTCATGATAGAAACTTAGTACTTACTATTGCAATGATAATAGAAATTTCCAATTCAACGAATCTTGCCTCACCTCATATTTTCATGAGGATAAGTCAAGGCATCTTCTAGAGACATATTCTCCAAGTGTATCTTTTGTCTCTTACACCTGTGTGGACATGGTGGGATTCATTTAATCCTATTATTCCCATAAAATCAAAAGGCTTTAATTTCTAATGTTAAATATTAAACAAATAATTGTAAGGATAAGGTTAGGCTTACTAGAGTGAGCACATAAATAAACATGAAGAGATTATATGGAAACCCCTTAGGTATTTTGGATGTTAGGAAGCATTTAAGAGTAAAAGTAAGTTAATAACACAGAAAATTGCTTTAAGACAGCAGGATATCTTAGGTATCCAATTGAAAATTATTCTCTTCCTGACAAATCCAAAGTATAATTCAGTATCAAAATGCTACGGATCTAATGACATTGATAATAAAATAATAGGGTAAACATAGGAAACTCTATTAAATGGAGATTACCTCCATTTAAAGGATATCCCTATACATTCAGTTCAAGTCTTAACAAACAGAATGAGAGTAGAAAGAGTTGACAGAGTAGATGTTTTTATAGATTTATGGTGGTTGTATTAGCAACCACGGGTTATTTATATGAACCTACATAATGGTAGAACACAGTTAAAAATTGACAAGATTTTTTTCCTTGTTAATTTAAATTAGAAACAACCTTATTTTATATGTCAATCCAAGTTCCTTCCCTGCTCCCACCGACCACCTATCCCACCCCCTTTCTGCTCTTCCACGGGGGATCTTCAAAGTCTTTCATATCATGTGGAGCAGGGCTTAGGCTCTCTACCATGTCTCTAGGCTGAGAGAGTATCCCGCTGTGTGGAATGGGCTCCGAAAGTCCACTCATACAATAGGGATAAGTACTGATCCACTTCTAGAGGCCTCATGCATTGCCCAGGCCTCCTCACTGACATCCACATTCAGGGTGTCTGGGTTGGCCCTATGCTAGTTTCCCAGCTATTGGTTCAGTTCAGCTGTTTCTGTGGGTTTCTCCAGGCTGGTCTTGGCCCCTTTGCCCATCATTCCTCCCTCTCTGCAGACTAATTCTAAGAGTTTAGCTCAGTGTTTAGCTTTGGGTGTCTGCTTCTCCTTCCATCATCTCCTGGATAAAGGCTCTAAGAAGACATATAAGGTAGTCATCAATCTCGTTATCAGAGAAAGGCCTCTCCACTATTGCTTCGATAGTTAGTTGGGGTCATCCTTGTAGATCTCTGACCATTTCCCTACTGCCAGATTTTTCTTTAAACTTATAATGGCTCCCTCTATTATGGTATCTCTTTTCTTGCTCTCTTGTGTTATTTCCCCAACTCAATCTTCCTGTTTCCTCCTGTCTTCCTCTCCCCTCTTTTTCTCCCCTTCCCTTTCTCCTTATTCTCTCTTACCTCTCCACATGCTTCCAATTTGCTCAGGAGAACTACTCCCTTCCCCTTCTCCAGGGGACCATGCATTTGACAAGATTTTTTTTTAATTCCATAGGCAATGACTGTAAAGGGAAGCCTTTTTCTTGTGAGAAGCCTTCCCGCCAGCCTGGTTCTAGCGCCGCATCAGTCCCAAATAAACACACAGGAAGCTATATTAATTATGAAACTGTTGGCCTTCCTTGTTTCATACTAGCTAGCTCTGACTTAAGTAATTACCCCATAATTGTTCATCTAAGTATGTCTCTTACTGGAGACATTTCCGGGCTTCCTACCCCATGGCGTTACATCTCGACTCTCTTGTGTTTGTTCTTCCCAGAGTTCTCCTGGACTCCTAGTCCCACCTATCTAGATTCCTATTGGCCAGCAGTGCTTTATTGACAAAGGACTTCCCCAACATCTCCTCCTCTCTGTCTAAACAAAAAGGTCTTAACTTTAACACAGTCAAACAGCACACAACAGAACAGTTATCAAATAAGAACATAGTTACAATATTTTTGCAAGATTTAAAGAAAATATCATCCATCTCATCCTTGTGAGTCCAAAGTTCTATATGTAGCTTATCTTTTATCATAACTAAGGAAAACTATAATTATAACTATCTATCTTCAACTCCATCAAAGACCACAGAAGGATAATATATAAACACTATAACTGACAGAGACAAATGACATTATTTTTCCTTTTATGTTTCTGATGCAGAGATCAAGCAGGAGACACAGTTACTAAGATTTAAAGAATTTACTTGTAATAACTCATTGAGAAAACATAAGGTATCCTTTAGCTATTTTATCAATCTCAGAAATAATCAAACTGAGACATTTATATGTTTCTTGGATCAAACAGTAAGATGGACAAGATGGCTGAAATATACAGAGTACACTCATGTTTATTAACAAGTGGACTCTTATTAATGCATACTTTAAACAACTAATTAAGTAATCTTCATGCCATAGTAGGATTTTATGTAATAATACAATATTTATTTGAAAATAATTAAAATATGCAGTCAATATAACAAAAGAAGTGCTTTTATTCATAATGGTCTAAGAAAAATTGCTAAGAAACTGTCCTCTGTGGAACTTTGAGGAAAAAAAAGTACAATAAAAATGAGGTGCCTTTAATTCCAAGGGCCATATCTAAAAGAAGCAGAAATTTTAAAATTGTGCTTTTATGTACCTATAAAATATACTATAGTTTGATAATGAAAGGAAAACTAGAAATATACCATTGTACATTAGAAATGTTTGATCTAAATAGAGTTCAAAAAGAAAAAGTATATTATGTAAAGAACTATTGTCATCATACATAAGTATAAGCATTACAGTATTAATAAATGTATTAATTAGAACACTACTCATTTAGAAATATTTATAAATAAAAGACAAAAGAAGGTAAAATAATCAAAGACCCACTCTTCCTCACATTCAAGAATCAGATGCTTAAGCAGTGAAACCCTCTGCTCAATTATAAGATGTATAGGTTCTGCTCTCCTTCCATCAATGAACTATGCATGCCGCCAGTTAATGTCCCAGTACACATGTTGAATAAATGAAAGAAAAACAGGAAATAACCTACCTTTAACTAAATGGAATATTTATTTATTGTTGAATTTTTAATGTATTTGTATTTTCAAGTCAAAACATATTATTACTTAAAATATATGTGGTGAGGTGCAAAGTACATAAATGCTAAATTTAGAAAAAGATGAATTGCTTCAGTGGAATATCTACTTCACTTGAACATTTCCCCCTAGACTGTCTCTGCAGTTGATTTTAATAATGTCATAGTAGGTAATCAATATGTTGTCTCTATGTTTAAGTATATAAAACTCTTCTTTCATCTAGAATGCCTGTGTAAGGCTTTCTAATTTAGAGTGTACTGAGGAAATTGCAGTAATATTATTGATGTTCCCATCAGTTTGGGTTTAAACTATAATTAATAGCTTGTTTCCTGTCGTTTCAACGGACATAATCAACTTCTAAGCTAATTACAAAGAAGAAAGCTATAAAATACTCCTCAAATTAAATGGAAATCTGCTTTTGGAACAAAATGCATTTAGAAGTTCAGGGACTGAAGTGTGTTCACGATGCTCAAGCTGTCCATTGGAAATTTTTCTCCTAAGAATGTGGTACATGCTGTTAACATTCTGATATATATGTGCTGCCCTAGGAAATGTGACTGATAATCTGTCAGCATAGCCATTAACCAGCTGATGCATTCTCTAGATGATAGCAACTTGTAGTCAGGTTATTTGCCCACCAGTTATCTTTGTGGTCCCATTGGCAATGTGTTAATTTCATGGCTGAAAAATAGAGGGGTTTTTCACAAACCCATCACTGTGTTAAATGTGGCTATATTTACCATTACATTCTCAATAATGACATATTTTATTCCTCTCACTTCATATTGCATTTGTAAATTTGTTTTAAAAAATAATAAAATATAATTTATTAAAAGGTACAAATGCATTCTGACTAGAGAAGAATATAGCCTCACAGCAGATCTTCATATCAACCCCCTCTTCTTCAAATCCAATTCCAATTCTCACCATCTGCTGCTTCCCTTACCCACCATGTCCAGATGATCACACAGATCTTCTGCATACTTCGTTCCCTCCACTCATCCCGTAATCCAATCTCCCAAATCCAGCAAGCAATCCCTTGAAAACCTCAGGCCATTCCAACCAGGGAAGCAACTAGGCCTACTTAGCAGGTTGGCAATCTTCAGATCTTTACTGCTCTACTCTTCTCCATATACAATTTCCCAGAAGTACCTCCAGGTCTGTAGCCGACTCACTGCTCCCATTTGCAGGGGAATATGTCAATTCTGGTGGAATACTCTAGTTTTCCTCCTCTCCTCTTGTGAATTCTCTTAGGACTCCTCCTATCTCATCTCCATTTCTAACAGTCAGCTCCCAATCCCTGGAAACAGATACCCCAAGAATGTCCAGTGGCCACTGTTGTGGAATATTATTTTAAATAGGAAAATATGTGTTACATTTGTTTATGCTGCTGAATACATTACTATAACTCTGTAAAGGTGAGTTACTTTTTTATGCTGCATTTGTTTATTTATATAAAAGTGTGTTGCATTTGTTTTACCTTGCATGTCTATGGCGTCTGATTGGCATCATGAAGATCTGAATGGCCAAAGGCTAGGAAAGGATATGTGGGGCTGTCAACAGAAACATTAATTAGGAGAAGAGGGAAAGGAGAAAGGGGGCACAGGCCTGTAAATTGAGTCCTTAATTAGTCTTGATAATAAAAGTCTGGATTCAGATATAGAGCGAAATGTTGAGAGATCAGAGAGAAGTACAAGGTACAGCAACATTATCTCCTAAGCATCTCCACAGAGAAGAGGATAGAGATTTTCTGTTTGTTCCTGCTTATGTTCTGATTCTATCAAGCTACATCACTTCCTCTTTGTCTGTACAGATCTCCAAATCTCTAAGGTTATCTAGTGGCAGTTTCTGTCCAACTGCATCACTTCCTGGTGTCCTCTCTATCTACACATCCCAGAATCCTCCTTGCACTCTGACCTCACCTATCTTGCTGCCTATTGGCCAAGAATGTTTTATTCTTCAACCAATACGATAAACATATTTACAGAATGTCATCTCCCATCACAGATCCATGTCAAGATGCTAGGCAAGAAGCCAGGTATTCACTAGCCAGTCACACATGAGAAGCAGTGAAAGTAAGATATACAGAAGGAAAGAAAGTAAAAGCACCAAGGCAAAAGGTAGGTAAAGAGAAATAGGTTACACCTAGAAAGATACCAGAATAATTCCCTAGCAGGGAACACATAGCCACCATAACCTCTTACAAACAAGAGAGACCAAGAAATAAAATATCTAGCCAACAAAGAAAAGACCTATGTCAGCTCCTAGAATTGCAATTTTCCCTATCCCAGATCCTAGACACCAGTATAAAAATAAAATCAATAATAGTCAGGACAGTATGAGCACACTAGACCCCAGCAGCCTCACCACAGCAGACCCTGATGATTCCAACATAGTTAAAGCATAAAACAATGACCTTAAATTACATTTATGGATATGAAAGAGGTCCTTCAAAAAGAAATGAATAGTTACATTAAAATAATCCATGAAAACACAAACAAACAATGGAAGGAAAATGAATAAAATAGACCTGATAATAGAAGTAGATTCAGGGAAGGAAACAAAAACCGATAGACATCTGGAAAGAGAAAATTTAGGAAAGAAACAGGAAACTCAAAGGCAAGCCTCACCAACATAAAACAAGTTGTGGAAAAGAGAATCTCAGGCAATGGAGACATTGTAGAAAAAAAATGATACCTGTAGGGGAGATTTCACATACCTGAGTAACTAACCATGCCCATGGGACGTGGACAGAGGGACATGGGAAAGGAAAAGGATATAAGGGAAAAAAGAAAGGGGAAGCTCTCTCTTTTGGATCCCAGGCCGAAGTTTGGAGACTATAGAGCACTGACCCAGTTCTCAACTTTTCATGGACGTTACTTCTCTCTATCTTAATAAATATCAAACTATCTTTTCCCAGCATCCTTAGTGTGACTCGTTTTCCCTTCACATTCACCCACCCACCCGCAACACTTGAGCTCAAGGGAACAAGTGTGCAGTCAACTCTCCTGCTCTCCCAACCAGCGCTGCTCAAGAAAATTTTGGGGGGATTAGAACAAGCATTTTTAATAAAAAAATTTCCTCTGCACAAAAAAGCTATCTTGACTTTGAAGAAAAGCATCTTTTGGGCATATTTCTTTGTTTTTTGTTTTGTTTTTTAGTTTTTTTAATTTAAATTTGGAACAAGCTTGTTTTGTATGTCAATCACAGTTTCCTCTCCCTACCTTCCTTCCCTACCCTCCTATCTATCCCATGCCATTTCTGCTCTCCAGGAAAGGTAAGGCCTTCCATGGGGGATCTTCAAAGTCTGTCATATCATTTGGAAGTAGGCCTAGGCCCTTCCCCATGTATATAGGTTGAGAGGGTATCTCTCTATGTGGAATGGGCTCCCAAAGTACATTTGTACAGTACAGTTAAATACTGAACCACTGCCAGAGGACCCATAGACTGCCCAGGCCTCCTAACTGACATCCAAGTTCAAAACATCAAGGAAATCTAGGATACTATAGAAAGTATAATAGAAATAGAGGAAGGAGAAGAAACTCAATTTAAAACAACAGAAAATATAGTCAAAAAAGTTGTAGAAGAAAAATTTTCTAACCCAGAGAAGGAAATGCATATCAAGGTACATGAAGCATACTAAACACCAAATAGACTGGACACGAAAATAAATTTAACTCAAGACATAATAATAAAGACATTAAAGATAAATTTATATAAAAAGAATATTACAAACAACTAAGTAAAAGGATCAAGTGATATATAAATATCAAAATAATACCTGACTTGTCAATGGAGATTCAAAAAGCTAGAAGGCATATAGAGGTCTTCTAAAAACTCTAAGACAACACAGAAGACAGGCTAGCCTATTATACCCAGAAAAACTCTCAATCACTATAGACAGAGAATATAAAATATTCAATTAAGCGAACTTAAGCAATATTTATCTACAAATCCTTACTACAGAATGTGTTAGAAGAAAAAGTAAAATCTACAAGAAGTAACCCAAGAAGACAAAGTTAATGAATAATCCTAGACCAACAAATTTAAAGAAAGAATACACACACATAAACATACACACATACACACACACACACACACCACTGCCACCACCATCACCAACAACAAACATCAGGACAAATTAAGAGGAATGTCTCAATGTCAATTGTTTCAACTCCCCAATAAAAAGTAACAGAATGTATTTTAAAACAATATCTACCTTCTGCTGAATAATACACACACATACACACACACCACACACACCACACACACACACACACAAACACACTATAACATCAAGGATAGATGTCAAGTCATGGTAAAGGATAGAAAAATGTCCCGCACTACCGTCTCGCCAGCAAGAACGACGCAGAACACTCGGATCCTTCTGCAGTAAAGCTTTAATGCATCTTGAGAGATAGATGATCAGCTTCTTAGAGGGAGACCCCAAGCTAAGAAACCCAGCCCCTTATATAAGCCTAGGAGCTCCGAGTGAGACGTGTAGAGCCGGGATTGGTGGTTTGCACATCACCCCAGATGACGCCACGGGAGAGGCACAGCTTAAACGGTTAACTCCAACTGACAGCAGATGTCAGCGCCATCTTCTAACGGTTAACTCCAACTGACAGCAGATGTCAGCGCCATCTTCTAATGGCAATAGCGATAGCGAGGGCGGCTCCTCACATCTCCCCCTATTCATTTATTTTTGAAGCAATAGGACACCCACAACTTTGGAGTGGAGATAGAGGTCAAATCCCCATGTGCAAATTCGGAACATGTACAAAGCTCCTCTCCAGGGTCTTATCCCCAGAGAGAGCCCTGACCAGTCCAATGTTGTTTTTCTGGGGGAAGGAGATCATGACATAGAACCTTCATGCAAGATGACTTATCTCCCAGGAGAAAGTCGTTATACCGCAGACCTCTCCTGTGCAGTGCTTAGCCTTGCAACTCCTTGGGCTGCTGAAGCCTACCCACTCTATCCCGTGCAATGAGACTAGCCTCGTGGGGTGCAAGAGCTGGGAGGCCAGCGACCTATTGCTTTAACATGGTTAACCAAATGTCAGGGGAGGCTCCGTGTTCTAAGGCAGCAAGTGCTTGTGCCACCACCACTTTGTCTCTTTTGTTTGGGCTCTGAGCTTACACACCATCCAAAGCATCAACACTATTCCACAGCAGAGAACTAGGCTAAATGATCCTACCCCCACCCATTCCTTAAAATAAGAAAATGCAGATGAAATCCAGGAGGAGAGGCCTTCCATCAGAGAAAGATCCAGATGCGTCGAATTCACTTGCAGGATCACCATTCTCAACTCACGGAGTGTCTGCTCAAACTCAAAAGTCCAATTCTGTAATAAATGTTGAGACAGAGCTTGTGACAGGTTAGCTGCTCTTGTAAAATTCTCATATTGTACTGAAGTGACACAAAGGCCAGGCAACTTTTGTTCACATCCCAATTGGGCCATCTGCCACAATATATCCAATTGTTCCTGAACCAAATTAATCTGTTGGTTTACCAACATCAGGCCTCCTTGTATCTGAGAATTGGCAGTGGCCTGTTTATCTAGGACCATGGTCACAGTGGCCTATAGTTCATTAATGGTTTGAGTTGTCTGCACAGTGGCAGAAAGTGCAAGGGCCGAGGCGGTAACCGAAGCAGTAACCGCGGCGGTGGCTATCAGGCCCACAATAATAGCAGAGATCCCAAAAATCTCGCTTTTCCCTAAACAAACTCAAATTACTTGGCGTCTCAACAGGAACTGGAACAAATCGAGGCATGCGCATTACCAAAGCAAAAGGGTGCTTAATAGCATCCCAGCATAATGCATAAAAACAATTCTAAGCAGAGCAATTTATTTCTTTCTGATTCTTACCTAAGGTATCATTACTCACAACCCAAATAAAGGGCAGCTGAATAATTAGTTCTCTTAAAAGGGGTATACTTAACATTGGAGGAGGACCAATCAGATGATCCATAGCTCTGTCCCTCACTCAGACTGTTGCCTAATGCCCCTTTCCAATCAAAAGTAATCTGTCCCTTCTCACTATCATAGGAGAAAGATCAGTACAGCTTCCATTAATTCAAAAGGATTAGCATTAGATCTTTCTGGATCCATATGAATAAAATTATCCTTTAATGAAGAAATCACAGTAAAGCACAAGCTTCCTACCAATGACAAGGTTCTCTCATCCTGAAAACTCTGTATCTGAGGATCTAAAGGCAAAAAGGCAAGCCCCAACTCTCTATTAGTTGTGAAAAATCTAGGGAACACCTGGGCATTCTGCATCACTGGCATCGGTAGGGGGAAGGTAGACATGATGGCCCACCGTAACTCTCCCATCATACTAGGAACCATCATCCCGAGTAGGAGAGTCTTCATCACCCACTTGGCCTCCATCCTTCTTATTCTGGAGTTGTGAAGGAGCTCTTCGAGTGAGTCTTTCAGGGATCCACAGGGGGTTTTCTTCCTCCTGTGGAAAAACACACACAGCTCCCCTGGATCTTATAAGAATAGGATCCGGGCCTTTCCAGAGATCAGTCAAGACATCTTTCCATTTTACCATTTCTTTTGGCCTATCAGGCTCTAAACTGTGGCGATCGGCCGCAGTGTGGCCTTGGGCATCAGAGTTCAAGAAATTAAGGGTAAAAAGTGCCATGGATACAGCAACTCTTGGTACCGAGGGTAGAACATCCTCAATACTCCCCTTTTGTTTAATCAGATATGATTTGAGTGTACGATGGGCACGTTCCACAATGCCCTGTCCTTGAGGGTTATAAGGTAGGCCAGTTAGATGGGTAACATCCATTTGCCGACAAAACTGTCGGAATTTTTGAGAGGTATATGCTGGTCCATTGTCTGTTTTTAAAATTCTGGGTTTTCCCCAAGCACTCCAGGCCTCAAGGCAATGTTGAATCACATATGAGGCCTTTTCCCCTGTTAGGGGTGTGGCGAACATTACGCCAGAACAGGTGTCAACAGAAACATGAACATATTGAAGCCTTCCAAAAGAGGGAATATGAGTAACATCCATCTGCCACATCTGCAATGGTCTAATGCCACGTGGGTTTATTCCCATGTGGGGAGTAGGTAAGAATTCGCAGCAATTCTGGCATTGAGTAACAATTTCCCTAGCCTCTTTCCTGGATAGAGCAAAACGACGGCGCAAGGTCTCAGCCGTCACATGAAAGCGCTTATGGAATTCTTTTGCTGCTTGTGCATGGGTAGACAAGGCAGCGGCCACCAGCTTTGTAGCCTTGTCCGCTAAGTCATTCCCTAAGGACATGGGACCTGGGAGTCCAGAATGTGCTCGGACATGGGTAATGAAAACAGGAAATCTCCTATTTAACAAGGCAGCTTGTATCTTTTGAAAGATGTTAGCAACTCTGCTGGAGGATCTTATTATTCCAGCTATCTCAAGGAGATTAACTGCATTAACCACATAAGAGGAATCTGATACAATATTGAGGGGTCCTGGAAAAGCCTCAAGAACCTCCAGTACTATCAGACATTCTACAACTTGAGGTGAAGTTTCATTATATTGTTTAGATATAACCCTATCCTTGACCACATAAGCTCCCATACCAGTTTTTGATCCATCAGTGTACACCACAGTCCCATCTGGGAGTGGGTCTTTAGCTGTCACTTGTGGAAACACTATAGCCTGGTTTAGGGCAAACTGTAAAATTGGATGCTTTGGAAAATGATTATCAATTTGTCCTGAAAAGGAAGTAACTAAAACTGCCCAATCACTAGATGTGGCTGCCAAGGTCTGAACTTGTGCAGCAGTATAAGGCACAATCAAGGAATCAGGATCCCTGCCAAAATGTGTAACAGCTGCTTTTATTCCGCGAAGCGCGAGCTGTGCAACAGCATCAGGGTACCAGTCAATAATCTTAGCAGGGGAAGCATTTGGATGAATCCAAAGTAATGGTCCATGTTGCCACAGGACTGCAGTTGGCAATTGAGCTGTCTTAAAAACACACAGATTAAAAGGTAGTGACTCCTCAATACGTTGTAATTGTGCTTCCTGTAAGGCCTCTTCCACCATCTGTAAGGCTCGGTGGGCGGCAGGGGTAAATTTTCTGGGTGAGGAGATATGAGGCTCACCCTCCAGGAGATCGAAGAGGGGTTTTAGATCAGCAGATGGAATTTTTAAAAAGGGCCTCAACCAATTTATATCTCCCAGAAGTTTCTGAAAATCATTTAATGTTTGTAAGTGGTCTTTGCGAATTTCTATTTTCTGAGGAACTATATTTTTGGGAGTAATCATTGAGCCCAAAAAGAGCCCTGTATCTGCAATTTGAACCTTTTCTGAGGCAATCTCTAATCCCCACTGTTTTAATTCAGCCACCAGCATGGGGAAAGCCTTTTGTAAAACATCTAACTCTTTGTGACAAATAAGAATATCGTCCATATAATGGATAACGATTAAAGATGTAAATTGCTTCCTAATTGGCTCCAAAGCCTCCTGCACATACAGCTGACATATTGTTGGGCTATTGGCCATGCCTTGCGGCAGTACCTTCCACTGAAATCTCTTGTCTGGTTCCATATGATTAAGAGAAGGGATAGTGAAGGCAAACCTTGGTCTATCCCGTGGGTAAAGTGGAATAGAGAAGAAACAATCCTTAATATCTATAATAATAAGCTTCCAATCTTGAGGAAGTGCAGAAAGCAAAGGAAGGCCTCTTTGAACAGGGCCAAAAAGATGCATCTGATTGTTAATGGCCCGCAGGTCATGGAGTAATCTCCACTTCCCAGATTTCTTCTTAATAACAAAAATTGGTGTATTCCATGGGGAGGTAGAAGGCTCTAGATGCCCCAGCCGTTCCTGTTCTTGCACTAATCTTGTGACAGCCTCTAATTTTTCAGAGGATAGAGGCCATTGAGAGACCCATAACGGCTCCTCTGTTTTCCATGGTATGGGTCGTGAAGCCTCAACGGCCCCTAAATAAAACCCAGTCCTTTTCTACCCCGATTTCCATGTTGTGTAATGGGTGTTATTCTGCCTTGTTCTTGCCTACCCAAGCCTCTACCCTTTGTATACCCCATCTTTGCCATAATGGCTGATGCCTGGGGGGAGTATTCATTAGTTAGGGTCATGCCCATGGCTTGTAACACATCCCGTCCCCATAAATTTACAGGGAGTGGCAACACATAGGGGGTAAAACATCCCTGTTTGCCCTCAGCATTCCGCCAGGTTAAGGCTGAGGCACTGATGGCAGGAGAGGACTGGTATCCAAGACCTTGTAGAGAATGAGATGAAACAACAGTGGGCCAAGACTTCGGCCACCAATGGAGTGAAATAATGCTTTTGTCTGCTCCCGTATCCATTATCCCTTCAAATTCTTTTCCATTAATTAACAATTTTATTGTAGGTCTCTCATTTAGGGGTATAGCCAGATAGGCTGAATCACTTCCAGAAGATCCCATAGCCCTTTTTTGTAAAGTGTAGGTTTCTCCATCCCCGAGGGAGGGCAGCAACACCAGTTGTGCAATTCTATCTCCCTGCTTTATAGAAAATACACCCCGAGGGCTAGAACAGAGAACTTGAATCTCCTCTTTATGATACGGGTCAACAATTCCAGGATATATAATGAGTCCCTGTAAAGTTAAGGAGCCACGGCCCAGAATAAGCCCAATGGTGGCAGGGGGCAAAGGTCCAGGGGAATGGACTGGGACCGGTTGAACATTCATTTGGGGCATGAGTAAGAAGTCGGAGGCGGCACGCAAGTCCATTCCGGGGGTTCCTCGGAAGCCTCTACTTCCTCTTGATTGCTTTTCTGAAATTGGTTCCCATATTTCTGAGGGCCCTGGGACCATGGGCCCCGTGACCCGTTTTTTGATTGGGGTACCTTGGGTTCTTCAATAGGGGGCAGAAGCCTCCCTTTTACATCCCGGACTGACCTGCATTCGCTAGCCCTATGATAACCTTTACCACAACGATGGCAAAGCTTCGATTCTCTTGTTCTTTCAGGGGCTTGACAATCTTTCTTAAGGTGCCCCATTCTCCCACAATTAAAACAAGCTTTTCGATTAGATAAATCTCTATACCTGTGCGTTTGTAAAATGGCGGCAGCTAGTCCTGCATTGGTTAGGGGTCCCCCAGCTCCCTGCACACTCTGAGCCAATCTTGTAAACCTTTGCTTTTGCGAGGGCGATAGCCGCTCGACATTCCTGGGTTGCTTGTTCATAGACAAGTTGCTCAATCAGGGGCATAGCTTGTTCTGAATCACCAAAGATGCGACTGGCGGCCTCTGTCATTCTGGCCACAAAGTCTGAAAATGGCTCTTGGGGTCCTTGGACAATCTTTGTAAGGTGTCCACTGGACTCTCCCCTTTTTGTGAGGGCCTTCCATGCTTTAATAGCGGCGGCCGACACCTGACCATAGACACCCCAGATGTAGTTGGTTTGATTAAGGGCATGTTGACCCTGACCTGTCAGCATTTCAAATGTCCACTGCCTCTGATTCTCATCTTCAGCCGTGGCATTAACTCTAGCTTGTGCCTGGGCTGCATCATACCAGAGAGCCTTCCATTCCATGTATTGTCCCATGTTGGGAAGCACTGCTTTCACTGTCGTCTGCCAGTCAGTGGGAGTCATGGCAAAATTAGCAAGCCTTTCCACCTGTAATGTGGTAAAGTTAGCATTGACCCCATAATTACGAACGGATTCAGCCAATTCTTTGATTTGATTGTAATCTACAGGGGTATGTACTCTTCCGCCTTCCGCATTCTCGAATACTGGAAAAGCTACTTGTATTTTTCTCCGTTCCTCTAAAGGTAAAAAGGAGTCAGTACCAGTATTCAGCCGAAGCTCATACTGCGGAGGCGCTGAGGGGCGTGAGCCCGCCGGATTTATAGGTGGTGGCCTCACATTCATTTTTGTTTTCAGTGGCCGGTGTCTATCAGGGTGATATCTTTCTTCCTCATACCGTGCCACCTCCTCCTCTAGACCACCTTCTTCGCTAGAATACAGAGTGTCAGAATCAGAATTATCTAGCTCCAAGGCTTCTAGCTCTACTGTAGGGTATAGACTAGATTCTGGCTTTTTCTTTTTCTTAGATTTGTTAGGGGGTGAATGATCACTCCCTTCTCTCTCTCCCCCTTTCTTAACTTCTTGGGGAGGGCCTTTTTTCTTAGACATGTCTTTCCTTTTGCGAGCTCCCATTCTCTCACTCCGTTCAGTTTCTGACATGCTATCCTGAACTTCCTCTAAGGTTCCCTGACTTTCTATTATAGCAGGGTGACAGGCCTCATCCTCCAAGCAGTTTTTAACTAGCTTCCAAATGGCTTTGGTACCTAAGTGGAGATCTCCTTCTGCATGCTTCCTGTCTAGTTCTTTACCTAGCTTGTTCCATGAGGCCACAGTGAGGGACCCGGAACAAGCATACCATGGTGCCACTCTATCTACCTCCTTCACAAAATTTTGAAGTGTTCGTGGTGCAATTTTAAGATCTCTTTGTTTTAGCACAGTCTGTAGGGCAGTAACCACTGACTGTGACAACCCCATCGCGCTAGCGGCTTATCTAAAAAACGGCGCTCAACTCCGTTACCAGACTGACAGCACCAGACTGACAGCACCAGACTGACAGCACCAGACTGACAGCACCGTTCTGTCAGCACCAGCCACGATGAAGGAGAAGGACAAACAGGACTAGCACCAAAGCCTCCACTGACCCGTCCCACGGTGATGACAAACTAAGGCCAAAGTCGAGAAAGGGGGTATTCAGGATAAAGCATACCTCTCTGAACCTATGTCCCTGCAGTTCTGAATCCGCCCCGTCTTCCGAGGGGTCTCCCGCGGCACCGGCGATGTTGAAGAGTTCCCGGGTTTCGGCACCAGATGTCCCGCGCTACCGTCTCGCCAGCAAGAACGACGCAGAACACTCGGATCCTTCTGCAGTAAAGCTTTAATGCATCTTGAGAGATAGATGATCAGCTTCTTAGAGGGAGACCCCAAGCTAAGAAACCCAGCCCCTTATATAAGCCTAGGAGCTCCGAGTGAGACGTGTAGAGCCGGGATTGGTGGTATGCACATCACCCCAGATGATGCCACGGGAGAGGCACAGCTTAAACGGTTAACTCCAACTGACAGCAGATGTCAGCGCCATCTTCTAACGGTTAACTCCAACTGACAGCAGATGTCAGCGCCATCTTCTAACGGCAATAGCGATAGCGAGGGCGGCTCCTCACAGAAAAAGATTTTCGAAACTAACAAAACAAACTGGTATAGTCATTTTTATATCTCATAAAATATAATTCAAACAAAAAGTAATCAAAATATAAAGGGAAGGATATTATACACCTATCAAAAGAAAAATCCGCCAAAATAACAATTCTTAACACCTATTTATCAAATATAAGGGCACCAAAGTTCATAAAAGAAACAAAATTACAGCTTACATCACATATTGCCCCTCATACACTGATTCCAATACCTGACTGTTGCTACTGGACTGGTCATTCAGACACAAATTAAACTGTCAAAAGCTAGAACTACCTGACATTATAAGCAAAATGCAACTAACAGATATTTATATAGCATACATGCTAATACACAAAAATATTGGAGAAAGAAAATGAAAAAGACGGCATGCTTAATAATTATTAAGAATATTACAGAAGCCAGAACCTGGAAGCAACCTAGATGCCCATCAACTGAGATACTATCTTACTCCTGTCAGAATGGCTAAAATCAAAAACACCGAAGACAATTTATGCTGGAGAGGATGTGGAGAGAGGGCAACACTCCTCCACTGCTGGTGGGAGTGCCAACTTTTACTGACACTTTGGAAAGCAGTATGGAGATTCCTCAGGAAAACGGGACTCAATCTACCACAAGACCCAAGCAGTTCCACTCTTAGGCATATATCCAAATAAGGCAAATTCATACAACAAGGGCATCTGCTCCACAATGTTCATAGCAGCATTATTTGTGATAGCCAGAAACTGGAAGCCACCTAGAAGCCCCTCAACTGAAGAGTGGATAGAGAAAATGTGGTGCATTTACACAATGGAGTATTACTCACCAGAAAAAAACAATGGAATCTTGAAACTCGCAGTAAATGGATAGCACTGGAAGAACCAATCCTGAGTAGGTAACCCAGTCGCAAAAAGACAACCATGGTATGTACTCACTCATATATGGATTTTAGACATGGATCAGGATAGTGCCAGTCTGCACTTCCACTGATAGAGAGTCTGGGAAACAGGAAAGAACATAAAAGATATGCATAGTAACCAAGAGAAGAGGAATGAGTCAAGATCCTCTGAACAGATGGGGAACATGGCGAGGGGTGGGGGGGGGGAGCTGGGAAGAAGAGAGGGGGGAGAAGATGAAGAGAGAGTAGGTCATGGGGGAACAGGAAGTTGAGTAGGATAGGGGTAAAGAGGGAATCATAGGTTAGAAGACAGATCAGGCACCAGTGTGACCTCTAGTGATCTAAAGGGATGACACCAATTGGCAAGCTAAGCAATAGTGGAGAGACCACCTCGAATGCCCATTCCTGATAATGAACTTGATGTCTATAGCCATCCGGGAGCCTTCATCCAGTGACTGATGGAAGCAGAGGCAAACACCCACAGTTAAACACTGAATTAGAGAAAGAAAAGGTGTATTTTTGGGTTGGGGTGGAAAAGGAGATTATCGAAGTGTAGTAACAGGAAGAAAAATTATAATCAGAATATAATGAAAATTTTATTTTCTTCTTCTTCTTATTTTATTTATTCTTCTCTCATACAATACATCCCAATAGTAGCCTCCTTGCATCCGCTTTTCCCAGTTTCTCCACATCTGTTCTCTCCAAGAGCTACTGCTCCTCTCTTTGCCTTCAGAAAAGGAAAAGCTTCCCAATGATTTAAGCTGAACTCACCTAGGCTAGATCCAGCAAGAGTAGGCATACGTCCACATGACAAGGCCGGGCAAAGGAATTCAATAGGAGGGAAAGAGTCCTATGAGCAGGCAAAGAAGCCAGAGACAACCCCACTCCCATTGTTAAGAGTCAAACAAACAAACAAACAAACAAAATCAAGCAAAATATACACATCATGTATGCAGAGGGCCTGGTGCAGATCTATGGTAACCATTTCAGTCTCTGTGAGCCCACTATATGAACCATTTAGTTGTTTCTGTGGGCCCTGTTCTACTTGTTTCCCCAACCCTCTGGCTTCTACAATTTTGCCCCTACTCTTCAGCAGGGCTTCTGAGCTCCCCCTAGTATTTGGATGTTGGTCTCTACATCTGCATGAATCAGATTCCAGAGCCTCTTTGATGTCCAGTGGGCTAGGCACAGAACCTCTTGAGAATAGTATTATATCATTAGGAATCACTTTATTTACTTTTTTTCATTTTTTGTCTATTATGTTTGATTCTACCCCAGGTTTTTAAGCTATCCAGCTTCAGCATTCATGCACTCTCCGTTATGGTCAGAAAAGTCATTGGTGGACTCCTTCTGCAAGCTCTGAGCAACCATTGCTGAATCATACCTTGCAGGCAGGATAGGTTGTGGTCATCCAGTTTTTGTCTGGTTTAGTGTCACAGTCTCCACTGTGACTTGAGCCTGGCGGTTCAGGCTCCATATTCTCTATTACTATGAGTCTTCACTAGGGTCAACCTCATAGGTTTCAGGAAGTTTCCACTGCACTAGGTTTCCATTTCATCCCTAAATGCAGACCTATTAGACATATCTCTGCTGGCACACTGTACATCCCTCCATGCCTCCATGCCCAGCCTCCCATACCTACTCCTCCCAGTTCCCATCCTCACCTGACCCTAGTTCACCCACAAAATCTATTTTTCTTTTGCATGGAGTTCGTTGAGGTCCCCTTAGACATCTCCTGTTTATCTAAATCCTCTGAGCCTGTGTATTGCATTGTGATTATCCTTTACTTAATACAAGTGACAGTCAGACCAAGGAAAAAAATCAAGGAAACAACACCCTCACAGTAGCCACAAAAATATAAAATATTGTGGGATAAGCCTAATCAAACAAAAGAAAGACTTGCATGAGAAAACTTCAAGTTTTTGAAAAAAGTTTGAAGGAAATATCAGAAAATTGAAAGATCTCCCATGAGTCATGGACTAGCAGTATTAACATAGTAAAATTGACCATCCTACGAAGAGCAATCTACAGGCTGAATGCAATGTCCATTAAATGTCAAACACAATTCTTTACAGATGTTACAAAGACTCACTTTCTTATGGAAAACTAAAACACCCAGGATAACTAAAATAAACATGAACAATAAAAGAACTTCTGGAAGTATCACCATTCCTGATTTTAAACTATATTACAAAGTTGTAGTTTCAATAAAAGAAAGTTTATAGAAAAAAGATTTGAAGTTTCATTCCATTTTTTCCTTCAACTTTCTGTAATGCTGGAGTGAGAGGTGAATGTCATCATTCCTTTCTGCTTTCATAAACTTTTGGTTGGTTTTTCCATTTTCTTCATTTTAATTTATGTGCAAAAACAGAGTTGTAGCATGTTAATTAAATATCATATATGCCATATGCATACCTACCTGCTGCAATTTTAACAGCACATTGAACATGTTTATATCTTTAAACATCTATATATTTTCTAATGAAAAACGTTAAACTTTTCTTCCAGTTTATTTTTCTGATTATGTACATGAACAAAGCATGATTAGAATTCTTATAAATTGTAAATTAGGTGAAAGATTACACTCTAAGTGTGACTACCATATATGGATGGTCATATCAAAATAGGTATTTTTATAAAATTTATGCTGGAAAAATAGAAAAATGTTAAGATATGATATCTGGAGAAACACTAATTTATTGCTTCAATGTATCAATGCATCATCATTGCATAGATTTCAATATGGTACTAATGCTCAAGATTTCAATGATGACTATATAATAACAAAGATTCTTATCCTTGTTTGGGATTTTTGTTAGACAATCTATGGGGGGGTAGTAGTAACAGCTCAGATGGGGAAACTTTATTTAAAGCATATATGCATATTTGTTTATTAAACTACATATATTATAATTATTTCCCGCTTCAAATCACTTATACTCAATTTGCCATCTCTAACTTCCTTCTACATCCCAGGGTCCCACAGTGTCCTCCTTTACTTTTTATTTCTGTAGTTATTCCAAGTTATTTTCTCATATTTCATAGTTGGGAGCTAAGATTCACAGATGAATGAGAACCCTAGAAGTTTGTACTTGTGGGAAAGAGTTACATCATTCAACATGATCTTTTCTAATTCTATTTATTTGCATGCAAAATTCATTATTTAATTTTCTTTATAACCAAATACTATTCCATAGTGCATATGAACCAGACTTTGACTATCTGTTCATTAGCTGAATGGTATTTAGTTTGATTTCATATTCTAACTGTTTTTAAATGAGTATCAGTGAACATGCATACTCAAGTATTTTTAGAGGAATATATTGAGTACTTTGGGCATATGCCAAGGAGTTATATATCTGAGTTACATTTTATATTTACTTTTAAATTTTTAATGATTTGCCACACAGATGTTTTGAGTAGCTGGACAATTTAGCAATTCCACCAATAGTAAATAAGGATAGCTCTGGGTATATGCTATTGCTATTCCCCTTGTTTGCACCTCTTCCTCCTCCCAAAGGTAGAAGGTAGAAACCTATTGATAAAGATACTGTGCACTTTGGACACAGAGCACTGAGGTTTCTGAGCAGAAACTGACATGAAAGCTTTCTCCTTGAGAACCCACTTTCATTATATAAAAAGGTAATATCCAAGTTTCCAAAGCATGCAAACAACCAATAAACCTACCCTGCCATGATACCTATGAATCAAAACAAGGGACAACATTGTACAGCAAACCTAGGGTATCATTAGTAGAATTCATACCTTGGCAGTATCCAGAATGATACTGATACCAAACAAGACCACTCAACAAGATGGAAATAATGTTAAAGAAAACTGTTCAACTTTCCCTGACTTGTGAAGTCATTGGTATTGGAGAAGAACCTACAATCACCGCATACTAAACCAGCAGAATTCTTAATCATTTTCAACTATTTAGCTCACACCCACAGATATAGTTCTCACCTTTCATCAAGAAACATTTTTTACAGCAGATGTTCATCATTACAGAAAACTAAATCAAATCAAATTACACGATTTTGGAGACTAGGACCTATTGATAGATCTAGAACATAACTCCTGCATGTAAGGCTCGAGGATAATTGTTCAGAAATAAGAGCCAGAAGATGAGGGAGTTTGCTATGGGATTCTGTGTCCTAGAAATGTCATAACCTTCATATATAAGGCATCACTTATATGACTATGTAAATGTGGCTTAAACAAGGATGGCTCCAATAGACATAATATCATCATTGGAGTTAATCTCATAAAGTATCGATCCTTGAAAAAGAATTACAGCTAACTGATTCATGCTGAGATTTGGGTGATATAGTTTTCCCCAGGGAAATGAGCACAAGTTATCAACTACCAAATGGTAAGCCATGAAAACATGCATAAAATTGACATACAGAATGAATAGGCTGTATTTGTGTGTGTGTGCTTGCGTTTGTGTGTATGTTTGTGTGTGTGTATGTGAGAGAGAGAGAAAGAAAGAGAGACAGAGAGAGAGAGATGTTTCAACAATTAAAGACAAAGAAAAAGAGGTCACAATTTGGATGGCAAAAAGGGAAAAGAGACATTAGTTATAATCTGAAGCATAAAATAGTAATAACAAAGCTGAGAAGCTAGATGGTGAAATTTCTAGAACTTTTTATGACTGTGATAATAGTAATAAAATACAAAGATAATTTTTTCTGTTCCCAAGTGGCACAGGCCACACACCCAGGAAAAGAGCTCTCACCACCATTGCAAGGAATATATACAGGATACAGGCAGCAATACATACAGGGTCTCTGCTATCTTCAGAATTCAGTAACAGCAATGTTGAGTGAGAGCTGTTAGCCAGTACCTTCTACATTTCTGCATCTTCTACATTATTTTTTCTTCTTTTACTTCTTCCTCCTCCTCGTCATTTGACTTTGACTTCTTCATATTCTTATTCTTGTTTCTATTCTTTTACACTTTTTCTCAGACACCTTTTTTTCTTCATCTCTGACCAACCTGAAACTCATGTAGACCAGACTCTCCTCAAATTAACAGAAATCTTCCTGCCTTTGCCTCACTTATGCTAGGGTTAGAGGAGTGAATTCTGAACTAGTTGTCTTTTATAGTCTCTGAGAACAAGCTTCACCTGACTCTACTGTGTCCTTTCATGGAGATCTGCATTTTGAGGATTTGAAAAGAACTCAAGGTCAGTGAGTAAATGTTCTTTTCTTTGGGGTTGATTGTCAGATTTGTCTGTTTGTTCCTGGAGCAGGTTTGTTAGAACATAGAGATTATATCATAACATATACAGTTTCATTGTTACTTAATGTCCCTTTTTTGATATATAATCTAAAATGGCATAAAGAATATCACATTAATATCATGCTAATATTCATTTGAATGTTTACCTAGTGTAACACAATTCAAGAATGATTCAATTTCCAGATAATACTGTAACAGCTGATTTGATTTGAAAATAATGAAACAAATTTGAGAAAAATAAGCATAAGTAAGACAGCTGGATTGGTGCATTATATTGACCTTCATAAGAACGTTCTGCTATTATTTCTTTCTTAAGGGCCTTTTTATAGTTATTAAAATTTATATCACATATACATACAAAACATAAGGCTCAGTACTTAACAGTGCCATCTGTGGCATTCTTTCTTTTTCTGTTCCTTAAGAACATATACTTGGTGTGGAATGGAAAACTTAAACTACAGCTAAATCTGCATCCACAACACACACACACACACACACACACACACACACACACACACACGATGCCTTGAATGTGGAAAAACAATGTTCTTGGTAAACTTTAAATATAATAGCCAAGTTATCCAAACTAGATTCTAGTTCATTACTTTTCAAAAGAAAGAATTCTCAACTAATTTTAGACATCTTTATTAACAGGTGAATTGAGTCCAAGTATGGTATTTGCTTGACAGTTCCTAAGTCAGAGAAGCTTCTTTTCAACACACCTGGTCATTTAATCATCTCAAAGTGTAACAAATATATCAATTCATTGAAAATTTCAATATTTACCTTTAATTTTTAAAAAAACATGGTACTAATTAATTATTTTGGAGCGAAACAGTCAGTAAATAAAAGTCGTCAAGCCAATATACAAGCCATTATGCATAGGGGAAACATTCTAAGTAGGACCTTGGACTATTATAAACTTTCTAATTAATATATAGTATTTCCCCCTTGGTCTTAAGCTTAGTTGTGTTGCAGATGCACCAGTTGGGACTGAGCACCCCAATGTAACTTATTATCTGCGTTTATCTTTGCAATAGTCTCTATCTGTTCAAAAAATGATCTTCCTGAATGAGGATTGATAACTACATTTATCTGTGGTATAAAAATAAGTATTTAGAAAAGCATTACAAACTTTGTTGCTTTAGGAAAATTGTGGGGAATGACCAGCTTCCAGGTGTAAGGATATCCCCAAACAAGTGTAGTTGACTACATTTATAGTATTAAAGAGAAAATACTTATTTTTGAACAGGTATCAGTCCACCTAGATGATTCTTTGTTGCCAGTAAGGTTTACATGCTACTATTATCACTCTTGATGATGTCTTGTAGGTGGAGTATTCTGTCCTGGCCATCTACTCACAAACTACTGGCAGTTGCTTCACAAATAACTGACTCAGAGACTTAATATAGATTATAAATGCTCAGCCAGTAATTTCTCTGGCTTGTTACTAGCTATTACAACTTAACCCATTTCTATTAATCTCTGTGCTCCCCTAAGGCTTAGGGTTTTAACTCTATCCCATTTTATATTTCTGGCTGGTGACTCCTCTAACTTTCCCCTTCCTCATCCCATTATTCTCAGTGTGACTTCCATGCCTAATTTTACCCTGTTTAGCTATTGAGCAGTCTGCTTGTTTGTTAGACAAACCATACTGACATAATTCATGCAGTGTACAGAAGTGTCACACCTGCTGTGCAGCCTGCATCCGAGAATGTAGCGAGGTGGTCGGGATAGATGACACAGAGACCGTTCGGTTGCCTTAAGAAAACTTTATGCTTCCCAAGTCAGCTTAGGAGAAGAGCTCCCCAAGAAAAAAACACTTCCCTTTTTAAGGACTTCTGCCATCTATCTACATACAATTCTTCCCAGACATCTCACCCTCCTGGCTGGTGGTTTAATCTCAGGCCCCAGAATCAGAGACACACCCCAGGGAACAGGAAGGAACATCTAGCCTTAGGGGGGATCAAAGTCATGGTGTTTCAGTGAGGAGCCCTTATCTGAGCCCTATCAAGAGCTTAATAGCACTGAATTGTTTTCAGTAAACATTATCTCGCAGCTGCCTGCTCCCAGGCCGAAGGGGAAGTGGGTTTCTGCTCAAGGTCTGGTGTCCCCACACAGAAGGATTATTTCATAGCTGTTTGTTGCCACTACAGTAATTTCTCTGCTTTACATGTTTGGAAACTGGGTAAGAATATTGGTTCTTTCTCTTCAAAAGTTCGCACAACTTCTTCATATACAATAAACAGGAGTCTTTAGAAAGATTCCATGCAGGTTTCCTATTGATTTTTCCAAGCTCTGTTTTGGGGTATGCGATATTTTCAGCAATAGAGTTTTACCTGTAGACAGTAGACAGCAACCAAGAGCAATGGCAACAGTTCATATTTTCATTGTAGACTGGGGTAATCCTCAGATACGTAACTCAAAGGTAAGTTTCTCATGATTGGCACTGTTTGACATGAGGCATCATCATCTCATGTGACATAACTCACATACACACAACACAATTTTAAGTAAGCTTGTGAAATAATGTTTTTTTAAACCATCATTTATTTGCCCCTCCCTCTGTGTTTTTCTTTTTCCCCAAGCCTAGTTGAGGTCAACTCTTACTTCCCCTTACTAATATTTTCCTCTTTAGTATTCTTTCTCCCTACCTCTGTTAAGTTTCTATTTTCCTAACTTGGTAGAATATTTCAGATTATTTGTCAAAGCTAAGAACTGATTCACAACTAAGCTATACAAATAAACACACATGCAACATTTGTCTTCCTAAGTCTCAGTTATCTTACGCAGTATATTTTCTAGTTCTATTCTTTATCACTAAATTTTATGCATTCATACAGAATTTCATTATTCATCTGTACCATATTTTGATTACCTATTCATATGCTGAAGAATATATGGATTGTTTGTACTTCCTACCCATTATTAATAGAGCAGGTAATGACCATGGATGAGCAAGTATGACTGGAATAGGAATCAAGTATTGGGTAGATTTCTAGTTGTGTTATAGTTAGATCATCTGAAGAAGTATTTTTGAGACTTCTCCACAACAATTTCCATAATGGCTACAATGATTGGCAATCTCAATAAAATGTCCCCCTTTTCCTCATCATTATTATAATTTGTTGTCAGTTTTTTCTTGAACATAACCCTTCTGAATGAGATAAGATGAAATTTACAAGTCACTTTAATTTGCATGTATCTAATTGATAAGGATTTTAAGCACATTTTAAGATATTTCTTAGCCAATATATTCCTTTTATTTTTTCTTTTGAAAACTTTTTAGATCCACAGCTCATTCCTCAATTGGGTTAAGACCTTTTTTTGTTTTTTAGTTATTTTGAGTTCTTTGTAGTTACTTATGTTTTAAAATAAGGAAATTAAGCTTAAAATAAGTGTCACTTATCTAGAGATATTTTACTAAAGAATAACCAGAATAGAAACAGCCTTACAATATTAAATTCAAATGCTCATTTCCTAAATTTTAAGCAATTATTTCAGATGTGGAGGCCATAAACATTCCAGTTGTAATTTTAAATCACTTTATCCCACTGTATGTTTAAGTCTGTATGTAAGAAACTATAAATACTGGATAGCTTATAACTTCTGTGAGTAAAATAGCTAAGGATACTCCTAGAGATAGTTATCAGACTATTAATAGAGTGGATAAACAAATCCATAGTATATTGTTCTTATGATGGAACTATTTCCTTGGACTTAAAACAAGTGTAATAAGAGCAATGATGAGTCAAGCAATTGTGCCCAGCTGGTAAAGAATTTGAAGAATTATAAGGGCATCCAGATTTTTCCATGGGTTAAGAGTTTTTCTGTTAAGCCTGATGATCTGAGTTAAACTCCCATAATCCAGTTTGTGGAAGGATAGAAATAAGCTCCATAAGTTATATTCTGATCCCCAACACAGGCCATGGCATGTGAGGATGCCCCTCCTCAACACAAATAAATAAAACAATAAAAATATTAATGAAAAAACATACAGCTAGGAAACAACATAAAACAGCAGTGTATCTGTTTTTTTAATTTTGTAGAACTGAAAATCACAGAAGGAAGAAGATCCTGAAGAATTTTATGAAATGCGCTGAAGCTGTACCGAGCTAAGCTTATCTCCATGAGGCAAGGCAGAGTATGGTAATCCACTTTATATTATTTTAGACTGAAATTGTGAATTAATCCATTTATGTAATAGTCAAAGCACTGGAAGATATGAAAATTAGGGATTGTAGAAAGATATCCTAAACCTGTTACAAGTTTAGAATGGAAGTGATGGGTCTTAGGCAACATTAATATATTTATTTTACTTGTTTGATTTTTTGTTTTTGAGCCAAAAATTGTCAAAAATTTCTATCCTTAGGCAGCTAGAATTTGTCATGGAGATCTCACTGACCTAGAATTTGCAAAAGTAGACATCCCTCAGCTGCTCAGTATTAAGATTAAGAGTATGCATCAATGCAAATGGCTTATTAGTATCTTTATCTTACCTAGTTTTTAGATACTCATATTAACTTTTATGTCATTGGGATTGGTTTGGTGGTAGATTACTAGTCTACCATGTACAGGACTCTTACCTTACTGCTCAGCAACATAAAGCTTGCATTTGTTACTTATTTGAAGAATAAAACCCCTATGAGCCTTTTATAGCTCAGTTTAACCACCTGTTTTTATGGAAATCATGTTACAACATTGTTATGAGACATTGTACCATCTATTACCTAAAACACTTACACAGTATTTAGCTGGACATTTGGGTACTAGGAAATGTTTGTAATTTCCTGGACTGTTGCCCAGATTGCAATTATCATGTAATTGATGAGTAGTGGCAAATATTGTGGCATTTAGCAGAATATAGGTCTGCTACAACCGCAACCATGCCAGTAACACTATCAAACTTCAGATTTTGCGTCCCTGAAGTTCTACTGATGCCTGAAAAGCAAATTGTGTAGTAAACACATGGTAAAGCCATAAAGTTTTATAACAAACCACTTCTACTTGTTATTAATAAGATATGTTCCATTTAGATGATAAGTATTTGCATTCATGGTGTCTGAGTTACATGATAAAAATACTTCCTAGATAATAGGGCTTCTGTCAAAACTCATCAGATATTCTTTGAACCTATGAATTTTTTATTCCTATCACCTCATTCCCGGCTGATTAATTGAAATTCATTCATTTGAAATATTGTTGCTTTTCCTCCCATCACCAGTGTCTCATAAACATTTCATAAAAGAGAAAAAGTATACCAAATACACCATTTCAAAGATGAATTAAATAAAAAAGTCTGTGTTTTGAAGACTGAATTAATCAAATAAATAATCCTTGCTATAATAATGAGTATATGAAAGAGAATTTCTTAGCATCCCTGTAAAATAATATCAGGGTTTTTATTTATCCAAGGTCTGATCTAAAAGCATACAGAATATATAGAACACCTGAAACTCAATTCAACCTGTCAAATCATATGAAAGGAAATCACTTAAGTTTCTCAATCATTTTTACAGGAAGAATTTTTAAACTTTAATACTGCAATTTGAACAAAAGTTAGGTTTCTTAAGGGTTTTTAAAAATGTTAATGAGCTAATTAAAGCAACCTAAGGTAGAAATCCCTGTTTTTAAATATTCATATAACATTAAATTTATGTATTAAATTTTTCATAAATATTAATATTTCAAATTCCAAATGATGTTTCCTAAAAATGTCAATAATAATACGTTTAAATATCATTTTAAAAATTATGAATAAGATTTGCAGAGTCATAATAGCTGGCCCAAACAGCAAATTAAAATGATAATCATGATTCCTCATCCTTTATTAAACAATCTTCTTCTGATTCTCTCTTATTTGCTTTGGTGACATTGTGGCTTGGATATATTAAGTGGAATGTACATTGACAATCTACAATAGAAAAAATGAACTTGACTATGTAATGAGTATGCCTGCAAGCACAAGAAATTTGAATTTCAGGTGAAGCACTTGTAGAACAGTAGGAGAACAGTGCCTAATAAGTATGGCTGAATTAAAATCATAACAAAGAAATAGTGATACAGAAAATTCAGGAAATAAACACAAGGAATAAAAACAAGAAGTATAACTCTGTGATTTGTACTCATTTATTTTATGGTTTAAATATTGCTTTGTCTAATAGCAAATGAGTAAAGCATTTTTTCTTGGTAGAATTTTTTAAATATGCATGTATATAATGGCCATCTATGTATGTCAACAATACTAACACAGCAACAATGAATTCTAGAGTGAAGCATTTTAGAATAAATTAACATCTATTCAAACACAGAAACATAATAACTTGGATCCGCGTATATTCACTCACAGGAATCTGCCAAATAGTTATTAACATACAATGAACGAAGAGGAAGAGAAAGAAACTAGGGAGCGAGGAATAAGGAAGGAAAGGAACAGAAGGGGAAGAGAGGAGAAGAGTCAGGAGATGAGAATAGAAGAAGAGAATGAAAAAGATAGGAGAGTGCATTAGGTCATGGACTTGTTTTACCACAAGCATAATTTTTAAAGAAGGAAATATTGGAGAATTTTTTATTATTATTTATTTTTAAATTTAAATTTAAATTAGAAACAAGGTTGTGTCACAAGTCAGTTCTAGGTCCCTCTCTGTTTCCCTTCCCTCCTCCCAAGCCCTCCCCCCAACACCCCCCCAATATCCCTCATTTCCCCAGGAAGGTTGAGGACCACCTTGGGGGAGTCCATAGTCTGTCATTTCATCCAGGGCAGGGCCTAGACCCTCCCCCCAAGAGTTAATGGTGAGAGTACATCTCACATTGTTGGATGGGAGTCCAAAGTACATGTGTATACTCGGGATGGATACTGATCTACTGCCCAAGGTTCAATACATGACTTAGGCCTCCTCACTGACACCCACATTCGGAGGTCTTCATCAGTCCCATGCTGAATTCCCAGACATCAGCCTGGGATACAAGAGTTAACCCTTGTCAGGTCAGCTGTTTCTGGGGGTTAAACCAGCCCAGTCTTAATCCCTTTGGTCATCAATCCTCCCTCTCTGTTACTGGCTTTCTTAAATTCAGCTCAGTGCTTAGCCATGGGAGTCTGCCTCTTCTTCCATCAGCCACTGAATGAAGGTTCTGTTTCCCAGAATCTCTGGCCATGGGATTGTAAGCTTCCACTCCCCAGATCTATGTCTAAAATCCATATATGAGAGAGTGCATACCATGTTTGTCATTTTGTGACTGCGTTACCTCACTCAGGATGGTTTCTTCTAGTGTCATCCATTTACCTGCAAATCTGAGGATTCCATTGGTTTTTTTTCCTGCTGAGTAGTACTCCATTGTGTAAATGTACCACATTTTCTCTATCCAGTCTTCAGTTGAGGGGCATCTGGGTTGCTTCCAAGTTCAGGCTATTACAAATAATGCTGCTATGAACATAGTAGAACAGACATCCTTGTTGTATGAATGGGCATGATTTGGATATATGCCTAAGAGTGGAGTTGCTGGGTCTTGTGGTAGGTTTATTCCCATTTTTTTCTGAGGAAATCTCCATACTGATTTCCAAAGTGGCTGAACAAGTTGGCACTCCCACCAGCAATGCAGGAGTGTCCCCCTTTTACCACATTTTCTCTAGCATTGTCCTTGGTGTTTTTGAATTTAGCCATTCTGACAGGAGTGAGATGGTATCTCAGAGATGTTTTGATTTGCATTTCCTGGATGGTCAAGGATGTTGAGCACTTTCTCAAGTGCCTGTCAGCCATTTTAGACTACTCTATTGAAAATTCTCTATTTAGTTCTACAGCCCACTTTTTAATTGGATCCTTTGGTGTTTTGGAGACTTGCTTCTTGAGTTCTTTGTAAATTTTGGAGATCAACCCTCTGTCAGATGTGGGGTTAGTGAATATTTTTCCCCATTCTGTGGGCTGCCTTTTTGTCTTGCTGACTGTGTCCTTTGCCTTACAGAAGCTTCTCAGTTTCAGGAGGTCCCATTTATTAATTGTTGATCTCATTGTCTGTACTACTGTTGTTATGTTCAGGAAGCTGTCTCCTGTACCAATTCCTTCAAGAGGTTCAGTACCTCCTGTACTAATTATCTTCTAAGAGGTTCAGTGTGGCTGGATTCATGTTGAGGTCTTTGATCCATTTGGACTTAAGTTTTGTGCATGGTGATAAACATGGATTGATTCACATTCTTCTACATGCCAGCCTCCAGTTATGCCAACACCATTTGTTGAAGATGCTTTCATTTTTCCATTGTATATTTTTAGCATCTTTGTCAAAGATCAGATGATCATACGTGTGTGGGTTAATATCAGGTTTTTCAATTGGATTCCATTGGTCTACCTGTCTATTTTTGTGCCAATACCAAGCTGTTTTCAGAACTATGACTCAATAATAGAGCTTGAAGTCAGGGATGGTGATGCCCCTGGACATTGCCTTGTTGAACAGGGTCTTTTTTGCTATCCTGGGTCTTTCGTTTTTCCATACAAAATTGATTATTCTTCTTGATTATTATGTGGTGAGGGGACTTTTTTTGTGATCCACTCTATTTGGTGTTCTGTAAGCTTTTTGTACCTTCATTGGCATATCATTCTTAAGGTTGGGAAAGTTTTCTTCTATGATTTTGTTGATTATGTTTTCTGCCCCTTTGAGGTCCTTTTCTTCACCTTCTTCTATACCTATTATTCTTAGGTTAGGTCTTTTCATGGTGTCCCATATTTCTTGGATGTTTTGTGTTAAGGAGGTTTTTAATAAAATTGAATGACTGTCTCTTCAAATTTCCTGAAACTCAGAACTCACTAATATCAGACAATGGCAGGTAATTGAAGTGTTTGATGCCTTAAAAACCTGTTGCCTTCCTTCACAGTATCACTATCAAGCACATGTGCGCAATGAGAATAAACATGAAAGAATTTGGTAAAAAGAAACACAAAGGAGTGGAAATGATCATCATTGGGCTTATTAAGCTGAAGTATTCATTAAATGAAAACCAAAGCAAGAGCAGAAAAAAAACTTTTTCACAATGGCTACACAATGGAAAAGTTTCAAACTAATAGCCTATGTGATGTACAGAAAAATTCATACATTAAAATGTTGACCCCTCAATTAAGACTATATTAGAACTCCTATATAGAAAAATGGGTTTGACTAGCCCTACCATGTACTAAATAATAGTAATTTTATCAAAGAATATTTAATATACTTATTAAATATCAAAGATATATTTATTTGCAAGGATTTAGAGGACTGGTGCAATAGTTAAGACGGTCTCTAGGTAAAGGTACAATGCTGAAATTGTTAAATTGAAGGTTTATTGCATTAACAAATTAAAAGGCACATGAATTATATGTAAAATGAAATACAGTTGCACACATGCACATACACACACATACAAGCACTCAAGCATTACTGACATTAGATATTTCTAAAGAATCTAACACTTTCTTATTAATATGACTTACCAAAAAATTAAAGCACATTATTTACATAGTTGTAATTTTCTGTTTGAACTAAAGCACATTGGTGTGTAATCCTGAATTCACAAAAATTAATCCAACATGCCCACTGCTAACAACCAGATATGCGAAGGTTTATAAGTCTTTGCAACCTGTATATTATGGAATTAGTGTGAGAAACAAGCATCCAATGTGTATAAAAAGCAGTTGCCAACATTAAGGTTTCAGAAGAGAAGATAAAATTTATCTCATTTTAAGCAATAAAGACAAAATTAGGTAGGATGCAGGGAAGATCATCTAAAAGAAGAGACTCTCAATGAAAGTAGAAGCAATAATTTGTTGGTTAATGTACTTCACTTTCTGTTTTGAGTTTTCAATATTCAAACTCCACTTTGCATCATGTCCTTCTCTAAAATTTTTTGACCTTTAAGATATCTCCCACTATAACAAAAGATTTCAAATAAATTATATTGAGGGGTGATTGGTTCATTCATTTCTTGTTTTGTTTGTTTGTTCAGTTTTGGTTACAATCCATGACCTTGAGACCAAGAAAACCTGGCTCTGTTTCCTTTGAGTAGACCATAGTAGAAAAAAACTTGTAGATGTATCCACTTTCAAATAAACACATGGAGACTTATATTAGTTATAAATGCTTAGCAAAACTGATTTCCAAAATGGTTTTACAAGTTTGCACTCCCAACAGCACTGGAGGAGTGTTTCCCTGACTCTACATTCTCTACAAAATAAGATGTTCTCAGTATTTTGATCTTAGCCTCTTCTAACAGGTATAAGATGGTATCTAAGAGTCGTTTTGATTTGCATTTCCCTCCTGATGATTAAAGATATTGAGCAGCCCCTTAAACGTTTTTTGGCCATTTGAGATTCTTCTGGAGAGGACTTTCTTATTGGATCTGTACCTCATTTTTCAATTCGGTTATTTTATGGTTTGACCTCTAGTTTTTTGCATTCTTTGTATATTTTTGAGGTCAGTACTCTGTAAAATGTGGGGTTGGTGAAGAATTCTTCACATTTGTAGGCTATCTTTTTGTCTTATTGACAGTGTCCTTTGCCTTATAGAAGCTTCTGAGTTTCAGAAGGTTCAATTTTTTGATTGTTACTTTCAGTGTGTAAGCAACTGGTATTATATTTTGGAAGTGGTCTCCTGTGCCAATGCATGCAAGGCTAATTATCACTTTCTCTTCTGCCAGGTTCAAAGTAGCTGTATTTTTGTTGAGGTCCTTGATCCACTTGGATTTGAGTTTGTGCATGGAGATAGATATGGATCTATTTGTAATCTTCTCCATGTTGACATTCTGTTATTTCAGCACCATTCACTAAAGATGTTTTCCACTAAGAGAACTGGAAAATCATGTATCTTGGGCATAAACCCACAGGATATTCAATAATACTACAAGGACTCTTCCTCAAAAGTGTTCATAGTAGCATTATTCACAATAGCCAAAATCTGGAAATAACCTAGATTCCCCTCAACCAAAGATTGGATACATTTACACAATGGAGTACTGCTCAGTTGTTAAAATTGATGACCTCATGAAATTTTCAGGCAAATGGATACAACTAGAATAAATTACCTTAAGTGAGGTAACCCAGACACATAAAGACAAGCTTGGTTGCTGTTGTTAGTTTGTAAAAGTTTAAAAATTAGAACAAAGAGAAGGAAGGCTGCAAGATGGAAACTGGGACAGGCATGATGGAGCACAAGCTTTGGAGAGCATGTTGACTGTAGCTTGTTCCAGAAGCAGGAGAGCAAGACTGGTGAGGGAAGACAGACTTTAGAGAGAGAGGGGGGAGAGAGAAGGGGTAAGGGAGAGGAGCAGCAAAGAAGAGGTAGGAGATGTAAGAGAGAGAGGAGAGGTAAGAAGTGGGCAGGGGTCTATCTTTTAAAGGGATCCTTTGCACCTGTATGAAGACTGTACACATGGAACTCTGGGCTGACCAGAATACTGCCTGAATGCATTCCACGAGGTAACAGGGACAGGCCAGTATGATTCCTGAACTTTTCTGATGCATTCTTTCATAAGTGGATATGAGATATAAAGCAAAGGACAATCACACTATAAGCCCTCAGTTCCAGAGATGTCAGATAACAAGGAAGACCCTAAGAGGGCCACATGCATCACCCTAGGAAGGCAAATTAGAGATATATGGGGGTAAACATGAGGCTAGGGTGGGAGGGTAAAGGGGAATGAAGGGTAAGGGGACTGAATATAATATTTCAGATATAAGACTCAGCTCAATTCCAGGACCTCAGTTATCCTATTTTCTTTCATGTTTTGGCTGGCTACCTATGGATGGCCTGGTCATGGTGGAGAATTGCTCCTAGTTTGTATAAGAAAGACCTTGGCCTTGGATGAGCCCATACCCATCCTGAGGGCTAGAGGGATGTGCCTGTGTTACTAGTGGGACATGCTGGAGTACTAGTGAGGATGTGCAGTTTTAGAAATGTCAGTAGGATTAAAGGACATATATGATATCAGCTCTATACATGATAATAGATGTCTTCTGCCAGTAACCCTACTTTTGGAAAGCTATTTAATAGGATGCTTGAATAATCTATGGTCTCCAGTATTAACTGAGAGCCATCCTGAGATTTTATGTCTCTGTCTCCTCCTTAATGCTGCTGTGTAGATAGGACTTCCCTGATCCACACTCCTCCACTCAGGGTCAGACCTGGGGCTGATTAGGTGGTTCTAAACACAGCCATAAACACATAAGTCTAGAATAGATGGCTCTTGCAGCATAGGACTTATTCAGGCTGAACCACACAGGAGGGGGAATTAAAACATGAGGGAATGGAGTAGTTGAGGGGGGGAGGGATGTAGTGGAAGAGTAATGAAAGAAATATCTTAATACAGATCAGAGAGAGCAACTATGAGCTTAGGGAGAAACATGGTACTAGTGTAATTCCCAAGAATCCACAAGGAGAACCCCAGCTAAGACTCCTAGCAACAGAGGAGAGGGTACTCAAACTGCCCTAACCCTGTAATCAGATTGGTGAATAGCCCAAATATCATTATAGAGCCTTCACCCAATATTTGTTGGAGCCAGAGGCAGATATCTACAACCCAAAACCTGGCCAAGCTCTAGGAATCCAGCCAAAGAGAAGGAGAAGGGAATTTATGAGCAAAGCAGGTAAAGATCATGATGGAGAGATCTACATACAGTGGAACAAAGCTTGTGGAAATTCATGAACTCTAGAACTTCAACTCTGGGGACTCAAGGGGACAGAACTAAGCCCTGAATATATGGCAAACAGTTATGAAGCTTGAACTTAACTTGAGGTCCTTAGATGTAGGACCACAATAAAACCTGGTTTATTATTTAGGTTTATGGAGCTTACTCCTTATGGTGAGATGCCATGCTCAGCCTTAATGCATGGAAAGGGCACCCGGCCCTATACCAACATATTGTGCCAGAGTAGGTTGATTCGGCTATGGGACTAGGGGTGGACTGGGATTAGGAGAAGGGAATGAGAGGCGGCAAAGGAGGTGAGAGGAAGTGTGGGATGGAGATCTGTGGTTAGGATGTAAAATGAATTAAAAATCACAGAAAGCAAAAGCAATATCTATTCTATACTTAGAGAATGAATTTGGAAATGTCCATGTTGATGACATCAATAATAATAAAAACAATAATAATAATATTGATAATAATAAAATTTTTTTTATTTTCATAAAAATAATAAATTCTGGGCCAATAGCTCAGGTTTTTTACTAGCTAACTCTTACATTTTGTTTATTAAACCATTCATAGTAATACATATTCATACAGTGTACAGAAGGATTATCCCACAGCAAAATAAATGATCATTTTCTCTTAGTCAGGAAGCAAGGAGAAAAATGAAGAGACCTAAAGTCTCACAATACTCTTCACTTGCTTAATTTTCTTGAACAAAACCCTACAAAATTATAATTTAGGCTGAAAATCAAGCCTTTGGATACAACTTAAGTTCTAAATGGTAAAGATTGCCAGTTTATTGATTATTAATATGTTATCCTACAAACATAATGTATATTTTTCTTTACTTATAGAATATTTTAAAAACTATATGTAGAACTAAAATTGTCATAATATTGTAATAATTGATATATTAGTATTAAGTAATACACCATTGAAAGAATGAGAAAAGTAATTTTAATAACTTAACACATATTTTTCAGAAATAATCTAATATAACTAGCAATACATATAATGTTGACTGAGGCATAAACATTATCCAAGGGTGGAATATGATTGTGTTGTTTAAAATTTTTTTGAAGCTTCAACCTGAGCTGTTGTTGTTAATAACTGTAAGTAAGCAGTAAATGGTGCACTCATTAATTTTGGTAGGTAATCTGGACAAAAATAAATAGAGAAACCTCAGAACAAACTGACACTATACAGCAAAGGAACCTAAGGGATATCTACAGAAGAAATGACCAAAATGCTAAAGAATACACATTCTTTTCAGCACCACATATAAGCTTCATGAAAATAAATAAATTGTATTGGTTACAAACTGCATTTGTACTTTGGAAAGTGAGATTGGTCATTTAAAATTTAATTACTCTCTGTATAGGGAGTCTGAAGCTTGATTTCATTCCAAAATATTATGGCAGATATGGCCAGAAAAGACAGAAGCTCTTCCATCTATATAATATGTGCAATAACCAGTCATTCTCCCCAAACACATTGCTTACATTTTGTTGTGTGTGAGAGTAATTTCCCTGCATGACTATTTCTAGCCCATAATAAAATATGTTTCCTATTCTGGGAGAATGAAACTGCAAGAATTGCTAAAGGTCATGGGTTCTTTGTTTCAGGGGTACTCTCCAGCATCTTGGATGTTTCAGCAAGGAATGAAAAAGATCTCTCCTATAAGGATGTGTAATAAGCACTTTTCATTTTCTTCTCAGTTGTGATTTCTATTTAAACCAAAGGTATGCACAGTAGAATTTTTTCCTTTTCCACTGATGGTTGCTTTAGTACAGACATTTCTAATTTCTGGATTACTTGTGAAAACATTATGACTTATAATCTAATTACTTTTTACTACTAACAAGAAGAGAGTCAGCAGGTATTGTATAATAGGGAAGATGAAGACTTAAAAAATAACCTGAGCACTAAGTCCTTTCAACAATTAGAATTAGAAAATGATATCCACAGTTCAAAAAACATGAGCTTATGTAAAACCTTATTGAAATAAAAAGAGAAAATATACTCTTTTTATTTTTTTATTATTTTAATTTTAAATAGCTTGTTTTACATGTCAATCCCAGTTCCCTCTCCCTCCCCTCCTCCCACATGCCCCCACCATCCCCCCCATCCTCCCACCCTATCTCCACTTCCTTCCACATAGGGGATATCTAGAGTCTGTCATTTCACTCAGCGTAGGGTCCAGGCACTCCCCTAAGAGTCTAGGCTGAAAGAGCATCCCTCTTTGTGTTATGGAAACATGATGTCTGTTTGTATTCCAGGGATAAACACTGATCCACTGCTCAGGACCCCATAGGTTGCCCAGGCCTCCTCACTCTTTTTTTGCAAAGAAGTGGAGGTTTCTATCTAACCCAATACTTGAAGCCATGGTGATAAAATGCAGTCCTAAACCTGTCTGCTTTACTAAAACATATCACTCAACTGATGTATGTTTTAAATACCTGTAAAGAGCCAGTATCTTAGTCTCCTTTGCTCACACCAAATCTCCTTTCAAGTGGTTTGGATAATGCTTCCTGAGTACCATGTCTCCTTTTTATAGCCATGTCTGAATATTACTGATGACATAACCCATTAATGTCATTTGAAGTTTCACTTTACACTTTAAAAAACAGCACTCAGACACATCTCAAACATTGTCAATCTATGAATCTTTGTCTTATAAGCATGTAGAATTTGTAATATCCTACATTCTATTGACTCTATGTGGTGAGGATTTCCCAGATCTGTTTTTTTGTTTTCTTTCTTTACTACTAGAGTACTCTACTCCAGCTGCCTTTTATCATCTCTCATCTGAGCCACTGCAAATACTTTGTACCTGTTCTTCCTGAATTCATTGAGTTGTCGCTGCAAAACCAATGCCACTAAACTGCGTGTTGAAAAACATGGAAGAATTTTACCTGAAATTACAGGTTTAAAATATTCTAGAACTTTGAAAACGAAGATATTGGTAATATTCTTAGTAACAGAACTTTTAGAGAGGAAACTATAATGAGAGCCTTGAGTATCACCTACAAATACCCACCCCTTTTTGAGACAGGACTGCTTTATGTAGTCATGGTTATCCTTGAACTTGCTATGTAGACCAGGCTGGCTTTGAACTCACAGAAACCCATCTACCACGTCTTCTTCCAGAGTACTGGGACTAGGCACATGAGCTAGCAAACATGGATACAAATTCTTGGTGGGAGGAAAGATTTTAAAAGAGATTGAAAATGAAATCTTATGACCAAAATAGTATAGGTAACATCAATTTTCTTAAAGAGGGAAATTAGAATTAAAATTTGCTTTAAAGTTTTGACTTTGTTCAGCATGTTTCTTTATATGTTTTCAGAAGTTGACAAGCATTATCAGTCTTTGAGAGCACACAGTAAAAGTAGAAAAAAGTACCGAATCCTGAGTGAAGTGAGTCATTCATTTCTCTTCTATATCATGAAATTCAATTCTCCTTTTACCACTACATAATTTAATATTAATATTTTGATCCAGTGTACTACCAAAATTACTTAGCATGAGAAAGACAAAAAGGGATAATGTTGGGGGAAGTCCTGTGCATTTGTCAATAAAGACTGTCTGGCCAATAGGAATCTAGATAGGTGGGACTAGGAGTCCAGGAGGACTCTGGGAAGGAGAAACAGGAGAGAGTCGACATGTGACGCCATGGGGTAGGAGCCCGGAACTATTCTCCGGTAAGAGACATACTTATATTAACAATTATGGGGTAATTACTTAAAGCAGAGCTAGCCAGTAAGAGACAAGCAAGGCCAACAGCTTCATAACTAATATAGTCTCCTGTGTGTTTATTTGGGGACTACAATGTGGCAGAGCCCAGGCGGCTGGCAGGGGATAAACCAAAGCGGCTAACAAGGAAAAGGCTTCTCTTAACAGGATAATCTTCAGAATTTAACTGGCAATGATAATTGTCCTTATAGGTGAACATATTTTTCACAACCACCTGGAAATCAACTGGGGAAGAAATAATGAACAAAAACCATTTAAGTGCTTCTGTGAATTTTATATATTGAAATCTCACATCTGACTGGTTTTCCTAACAATACTTAAGTCATTTTACACTTATTTTAAAGCAAACTGAAATCCTAGTATATTATTCACTTCACAGAAAAAGGGGCTTACAATATTCAGAGAAAAGCATAAACTTTGCAGAAGATAGAGATCTTAACAAATCTTGAAAGGAAAGAGAAGTTTATTAGATAAGATTTACTTTAATACTCATGAAGAAAGAATGTTTTCTTCCCTCCATTTTTTTCAGTAAATGAGACAATAGAGACCATTGGCTGTGACAGATAGATGGGTATATACAGGGCTAATTATTTTGTGATTAGGTAAGTCAAGGGCAATTTCTCTAGTATACTGAGAAATCCTCCAAGTTTCCTCTTTTTTTTAATATTTTTTTTATTTTCCATTTTAAATTTAGATAAGAAACAAGGTTGCTTCACAAGTCAGTATGAGGTCCCTCTCCCTTTCCCTCCCCTCCTCCCGTGCCCTCCCCCCATCCCCCCCTGTTATCCCCTCATTCCCCCAGGGAGGGTGAGGCCCTCCATGGGGGTGTCCATAGTCTGTCATTTCATATAGGGCAGGGCCTAGACCCTTCCCCAAGAGTTCAGGGTGAGAGTGCACCTCACATTGTTCTATGGGAGTCCAGAGACCATGTGTATACTTGGGATGGGTACTGATCTGCTGTCCAAGGCTCAATAGATTACCTAGGCCTCCTCACTGACACCCAGATTCAGGGGGTCTTGATCAGTCCCATGCTGGATTCCCAGGCTGATGCCTGGGATTCAAGAGTTAACCTTTGTCTGGTCAGCTGTTTCTGGGGGTTCAACCAGCCCAGTCTTAATCCCTTTGATCATCAGTCCTCCCTCTCTGATACTGGCTTTCTTGAGTTCAGCTCAGTACTTAACCAGCCAGTAAATGAAGTTTCTGTTTCCCAGACTCTCTGGCCATAGGACTGTAGGCTGGCAATCCCCAGATCTATGTCTAAAATCCATATATGAGAGAGTACATGCCATGTTTCTCTTTTTGTGACTGGGTTACCTCACTCAGGATGGTTTCTTCTAGTGTCATCCATTTGCCTGCGAATCTCATGATTCCATTATTTTTTTCTGCTGAATAGTACTCCATTGTGTAGATGTACCACATTTTCTCTATCCATTCTTCGGGTGAGGGACATCTAGGTTGCTTCCAAGTTCTGGCTATTACAAATAAAGCTGCTATGAACATAGTGGAACAGACATCTTTGTTATATGAATGGGCATCTTTTGGATATATGCCTAAGAGTGCAGTTGCTGGGTCTTGTGGTAGGTTTATTCCCATTTTTCTGAGGAATCTCCATACTGCTTTCCAAACTGGCTGAACCAGTTGGCACTCCCACCAGCAATGGAGGAGTGTCCCCCTTTCACCACATCCTCTCCAGCATAAATTGTCATTGGTGTTTTTGATTTTAGCCATTCTGACAGGAGTGAGATGGTATCTCAGAGTTGCTTTGATTTGCATTTCCCGGATGGCTAAGGATGTTGAGCACTTTCTCAAGTGCCTCTCAGCCATTTTAGACTCCTCTATTGAAAACTCTCTATTTAGTTCTGCAGCCCACTTCTTAATTGGGTCCTTTGCTGTTTTGGAGACTTGCTTCTTGAGTTCTTTGTAAATTTTGGAGATCAACCCTCTGTCAGATGTGGGATTAGTGAATATTTTTTCCCATTCTGTGGGCTGCCTTTTTGTCTTGCTGACTGTGTCCTTTGCCTTACAGAAGCTTCTCAGTTACAGTAGGTCCCATTTATTAATTGTTGATCTCACTGTCTGTGCTACTGGTGTTATGTTCAGGAAGCTGTCTCCTGTACCAATTCTTTCAAGGGTACCACCCACTTTGTCTTCTAAGAGGTTCAGTGTGGCTGGATTTATGTTGAGGTCTTTGATCCATTTGGACTTAAGTTTTGTGCATGGCGATAGACATGGATCGATCTGCATTCTTCTACATGCCAGTCTCCAATTATGCCAGCACCATTTGTTGAAGATGCTTTCTTTATTCCATTGTATACTTTTAGCTTCTTTGTCAAAGATCAGATGTTCGTACGTGTGTGGGTTAATACCCGGATTTTCAATTCGATTCCATTGGTCTGCCTGTCTATTTTTGTGCCAATACCAAGCTGTTTTCAGGACTATAGCTCTATAATAGAGCTTGAGGTCAGGGATAGTGATGCCTCCGGACATTGCCTTGTTGAACAGGGTTGTTTTGGCTATCCTGGGTCTTTTGTTTTTCCATACAAAATTGATTATTGTTCTTTCAAGGTCTGTGAAGAATTGTGCTGGGATTATAATGGGGATAGCATTGAATCTGTAGATTGCTTTTGGCAGGATTGCCATTTTTACTACATTGATCCTACCTATCCAAGAGCATGGGAGATCTTTCCATTTTCTGAGGGCTTCTTTAATTTCTTTCTTTAAAGATTCAAAGTTCTTACGATACAGGTCTTTCACTTGTTTGGTTAGCGTTACCCCAAGGTATTTTATGTTGTTTGTGGCAATTGTAAAGGGTGATGTTTCTCTGATTTCTCTTTCAGCCCTTTTATCATCTGTATATAGTAGGGCTACTGACTTTCTTGAGTTGATCTTGTAACCTGCCACTTTGCTGAAGGTGTTAATCAGCTGTAAGAGTTCCCTGGTAGAGTTCTTTGGGTCATTGATGTAAACTATCATATCGTCTGCAAACAGTGAAAGTTTGACTTCTTCCTTCCCAATTTGTATCCCCTTGATCCCCCTTTGTTGTCGTATGGCTACAGCTAGAACTTCAAGTACCATGTTGGAAAGGTATGGAGAGAGTGGACAGCCTTGTTTTGTTCCTGATTTTAGAGGAATTGCGTTGAGTTTCTGTCCATTTAGTTTGATGTTGGCTGTTGGTTTACTGTATATGGCTTTTATTATGTTTAAGTATGTCCCTGTTATCCCAGATCTCTCCAAGACCTTTATCATGAAGGGCTGTTGGATTTTGTCAAAGGCTTTTTCAGCATCTAGTGAGATGATCATGTGATTTTTGTTTTTCAGCTTGTTTATATGGTGGATTACGTTGATGGATTTTCGTATGTTGAACCATCCCTGCATCCCTGGGATGAAACCTACTTGATCGTGGTGAATGATTGTTTTGATGTGTTCTTGGATCCGATTTGCCAGTATTTTATTGAGTATTTTTGCATCAATGTTCATGAGGGATATTGGTCTGAAGTTCTCTTTCTTGGTTGTATCTTTGTGTGGCTTGGGGATCAAGGTTATTGAAGCCTCATAGAAAGAGTTTGGCAAAGACCCTTCTGCTTCTATTGTATGGAACACTTTGAGAAGAATTGGTATAAGCTGTTCTTTGAATTTGTGGTAGAATTCTGCACTGAGGCCATCTGGACCTGGACTTTTTTTGGTTGGGAGACTTTTGATGACAGCTTCTATTTCCATAGGGGTTATAGGTCTGTTTAAATTGCTTATCTGTTCTTGATTTAGTTTTGGCAAATGATAGCTGTCCAGGAAGTCATCCATTTCCTTTAAATTTTCGAATTTTGTGGAGTACAGGTTTTCAAAGTATGACCTAATGATTCTCTGGATTTCCTCAGAGTCTGTTGTTATGTCCCCCTTTTCATTTCTGATTTTGTTAATTTGCGTGTTCACTCTCTGCTGTTTGGTAAGTTTGGACAAAGGTTTGTCTATCTTGTTGATTTTCTCAAAGAACCAACTCTTCGTTGCATTGATTCTTTGTATTGTTTTCCTGGTTTCTACTTTGTTGATTTCAGCCCTCAATTTGATTATTTCCTGGTGTCTACTCCTCCTGGGGGAGTTTGCTTCTTTGTGTTCTAGAGCTTTTAGCTGTGATGTTAATTCTCTGGTATAGCTGTTTTCCTGTTTCTTCATGTGAGCACTTAGTGCTATGAACTTCCCCCGTAGCACTGCTTTCAAAGTGTCCCATAGGTTTGGGTATGTTGTGTCTTCATTCTCATTGAATTCGAGGAAGTCTTTAATTTCTTTTTTTATTTCCTCTTTGACCCAGGGATGGTGCAGTTGAGCATTATTCAATTTCCATGAGTTTGTAGGTTTTCTGCAATTTGTGTTGTTGTTGAATTCTAATTTTAAGGCATGGTGGTCTGATAAGATGCATGGAGTTATTCCAATTTTTTTGTAGCTGCTGAGGTTTGATATGTTGCCAAGTATGTGGTCGATTTTTGAGAAGGTTCCATGTGGTGGTGAGAAGAAGGTATATTCTTTTTTATGTGGATGAAATGTTCTATAGATATCTGTTAATCCCAGTTGGGTCATTACTTCTATTAGACCCTTTGCTTCTTTGTTGAGTTTCTGTCTGGTATTCTTGTCTAGTGGTGAGAGTGGTGTGTTGAAATCTCCCACTATAACTGTGTGGGGCTTTAGATGAGATTTAAGTTCTAATAATGTTTCTTTAACGAATGTGGATGCCTTTGTATTTGGGGCATAGATGTTCAGGATAGACACTTCATCTTGGTGGGTTTCACCTGTGATGAGTATGTAATGACCTCCTTCATCTCTTTTGATTGATTTTATTTTAAAGTCTAGTTTGTTAGATATTAGGATTGCTACCCCTGCTTGTTTCTTGGGTCCATTTGATTGAAAAATTTTTTCCCAACCTTTAACTCTCAAGTAATGTCTGTCTTTGAAGGTGAGGTGTGTTTCTTGTATGCAGAGCAGAAGGAAGGGTTCTGTCTTCGAATCCATTCTGCTAGTCTGTGTCTTTTTATGGGTGAGTTAAGGCCGTTAATATTGAGGGATATTAATGACCATTGATTGCTCATCCTTCTTCGATTTGCGATGGTTGTTGTTGGTGGAATTATGGGTGGAATTTCGCCCCTTTGTTCTTTTGGCTGTTGGTAGAGAGGGATTCTCTAATGCTTATGTTTTTCTGGTTGTAGTTAGCTTCCTTGGGTTGGAGTTTTCCTTCCAAAATTTTCTGTAGGGCTGGGTTAGTGGACACATATTGGTTGAATCTAGTTTTGTCATGGAATATCTTGTTTTCTCCGTCTATAGTGATTGAGAGCTTTGCCTGGTATAGTAGTCTGGGCTGGCATCCATGGTCTGTTAGTGTAGGTAGAATATCTATCCAGGACCTTCTGGCTTTCAGAGTTTCCATGGAGAAATCAGGTGTAATTCTGATAGGTCTGCCTTTATATGTTACTTGACCTTTTTCCTTAGCTGCTCTTAATATTCTTTCTTTATTCTGTATGTTTGGGGTCTTGATTATTATGTGGCGAGGGATTTTTTTTTGTGGTCCACTCTATTTGGTGTTCTGTAGGCTTCTTGTACCTTCATTGGCATGTCTTTCTTAAGGTTGGGAAAGTTTTCTTCTATGATTTTGTTGAACATGCCTTCTGCCCCTTTGAGGTGGATTTCTTCTCCTTCTTCTATACCTATTATTCTTAGGTTTCGTCTTTTCATGGTGTCCCATAATTCCTGGATGTTTTGTGTTAAGGATTTGTTGGATTTAAGGTTTTCTTTGGTTGATAAATCCATTTCTCCTAATGTATCTTCAACACTTGAGATTCTCTCTTCCATCTCTTCTATTCTGTTGGTAATGCTTGTATTGGTAGTGCCTGACTGTTTGTCCAGCTTTTCTATTTTCTGCCTTTCTTCAGATTGTGTTTTTTTTAGTGTCTCTATTTCAGTTTTAACCCTTGCAGCATTTGCATTGCTTCTTGCAATTTTCTGTTTATCTGTTCGTCCATTTGTTGCCTTTTATGAATTTTTTGGTTTGTTCTTTCTTCCATTTCTTGCATTTTTTGGTTTGCTTTTTGTTCCATTTCTTGGATTTTGTGCTTTGTTTCTTCTTCCATTTCCTGCCTTTTTTGGTTTGTTTCTTCCTCCATTTTTTTCATTTTTTGCTTTGTTTTTTCTACCATTTCTTGCATTTTTTGCTTTGTTTCTTCTTCCATTTCCTGCCTTATTTTGTATGTTTCTTCTTCTAATTCTTGCATTTTTTGCTTTGCTTTTTCTTCCATTTCTTGCATTTTTTGCTTCAGTTCTTCTTCCATTTCGTGCCTTTTTTGGTTTGTTTTTTCTTCCAATTCTTGCATTTTTTGGTTTGTTTTTTCTTCCATTTCTTGCATTTTTTGGTTTGTTTTTTCTTCCATTTCTTTGAGGGATTTTCCAATATCCTCTTTTAGGGCCTCTATCATTTTCATGAAAGTGCTTTTAAGGTCGTTCTCTTCTGCTTCCTTCTCGTTGGAATATTGGGGTCTTGCTGGTGTGGAGTCTCTAGAATCTGGCGGTGTCATATTTGTTTTTCTGTTGCTGACTGTGTTTTTGTATTGTCTCTTTCCCATCTCTTCTTTTAGTGGGTGCAGAAAGAGCCCCTTCCTGGTCTGGGGACCAGAGTTCCCTTTTGGTGGGTGCTAGTAAGTCCAGTAATCTGGTGGTTCTTCTATGCCTTGTCCAAATGCTGGTCCGTGGGTAGAGAAGAAGAACAGGAATCTGGGGCGCTTAGCCTCCTACCTGGTCCCCTGGACCCTATGCTGGGTCCTGTTGTACCTGATCCGGAACAGCTACTCCCCTGGTCTCCCTGGCTCCTGTAGTTTCCTGGTCTCTTTGGTGGGAGAGAAGATCTGGAGTCTGGGGTGCTTGGCGCCCGCTGGGATTGGGAGCTCTGTGCAGTTCCCAGGCGATCTGCAGGCTCTGGAACACAGGCCGGGAAGCTGGCCTGTTTACCTGATGATGCCAGAGGGACAGCTACTTCCCTGTGCGCCCAGCCTCCTCTCCTTTCCTGGAATCGTTGGTGGGAGAGAAGATCTGGAGTCTGGGGTGCTTGGCTCCCGCCGGGATTGGGAGCTCTGTGCAGTTCCCAGGCGATCTGCAGGCTCTGGAACACAGGCCGGGAAGCTGGCCTGTTTACCTGATGATGCCAGAGGGACAGCTACTTCCCTGTGCGCCCAGCCTCCTCTCCTTTCCTGGAATCGTTGGTGGGAGAGAAGATCTGGAGTCTGGGGTGCTTGGCTCCCGCCGGGATTGGGAGCTCTGTGCAGTTCCCAGGCGATCTGCAGGCTCTGGAACACAGGCCGGGAAGCTGGCCTGTTTACCTGATGATGCCAGAGGGACCCAAGTTTCCTCTTTTTAAGTCATTTTTTAAAAGGTGCCAGCTCATTTTTTTTAGTCATCAATGTTCATTTACTTTCAGCTTAGTACTGACAAAGAAGAATTTTGCTTAACTGTTCTTCGCCTACTTCTAAGATTTCCTAAAATAATATAAATGCAATTTACTATAATTTCTCTTTTTGGTTTTGAATTCCATTTTTTATTTACAAATCATTTTTTATTTAAATTAGAAACAAGCTGCTTCACATGTCAATCCCAGCTCCCTCTCCCTCCCCTCCTCCCCCAGCCTGCTATCAACCCCCAACCCAAACCCAATGCCCACTCTGCTTCCTAGGGATGGTGAGGCCTTCCATGGGGGATATCCAAAGTCTGTCAGATCACTCAGGGCAGGGTCTAGGCCCTCCCCAATGTGTCCAGACTGAGAGAGCATTCCTCCATGTTGAATGGTCTCCCAAACTCCATTCATAAGCCAAGGATGAATACTGATCTACTACCCAAGGCTCCATAGATTGCTGAGGCCTCCTCAATGACATCCAAATTTAGGGGGTCTGGATCATTCCCAAGCTGACCTCTTAGTCACCAGTCTGGGGCCCATGGACTCACACTTATTAAGTTCAGCTGTTTCTGTGGGTTTCACCATCCCAGTCTTGACCCCTCTGCTCATCACTCCTCCCTCTCTGCAAGTGGGTTCCATGAGTTCAGTTATGTTTTAAGCTGTGGGATTGTTGCCTCTGCTTCAATCAGCTACTGAATGAAGGATCTGGGATGGCATATAAGGTGGATGTCAATCTCATTTATGGTAGCCTCTCCACTATTGCTTAAATTGCAAGTTGGTGTCATCCTTGTAAATCTCTGAAAATCTCACTAGTGCCAGATCTCTCCTCAAAGCTATAATGACTCCACTATTCCATGTCTAAAATCCATATATGAGTTAGTACACACCATGTTTGTTTTTTTGTGACTGGGTTACCTCACTCAGGATGGTTTCTTCTAGTGCCATCCATTTGCTGTTAAATTTGAAAATTCCATTGTTGTTGTTTTTCCCACTGCGTAGTACTCCATTGTGTAAATGTACCACATTTTCTCGATCCACTCTTCAGTTGTGGGGCTTCTAGGTTGCTTCCAGTTTCTGGATATTACAAATAATGCTGCCATGAACATAGTGGAACATACATCCTTGTTGTATGAATGCACATCTTTTGGGTATATGCCTAAGAGTGGAATTGCTGGATTTTGTGGTACACTGATTCCAATTTTCCTAAGGAATCTCCATAATGATTTCCAAAGTGACTATATGAGTTGACTTTCCCACCAGCAATTAAGGAGTGTTACCCTTTCTCCACATGCTCTCCAGCACAAACTGTCATAGGTGTTTTTGATTTTAGCCATTCTGACAGGAGTGAGATGGAATCTCAGATTTGTTTTGATTTGCATTTCCCTGATGGCTAAGGATGTTGAGCACTTTCTTAATTGTCTATCAGCCATTTTAAACTCTTTTACTAATTCACTGTTTAGTTCTGTACACCACTTTTTAATTCAATCATTCGGTATTTTGGAGATTTGCTTGTTGACTTCTTTGTAAATTTTCAAGATCAGTCCTCTGTCAGATATGGGGTTATTGTTATTTTTTCCCATTCTGTGGGCTGCCTTTTTGTCTTGTTGATTGTGTCTTTTGCCTTACAGAAGCTTGTCAGTTTCAGGAGGTTCCATTTATTAATTGTCAATCTCAGTATCTGTGCTACTGGTATCATGTTCTGGAATTGGTCTCCTGTACCAATCGTTCAAGGGTACCTCCCACTGTCTCTTTTAGCAGTTTAGTGTTGCTGGATTTATGTTGAGGTCTTTGATACATTTGGGCTTAAGTTTTTTGCATAACATATAATCATTTTCTGCTGTTAAAAAACTAATGCCAATGTTAATTGCTTATCAAATTTATATTCCTTAAAATAAATTTGTGCCCCCTAAAAAAAATCTTTGATGGAACTACAACAGACGTTATTCACATTGGAACAATCAATAATCAACACTCACTATTGTCATTTAGCAAATTATGTTGGGATTGCATAATGTCACAGGGTTAGGATCTTCCAAACTGAGATGACCTATTTGTGTGTGTGTGCATCTGTGTGTTTGTTGTTTTTGTTGCTATTTTTTGTTTGTTTTCTCTACATTATAAGTGCAGAAAATATTGTGTACACTGCTTTATATATGCTAATTTTTTTCCTGTACACTGCTTCACGTTTCTGGTGTTAAGATGAACAGAAATTACAACTGATATTTAATAAACTCACAATACATTATACATGAAGGGTTTTTTTCTTTCAATTGAGAATTTAAGTCTTTCTTTCTATCTTGGATTGTTTAACAGTCATAAAAAATTACTGAGATTTGTGCAATAATTAGGCAATTCAGCCTCACCCAAAGATTGTTTTCAAAATTTAAATTCAATCAATGAAAGTGTGGTCTTAATGTATGATACGCTTGAGGTAAGTTTTCATTATTCTTACACAATGTATTTGAATAATATTATGTATTGTTAATTATAATATTTGTGATATAGCTTTGCACAAAGCATTTAATTTGTACTCATTGCCAATAATTATGTGACTATGAGTAACATTTTTGTAAGGTACTTTATTGTCATTCTTTTAAAGGTGTGGCTTCCTAAGCAGTTTTTTATTACAGGGACAATTTATGTGATTAGATATTTTAAATATTAGGTCAGGAAATTAATTTTCATCTTAATTAGTGCCCACAGCAATGATGATATTAATAATCAATTTAGCTAATTGCATTTTAGCAAAGAGAGTTGGATTGCATTTTATGTGATGCTGGTATGTCAAGGTCAGCACATGCCCCATCAATATCCAGGAAGCAGTTGAAGATATAGTGAAGAAATTTATTTATACTTTCAAATTTGAAAATACCAACCAAGAGAGACTTCTTTTGGTGGTCTATCACAGAATAAAGTGGTTTTTTATCATGACATAAGTGTTTATTAGAAGCCTATACTCTGACAAAAATAACTATAAGGAGTATCATTCTTCTTTAGAGTTATGACTATCTAGATAAACTTTTTGTTTCCCATTAATTAGCTCTGTCTTTGAGAAAATCAGAGCAGTCCAGGAAAGATTCTGAAATTTCTTGGAATAACATGAAATAAAATATAATATGATACGGTGTACTTAGATATATTTCATAAAAAGTGTAATTCCTCAAGAGGTATTAATATTTTCCAATTAAGGTTACCTGTGTAATTGGTATACATTTTTTGAAATGTAGAAGTCAATATCCTTATAGAATATTTTTGGCAATTAAATAATCCTTTAATTTAGCAATATGTGATCTGGCTTTGTCACCACAGCTCAAGGTTATAACGTTAGTCTAAATGAAGGAAATGAGCTCTGCATGTTCCCCCTATAATTGTAACAATAAATGAAAAACAATACCCATACCATAATTCCCCTTTTTCCATTAACAAGAGATCAGCTGTGATCATTAGCCAATTATAAACAATCCCATTTAAATGAAAACAAAGATTTATAAACAAAATGGGAATTAGGACTGTGATGACAAAATAATTATCAGTCTAATCTCTTTAATGTACATTATTCAGTTGTATATGTGTGTGTATGCTTCTTGATGTTGATATATGGTGGAAAAAGTATATTAGCAAGTTTCAGCCTAAAGGAACTTCCAGAGAGGTTCTTGTAAATAAGCATCCCTACAGTCAAATTTGCAGGAAGACTTCCCTATAATTTTCCTTGGGATCACCTTCAAAGCACAAGTCTTGTGCTTTATCAAGACTTTTAGGAGTCAAAGGAAGACAGAACAAGATGGATTCAGAGAAGTCAAAGGAAACAGTAGTTATGACTTGGTTATATGAACCACACTCCAGGGCAGACCAAATGTTCTGGAGAAGATCAATGTTCAACTAAGACTCCATATTTTAGTGGCTTTTTTCGTTACCATTTAAAAATTTTTTTCTTTGCATGTTTCACATGATGCATCCCAATCCCATTCATTTATCCATTAATTTGTACCCACTCTCTGCCCTTGAAACCTTCACAAAAAATAAAATTTAAGAGAAAAAAGAAAGGAAAATTCAATCTTGTCATGGAAACTGTAGAATGACACAGTGAGTCACACACTAACACTTTTATCCATGAATGTTTACTTTCAAGTGTTCGTTGCAAAAATCATTGGACTGGTTGCAGGCCTCTGGTTTCTGCTACACTATTGATGCTGGGCCCTCACTGAAAATCCTCTTGGTTATTCTACTGTTACCTGTGTTACAGAGATCATACATCTTTGGGTCTGCAGGACAGTCATCTCATGTGCTCCAGCAGATCACAAATGGGGAAGATGGATGTTGGGGTGGGCCAAGTCATAACCCTGGTTCTAGGTCTGGGTAGTTGTAGCATAGTTATCCCGCCAGCTCTCCCTCGTCCTCATTACCAGGGTAACCACTCCTGAATTGCTTTGACTAGTTCACCCCTCACAGAGATGAGCAAGGGGTTGAGTCAGTTCTTCTGCTTTCATGATTTGTCTTCAAGGTCTGTTTTCCCATCCTATCCTCGGGGCTTGCTCTAATGCTTTGTCCAGGCATGACATAGTGGCCACTCTCCAAAGTGATACAGCTGATAGAGGTCAGGAATAGCTTTCCTGCTCTTATGAACTCAGGGCCAGCTCTCTCACCTGCCTTAGTCTTTGTCAAGGAATGCTGTCTCTCCCATGCCCATTCCACCACTTAGCAGTTGAGTAATGGAAGCAGTTCTCACATGCACACAGCTTCATGGTTGGCTCACTCATACATCTGCCAATGAGGTTGGTTCTATTGTCTTGCCCATGCAAGGTACAGGACCTGCTCTCCTAAGAGTTGCAGCTGCTGGTGGGCAGGACCAGATCTCCTGTTCTTATGGCCTTAGGGCCAGATCTCCCATATGACTCAAGCGTTTTTGGGTGGGGACAATCTCTGCCTGCCCATGCCACCATAGGACAGATAAAAGGCAGAACCACTTCTCCATTGTTCACATTCCCTAAGCTTACCCTGCCCTTATCAATGGGGTCAGCTCCTCTATGCTAGCTAGAAGAGGTGCAGAGACCAGTTTCCTCAGTTTTTCAGCTCTGTTACTACTTTTATGAGACAGAAAAAAAAAACAGAAATTGGGTAGGTAAGGAAGAGGGGAAGATCTAGAAGGAGAAGCAGGATGGAAAATAATATGTGAAAAACATCCTTTAAAATTTTCAAAAATTAATTAAAATGTGAATAAAAAGAAAAAGTAATGTTATGAATACATTTCCAAATTAAATGTCAATTTCAATATGTTGATAACTTTGTGGGAATACCATTTTCCTAGATTATTTATACCTTTTAGAATGTGTAAATTATTCAATTTGAGGACAATAAAGAAATATGAAAGTAACACATTTAAAAATTCATTTGAGCTTATAGTTTATACCTCAATAGTAAAAATGCCTGAAAGCCAGGCTAAAAGAAATATCAATATGTAGCCCTCCAATGAACAAATAACTAGGATCATAATGTGAAAAATTAAGATGGTAGATCACACATCTATCCTGAAAGCAAGGTGTCTTCTGAGACCCATACGACCTCCCTGCTTTATACAGCTCAGAAGGCAATAGTTGGTAGAATGGAAGCCTGTGATATTAATGAAATTCTGGAGGCTCTTTGAGCTACTGTCACAGTAACCTTTGACCTCTGGCATTAGAGTTTTCTTCTTTAGGAAAATCAAGAAGGGCGATAAACCTCAGTGCACTTGATCCCAGAAAACAATCTGATTCTTACATAGATGATTTGAGCACTAGAGCTTCCTAAAGACACTGCCTTATGATTTCTTCAAACTCTATGTCTTGGTACAGGCTGGTGCTTTTCCATGACACAAGATATTAATACCTGCTCTGATTTTTCACACTTATCTTTAAAACTCTTAGATCTACTTTAACGTCCTTTATCTATGTTCAACTGAATAGAATTTAATACCAGAGCCTTTAAGGCCCTTTGAAACATAGCCATTTGTGTTTTGTTTTTTTGAAGCCTTATTTGTCTCCCATTTTTATACAGATAAAAGTTTTCCCTCAACTGTAATATATACTTCATCTAATTTGTTCATTTTTGATGACCAAGATTGCATACATTTCATATATATCCTATTATAAGTATATATAGACATATTTAATTAAGAGAAAATTTTGGTAACATTGTTAATAATTCCTTTAATATAGCACACTGTTTTATCTGATATTTTGTATTTATTTATCTATGGTTTTGTGCATATGTTTATAAAAGAGCCACAGCACTTGAATAGATGTCAGAGGACAACTTGAGCGTACTTGGCAAAAAGTACTTTTTAAAATAAGGCGTGTCACCAGACTTTCTCTTCTGTTTCTAATAATGAAAAAATAGTACTAATCAGTAACAAATACAAAATCCCTAAATAAAATGCTATTGAGATTCTTGACTATGTAATTACTAACATATGATATTTAACTAATACTTATTGGCATGTCAGTGATTATTTTTCTTTTTATAAGTGCATGCCCAGTTAACATAGAGTAATACATAAAAACAAAGCTGTCAGAAACTCATTTCAATGATTTCAATGGATTTTAGCTGCTTTTTACATATTTACACACAAGTAATTATGTGCACATATTTTGTTTCTGTTTTTAGTAAAACCATCATGAATATATGTGTAGATCTGTAACCTATATTTGTATTACATAGCTCTGCAATTTTCTCATAGGTGAGGAGAGGTCTTCAAGGAAATGTGAAAGCAGATTTACCTCTCATTTCATTAAATAGTCTTACTTTGGTCTCAAATAGTAAGCAACTTTAAAAACCATAAGAGAACGAAGGAAGTAAGAAGTAATGGAAGCAAGGGTATAGGAAAAAAGTAAATAATTGACTATAAATCAGTCTTAAGAAATAGAAACAATGTGACCACTCTAATTATTAGATTACAGTCTTTGGGGAAAATTAATGTTTAATTAATTGAAAATTTCCTTCTGTCCATTAATTCGTTAGACTTTTAAACATAGAACAAAAGCTTCCATAAGAATTCTAGCCTTAATCCTGCCTCAAATAGATGGTGGGACAGACTGAGCAGACTTGCTCGGGAAGGCCTTACCCTCTCCATGGAGCAGATGGGAGGAGGGGGAGTGAATGAGTAGGAGGAGAGGAGGGAGGGGCAACTGGGATTGGAATGTAAAATATAAATTAATAGGAATAAAAAACAAAGAAGTCTAGTCATGTTCTATCCACTAACTATTAAATTTTCAAAAATGTGTATTTAATATCATTTAGTAATAAATATGTTCCTTTTATTAATTAGGATTGGCTGGTGTTTTTGACTTTTAAAAGTTCCTAAACATTTTATTTTTGTTTCTATAACTTAAATGTCTACTGTAGTAGTAGATGCAAAGAATACATATACTTATAAAAGTGATTCAACATGTATTTTACTTAAAATAATGCTTTAATGATTTCATTTTCATATTAATTTAATTTTGGCTAACTCCTTGCCAGATATAGTTACATGAAAATATTATTTTTATTGTTATGCTATTGATTGTAAATTCATAGAGATAAAACTATTAGTTTTAATCTTTCCATTAACTTGAACATTAATCTATATAATATTAAGTGCACTGCCTTTATAAATAGTTTATATTATTTCAAGTTATTTGTAAATATTATAAAAATTTATAAAACAATAACTACAGTAAGGCAATAGCATGATTACCAGACAGAACTGAGTCAACTTCTACATATTTCAATGGCCTGAAAACAAATAATTAAGAACACCACAATAGAAATAGCCTTTATTAAAAAGTTGTTGCTTTATAAGTAATAGTGATACTTATGATTAAATATGTAATAAATGCAAGTGTTATCTCACATGAAATTCTACTGCTACATAAAACCTTCTCTAGAGTAATAGCCTTCAATAGGATGTCTTTATCAAATGCCTTTCCTCAGGGTGCAAGAATTTACATGGTAGCAGATGTTTAAAGGTGACAAGTGTCTGAGGGAATGCATGACTCCAAGGAAACTATATTTTTCAGAAACATCATAGTGAATGTACATATGATTTCACTGTTATAGCATGAACAAGACCATTTAAAGCCACAAGAATTCCAGTACAGAGAAGAATAAGTGAATACAAAGCTCCATCCCTATACAAGACATCATTTCCGATTGATAGCCGCTAGGAAAGCGACAATCAGTTTTCTTTGATGGAGTAACACTGGGTATTCATACTGCATGGAAGGCTCTGTGTCTAGGATTAAATGGGCAAAACAAAATGAACTCGATGTTTTTTGCATACTTTTTGCTTTTGTTCTCCATTTGATTTTATTTTTAATATTTTGATAGATTAAAAAAACAAAATTAGATAGGCAGTGAAGTTGTTATCTTGGAGGATTTGGGGGAAGTGAATGATCTGATTAAAATATATAAAAAGTAAACAAAAACAGTGTTCTTAGATTCATTTGCTTTATACATGATGTTATAGTGTGGAAGAAATTGTTGTTTTGACTTGTCTCTTCTTATCCTCAGGTTATTCAGCTTCGTTGGGACCAATAGATCAAATTCCAAAATGGTGTACATTTTTGCATTGTACATTTGTGTTACTGGACATAAGAGCCCCTCCAAGTAGATTTGGTTTTGATGTGACACCCATCTTGTAAATTTGGTAGCTACATTTAAAATAAGCATTCCAAAAAGAAACATCTATTATAGTAGAAATGCTAGTCATTTGCATTCTATTCCTGACAACTGTTAAAAGAAAAGTCATCACAGGATCCAACTTCATGGCAGGATGCATGGTTCCTACCTGTAGGTTTCAAGTTTACCAAATAATTTAGAGACATACCAAGACTGGCATAGAATCTATAGTGTGCTTTTTTGTACTAGGCTATCTAACTTTATTTTAGAAATCAGAAATAGAGGACGGGTGGAATGAGACCATAAAAATTAATGAACCAGGGCTGGTTTACTTTCGTGCAACATGCAAAATATCAGTAATGACTACAGTAATCAAATGGTTTGTTTTCACCTAAGTCAAACAGTCTAGGCAAGAGCAGTTTCTTGCCCAAATGGCTAATCTTGCCATGTTGAAAGCAAACTCCATAACAAGTTTCTTCGATGCCCATCTTCCTCTCAGATATAATTGGTGCTGCCAGGAGCAGACATTTCTCATTGTCAAAAAAAACCCTAGACCATTTTAAATGCCATGTTCTGAAGGTCTTTCAGAGGTTTGAAGACTGTCTATCTGTCTCAAATATATTTCTGTATATCTAGAAAACCTAACTTACCTAACTATAAATTCTGACTATTATAAGTAAATATCTATTGTCTGTATTTAATTATGCATTACATTTTAAAAGAACAGTATAAGTACAATACTTAGTCAAGAGGAGAAATATACTTATCACAAAATTGACCTTGATTTTGTCTCAATAAATGAAAAACAATACCCATACCATAATTCCCCTTTTTACCATTAAAAGAGATTTTTCTGGCCATGTGTCTTATCTGTAAAACCGTGGCTGTTTTAAACTGCCGTTTCAAGATGGCGGGTGTAAGAGAGATTCCAGCTTACCACCTCAGTCCATGCTGACATCCAGCAAAGGCTGCCACTTCCAGCTGTATGTACACACCTTTCAATCATTAGCAGAGTCTCTTAAAACAACCTTGCTGGTTTTTTTTTTTTTAATGCCGAGTCAGGAAGACTCCCATAAGCGAGCCGCGTGAATCTCGGCATGTTGCTAGCAAAACAGAGCACACCTGAGAAAAATGCTGCTACCAAAATCTGTGCTTCTCTCTGTTCTTCTGTTTCTAAAATTCCTTTAAAGCTTTTGTCATTCTGCGTGGAAATTCATCATCCCACTCCTGATCACCATTATTCACTAATCTGAATTTACTATAAAGAGCAAAACACAATTTGGGGGAACAAATTTTTTTATTGCAAAAGTAAGTGCAATTTTGTTTATTTGGAACAACTTTGTTAAAGCTAGATGAAAAACATATTTTGTAACAATAGAAAAATATATCTAGGACTCAGAAACAAAGTATTTCTTGTTAAGAGACATTGGTGTTTTAGTTACAAGTAAATATAAGGAAGAAAAATTTCTTTTCATGAGAATAGACCATGGTAAAAAAATAATACTAAAACTATAGTTGATGATTTTTATAATCTAAAGATATGTCCTAATAAAATATAGTTGCTACAGACTGAAATAATACATAACTGACTTTTCAAATCTTTTGAGAGATGATCGTGCTAATAGATTTAAATAAGCTCTATGAGTTAGGAGTTAAGGAAATGGCTCATTGGATGAAGACATTTTTTAGTATATGAGTGAATTTGATGCCACTTTGACACAAGCTACACTCATCAGAGAGCAGGGAGCCTCAACTGAGAAAATATCTACATAAGATGAATCTTTAGAAACCTTGTGGTAATTTTATGGATGACTGATGCGGAAGGGCCCCAGTCATTTTGGGTGCAGAAAGCCCTGGCCTGTCCTTGGTTCTATAAGGAAGCAAGCTAAGCATGTCATGGTGAGCATGCTAGAGAACAGCACTCCTCCATGGCCTCTGTGTCAGCGTTGGCTACTGGTTCATGCCCTGTGAGAGTTCCAGCCTTGACTGCATTTGATGATGAACTCATATGAAACTGTGAATTTAATAATTTCCTCCTCAACTTACTATTGGAAATGTTATTTGATCACAGCAGTATTAACCCAACTAAGACACCAAGACACATGACCTAAGTGTGATTGATCATCAAGGTCCAAATAGTGAACCAATACATCAGACTTTCACAAGTTGTCCTCTGATTTCTACAAGCATGTGTGTGTGTGTGTGTGTGTGTGTGTGTGAATGGTGAATGTATATGTGTATGCACACACTAAAAACCAATATAAAAATATTTTAGTTAACTACCGATGTGAAAATTATGAGAAAAGTTAGTAATCATGAACTTATCTTACTTTACTGTGTATTCTTGTGTGCTGTAACATGATAAATTCCTACCTTCCTTTCATGCTTAGACCCAATTTTATTACAGATGGTTTCTTCTCTGTTGCTTCCTCTTTCTTATACATAATATCTTCACAAGTTTTGTTCTTTCCATCCTTTAAAACAATGTTTCAAGAATACATTATTTATTTAAGTGTTAGAGAAAAAAGGCTCATTTGCAATTTGTCAAATTCATTTATAATCATACTTTTTACTCTCAAAGTCATTAACAAGCTTGTCTAATTTGGTTCATCTGAAAAACTGATGAGCAGACACTTAATTGCTTTGTTTAGGTTATTAAAAGTAAGATACTCAAAGATGATATTAGTTCTCATAAATTATTTTTCTGAAACTTACCCCTTGTAGACAAATTGCCTATAATTCCACTTCTTTACCCCTTGGTCAGTTTTTACAATGAAGTAAATTTACCTGGATAAATAAAGACAGTTTGATTCTGACTAAACTTTAACTATCCATTAACTTGTAGGATGGGGTTGAAAATAGAGCTTTCTTGACTAAAATGGAAGGACAGTCATTGTATTTTCTATGAATCATTATTAAATAGTCTTAGAAATCATTATTAATATTTTAATCAAATTATCCTACTTGTTATATAGGACACTAATTGCTAGACAGATCTATTGTTTTTGTAAGTGAAATTTTCTTTCTTTCTTTCATATCTGTCTATCTATCTATCTCTCTACCTATCTATCTATTTATGATTTTTCTATTAGGTAGCTTTGGCTTTTCCTGGAGTTCACTCTGCAGACCAAGCTAACCTCAAACTCAGAGATCTGCTTTCTTCTCCTTCCTGAGTTCTGGAATTAAAGACATGGGCCACCAGTTAGTTGAAATTGAAAGTATCTGAATAAAGATTATCTGAATTGAGAACATAAATTACTCAATAAATTGACTGTCTAAAAACAGATAAAAACTTCACCTCTTCAAATGCTAAAAAAAATGTTTATTTATTTATTTATTTTAATAAATTATTCCTTATATATTTTTAATTAAACTTAATTCCTGCAAATTTAACTAAGTTGTGAATCTGCATTTGCTGTGCAAGCTGTGGTTTCCTAACTGAACAAGATGATAAATGAAAAATGAAATCATGAAGAAATAAACAACAGAAAGCAATGCCTTGTATGGGTTAGAAAAGAAGCCCATGAAGACTGACTGGATATTAATATGATAAAGAGAATCAGTGCAGATGTGAGGAATACTGATACTTGGTCTCCAGGACAACCTTCTCTGAGTTGTCCAACAGTATACTTCCATGATACTGTGGGCCATTTTGTGACCCACTTTTTAGTAGGGGTTCTAATGCAACTCAAAGATATTTGATTAACTTAGCTATTATGTTTTGGGGGATGAGGTTGTGATGGTATTTTTAGAAAAACCTTCCCTATTTACTTATAAGACTCCCATAAAATGAATGAAATTTTCTATACTGGGAAATCATATTATTTTTCTTTTAAAGAAAGCCATCTACAAGTGTTTTAATCTATTTTTATTTTTAAATGTAGCATTAGATCTCTAAATGGATATACAATAATACAATTTAACCATGAAGGAAATTGGAAATTAAGGTAATGAGATAGACTTTGCTAATCATATTCTCCATTCAATTAAGTGTATTATTCAATTGACTAGAGTCAGAAGAAGCTATATACAGGCCATTGAGAAGATATAAATCACAGTCTTTATCTCTCTCTCTCTTGTAAATGAATGACAATATGTGGGGTGATGTCTACATGTGTTCATTAAGTCCTATCGATGTGGTCATTATTAGGGATAGGAAAATCATGAATTCAAATGAATTTTGGTTCAGTCTAAAGTAAGATTACCCTCAAACAGCAAACTACCATAATGAAAGTAGTGAGATTACACTCAGTAGACACCTGAAAAACAGACAAATGATGAAATTCTCCTATGAGAACAAGGTGATGGTAATAAAAACACATCTTTCATGAATGGTATAAAATGTATATTTCTTATGTCTCATTGCTTGTGCATTCTGGTCTTTGAAAATATGAGTTAGTCAAACAACATGATAACCCTAATTTCAGGAGCACATGATATGTAACACATTATATAACTTCATTGTTTGTGATATTAGATTAGAGAATAACTTAGAATATGTCATATCTTATTTTACTATTTTGTATGAGTTATGAAAATGTGCTTACTACATTAAAGACTTTCTGAATTATGAAAACCCAGTTAAAGGTTTGGAGTTCATGCAACTTCTCAAAGCAACATGTAGAATGTATCTTGACAGATACAAAAGGGAATAAACAACTTAGTTCTGGACTATATCCTGTTTAATTTTGAACATGATATTATATATTTGCCCTGGATTTAACATTGGATATAACATAATTTACCCATTATTTACTGGTTTTATTAACTGTCTTGTACACCCCAAATACACATGGCAGACACAATCAATACAATTTTGTATCTATCACTTGGGGAAAATCATTAATTAATTTTTATCTGCTCTAACATTTAAACTCATAATTCTCCAAGAGTTACTGATTTGTGTATCTTCAGAGGTTATCTTTGAATTAAATTGAATATTTTGAAGTATTCTTTCAATTAGTTCACTATAAAAATGATACTATCTAGAAGATTATTATAGAATCTTGTCCTAAAGCATGGTTACTGACAATGAATGTTTAAGAATTAATAGAACTGCTGCTGAACTTCAAATGTCCTTTCAACAAAACAATGAAAATATTACTTGTGCTTTCATTGAATATAATGCTTCCCTACATTGTTCTCTCAGCTTTAGAAAATTAAAATGGTCATAACCAAATTTGAATCAGTGATGCTAAAACTATTTTACATATATGAATACCATAGAAATCTCATAATTACTTTTTATTCCCTTAAATATATTCCTGAGCCCTAGAGGAAAATTGAGGCATATTGGCTTGTAAACACAATGAATTACCAATTGAACAAATTCTGGTGGATCATAAATAGAGACAAGATGTTGAGTGAGATTTCAGAGAAACAGAAGAGTACCTGGTCTTGTTTAATGTGAAGGCTGGAAAGGAAACTATAGGAAAAGACACCTTTGAAAGTCGAATGGAAATTTCGTTTGGCAATTGAGCAAAAGAAATGATGAACTACTTACCAACTCTGATGGATTTTGCAAGAGAAAATATCCATTTGCTATTGAAATGCATATTCCTATGGACTCATAGATCTGAGTCTAACCCAATTGTCATCAGAGAAGATCTCTCTAGCAACTGATAGGAGCAGATGCAGAGACCTATGGTCAAATATTAGGCAGATCTCAGGGAACTCCATATAATATGAGAAATAGTTGTATGATCCAGAGTTCTCAAGGAAATCAGGCGAATAGAGCACACAGAATCAGCAAAGCAGAGCTCATAAGGTCTCATTGGAACTGAAGCAAAAATCATGGAACTTGACTGAGTCTGAGCTAGGTTCTCCTTATGCATGCTATGGTCATTTAGAATGTGGTTACTGTGGGACCCCTGATAGAGGTAGGTGTGTCTTTGAACCTTTTGTCTGCTCTCAGGACAATTTTCTTCCTACTGAGTTGCCTCATCAAGCCTGGCTATGGGGATTTGCTCCTAGCTTTGATATGCTTTTCTGAAGAGAAATGGAGAAACAATGGATCTGGCTGAGGGGGAGGTTGTGATGGGGACCTTGGGATCAGTGGAGGGAGGAGAGGCTGCAGCTGAGATGTATTTGTATGAGAGAAGAATAAGTAAAAAGAAAAATAGGATGAAATGCAGGTTCTTGGAACTAAATGAGCGTAGAATAATAAAATCTAATGGTATTTGGTGAATTTCATTTGATTTTAAAAATGAGAATCCTTATTTAAACAAAGCAATTTGACAATATACTAAATGGTTTTTGGTATTTCCAGAGACTTCTATTACATTAGTTCTATAAGTTCAGAGGACACAATGTTTAAAATAAAAATATACCAAATAAATTATTTAAAGATTCTGTTAGGTCAGATTATGATGACCTTAATAACTTGGAGTACTGTATTCTAGTATCATCTTTAAAGAAGAGGTTAGATATGGAGGAATTTAAGGCTAGCTTGGGCTACACCCTGACTTGTATGACATCCTAGGCTACAAAGAGATTCTCTGTCTGAAAAATGAGAAATAAGAAGATAAACAAGGAGATGCATAAGAAGAAGGAAAGGAAGAAAAGGAAAAGGGGGAGGAACATGGAGGAAAGGGCAGAAAGAACACTGGGAAACATGACTCATAATACATTAGAAAATTAGTTATTATCTCTTCCCATTATAATATACACTTGTTTTGCAAAGATAAATCTGAAAGCTTTTTACCCAGAAAGCAGTGTCTGTGGAAGACACAGTTTATTCAAGAAATTTCAGGTTTTCAAGTAAAGAATTTTAATTGTTTTCACAGGAATGAAAAGACTCATGCAAACTCACCAAAGAAAACTTGGGTCAATCTATTAACACACAGAAAAAAGAAGAGTAAGCTTCACTTGCTTAGTTCCTACTGTGTAAATTTTCTATCTTTTCCATTAAAAAAGCAGACTTTAGGGAAAGCTGCAAAAACATCTGATAATTTCAGTGTATATCTTCCTCTCTATGTCACTATTTAGAAGAGTTTTGAGCTAATGAATACATACCTAATAAACGTACATACATTGTATCTACTCAGGAAAATAATGTAGTTATTTTCAACAGCTGCTAAATATCTGTGATCTCATTTTTTAAACAACACCATTTTAAATGGAAAAGTAACAGGATCACTGTAAAATTTTCTTGCCTTTGAAGTTTTCCCACAAATACATTCACCAGAAGCATAAAAATTGTTAAAGATGATAATTACATTTCTCCCTTCCCTTTCCTTTACCTAAACTTTCTCTTTTTTTCTCCCCAATCTCATTTTCATTAGTTTCATTTTCTCCTCTTTGTAACTGGGTTCCAGGTGTTCAATTCGGTTCCCAGTTGTGGGTTTCTGCCTCTGCCTCCATATATTTCTAAATACAATCTGCTTGGCTTATATTTATATGTTATCTGTATGTGTGAAGGGCTGGAATACAAATTTGACACTGGAACAGAACTTTTGAAACCTTGTTACAGTCCATTCCCTTACTCTTCTGAGGAAGTGACAATTTGGCCATGTGCTACATGCTGGGCTTCACATGGGGTGAGCATGCATGAACTGTGCAGTCAGGCTATGAATGCAGTGACCTATGACAATATGCATATGAACTTCACACAGGAATTGCTGAATACTTCACAGAAGAATCTCTTTAATAATGTGATGCTAGAGACCTTCAGGAATCTCATTGATATTGGCTAGAATTGAGATCATAATACTGAAGAACATTGTCAAAGTTCTAAGAGACACGAAAGAACTCTTTGAGGACCTGCAAAAATGAATACCAAAGGGACTCTGTCTGTAAAGAAATTGGTGACATCTTTAGTCAACACACTTTTACTAAGTTATTACATAAGAGTTTTAATTCTGAAGAAAAATTTTGAAAGTGTCACAAATCTGCCAGAGTATTTTAGTGTCCTTTATTTTGTTCACACCTTCAAACTAATATGGACAAAAGTGCTATGAATTTAACTGATAAAGTAACCCTCATAGGTTTCATACTTCTCTTTAATCACAAGAACTTACTAAGCCTGCTGTATAAATTTGTGGATGCTGTATGTGCCGTTTTTGTTGTTGTAATATAATGTCTCCATCGACTTATGAAAGAGTTTTATTTGGCCCTTGGTTCCAGAGGGACAAATATCACCATCAAAGCAACATATCAGCAATATTCACACATACCAGCTACATCAGGAGGCTATGACCTCAAATCATCAACATGAAGCAGATAAAGTAAATTTTCAAAGTCTAATCCTGGTGACATAGTCTTCTTGTAGATCAGTATTTCCTAAATCTTTCTAAATGATATCAAGAACTGAGAAGGACTGATTTCTCTGACGTGAAGCCTACATGCATGCTTTCCGTTCCATCAGCCAATTTATGATGAAGAAACACCCAATAGGGAAGCCTTTATATGTCTCAACACCTGTGTCAGAGGAATGAATGTTTATAAGACAAAAACTTTCATAATGGAAAGTTTGCTTACAGATTTACTTGGAATTTAATTATGTGACGTTCTTGTCTCTGTGTGGATTTGTGTACACATCTTTGGGTGACCTTGGACCAGGAATTACAATAACGCATCTGAAACCCAATCTTGGTCCTCAGAATGATCTTACCGTAATTTTTCAGTTATGTCTCTAGCCCTGTAAATATTTCAAATTCTTTTAATATTTCATCCTGAAATCAGGAAGAGTTCGTACAAGAGAACCATATTCGTGTAAACAACTTTATGAAGACTTTAGACATCACAGTTGTCTTCAGTTTCAAGAAAATAAAATCTTACTTCTTTTTCAATAGCCTTGAAGGAAGAGAATTATTTACCATGTTCACTCGAGACTGATGGAAGACACCACTGCATTGTGTTGGCCATTTTGGAATGTTTGAGGTAGATACTAAAGGGTGGTATATGTGTGACAAATCCCTTTAGTGAAGTTTATTTTGTGGTCCTTCCTCTTCTATTGTGCTTCTACTTTGGAATAATTATTTTTCTGTTGCAGTGTATAGAATTGGTTACCTGTCATCTAAGTGGTCCATTGTCTATTTTTTCTCTTTTTTATTTAACTTTGTACATATGTCACTCTCAGTTCCCTCTCCTTCTACTCTTCCCTCACCCCCCCAGTCCTCCCAACCATTCACTCCTACTTCATCCCCTCTGCTACCCAGAGAGGGCAAGTGCTTCCATGATGGATTTTCAGAGTCTGTCACATCATCCCAGGCAGGGCCTAAGTCCTCCCCTATGAGTCCAGGCTGAGAGAGCATCCCTCCATGTGGAATGGGTTCCCAGATTCCACTTGTATGCCAGGAATAAATACTGCTCTACACCCCAAGGTCCCACAGATTGCCAAGGCCTCCTCTCTGACACCCAAGTTCGGTGGGTGTGTGTAAGGATCAGTCCAATGCTGGCCCTTCAGTCATCAGACTGGGATCCATGTGTTCTCCTTTGTTTAGGTCAGCTACCTCCGTGTGTTTCAACATCCCTATCTTGATTCCTTTGGTTATCACTCCTCTTTGTAACTGGGTTCCAGGAGTTCAATTCAGTTCCCAGCTGTGGGTGTCTACCTCTGCCTTTATCAGCCACTGGATGAGAGTTCCAGGATGACATATAAGGTAGTCATCATCTGCATTATCATGGGAGGCCATTTAAGGTAGGCTTAGTGCCAGTTGATGTCATCCTTGTAGATCTGTGATGATATCACTAGTGTCAGATCTCTCCTCCAAGTTATAATGGCTCTCTCTTTTATGGTATCTCCCATCCTTCTCACCTATATTCTTATGCTGGCTCAACCTTTCTGCTCTCCTATGTACTCCTTTCTCCCTCCTCTTTCTCCCTCTCTTTTTCCCAACCCCCTGTGTCCTCCACTTCTTCCCCTCCCAATCCAATTAGGAGATCTCGTCCCATAAATCTTCTCTGGGTTATCTCTTAGGGTCCTTCCTGCACCCCAGACTTTCTAGTGGTGGGATTGTAGGCTGGCAATGCCCTGCTCTGTTGGCTTCAATGGACGCTGTAACGATACGTGACACACAGTTACTGAAAGTGAAGCTAAGTATTTAATGTAGAAAATTACTCACAAGATACCAAACCCCGAGAAGCCCAGCAGATCTCAGCTAGCGACTGGACCGGAAGCCGAACTCCAGGAAAAGAGAGCGAGACTTCCTGTGCGCTGTCTTTTATGCCTTCCCCCGTAACACCCCTAGCCATGCCCAAAAGTGGGCCTGGCTAGTGACGTAGTTCCGCCTACGTACGTATACGTCTTTATGTCCAGCCGTATACGTCTTTAGTCCTGCCTAAAGTGGGTGTGGTTAGCGGTGTGGTAAACCGCCCTTTTATTACCTCATCTGTATGCGCCTCTAGTAAGTCACATGTTTAATGGTGGCATAGACTTAGTAAGTCACATGTTTAATGGCGGCATAGACTTAGTAAGTCACATGTTTAATGGCGGCATCAGACTTCCTCCTACAATTCCCCTTTTAGTCTAAAAAAGGACAACTAACTTGTGTCCATGAACAAAATGTATCAAACATCTATTCTATCTAAACCTAAACTTATCTTAAAGAAACACCCAAATATGAACACCTCCTTCCAATCCCAACTCTAAAATAATTGAAAACTAACACTAACAGGTGTAATCTTATAATATCAATAGTAGGGAGAGGGGGCGTGGAATTCTCAAAACTACTTCCTGCTGAGATGGGACGATGATAATCTCATGGGGACCTGTGAAAAGAAAATGTTAGTATAACAAAATCTCAGTAGATCAGACAGTCTCAGTATGGCAGGAGATGCTTGATTGAAGTTCCTGACTAGGGTTCTAATGTTGATTGAAGCTCTTATCTTGAAGCTCTGGTCAGATTGTAGAAGATGTGCTGTTTCAGTTTCTTGATCCGGAGTTGTGTAGAGTGATGTAGTTTCAAGCCAGTTTCAGGATAGTGCTTGTCAGGTGGAGTCAATGCTGTGGGGCGATTCAGATGCCTCCAGTCGAATCAGGTGAAGTCAAGGAAGTGGAGCCTCATTCTCTTTCTGAAGCAGTTGAAGATTGCTGTCAGGAAATCCCTTGTTCTCTGGAAAACTCAAACATTACTGTTAACAAAGAAATATTTTAACTTTCATATGTATGCGTACAGAAGAGGTGACAATAGGGAAGATGGAAAACCTGGAGGAAATTAGACTGTTCAGAAAAAGAAATCCACAGATAACAGTCCCTCATTTTATTTCTTCTGTCTTATATCAATGGCTCTTTGATATAATACAGAAATTCTGAATTGTATTTAAATAGTATGCTTGGGTTTAGAGTAGGAGAGCCAATCCAACTCGAAAGCCAGCTTCAGTTAAATTAATGGGAACTGAGGTATGTGAAGAAATAAAGATAAAGGTGTACTATGAAAAAGCAATATAGAGAGATTTAGACTTTGATACCACACAGTGTGTGTTTGATGGTCCTCAGGGTAGCTATTCATTCTTCTACAGGAATCCATATGTCCAGTATTCTTTGCTGAGTTTACCTGTGAATACAAAAAACAAAACGCTTCTCTTTCCTTTTATGAGGTCACTTTACCCATGGTGGACTATGAATTTGTAGATGGGCTGTTATCTTCCTCCTCCTGAGATGTTTTCTGTTCTGATCGAATTTTAATTAATTTTGATGGAACCCAAATCTTTTCTTCTCCTGTGGAAACAAAAGCATAACCCCTTCCCCAACGTAACACATATCCTGGTTTCCAGACTGAGGTCATAACATCCTTAAAATACACCGGTTGGTTCAGTTCAGAAGTCTTCTCTGTAGTCCAGTATCTTTCGGCTGCAGTTTGTCCTTTTTCATCAGCATTAAGAAAATTCAACGTTAGTAAAGCATTGTGTAACCTGTGTCTAGGTGTCTTTGTTTTCCCTGGCTGATTGAGAGAGAAAATGAAACGACAAAGTGGTAAATAAATACAAAAGCCGGCGTTGTGGTGGCACACGCCAGTAGGATTGCTCCAGAGGCAGAGGCAGGCAGGTTTCTAAAGAGAAACCCTGTCTCAGAGAAAAATAAATAAAAGTGAAAGAAATAAAGTAATAATAGATAAATAAATAAGCCACGTAAAGATGGAAAATACACAGAGAGTCTGGATACTGTATGCTATTGTTTTTTTCAGTTTTTTGATTGCTAAGGAAGGAACAAATGCTAAAGTGCACTTGATTATAAATGCTGCTGAATTAATTCAACTTATATCTTTTGAAAATGCCTTGACCTCAAAATTTAAGTATAAGGATATGTTACTCGGAAAAGGAGTTTTTGCTTATGTTTCCACAGAACATAAAAAGCTGAGGATTTCTTCCAGACTTCTGTGGTTTGACGAACCAAGACCCCCGGAAGCAGTGGACCAGGTGTTCCAACAATCGAAACAGCGAAGATGATGCAGCTTTACAGACCCCGAAAACACGGACTTATACAGGTTTCTGAGTTTTGTCATGATCCCCATGGTATGAACAGCGCCCCCTTCAAGCAGGAAGCAGTTTGGAATGAGCGACGTCCCAATTCCCATCTTGTTTATAAATCTTTGTTTTCACTTAAATGGGATTGTTTATAATTGGTTAATGATCACAACCAATCTCTTTTAATGGTAAAAAGGGGAATTATGGTATGGGTATTGTTTTTCATTTATTGAGACAAAATCAAGGTCAATTTTGTGATAAGTATATTTCTCCTCTTGACTAAGTATTGTACTTATACTGTTCTTTTAAAATGTAATGCATAATTAAATACAGACAATAGATATTTACTTATAATAGTCAGAATTTATAGTTAGGTAAGTTAGGTTTTCTAGATATACAGAAATATATTTGAGACAGATAGACAGTCTTCAAACCTCTGAAAGACCTTCAGAACATGGCATTTAAAATGGTCTAGGGTTTTTTTTGACAATGAGAAATGTCTGCTCCTGGCAGCACCAATTATATCTGAGAGGAAGATGGGCATCGAAGAAACTTGTTATGGAGTTTGCTTTCAACATGGCAAGATTAGCCATTTGGGCAAGAAACTGCTCTTGCCTAGACTGTTTGACTGTTGTTGTATCATCTGGACATGCAGGACCCACAGGAAAGTGACTACTGAACTCAGTCTTACAGGGTTCCTGCTTCATGAAAGAGTCTAAGAGACTTTCTGCAGGACAAAGAAAAATGACTGACAGACTGCCAATGCAGATGGACAGTTTGAAATTTCCTGCTTTGCTGAGAAGTGTTCCAGACACATTGTGGCCTATGGGCTGAAGATGGATGCCCCAACGTTACAGAGGAACTTCGGGTGACTGTCCAGGCAGTAAGATGTCTCTGTCAATCCTAGTGTTTATATATTATCCTTCTGTGGTCTTTGATAGAGTTGAAGACAGATAGTTATAATTATAGTTTTCCTTAGTTATGATAAAAGATAAGCTACATATAGGACTTTGGACTCACAAGGATGGGATGGATGATATTTTCTTTAAATCTTGCTAAAATATTGTAACTATGTTCTTACTTGATAACTGTTCTGTTATATACAATTTGACTGTGTTAAAGTTAAGACCTTTCTTTTTGTTTAAACAGAAAAGAGGAGATGTTGGGGAAGTCTTATGCTAATAAAGCACTGTCTGGCCAATAGGAATCTAGATAGGTGGGGCTAGGAATCCAGGAGGATTCTGGGTAGGAGAAACACAGGAGAGTCAACATGTGACGCCATGGGAGTAGGACACCGGGAACTATTCTCCGGTAAGAAACATACTTAGATTAACAATTATGGGGTAATTACTTAAGGCAGAGCTAGCCAGTAAGAGACGAACAAGGCCAACAGCTTCATAATTAATATAGCCTCCTGTGTGTTTATTTGGGACTCATGCAGATCTAGAACCAGGCTGGCGCGGCAGAGCCCAGGCGACTGGCGAGGGATATACCAAAGCAGCTAGCAAAGAAAAAGCTTCTCTTAACACTGCTCCATGTCTAAAATCCATATATGAGTGAGTATATAATGGCAGTATGTGACCATACTTTACAAATAACAGTGTCTATAAAAGGTTAGTCAGTTGCTATTTCTGATTTTTTAATTCATGTTTTCCCAAAGTCACTTGAGGTTGTTGTTTGTTCATCCAGCCTGGCTTGGATTTCAGTATGTAGTCAGGGATAGTGATCCTCATGTATCATCCTCTGAGTACAAGTCCAAGGGTAGAAAATGTACCCTCAATATCTGCTATTTGGTCAATACATGTTAACAATGTTAATGTTAAAATAGTTAATAGAAGAGAGTCTAAGAAACAATAAGTGTCTCTTGCATGTATTCAAATCAGGATTTTCTTTTATCTGGTTGATACGTAATTAAGTAGGACAATCAGCAATCACCTCTATATCTTATACTATAGCTTGATGATGTGCCATGCATATGTACATTTTATTTGATGTTCCATTCTCCTTCGTGTCCCCATTATGCATCCATTTGGCATTTCATCTTGAAGTACTGCCTTCCAAGCTAATCATCCATAGATGAATGACAATATAATGGTAATGAAATTTATTTTTAAAATTCTATTGTGTGTACTGGTAATATGATTCTGGGTTTATAGGCCATGGAAAATATGTGAAGATTGGAAGACCACTTTGTGGGCTCGTCTTTTGGCCATCTTCATGTGGTGATCATGGTCAGGTTCCCGCCATGCACACCACAGACATTTCTCACAAAGTTGTCTCACTGATGCTTAAACAGGCTTAGCTGAAACATTACATCAGTAAAATACTGTCTTTTTTTCAAATTGTAAACATATTGTTGCTTAAGAATTGAGGAAAACAAGACAATCTGTAATAAATCCTATTTGCCAATGAAAATGAAAAAACAAAAAAAGAAACCCTGTTGCAGAATACATTGGGAATGTTTCATATATTTAGATAGTACAGTGATAGAGAAATCCTTTGAAAACTGCAATGAAAAAGGGTTAAGTTCTTATTACTGGTAAACTATCTGGAAAGTTAGACTTTAAGTAACTTGTATTAACCAGATGGTGTCAAGCTTAAAGAACATAGGACTAAGTTAAATGGGAAACTTTGATGACCAACACATTGTTGAAAATCCTTGTTAGTTATCAAGTTAAAAAAATAATTAAAAACACTGTATTTAACTTACTTAGTGACATATTTAGTATTTTTGTACTTTGAATTTAAAAGTATATGTTAAATATATAAAATGTAGACATGTAATAAAGCAGTCTACTTATAGTATCGTTTGTTTGGCAATTTCATTTCATCTGGTGGAATGCTCATTTTATAGTTTGTTTGGGATAAAGTGTGAAGGGTTTAGACCACACCAAAAGCCACCTGGGAGTTATTGACTGGTCAAATATTTGTATTCCATATTTGTTAACTTCACAGCTCTAGGAATTTTGTAGGGGCACATTCTATGTATTCATCAACAATACTGTAAGCAGGAAGGTTAAATATCTTTCTTAAAATATTTTGATTTGGGAAATCCTCTGCATTATAAAATAACCTCATAATGACAATTTATGCTGGAGAGGATGTGGTGAAAGGGGAACATTCCTCCATTGCTGGTGGGAGTGCCAACTGGTTCAGCCACTTTGGAAATCACTATGGAGATTCCTCAGAAAAATGGGAATAAACCTACCACATGACCCAGCAACTCCACTCTTAGGCATATATCCAAAAGATGCCCATTCATACAACAAAGATGTCTGTTCCACTATGTTCATAGCAGCTTTATTTGTAATAGCCAGAACTTGGAAGCAACCTAGATGTCCCTCACCCGAAGAGTGGATAGAGAAAATGTGGTACATCTACACAATGGAGTACTATTCAGCAGAAAAAAATAATGGAATCATGAGATTCGCAGGCAAATGGATGACACTAGAAGAAACCATCCTGAGTGAGGTAACCCAGTCACAAAAAGAGAAACATGGCATGTACTCTCTCATATATGGATTTTAGACATAGATCTGGGGATTGCCAGCCTACAGTCCTATGGCCAGAGAGTCTGGGAAACAGAAACTTCATTTAGTGGCCGGTTAAGTACTGAGCTGAACTCAAGAAAGCCAGTAACAGAGAGGGAGGACTGATGATCAAAGGGATTAAGACTGGGCTGGTTTAACCCCCAGAAACAGCTGACCAGACAAAGGTTAACTCTTGAATCCCAGGCATCAGCCTGGGAATCCAGCATGGGACTGATCAATACCCCCTGAATTTGGGTGTCAATGAGGAGGCCTAGGGAACCTATTGAGCCTTGGGCAGCAGATCAGTACCCATCCCATGTATACACACAGACTTTGGACTCCCATAGAACAATGTGAGGTGCACTCTCACCCTGAACTCTTGGGGAAGGGTCTAGGCCCTGCCCTACATGAAATGACAGACTATGGACACCCCCATGGAGGGCCTCACCCTCCCTGGGGGAATGAGGGGATAACGGGGGGGTTGGGGGGGAAGGCACGGGAGGAGGGGAGGGAATGGGAGCGGGACCTGGAACTGACTTGTGAAGCAACCTCATTTCTTATCTAAATTTAAACTGGAAAAAAAGAAAGTTATTTGAATGCATGTTAAACATTAATGTAATTTTTGAAAGGTTATATCTGTTTTTTTTTACCAAAATAAATCTGGAGAAAAAAAATATCTATGTTCTTAGCAAGAAAAAAAAAATAACCTCATTACCTAATGTATACTTAATATATTTTTTGCTTTATTTGAATAAATACTATGTATACTAATCTTTTTTAATTGAATTTCTCAGCAAACTACCAATATCATAGTTTGGTTTAGCAAACAAATTTGCTATCCAAAATACAAAATCTACATTTTCCCTTAGAGGTTCTTCTATTTCGCTAACATTAAAAACAAAAATTTCATACTAAATAAGTTAACAAATAGAAGAAGTATTTCTTAAGCAGTAAAAATCTTGATACTCACTTTTTGTAATTTCTTGAGGTGTTACTGTCATTAGTCAATGTCAGATACATTACCATTGCCTTCTTCATATGTGAAGATTTATCTCTCTCTAAAAGACACATTATTATGAAGTATTTGACATTAGTCCTATCCTGCCTTTCTATTAAGAACAAAAATTTAGTCCTTTCAAAATCTAATTTATATCACTTACAACTCTGACTTGAGGCTAATTATGGTAGTATGGGTAGGATAAAACCAGCTTAAAGGTTATATGGTTGTGCTTTTATGGGAACCTTTGACTTCAATCTGAAAATCTATTTAGCTAAAATAAATGAGACAGTAGAAGGAAGACTTATTTAAAAAAGAATTAGCACCATGAAAGCAACTATTTTCTGCAGAGAAAAAAATAATAATACTTGCATGAAAGAGATTCATGACAAGACTTAAGATGACAAATGTTTGTGAATAACAATCTAAATGGCTGAAGTCACCTGTGCTATAAACCATCTGGCAGATTTAAGTCCTAGCTGAAATACATGTGAATTATTGCCATTTAATGAACTATTTAATGGATCTATGAAAAAATTATCTGGCAAAACAACAAGTTTTCAGAGAAAAGAATCAATCTTCATAAATACCAATCCTAGAGAATATTTCTTCACCAAGTGCACCAAAGTACAAAGAATCAAGTGACATATTTTCTGAATTTCAGGAACTAAAAGTCATATTTATAATGGGTAAACAAAGATATCCATGCTGCTGTCATTGATAACATTTACCAGAGTGACAGATTGGCATCCCAATCCATAATCATCAGTCATCAAGATGAATAAGGCCTCCTTGAGTAAAGTTTCACCTGCATAAGTATTGGGAAATACAGCTAAGATAATTTTGAAAAAATTATTTTTGAAATGAGTATGTTCAGCTAGTGGAATTGTATTAAAATAAAACTTTCGTGTCATGACAAAGTATTTGATGAGTATTATTCTGCAGTGTTGACATTTGGACATATTACAATTCATATTTTATCAGAAAAGCCAAGTTATTTTCCAAGATTTTTAAGTTTTGTTTTCTGAATATTTTTAATACCAATGAGAAGATTGTAATTATGTTATTTTATTTTTCTCAAATAATTGTTCTTTAATGAATTAGCCTGCTGTTCTCAATCATTTCATAGTACATAGCATTTGGTTTCACTACTAAGGATAACTTTTCAAAAGCCCACGAATCTAAGTAGAGAGAGCTAAAGAAATTAGCAAACAATAACTGTGTGAAGGTAATTACACAGTCTTAGAAAATGACATAATGTTGGTGGCAGAATGCTTGTATTGAATTAATATACAAAAGTGTTATGAGTTATATCACCTGACCCGTAATATATGGTGCACAACTTTTAGTTATGAAGAAGACCAACAAATTAGGTGCAGCTGCAAACGTGTTCTGCTAAAATGTTTGTCTAAAACTGATTGGGTCATCTATAGAAAAGTTTGTGCTTATGATAATGACTGTCTTGTTCTTTTATGAAACTCATAATCTAATTCACACAGGCAGCCTTAGAATAGATATAGAAAATGTCAGAAAATAAATCTTTCAGGGGGCTTAATATTTGTGTACAAAAATCCAAATATCATTTCTAACTGTATAAACTGTGTTTCATCTAATTTATCTTACTATTTACTTTCACAACTACACTTTTGCTAAATTGAGCTCCAATACAATAGTATGTAGTTTCAGACAGAAATTACAAGGGTCACAAAAACTAAATTCAATTACTATCTGTTTTGCTGTAAGGTTTTTCCTAACTCTCCATTACTTACATTATAAAACAGATTTTGCTTCACACTTTTACTTGGCTCCATGGCTCTTCTTTTCTTTCTCAGTAAATAATGTGGAAATTCACTCTTTTAAGCATCAATGTACTCTTGATGGCCTTCATGCCATGCTTGATACTCTGGCATCAGGAACACAAGAAATAGCATCTTAAGAATCAATCTCATACCGTTGACTCTACCTTCTCTACTTGGAAGTGAGCATTAACACAAAGCAGCTATAATTAAGACAAACAATTTCTATCAGAACTTTGTAGAAATGAAGACAATTTCAAAAGGACCACAAAAGTGGAATGTTTTAAGTTAAGCCTTGGAGAACATGAGGTTAAGTTATCATAAATGACTTAATTTAAGAGTTGAATATCTGAACCTACAAGAATGTTATTTATATAGACATTGAGGAAACGGATCCAAGGTGGAATGAGCATCAGTGGGACAGAAAAAATAGTGTAGAAATTTCTGGGGTAAAATACTGTTGCTCTTATGTTTTTGGTTGTGAGCCTAGCCTTTAATGACTGAGCCATCTCTCCAGCCCCCGAGGATAAGTTTTGCCAGCAAGAACTGACTTGCTCTAATTTCTTATATTCTAGATGTATCTTGACTAGTTGACTTGGTTCACTGGAGGAGAATGAACTGCTGTAAAGATGGTATATTTGCTGACAATTGTCCTTCCACCAGCTGTGGTTTTCATGCTGGTCAATACATGTCTGTTTGCTTGAGCTGAGTTTAACATGTTTACTGTATGAAGAATAGTTAGGACTTTTAGTTTAATTAGCTATAATATACAATATATACACATATATATAAAAGCACACACACACACATATATATATTCATATATACATATGGTCTCACTCAAGTTTGTGCGTCTCTGGTACTTAGTAGAGAACTTGCCTCAACTTTCCACGTTCAGAGGTTTCAATAGCAGTGATGGGATCATGGCAGTGGCTCACCTTTTGGAGGAGGGGTTGGATGGCCATGCTTATTCATGTTCAACCAGAAATAAAAGAATGGCTTAAAATAATTAAGTTTTCTTTTCACTGCATTTGAAAAGGCACTGGTGAATGTTCTTTCAGTGAGAATATTTCTCAATTGTGTTTTTCTACCATATAAGGGTGAGGACTCTGAAAAAAATAGTGTTGCTGAGAAGCAGTGAGGGAGATCACAGTGACATCTGATTCACATTCAGGATTGAGTAGGTACCTCAATTCTATGTTGCGTGAAATATGAAAACTAAAAGAAAAAAAACAAAACATACAACATTCAACAGCCTGTCTTTGCCAAAAAATTCATCCGCTGTCCTGACATCTCAATCTTTCAATATTGAGGAATTCATGATGCAGTTGTGTTTGTTTCTTTGGACTCCTCCAACAATATTTTGATGGTAAAAATGAAGTGAGAGACAGCAGAGACATAGTCTCTCCAGTGGAGTTTGCATTTACTGCGCTTTCTTTCTCTGTTTCCTCCTGTACAATTTCCACAGCATTTAGAGGAAAACACGGGCCTCCAAACCACACACCACTTGGAATTCTTCAGAAGAAAACACTTGACTTTTAAATAATACCTTTCAGTTTGACAGAGCTCTTCTGTTAATGTTTTCCTTTAATGTTAATTCTATGTTCCCTGTTTACTTCTTATAGAGGAGTTATGAGTGTGTTCTTTGGATAAATCAGAATCAAAGCTTACAGAAAGAGATGGTCTGAGAAATAATTCATTCAATGTAGCCAACAAGTGTTTTAGTATAACTTTCTTTGATGTGCTGAAATCTAAATATTTACAGCCTTTTATATTATGGGGATTTCAAAGTCAACACTGAGTATTCTATTAACTCTCTATTGACTTCAACAAGAAAACAAGAGTCTCAGTCTTATTTTGCTTCTACAAATAACAAGAATAGTTATTTTATACCATTTTAGGATTAATTCAGATTTGAAATGGTGATCATAAAAAGTGAAATAGGGGATCCTGTACTCCTTAATTTATTGTTTCCTAAATTGCTATGTGACAGAAAACTTCATTAAATTATTTCTATAATATACATTAAATAATACTAAAATATAAATGTGTACTGATGAACAGTCTCTGTTTTAGATGTACGTAGAATGTTTAAAGTCGATAATTAATTACATAACAATGAATGATATGTGTTTCAATATATATATGCTCTTTCTTACTGTGTAGTGTATGTTACTACTTCAATTCACTGCTTGGTCTGGAATACATGTTTTCCTCTCTTGACTTTGATTTCACCTGTAGTGTAACAGTCAACTACATTTCATGAACTCACACTCACATTTTTGCATCCTTCCTATATATTCCATATGATGAATTTGAACATTTTTCTCTGCTAAAGGGAATACCAGGTATCCACATCAGCTCTCACACACTTAATGTATCATTCCCTGTCTGACACAGAAGGTAACCATTGCTAATATCTTCACAAGACAATGATTTCCACCTAACCTCAAAAATGTCATAAATACTAGTCTACATTCTTTTTTCACAAATATAATCTCTTAAAATAACATAATTTATTCTTTTTATAATTTATAAGTAACTGTATTTCCTCAAGTCACTGGAAAAATGTTTTTTGTCATATTCATTCCATATATTGAATTTGGAATCCTATTTTCACAATTTTCTACTAATCTTATAAGTAATCCATCACATTATAGAACTTGACTGAAAGAACCTGTCTCATTTGTGCATTCATACTTACTAAAATGTTTGAAATTAATTGTGTTCAATATTTATATTCAGAATAAGTTATTGTGTGTTTTGTTCTTTAATAACTGTACCCCAAATAATAGAAATTACATACTGAAGCTTTCGCATAGTCCTGCATTGAAAGGAGTGAAGAATGGTCTCTTTACGGAAATTCCTGAAATATCTGTATTGGTGATATTGAAAATGGTGAAAAATATTATCTGTAGAGTTGTTCCTGCAGGACTCGTGTTGGTCAATGGAATTTCTTTCAAGTTATTAGCAGTGGTGCTAGTGTGATTTTCAAGATACTTGTGTATTTTGACATGTCTTTTAGTTTATTTTTTATTAGAAACCAATTTATTTGATGAGACATCACTTTGACTAGACTACAGTACTGAAAAAAAGATAAAATAGATGATAATTCCACCTGCATTCCCTGATATTAAAAGAACATAAACAAACCCAATTATGCTAAAGAGTGCAGATAACTTTTCAACTGAGTCTTGTCAATGCTCTGATAATAACAGAGTTTGTTTATATTATATGATACCAAACTTTAGATTAAATTACTAAATAAGAAAAGTTGATGGAATCCTTCAAAATACTAAGGAAAGTATAAATTCTTATGTCATAATTTGTGCCCCCTTTTTGAAATTTACTAAAGCTAATGGATATTACAATTCACTGTTGACTCTGTCACCATTATGGATAAGACAAACGTTTTAAAAGCTAATTTTACAATTTCAAGTCCTTTGAAAGTCTCAACTAGTTTTACATTTAATCAATAAGCTACTTTTACTGTTTTAATTGCAAGCCACATTGATTGAAGATGTTGAGAAAGCTCTAACAATAAAAAGGAGGCAAAGTAGGAGAGAACAGCATAAAACAAAAGGAATAGGAAGAGGAAATTGAGAAGAAAAGGAAGAAGAAGAAGAAGAAGAAGAAGAAGAAGAGAGAGAGAGAGAGAAATTGAAACAAGAGAAGGAAAGTAGAAGGTGCAACATAAATAAGAAGGGGAATCAGCAATGATCACAGCAGCAAAAGCAAAGGGAGAAAGGAGGACTGCATCCATGAAGTTGTCCTCTGAACTCTGAATGTGCACTGTGGTATTCCTGCTCATGTGTGCTTATTGAAATAACAAATTCAAAGGAACTTGTTTGCATGTGTCAAAATAGTTAAACAGTGCTTTATGGAGTGCCAGCTGCCACTTATTTAATATTTCTTCCCTTTGATGATTTGATTTTAAGAAAGATTATTAACAAATGAAGTGCATGTACATCATGTATAGGTCAGGGTTCAGTAGAGCAATGGTACTCAACCTCAATTTCAAAATGACCCATTTTTATAGAGGCTAGGATTAAGAAGAAAGACAAAGCCCTCTTCATTTGCACACTTCATCAATATATCTTGGAATTTGGAAAATTATATTAATTGCATTTTACTGGATGATTCAATTCAATGATGTTTATTTCATGGTTACATAATTTCAGCTAAAAACTAATTGTCACTGATAATTATGACCATAGTTATATAGAGTCACATTCAGTGAGCTTTTGATAATCCAGGATAAAAGTAAATCATTTTGACAAAAATTCCTTATGTGACCATTTGGAAAATGCAACATGACTGCTTTAAACCTCTGCATACCTAGTGAAACGTTCTTAACATAGCTAACCTAATTTTATTTGCTCCTCAGTGGCAACTTGAATTGCCTTAAATATCATTTTAATGGTCTTTTTGCCCTTGTGCTGACATATAAGCAAACAAATCAGTGGATATAATTCTCAATTTTTAAAAATCATCTTGTATGTGTGTGCCATCCAGAAAACTTTACTAGAATTATCAATTTCACAAGCAGCAGAGTTTCAGATACTGATTTTTTCCCCTGAAAGTAAATCTTATTTATGTTAGGAAACATCATTAAAAAATGAAAATGTAGCTGTCATAGTAAGTGTTCACAAAGAATTCACAAAAACAGCAGTAAAAGCTCTTCATAATCACATGGATGGTGAAGAATGCAAATCCTTAGATAATGATGTCTCACATTCTTTCCTCGTGCTTCCCCTGAAGAGGAAAAATCAAAGTAGTAAAAAACAGGAAAATTTAATCAAAAATCTCTTCAATATCTGAGATCTAAAAGCAAAACTAAGTTATATTAAAACTGGAGAGACTGTGACAACCTTTGTCCCAATCTCCTTACAACTGAGAGGTAGGAATTACACAGGGAAACTTAATATTACATGATTATATTTGAAATTTCACACAGAGAAGCATAATAGTAAGTCATAGAAAAATCAAACACAAAGCAACGATACATAAATATTCTAATAAACAGTGTGGGCAAGTAATGAACAACTGTCAGAGTCTGTTTAGACACTTGCACAGGACAAAAGATGCCAGTCTTCAGGACATGTACTTTAGATTTGACTATTGTTACTGTTGTGACTCAGAATGGTGTCCATTGGTCACAATTCAGCATAGCATCTGAGCTTCTGAGGAGACTGTATTTTGACAGCTACACAGTTTCTAAGATTTATTTTAGACAAAAGCCAATATTGATAGTATTAGGATAAAAAATGTAAAACAACTTCCCACTTCAAATAATGTGAAAAACAACATAAAGGTAACATTATACAAGCTGAATGGATTATATTCAGGAGCATATGTGAGAAAAAGAGTGCTTTAATTTGAAAAGGAGTGAGAAGGAGTATATTGAATGGTTTGGAGGGAGGAAATGGTGAAATGTAATTAAATTATAATCTCATCAATTAAAAGAAAAAAGATAAAAAACCAAAGAAACAAAAAAATAGAGTATGTCCATGATCCCAAAATACACCAACTCAGCTGCTCAATCCTAAACACAATCAACATTTGGATTCATATCTCCCTTCGACCCTGAGCCACCGTTCTCCAGGAAGAGTAGGTTTGGGGTTTGTTATTTGACAGAAGGATAAAACGAAAGACCTTTTTTATTAGTACAAGCCATTGTTTTCTTAAGGAGTGCTGTCCATGAAGGTATTTCAACTCCTTTTCAGCATCAAATAACAAAGCAGTTCATACAAACCTTATGTAAATTATATATCACCTATGCCCTTAGATCAGTCATTGTTGCTTCAGCTCTCCCTAGCCCACCAAGGAAGGCACTTACTTCTTCTGGTTTCTTCTATTTGAAGTTCCTTAGAGCAGTGAGGTTCCATCACTACTATGGTCAGTAATCTAATATCACCATTTGTTGGTGAAATACTGTGTCTTGGTCTAGACAATTCTTTCACTGTCATTACACACTTGATACATCACTAATTCTTAGCAAATAGCTAAATGATATCCATGGATTATTATATTACAGAATGAGTTACGAAAATATTTATTTCCACCTTTCTGTAATTTATGATTTCATTAGTTGATGTTGTAAAAGAAAACAAAACAAAGAAAAGAAGGACAAACATGGTCATTGCCTGCCTTTATGAATAAAGAGAAATCAGCTGAACATAGTGATGGCAAAATAGTCTAGAAGACTGTTCTGGAATCAGTCCTTAAGGTTACTTGGAGAGGTTTCTCACTGACACTGGTCCTGAATAATTAAAATCAATTTGGTTAAGTAGAGTGTTAAAAAGTAATTATGTAAAACCAGATAACATGAAGAAAATATTGAGCTATAAAAACCATAGTCTAGGAATGTGGGGATTTGTCTTAAACTACTAGATTATTTTTACAGCATCAGCTATGATAATAAAAATGTTGGATTGTTTTTTTTCTCCTCTCCTTACTCACTTCAAATGTTGTATAAAAATTACTTCTAGACATTAAAACAGTTCACATATTCTAGTTATCATAAGCACTTGTCAAAATGGTAGTTAGTTCCATTATAAGCCCTAATTATTCTAAGTTCACATATCCCTGCTTTTTACATTTCTTAGCATGATTTTGACATCAAAATAAAAAAATTCCTTTGTTGAATTTCTAATCCTTTTTTCAGTCAATCACTAAGCTTTGTGGTGCCTCATGCCTGAAGTCTCAAATCAGCTGAAGTGTGTGACTAGAAAATCCACTAATCCTCTTCCGGTTTCCCTGAATTCCTGTATATGAAAACATCATTTTCTTCTGCTAAGCAGTCATAAAAATGGTAATGTTTATTCAGTGGTGAATATACTGCACCAGAAGTTTAGAAATTTCACAGATCATTTTTTGAAAGAAATTATTTCTATTATTAAAATGAATGACCTTCATAGTTTTCAGGGAGAACATGTTTCTTTCATATTATTTGTAATAATTATATATTCTCAATTAAAATTATTTGGCCTGGCATGAGGGGAAGATGAAGCATTATGAACTCAAACTGATGACTGACTGATGACATCCACTCTGCAGAGGGAGTAAGGTCTTCCTTGGGAAGTCAACAAATCTGGCTTATCAAGTTGATGCATCACCAAGACCCTCTCCTCTATGTCGAGGCTGAGGAAGCTGTCCCTCCATAGCTAACACGCTCCAAAAAGAGCTTGTCAGTGATTTGTCTTTACTTATGAGCCTATCACTTGCATTGTATATAGGGCTTTGTTGATACAACACAACTTGGAATAGTGCGGTTTGATTTATGTAACATGTTTACAGTCTCAATGAGGTAGTTATTCTATACTTTCAACACACCTGTACAATGTAAAAAGTTGTAGAGCTCATTTCACTGACAAAGGGTGTATTGCTTGCTTAGTTACAATACTAGCTTCTTCCTCATTCTTTGGAACATCTAGTGAAATAGACTTCAGACTCACACATGACTCTCACTCAGTGATATTATTTCGATACTATTTTGCATGCTCTAGGAAAATGTTTTATTAAATTATGTAATTTAAAGTTACAATAATGATAAATATAATTCAAACATATAAACAAATAAAGAAAACAATAGAACACCATTAAGAGTAAAATAATGAACTTTAAGTTTAATCCCACTATTTTTATTGTCATGCTGTCTTTTTTTGAGGTGCTACTATCATGATATGTTACAGAAAAAATAATTCCCATTATGAAGCAAAATGTGTTCCAAGAGTGTATTCTGTATGTAAAATCTCTGTTGATACATACCTTCTGGCCCTCATTTGATTCCTGGAACCCAGAGAGGAAGAAAGAGAACCAGTTCTCCAATGTTGTCTTCTAACATCCTCATATATGTCTCAGCACATACAAGCTCACACCATGCAAAATTGTACACATACACTCACTCACACACACACACACACACACACACACACGCGGAGAGAGAGAGAGAGAGAGAGAGAGACAGACAGACAGACAGACAGACAGACAGACAGAGAGAGAATAAAACAAAAAAATAGAGGGTAACCTCATGATTCTTTTCTGGTCTTTCAAATAAACACTTCTACATTCATTCTTAAAGAATCAATTTCTGTTGAAGTTTATTCTATTTATTTAATAATGAGATCCATAGGCAATGTCTTTGTTAAAATTTGGACTAAGTCATTTTGAAGTGTGAAGAAATAGTAGCTTCCCAAGAAGAATATTGATTAGAAGCCACCTCCATGCATCATGGAAAAAAATAAGAATCAAAATAAAAAGATATTGTATTCTTTTCCCATAATATAAAAAGCTGAAGAATACAAAACAAAAACAAGATAGAAAAAGAAAAGAAAACATTAGCGAGTTCTCTCCCTACTAAGAAATAGTCAGAAATTACCAATAGTAAATGCCCAACCACACTGCAGAATGGGTCAGCCTTTGCAGTCAGGGAAATACTTTCCTTTTATAGACATGGGCACTAAAACGTATAGTAAAAAGACTGAAAGAGAATACCTTGCACTGTTCCAAAATTTGCAGAAGTATAGCCTGAGAGACAAAAATTTAGCTCCCTCATTAGCATCTTGAAATGAATATACCAAGATGACACCTCAATGACTGGCAGATTGGCATCATAGTACATTATGGGATAATAGCACAGTTGATGTCAGTCAATTCTCATTTTTTGCTGTGACTGGGAAGAGATCACTAGAGATCACAAACTGACAAAAGTAAGCACAAGTAAACAAGCCTTCCATAATCTCTAACAATATCAGGTAAAAAAAGAAAGTTTTAAATGGCAGGAGGGCATGTGCTCAGACTGTTTATGTATAAACTGGTGTTATAAAGAAACCCTTCTGAGCAGGAAAGGAATGAAATTAATGTGCATGGTTTGCTGAGAATATTAACCAGTGCACACATGTAATGAGTGACACAAAAGACAAACCAGGGAAAGGTAGGAAAACTACATTCTTACCAATTTTTATTTATAATTTCATAGTTCAGTTGTTTATTTGTTTGTTGTTTCTAGTGCCTTTATTGACTAGGATATTGTTGTCCTTTATTTCCACTTACTCTTATAATACTTATGTCTTATGTATCTCATAACCCATGTGGTTGGCCTTTCCTTCATATTTACTCCCTTTTGTATTAAAAAAAATGATACCTTTAGCTCTGAAATCTAAGAGCTACATTTTTGTTAATCATCACTCCCAGCACAGCCTGTTTACATTTTTGGTGTTACAGTAAAGAAGGTCATTGTCTTCTACTGAAAGTTAACACTAGGAATGCTGTTAAATCTGTGTAACTATTAGCACTGCAGTTCAGTTTCTCTCTCCTACAAAAAGAGTTGTGAAGAATATGCATGCACACATGAAGGAAATGCACTATGAGACTCACCTAAATGTCAAGTGAGCAGACAACGTGGGGGAGCAAGAAAAAGGTATCCAAACACAACAAACAAACAATTATCAAAAAATAAGCCAGTAAGCATCTCCACAAGCTCACACTTCTTCCTCGCAAAAAGCCAAAAATAGCAAAAAAAATTCTGAAATAACAGAAAAGAACTTGAGATGCACTTTTATAAAGGATCAAATACAAAATATAGCTAGTCAAACAAATAAAACAGATAAATGAAGTAATAGACTTAAGAGCTGGCCAAGGATGTAAGTACAGTGACTATAATAGCACTTAAGATATAACTTTAACTATATGGGAGGAAAAATATTACCATTATTGCACTATTCACATTAGTTAGGAAATGGATATGATTGTAAACCTATCAACAAATGAATGGCTTATGAAATGCTATAAATATACAATGATTCTTCAGCCACAAAGAAGAATGAAATCATAACATCTTCGGAGAAATGAGTGATGGCAGAAATCATTATATTACATCAAATAAAATCCATGAAGAGAAAAGGGAACCCTAGCGGGGAAGTTAAGTCAGGTAGAAAAGATGGGAGATAAAGAGTAATGGCAGCCACGTGGCTTGGAAGCAGGAATGGGCTCTAGAGAGGAGACACGAGCTTGCAAGAGAATATGAGGAAGATGGCAAAGGGATTGAATGGGGAATAGGAAACAATGTAATTTCCATGTGAAAGGCCATACTAAAAACATTACTTTATGATTCATTTTAAAAACTCATTCCAGGAGCAATACTGGTACTTTTCCTCTCACCACATTCTGTTTTGGCTTCCTGAGTGAGTAAAGCATCCTCACAAATTATATCTTTGGAGAACCTTTTTCTTCCTATGGTAGACAACAGAGCTACATTTAATTTAATTTAATCATAGAAAATAATACATTCACCTACTCATTAAATTAAAGCAAAAAATCCATGTCTGTGTTACCTCCTACTAAGGAAAAATGAATGAATCAAATGAAATAATTACCTTAAATACAAACTGCAAGGAGGCATAAATTAGTAACCCAGATAAATACCTTTTTTAAAAGTCAAACAATAGCAAATCAAATTAATAGAAAAGCACTATAAAAAATTACATAAAAGCTTCTTGTTATGATACTTTTGCTCTTTCTACATTTCTTCAAACATTATTAATAAAACAAGTAGGGGATAAGTTAAGGACTCTAAAGACAGTGCTAATCTGTTTCATTACAGATCTCAGTAGTGATGTTGTATATTTAATATTGGTGTATCTACTTAATGGCAACCTCAGACTTTTTGTAGTATGGAAACAGAATCATGAGAGGATTGGGTGCTAAAACAGAATTCATATTTTCTGAAGAATATCAATTTTTACAAAAGGAAGTAAAAACATTATATCTAAAAGTGATTCTCCACCCCAAACTGAAGTTGGCAAATGGATTATATTATTCAGTACTAATTATTAGTCTAGTAGAATACACCAGGGAAGCAGAAAATGTGAAACAGCACATCTCACAGTTGGGGGACAACTTAACCTATGGAAGCACAAGATATTTGTAAATTTCCTGGGCAAGAAATTTCTACTTAGTTTCACTGAGTTGTGTATTTTATTTATTTAAGGATTCATTTAATGGCTGCAATAAAATTAGAGTGAATTACCATCTCACTGACAGACATGTTATTGATTCAACAATCCAACAATCCAAATTGTCTAACAATCCAAAATGACTAACCATCCTCAAGAAGATGTGGGATAATTAAAACTTTCTTTATTCTTTGATTTATTAAGTTCCCTTAAACATTACCTGGTTTTTGCTTAAGAATATTTAAATCTGTGCCTATGCATACACCTGCACGTGTTTTTAGGTGCACTTTTGTTCCTGAGTCATTTCTATGACAACAAAGGAAGAATGAATTTAGGAGATAGGAATGGTGATGGTAGAGAAGAAATAGGGAGGAAAACATGAAATTGTAGAATAGGTTAGCCTTCTCAAGTTTGAATGCATTATGTAACATGAAAATTAGCTGTACAAACAAGGCACCACCCAAGAGCCATGAGCATTTAGAAAGATAACTGAAGGTTTTAGGAAGACTTATGTACTTTATCTTTTCTCTTTGATACTTGGCAATTTTTTTCCGAAAGGATACACAAGATTAATCAAGTAAAAACACAATAGATACTACAAAAATAATGTATGGTAAAATAAAATGTGGTTAGTATGACTGTTTTCCAAGTTATTTATTGTTCATCTGATATTCAAGTTTGATTGAGTGTCCTCTGTGACAGCTGTTGACTGTACTGGGTATGACATTTTTTAAAAGTGTTCTGCACCATTACATCTAAATTAACATCTGCTACATATTTACCCACCCTTTTCATTGAGCAACTGGATTACAGATTCTGACTCTGCTTCTGTTAGCTTCTCTTGTCCCAAAATCTGCAGGTTTCGTCTGGAACAGAGTCGTCACCTCATAGTTAATAAAGTTCTCATTTCAGAATATCATTATTTCTATAATATTTATTTGTTTTTCTTAGTTACTTCCAATAGGATATCTTAACTTTACCTAGATCTATGCTACTTCTCTTTGTTTTGTGGGGTAACTAAAGTTCATAGTGACATATTTTGCTTTGAAAATGATATGGACCACTGTTGGTAAAATTTCTGCATTGAAAATATGTAGCTAGTGACTAATGGGATGTATTATTTAGTTGTTTATGTGATTTGATCAATAATATATAATGTTTGTACTTCAAAAATAACTTCATATTTAACTTACATATTTAACATATATCAACATTTACAAAAGAGAAGCGCTGTATTTATATTTTTAGGAGAAATGTTGCATATTCAAGTAGTCATAGTCTCTATATGGTGTCTTTAATACAAGAAGGTAAAAGTCCATACAAAAAACCAAATTGGTCATTATTCAGACGTTGTTGACTGTGCTTACTAATTTCCTAACTTTTTTATTTCTTTTAATTTAAGTGAGAAACAAGCTTGCTTCACATGTCAATCCCAACTCCCTCTCTCTCACATCCTTCCCTGCCCCCATCAAACTCCACAACCCACCAACCAATCCCCATTCCACTCCCCAGAGAGGGCGAGGCCCTTCATGGGGGACGTTCAAAGACTGTCATATCAACCAGGGCAGGTCCTAGACCCTCCACCATGTGTCCAGGATGAGAGAGCAGCCTTCCGTATAGAACGGGCTACCAAAGTCCATTCATATGCCAAGGATGACTACTGATGTACTACCATAGATTTTCAAGGACTCCTCACTGACACCCAAATTTAAGCAGTATGGATAAGTTCCATACAGGCCTCTCAGCCATCAGTTTGGTGTCCATGAGCACCCCATTGTTCAGATCAGATGTTTCTGTGGGTTTCACCAGCACAGTCTTGACCCCTTTACTTATCACTCTTCCCTCCCTGCAAGTGGGTTACAGTTCAGTTCAGTGTTTAGCTGTTGCTGTCTCCCTCTGTTTCCATTGAAAGACCCCAGCCCAGCCTACACAGGCAAGCTGAGGCTCATGGAAAATTCCGTTTCCCCCACAGCTGAATAGTCCTTGCTATCAGAAGGGAGCTCTGCCCAAGGACACGGGCTTTGGGTGTCTGATGTGACCAAATGGCCAGCCCAGCAAGATTGGGCAAGCACAGAGACCTATTGTTCCTCAGATAGGGCCAAGGCCGAGACTTGAGTTCTGAGAGAAACCTTAATTGCCCTTAATTGCCCTCATTCTGAGCCCCAGCCTCATTTAGATTGCCCAATCAGGGTCCTGTAACTAGGCTTCTCGCTTCTGTACTGCGCTTTTTGCTATAAAAGGACCCCTGAGTCCCCAGCTCGGGGCTCTCAGTTCCCGAGACTGAGATGCCCCGGGTACCCGTGTATTATCAATAAAGCCTCTTGCTGTTGCATCCAAGCTCGTGGTCTCGGTGTTCCTTGGGTTCGGGTCTCCCTCCCGTGAAAGTCCCCCGCCTGGGGTCTTTCATTTGGTGCATTGGCCGGGAAATTGAGACCCCGCCCAGGGACCACTGACCCACTTCTGGGAGGTAAGAATTGTCCGGACTAAATTTCTGTTGTTTCTGTTGTTTGCTTTCTGTCTGTCTATGCCTGTTATTTTATCGCGCCTGCGTCTGTAGTATACAGCTGTATACATCTGTATCTGACCGCAGCTCCAGGAGACGTCCTGGTAGCGTCTGGAGTCCTTAGGAACTCGTCTGTTTGGGGTAGATGTCAATCTGCCCCGTCTGGAGTTCTTAGGGACTCGTCTGTTTGGGGTAGATGTCAATCTGCCCCGTCTGGAGTTCTTAGGCACTCGTCTGTTTGGGGTAGATGTCAATCTGCCCCGTCTGGAGTTCTTAGGGACTCGTCTGTTTGGGGTAGATGTCAATCTGCCCCGTCTGGAGTTCTTAGGGACTCGTCTGTTTGGGGTAGATGCCTAGGAGTCTGCCCCGTCTGTTTGGGGAAGTCCTGCTGGCCGAGGGAGTTTCCATCCTGATAGGGGACAAGGACGGGAGCACGAGGCCCCCGTCCCCGAGCCCATCTGAATTTTTGCCTTTGACTTTCGTCAAAGCCGCGCAGCGAAAATCTGTTTGTTTTTGTTTCTTATCTGTTCGTCTGTTTTAATGTCATTTGTCATCGCTCTCGAGAAAATGGGCCAGACAGTTACCACTCTGCTTAGCCTGACCCTTTCACATTGGCAACAGGTCCAGGAGTACGCTCACAACCGGTCTGTCGATGCACGCAAGAAGCAATGGATCACCTTTTGCCCTTCTGAATGGCCAACTTTTGATGCTGGCTGGCCACGAGATGGCACCTTTAACCCTCAAATTATTTTCCAGGTGAAAGAGAAAGTCATGGATCCTGGACCCCAGGGCCACCCGGACCAAGTACCCTATATAGTTACCTGGGAAGTGCTGGTCTATGACCCTCCTCCCTGGGTGTGCCCTTTGTACACCCAGGAGGTCACTCCTCCTCCTCTCCCCTAACCCCCTGGCCTCCGGACTGCGAGGCCACAGGGAGCAGCCCGCTCCAGATTCAACCGCCCTGCCTCCGGACGGGCCATGATGGCCAGTTGCAGTACTGGCCGTTCTCTGCCTCAGATCTTTATAACTGGAAAAATAATAACCCCTCCTTTTCAGCAGACCCCGTGAGACTGACTGATCTATTGGAGTCGGTTCTTACTACCCATCAGCCCACCTGGGACGATTGCCAACAGCTTTTACAGGTCCTCCTAACTTCGGAGGAGAGACAGCGGGTCCTTCTTGAAGCCCGGAAGAATGTTCCTGGGACTTCACCATTGAGGCAGGTAGGACCCATCTATGTCTTTATTGCCAGTTGCTTGTAGCGGGTCTCCGAGGGTGCCCTACAAATTTGGCCCAGGTAAGACAGATAGTTCAGAAGGCAGAGGAATCGCCAGCTGCATTTTTAGAAAGACTTAAGGAAGCTTACAGAATGTATACCCCATATGACAGGGGTATACACTACCAGATGTATTGAGGGAGACAGAACGCATTTTTTTATGAAAAGAGAAGCTCAGACAGAGAGAGAAAAGATGGAGACAGAATGTCAGAGAAAGGAAATGAGAGAGAGGGAGATAGCAAGGGACAAGAAGCGTAACAGAGAAATGACTAAACTGTTGGCCACAGTAGTCGCAGAGCAGAGACAGGATAGGCAGAGAGAGGGACAAAGGGGGCCTCACTTAGAAAGAAGGACCTTTCAGAGACCCAAACCCCCTGCCGGTCCCCCTGGAACACTCCCCTGTTGCCAGTCAAGAAGCCAGGAACCAATGACTATAGGCCAGTCCAGGACCTCCGGGAAGTCAATGAGTGGGTTGAGGACATACACCCCACGGTCCCCAATCCCTATAACCTCCTGAGTGGACTGCCACCTGACTATGTTTGGTACTCAGTCCTGGATTTAAAGGATGCCTTCTTCTGCCTGAGATTATACAAAGACAGTCAGCCACTGTTTGCCTTTGAATGTCAGGATGCAGACCTGGGAATCTCGGGACAACTTTGACTGGGGGGAGAGCCAGAAGAAAGCCTTCATGGACATCAAGAAGGCTCTGCTCAGCTCCCCAGCTCTGGGGTTACCTGATCTGACTAAACCCTTTGACAAATTGACTTTGGGGCAGCCTTTGACTATCTATGCCCCCCCCGCTATGGAGGCGGTCATCAGGCAGCCACCGGGCCGCTGGCTCACCAATGCCAGGATGACCCATTACCAGACTCTGTTGCTGGACAAGGACCAAATTCACTCCGGGGCTCCCGTGACCCTAAACCCCGCCTCGCTACTTCCCCCTTCCTGGGGAAGCAGAGACTCATGACTGCTTGCAGGTCCTGGCTGAGGTCCATGGGACGAGAGCTGACCTCATGGATCAACCCCTTCCCAACCCCGACCATGTCTGGTTCACGGACGGAAGCAGCTTTGTACATCAAGGGAAGGGAGCCAAGACTGCGGGGACAGCCACGGCTCGGAAACGCTCGAGCGAGCGCTGTGGGGGATGGAGCGGGGGCGGGGCAGAAGCGAGCCGACACTGAGGAAGGAGCAGCGTGGCCCAAGACCGGGAGCCGAGCGGAAAGCAGGAGCGGCTGCGAGTGCCAGCAGCCTCTGGTTTCTTCCGTGACTGGGTCCCACCTCTGTTAACACAGGCTCTGAGACTGGCAGAAGGTAAGAAACTCACTGTCTACACAGACAGCCGCTATGCTTTTGCCACAGCTCACATCCATGGTGAAATTTATAGGTGAAGGGGGCTATTAACCTCAGAGGGCAGAGACATTAAAAACAAAAAGGAAATCCTGGCCCTCTTAGAGGCTCTGCACCTGTCAACCGCCCTCAGTATCATACATTGCCCAGGGCATCAGAAAGGCGACAGCCCAGTCGCCCGGGGAAATCGGAGGGCAGACCTGGCCGCCCAGGAGGCTGCCCTGGCTTTGGAAAGCAGCAGTCACCTCCTCCAGGCAGCTGTAGTCCCTGTAACTAATGAGGCTTCCGAGAAAACCTCCCCGTCATGGGACTATGAGATAAAAGACATCAAGGCCATGAAAAGACTGGGGGCGACCCGAGTACATGATGGTCTCTGGACCTATCAAGGAAAAACTGTCCTTCCCCGCCTAATGACTAGATATCTGGTTAACAGCCTACACCAACTCACTCATTTGAGCTCCAGGAAAATGCGAGAACTATTAGCCTGGGAAGAAAATACTCGCCACCTGTTGGGAATAGAAGAAATAATAAAACAAGTGACTGAGCAATGTGACGCCTGCGCCCGCGTCAATATGACCAGGCTAAAGCTACCCATGGGGACTCGAGCTCGTGGGCACTGGCCTGGGGTGCACTGGGAAATAGATTTCACAGACCTCCTGGTTTTTGTTGACACCTTCTCGGGATGGACTGAAGCCTACCCCACCAAGCACGAGACGACAAAGGTGGTCACCAAGAAACTTCTTGAAGAAATCTTCCCCCGTTACGGAATGCCACAGGTATTGGGGACAGACAACGGGCCTGCCTTTGTTTCTCAGGTAAGTCAGTCTGTGGCCACCCTGTTGGGGATTAATTGGAGATTGCATTGTGCTTACTGACCCCAAAGCTCAGGACAGATAGAACAAATGAATAGAACCATTGAGGAGACTCTAACTAAATTATCGCTTGCAGCTGGCACTAAAGACTGGGTCCTCTTGCTCCCCCTTGCCCTCTATTGTGCCCGGAATACACCGGGCCCCCATGGCCTCACCCCTTTTGAGATTTTATATGGAACCACCATTCCCTTTGTTCAGTTCTTTGACCAAGATATTTCTGACTATGCCAATTCCTCCTCTCTTCAAGCTCACCTGCAGGCACTCCAGCTGGTCCAGCAGGAAGTCTGGAAGCCCCTGGCCCAAGCCTACCGAGACCAGAGGAGACACCCTATCGTCCCTCACTCCTATCACGTGGGAGACAGCGTTTGGGTCCGGCGCCACCAGGCTAAGAACCTTGAACCCCGCTGGAAGGGACCATACACGGTCCTGTTGACCACCCCTACTGCTCTCAAGGTGGACAGGATTGCTGCTTGGATACATGCCTCGCATGTAAAAGCTGCCTCCCCTGAGGATCCGGACCCAGGATGGAAGGCTCAGCGCACTCAAAATCCTCTAAAAATAAAACTTAACCGTTCCTCTCCCTCCTGCTAATAGCCCTCCTCATAAAATCAGACACTGGTGTGGCCTCCAGTCCCCATACCGTTTATAAATTAACCTGGGAGGTTCTCTCCCAAGTGGGGGAGGTCATTTATGCTGTCACGGAACCACATGCACTTGGGACATGGTGGCCTACTCTGTGGCCTGAATTTTGTGATTTAGTAGCAGGGTTGGACACTTGGGACATTCCCCATTGCCACCCAAAGGCATGCGCCAGTGGCTCCCACTTTTACAGACGTCGACGTGCACTCATGGACTCCAGAGAAACCACCCCTGGGTGTGTTGATCAAAGAGCCAGAAAGCAGCTAAGTTTAAAGGACTTCTATGTCTGCCCCCGAGATGGGCGTGCCTGGCAACAGGCCCAGAAATGTGGGGGATATGACTACTTTTTCTGTGCATCTTGGGGGTGCGAGACCACAGGGGACGCATATTGGAGGCCGTCCTCATCCTGGGATAAAATACAAGTACGCAGAGGCTGGGACAAAGGACAATCTGGAATGATAGGTATGCCTCTTGCCATTTCCTTCCCTGCGCAGGGAAAGCAAGCCCCGGACTGGCAGACTGGGTATACTTGGGGTTTGCGTTGGTATCTGTATGGGCCAGACAAGGGGGTAATCTTCAAAATCAGATGTAAGGTGGCTCCTGTCAATTCACAGGCCATAGGCCCTAACCGGGTCCTTGCTGATCAAAAGCAGCCTAGCCTACTCGTGCCCAAGGCTGATACCAGGCCCCTGACCCTGCCTAAAACCACAGCTGCTCCCGCACCTACAGAAAGCACTCCCAAACCCCCCTCCTCGGGTCCCCCCCCCCTTAAAGGCACGGGAAATAGAATATTAGCCCTGATCCAAGGGACATATGCCACTCTGAATTTAACTCGCCCAGATAAGACTAAGGAATGCTGGCTTTGTTTGACTCCTCAACCTCCCTATTATGAAGGCTTAGCGGTTGTGGGCAAATATACAAATCAGGCCACAGCCGAGGCTCTTTGTGGGACAGCCATGCAACATAAATTAACCATCTCAGGAGTGTCTGGAAAGGGGCTATATATAGGTAAAGTCCCCGCTACGCATCAAGGACTGTGCAATGCTACTGAGCCTTTGCCCCAAAGTGGCCGCTACTTGATAGCCCCCAATGGGACATATTGGGCATGCAACACTGGATTAACCCCTTGTGTCTCCACCTCGGTACTTAATACCACCGTTGACTATTGTGTTCTGATCGAATTATGGCCTAAGGTAATTTACCACCCCTCTGATTATGACTGACCTGATAAGAACTGGCCGCAGTAAGAGGGAACCTATCTCCATCACCACTGCCATCCTACTAGGGGGATTAACCATGGGAGGCATAGCGGCAGGAATAGGAACCGGTACTGTCGCACTGCAGGAAACTAAACAGTTCCAACTCCTACAACAAGTAATGTGTGCAGATGTTCGGTCTTTAGAGGAATCTGTCGCTGCCCTGGAGAAGTCTCTGTCCTCCCTGGCAGAAGTAGCCCTCCAAAATAGAAGGGGACTAGACCTCTTATTTTTACAGCAGGGGGGAATTTGTGCGGCCCTTAAAGAAGAATGCTGCTTTTACGCAGACCATAATGGAGTGGTAAGAGACAACCTGGCCAAGATAAAAGAAAGGCTATCGGTTGTATAATCACTGGTCTTGACTCAACAATACCAGCAGCTAAAGCAAAGGGATCTCAAGATGGCAGAAACCCCTGAATGAAAGATTCCATTCAGTTACAAGAGCAATGGGGGAATGAAAGACCCTGGCCCAGCCTACACAGGCAAGCTGAGGCTCATGGAAAATTCCGTTTCCCCCACAGCTGAATAGTCCTTGCTATCAGAAGGGAGCTCTGCCCAAGGACACGGGCTTTGGGTGTCTGATGTGACCAAATGGCCAGCCCAGCAAGATTGGGCAAGCACAGAGACCTATTGTTCCTCAGATAGGGCCAAGGCCGAGACTTGAGTTCTGAGAGAAACCTTAATTGCCCTTAATTGCCCTCATTCTGAGCCCCAGCCTCATTTAGATTGCCCAATCAGGGTCCTGTAACTAGGCTTCTCGCTTCTGTACTGCGCTTTTTGCTATAAAAGGACCCCTGAGTCCCCAGCTCGGGGCTCTCAGTTCCTGAGACTGAGATGCCCCGGGTACCCGTGTATTATCAATAAAGCCTCTTGCTGTTGCATCCAAGCTCGTGGTCTCGGTGTTCCTTGGGTTCGGGTCTCCCTCCCGTGAAAGTCCCCCGCCTGGGGTCTTTCACCATCAGCAACTGGATGAAGACTTGAGGATGACATAAAAGGTAGTCGTTAATCTCATTAATGGGGAAGGGCTTTTAAAGTAGCCTCTCCAGTATTGCTTAGATTTCCAGTTGGTGTCATCCTTGTAGATTTCTGGAAATCTCACTAGTGCCAGATCTCAGCTCAATCCTACAAAAACTCCATCTATTATGGAATCTCTCCTCCTGCTCTCCCCTATTCTTCCCAAGAATCAACCTTCCTGCTCCCTCATGTCTCCACCCCTCTTTTCTCACCCTCTCTTACTCCCTGCTCCCTTTCCCCTCCATCATGCTCCCAATCTCCTCAGGAGATTCTCTCCCATTGTCCTTCTCCAGGGTACCATGAATTTCTCTCTTATGGTCCCCCCTGTTTTGCACACTTTCTGGCAGTGATAATGTAGGCTGGCAATTATCTGATCCATGTCTAAAATCCATATATGAGTGAGTACATACTACGCTAGTCTTTTTTGTGACTGGGTTACCTCACTCAGGATGGTTTCTTTTAGTGTCATATATTTGCTAGCAAATATAAAGATTCCATTTTTTTCCTAATGAGTAGTACTCCATTGTGTAAATGTACCACATTTTCTCTACCCACTCTTCAGTTGAGTGTTATCTAGGTTAATTCCAGGTTCTAGCTAACACAAATAATGCTGGTATGAATATAGTGGAACAGACATCCTTGTTGTATGAATGTGCATCTTTTGTGTATTATGTTTAGGAGTGAAATTGCAGGATCTTGTGGTAGACTGATTCCCATTTTCCTGAGGATTCTCCATACTCATTTCCAAACTAGATGTATGAGTTGCCACTCCCCAAAGCAGTGAAGAGTATTCCCCTTTCTATACATCCTCTACATCATAAACTGTCATTGAGTTTTGGTCATTCTGATAGGAGTAAGATGGTATCTCAGAATTGTTTTGATTTGTGATAGCAAAGTATGTTGAGCACTTTCTTAATTGTCTCTCCCTGCCTTTTAGTTAGTTTGGATAAAGGTTTGTCTATGCTGTTGATTTTCTAGAAGAACCAACTATTTGTTACATTGATTCTTTGCATCATTTTCTTTGTGTCAACTTTATTAATTTCAGCTCTCAGTTTGATTATTTCATGGCATCTACTACTCTGGGGGTGGGTTTGCTTCTTTTTGTCATAGAGTTTTCAGTTGTGCTTTTAATTCTCTACTGTGACTATTTTCCAGTTCCTTCATGTGAGCATTTGGTGCTATGAACTTTACTCTTCGTACTGCTTTTAAAGTGTCCCATAAGTTGTGGCACGTTGTGTCATCGTTTTCATTGAATTCTAGAAACTCTTTATTTTTTTCTTTGACCCAGAAATGGTGCAACTTGCACGTTGTTCCATTTCCATGAATTTCTGGCTTTCTGAAAGTTTTGCTGTTGTTGAATTCTAACTTTAAACCATATTGATCTGATAGGATACAGGAGATCATTCAATTTTTTGCAACTGGTGAGGGTTGCTATGTTGCCTAATATGTGGTCAATTTTAGAGAAGGTTCCATGTGGTGCTTAAAAGAAGGTATATTATTTTGTGTTTGTCTGGAATGTTCTATTGATGTCTATTAATCACAATTGTGTCATAACTTCTGTTAGTTCTTTTGTTTCTTTGTTGAGTTTCTGTCTGGTGGTCCTAAATAGTGGTGACAGTGAGGTGTTGATGTCTCCCTCAATAATTGTGTGAGGTCTTATGTGTGCTTTGAGTTTAGCAATGTTTTTTCATGAATGTGGGTGCCTTTGTATTTGGGCCATATATATTCAGAACTGAGACTTCTTCATCATGGATTTTTCCTGTAATGTATATGAAATATCTTACTTCATCTCATTTGATAGATTTTTAGTTTGAAGTCTAACTAGATACTAGGATATCTACACCAGCTTGTTTCTTGCGTTCATTTGATTGGAAAATATTATCCCAACCCTTTACTCTGAGAAATCTTGTGTCTTTGAAGTAGAGGTGTGTTTCTTGCATGCAGCAGAAGGATGGATTCTGTCTTCATATCCATTCTGTTTGCCTATGTCTTTTTATAGGCAAATTAATACCATTAATATTGAGGGAAATTAAGGACCACTGAGAGTTAAATCTTGTTTGATTTTGGTTTGTTGGTGATGGTGGTATTGTTTGTGGATTTACCCTGCTTTTTCTTTCAACTTCTTATTAAGTTGGATTATCTATTGACTATGATTTGTGAGTGTAGTTAACTTCCTTAGTTTGGAGTTTTCCTTCCAGTACTTTGTGTAGGGCTGGATTAGTGGTTATCTATTGTTTAAATCTGGTTTTGTCATGGAATATCTTGGTTTCCCCATCTATAGTGATTGAAGGTTTTGGTGGATATAGTGGTCTGGGCTGGCATCCATGGTCTCTTAGTGTTTGTACAATATCTATCCAGGACCTTCTGGCCTTCAGAATTTCCATGGAGAAGAAAGCTGTGATTTTTATAGGTTTGCCTTTATATGTTACTTGGCCTTTTTCCTTTGCTGATTATAGCACTCTTTCTTTATTCTGTATGTTTGGTGTTTAATTATTATGTGCCAAGGGGACTTTTTTGTGGTCTAATCTACTTGGTGTTCTATAGGCTTCTTGTACTTTCATTGGCATGTCTTTTTTAAGTTGGGAAAATTTTGTTCTATGATTTTGTTGAATATGTTTTCTGCACTGTTGCGTTGGGCTTTTTCTACTTCTCATGTACCTCTTATTCTTAGGTTTTGCTTTTTTCACGGTGTCCTGTATTTCCTGGATATTTTGTGTTATGGATTTTTTGGACTAAAGATTTTCTTTGGTCGATGAATCTATTTCTCCTAGTGTATATTCAGTGCTTGAGATTCTTTCTTAAATCTCTTGTTTTCTCTTGGTTATGCTTACATCTGTAGTCCTGATCATTTATGCACCTTTTATAATTCCAGAATTCCTTCAGACTGTGCTTTTTTAATTGTCTCCATTTCAGCTTTCAAATCTTGTACTGTTTGAATTGTTTCTTGCAATTTTTGGTTTGTCTTTTCTTCCATTTCCTTTAAGGATTTTCTCATATCCTCTCTTAGGGTCTCTATCATCTTCATGATTTTTTTAAAGTTAATTCTTTCTGTTTCATCTGTGTTGGGATGTTCAGGTCTTTCTGGTGTAGATTCCCTAGACTCTGATGGCATCATATTGGGTTTTTGGTTATTGAATGTGTTCTTACATTGTCGTCTTCCCATTCCTTGTTCCAGTGGTACTGGTGGGTTCTCTTCCTCTCCTGGTGGTTACAGGCCCAAGGTTCTCTTCTGCTCAGTGAAAGTAGGTCCAATACTCTGATGGGTCTCACGGTGGGTGCAGGCAGGTCTGAGGCATATCCTTTCCTGTTGGGTGAGAGCTGGATTAGGACAGAGCAGACAGGAGTTTGTTTGGTGAGTCAGCAGAGTAGTTAACCTGCCTGCAGTCCCTAGGCCAGGAGATCCCAGAGAGAGCAAGTGGAAGGAAGTTGGGCCTAAAGAGGGTCGTGGGCTCACTTCTGCCATTAGTGGGGGCAAGAGTGGCTCAGTAATCCCAGCAGGATTAGAGTTGCTTTGTCTTCTGGGGGTGAGTTGGCCTACCTGCAGTCCCCAGCCCTAATCTTTTAATATAATCATTTTTTTTGAAAATTTGGAGTCTTGTTTTCATTGCTGAGGATTAAATTCAGAATCGGTGTATGCTGGAAAGTTCTCTACAGCTTGAACCCCAGAACCCCAGTGTATGACAGGCAAGCACTCTGTTACTGAAGTATGTTATGGACTGCAGAATTATATAGTGAGAGTTCAGCATGAACTTCAGTGGTCAATCCATCAGACATTGCCTATCTCTTGAAAGACATACCTCATTTAGCAAGGTGATGAAGAATCCTGTCACCAGAGATGCACATCTCAACTTTATCTGCAAAACAATAAGGAATATTTGCCTTCTGAATGTGTCAGCTCTCCCCATTGCAAATTCTTGCGTGAAGAGCACTTCCACAAAGTGCTTTAGTGTGTTAATTTTTTCCTGATCACATATTATGTGGATGGCCTGGAAGATGGCTTTTCGTTTATCTATATTATTTTGATATATAGGATATATACTGGGACATGCTTCGTAAATGGATCTATTTTTCCCCCACAAGATTGTGGACTCTTAATAGTGTACCCTGCTCTCTTTCGCAGACTACTACACACAATTAACTCACTTCCACCTCAGAACAAGTTCAAACTAGACTAAAGGCTTTTGTAAAAAACAAAAACAAAAACAAACAAAAAAAAACAACAAAAACTTTATAGCTTGTTTGAGGTCAGAGTCACAGATATCTACCAATGCTACTAGGAGAAGCATGCTAATTTTTCACTTGCCAGTCTAATAACAATAGATCTGTGTCTTGATGTTATCATTGGTCACTGTGCTCTCCCCATCTGGTTATAGTTTGGCTCCTGCGACTTTGGACCCTTGTGTTGTCATGGTAAACAACTCAATGTTTTATCACTTCCTCTAGGAATGTGCTTTTAACTAATGAGGAAAAACTTCTTTATCACTTTAAAACTCTTGAAGGAGAAGAGATTTTAGAATCGAAGAAGAAGCTAGAAAAGGAAGCATAGAAAAGGATTATTAGAGTAGAAAGGGAACAATAAAGAGAACAATAAAGAAAACATTGTGTATGAAGTTACTATAGAAATCTTTTACTCCCTTGTTCACTCCTGAAAAACATTACACCTATGGAACTCTGTGTAGACACTGGAGCAGGTCTCATGGCCCTTACAGAAGTACATTACTAAGGCCATAGCATTTTTTGCCTTATGATTAATAAAGAGATGTAAAAGACAGAGTTGGAGAGAACAACCAAAATTTCAAAAATAAACAGTTTACATGGGTAGTGTTTTCTCATGGCTCATTATTACTACTGACACATGTATTAATCAGCTTGCCATATGCTGGCACAGCTGTGATGGGCTCATGCAAATCTCTATAGATTTTTCTTTCTCTGTACAGAAATATTTTTCAATATGAGAGTAAAGCACCATTGTGTTCTGTGCTAAGACATGGTATAGAGTCAGCATATGTTCTCTGGCCCTTCTTGGCAAGATCGATAGCACATATTTATTCATTTATGAGTTTCTTGCAGAGTCTCTATCTTTTGCCTACATAATATCGTGGCAGTTTGATCAGTCTTTTGTATTATTACTAATTTGTTTCATTAATTTTCTGTCCTGACTGCAGTTCCCCTTACCATGACCCCTGCCAACATCCTTGCCACCTCCATCTCTTGTCTGCCACCACCATTCCACCACCACTTCCTCTCTTAACCACCCCTATACGCTCCTCATCTATTTCTGTTCAGACAGGGGCAGGCCTCCCAGGGGTGTTAAGAAAGCATGGCATATCAAGTTAAGTTAGGACTAAGGTGCTCATCTTGTAGTAAGGCTGGATGAGGTAACCCAGTATTAGTAATAGGTTTCCAAAAGTAAACTCAAGAGTTAGAGACAAGCCCTGATCCCACTACTAGGAGTTCTAAATATATATGAAGCAACACAACTACTGTCAAACATATGTAGAAGCCTGACATCTGTTCAATTCAGACTCTCTAGCTGTTGGTCTAGAGTCTGTGAACTCTTATGAGCCCAGGTTAGTTGTTTGTATGGTTAAACAGCTTTTTAATGTTGGGTGTGACACATGTTCTTTTTATTATATTTTCAGTCTTTAGAATCAAGTTTAGTAACCTATTTTTTTCCTTTTTGGATACATCTAATACCTTTTGCTTCATTGCTTCCTATAAGGCACTTCCTTCCTATTTCTTTTTGATTGAACTGAAAGCTTCTACTCTCCCACATTTGTTTTGATACTTGTGCTTAACTAAATTCATTTGAACCTTCTCAGGTGTCCCACCTCCAGTGCTCAAGTGGAATGGGACATTTTATGAATCCACTGTCAATTTATTGGTAAAAAAATGAATAGACAAACTCAGGTTATTCTGGAAAAATAACAGATAGCAGGTTGGTAAGTCAAAAGTACTCCCTCTCTGTATGTCTAGCTCTCTCCTACTCTTTCTCACCATTTGTCTCTCACACAATAGATGATGCTATTAGGAGAAAACCTCTACACCCCTTTTGTTCTATGCACTGTAATATTGTGATTTGCTTATGTTATTGCTGAGATATGAAAGCATCTTTTAAAGTTTTGTCTTAATTTCATTCTTTTTGATGTGATATTCAACAATGAGTTAGCACATGAAGTATGAAACCACAACAATAGAGCAGGTGCTGAGAGAAGCAGAAACAGACACATAAGAGAAAGAGACTAGTAGACAAGAACCTATTCAAAATCCAACCTACACAGATGAATGTATCGACCTCAGAAGATGACTTTAATTTGAAAAGATTATATTCTCTATACCCTTGGAAAGAAAGTCATTTGCTGTCAGTTAGTTGTTCAGAAGATGACAAATAGTACACTAGAACCTAGAGACCAAATTGTTGATGTATTCCCTAATATTTTAATAGTTCTTAGTCTGCTTAACTTACAAAACATTTGATTCTTCCTTTCACTCTAAAATTACTAATCAGTATCCTCATCCACAGCCGACCTGCTCAGATGTTTTCCCACTAGCCATACAGGAAGAAAAATTTGGCATGTGAGTTCTTATTAAAATTGTATGGTGGATGGCTCAGCCTTGTGTCTTTTGCAAATGATGATTTTGCACATTCTTCTACTATTTTAAGTTACCAGTGTTAAGCACCTTGCTGACAAATACTTTAACCATTATATCAGCTGTCCACAAACTGTGTGCACAGGATTCAATGCATTTTTGAATACCCACACCTAATTCCTGCTGAATTTCAAACACATTAAAATAATTTATCAATGCTTCAGATTTAACACTTGGCAAGCATCCGGACGTTAGTGGCACATGCCTTTAATCCTAGCATTTGGGAGGCAGAGGCAGGCAAGTCTTTGTGAGTTTGAGGCTAGCCTGGTCTACAGAGTGAGTTCCAGGACAGCCTCCAAAACAATACAGAGAAACCTTTTTCAAAAAACCAAAAAAAAAGATTTGCCAAGAATTTTACAACAAAATGTTAGCTTTAGATTATTCTTCACAGTTGGTTTCTAACCAGTTCTAGAAGAAAAGTTATATAGATATCTTTATACATATATTCTTTCAGTTAATTGTCATTATTTAATAGATTACTTTAATGTTAGAGTTAGGATGATTTATTCATGTGGTCACCTACCCTGAGCAATGGAAAGGTAAACAGTTTTGATAATAGAGATGCAGACATCTCCAAATGTATTTGTATGACAGATTAATGTATATACATATGCTGTCTATAGCATGAATAATTATAGAGGTTCTTCTGAATATGTAATAATGGAATGTTATTATATGTTGCTAATGGGCAATTGAATTTACTCTGTAGTGTGTGTCAGTAAAACTTCAAATCTCTTTTTATTTTTTATTTTTTTTCAAATCTCTTTTTAATTACATCGACATAGAAATATCAGATAACATCTTAAATATTCAGAAATTGTTTATTACTCATACAATAAATGCTACCTTACATGTTAGATTTTATTTTATTGCATTATTTATCGAGTATTATTAAGAGATAAATGATTTTAGAGGGCAAATAAATGTTGAGAGTAAAAAAAGTGAAAGCATGAAGAAAATTTGTGGATTTCATTTGTCTCTGCTGTTTGCATCCCCATTACAATAGATAATCAAGAGTTGACTACATTGTAATTAGAACTGAAGTTGAAGACCACATCAAACAATGCACAATTTATATTATAATATAGCTCATCAACCCACTAAATATATATTAATAGGGCATTCAAAACAACGCAGTTAGCATTTCAAAGGAAGTTCCCCACATCTGGAGTGATTTGGGATGCATTATTTGTGCCCTCTCTTTCTTTCAACTATTTTTGGTGAGCTCTACTTTGCATAATATTGCAATCAGTCCTTAAGTAAAAAATGTTAATCCAGTGAAGTAAGGTGATCGTCATCTCTGGACAATTCTAAAGAAAATAATACAATCAAGAAAAGAATGGAGAACCCAAAATTTGTAGTAATTAGTTAAAAGAATAAATAAATGGTGATAAATTTTGAGATTATTAAACAATTAAAGATTTATCAAATGTTTGATTTTTTTGAAATTTTCACTTGTAAAAGTACAGTTTCACTAAAATTGTCTTAGAAAATTGTATTTAACAATTAAATATTTCTCCCATAATATTTTATTAACAAAAATTCTATGGAATTGTGTATCTAAATAATTGTTTTGGATACTGAAAACTATTCTGTGGTTCATCTGGATTTAGAAGTAAAATTAATCTTTGTGTAATTAATGAACATACGACTTCTCATACATATGCTGTCTGATTTCTGAAAGTAATAAGTGTGACAAGTTCTAGCAAACTTATTTGATGATAATTCATAGCAACTTTTGAGAAAAGATAATAGAAGATTATTTTGAAACAATGTTGTTGAAAAATCAAATAAGGGTATCTATAAGAACTATCGGCTAAAAATATATATTGATCAATTATCTCATTTGAAATTGTCACACAGATCTATAATGATCAGGAACATTTAATAATTGGTATGTAATCCTATGTGGTATAATTATAATATAATAATAATAATAATAATAATAATTTCTTCTTTATATCTAGAAAAAGTCAATATGTATTAAATTACAAAGCAAATCAGTAATTTAATCTATTCCATGAAGAGATGATTTCTGATTTTACATATGTTTTAATACAAATAATATACCTGAGATTAAATAGTGTCACTTTTATTCTCTTTTTTAAGCTAGGAAACTGAGGTTCTGAGCTCAAAATATCCAGCTAAAGGTTAATTAGCTTTCCAAGACACAAGTGTTATTTCAAAAACTGAAGGTCTGACCCCTGAATTTGTGTTCCTGATAGGCTAAAGGTTCAGACAGCAGGAATACTGTAAAAAACCCTTATGGTGAATTACAAAGAGTAAGAAAACTACACTTCTCTTCATGTCAGAAATCAGAAAACAAATTGGATTTATGAAAATAACAAGGAGAGCAAATACATTGAAGACACCAAAAACACTGTTTTCTCCACTTAGAGAAACACATTCTCCACAATCACATGAGCTTTCATAGAGACAAATGTTGTCTTTATTCTTATTCTTATTCAAAAGCACATTGTTAACCATAATAAACATTTGGGATAGTCTCCCTGCTTTGGGAGGAAGGCTCACTTCTTTGTGATTAAAACAAACAAATAGAAACCAAATGAAACAAAACTGAGGAAATATCAACTGAGTATCTCAAATTAAGAAGAGAAGTACAGCTGGGTGTTGGTGGCGCACGCCTTTAATCCCAGCACTCGGGAGGCAGAGGCAGGCGGATCTCTGTGAGTTCGAGGCCAGCCTGGTCTACAGAGCGAGTTCCAGGACAGCCTCCAAAGCCACAGAGAAACCCTGTCTCGAAAAACCAAAAAAAAAAAAAAACAAAAAAAAAAGAAAGAAAGAAAAGAAGTACAGTTACCAGGACAAGAAAAAGTTCGCTTCCAGTTTGCTTCAAAGAACTGGTTAGGTTTATTCAACTCAGGAAGAAGCTTTACTTTCAACACACTAAACAGGGGAGGATGTGTTTACTACCTAAATACCCAATTTACAGAAATCGAGATTTCTATTTCATAGTGAGCTCTCTATTAGATTACTTAACCCCATTATTCTTTTCTGATAAATAAGTGTAATTACTTACTGAACCTGAGTACTGGTAGTGGGCCATTACATATACTATTATATCTTTTCTTTTATTAAAATTACTCTAGTTTCATTAGGAAACACTAAATGGTAGCCAAATTTTATGTAACCCAGAATACAAAACAGATTCAAACAATGTAACTCTAAAATGCTGAAATTACTCCAAGTCATTTTTGCATTGAACATAGCTTCTGATTTAGTCTGGCATATAAGTCATTTTGATTTAAGAATATGTATAGTCTATAATTGTCTTTTTCTATTGCAAAGAGAAATTTTCTTTATGACGTATAAGATGACACTTATCTGTGGGTATAAAGACAAACATTTAATGTGTAATTAAGGATTATGTTGGTTAAATACTGTGGTGGTTGTAGAGTGTCCTCCATGATATATGTCTTTACTAGTATTGGCTAGGTTTCTAGCGCCAAGCATGATTTTGATCCTTTGTGAGCAGGTCTTACTTAAGTTCAGTTGGAGAGCTCTTGGATACTGCCAAGCTATGTGTGACAAAATGAGATTGTATTTTTTAAAATTTCAGACATTTTACTCATAAGAAATACTATATCACTACACAAGACCTCAAAATGTGACTGGCATCTAATTTAAAGGCCACTGCTGTCTATGCTGATCTTCTTTTTTTTATTATCATTTTTTATTTTAATTTTAAATAGCTTGTTTTACATGTCAATCCCAGTTCCATCTCCCTCCCCTCCTCCCGCAATCCCCTTCCCCCCTCACCCTCCCACCCTATTGCCAAATCCTTCCACATAGGGGATATCTAGAGTCTGTCATTTCACTCTGGGTATGGTCCAGGCACTCCCATAAGAGTCCAGGCTGAGAGAGCATCCCTCTTTGTGCTATAGGCGCACGATGACTGTTTGTATTCCAGGGATAGACACTGATCCACAGCTCAGGGCCCCATAGGTTGCCCAGGCCTTCTCGCTGACACTCACATTTGGGGGGGTCCAGATCAGTCCCATGCTGGCTTCCCCACTGTCAGTCTGGGGTCCAAGAGCTCTCCCCTGTTCAGATCAGCTGTCTCTGCTGGTTTTTGCCAGCCCAATCTTTGCCAATTTGATCATCACTCCTCTCTCTCTGTCACTGGGTTCCTTGGGTTCAGTTCAGTGATTAATTGTGTGTTTGCCTCTGCTTCCATCAGTCACAGGATGAAGGCTCCCGGATGGTTATAGACATCAAGTTCATTATCAGGAATGGGCATTCGAGGTGGTCAATGGATAGCACTGGAAGAAACCATCCTGAGTGAGGTAACCCAGTCGCAAAAAGACAAACATGGTATGCTGATCTTCTTGAGACATCTAAATTGTTGAGATTTTATTAGTGTAATTTCCAGGTTAAAATCTAAGGGACACTAGGAGCAGGTACTCTGGTCCTCAGGTTTCTTGTGTCAAGGAGTTCAGTTGTATGGCTACTTTTTCCTTTCTGAGATTCAGAGTCTGTGGTCTTATGTTGAAATCACTAATCTATTTGGACTTGAGTTTTACAGTTTTTAAACTGTAATTGGCATCAGCATTCATTCTTCTAAATGCATCTACATGAGAGGGGATGTTGAATATAGGTGTCATGATGAAGGGAAGAATGATGAATCAGAAGGACTACATGTTATGGGGAATTGGAAAGAAGGGTAAAAATCTATGTAGAAGGATAACCTTGTTAAATGTTACATACATGGAAAATTGTTACTACAGCAGCTTTCTGAAACATATTCATTAAACGTATCATAAGAGTGCAAATTAACTTACCATACAAAAGGTCTACAACACCCCTACCCTGATATCAATCTATGAAATACAATGTCCACCAACAGATTTAGATGATCTGTTTTGAGTTTCTGACCATACTACTCCAATATGACTCCCAAGCATTGTGAGCTCTTGCTACTATTTTTGTTTATCTTCTAGAATTTAATGTAAGACTACACATAATTCCTAGGACATAGAAAAATCAAGCTGCTACTGATTTGGAGACTTCATTCTGACTGTGTATCTGTTATAGTACTGGTTGTTTCCATACATGATACCAAGGGAGAAAAGGAGTACATAGTTTTGAGCAGTGTTAGGGTTAATCTCACCTGTCAACTTGAGTGTATTTGGAAGCAATTAAACCCAAACTTCTCTGTAACACTGTGAAAAATATTCTTAATTAGATTATTTGAAGCAGAATGACCCACCCTAATTCAAAGTAATACATTCTAGTGGCAGTCCATATAAGAAGACATGGAATACATAAACTTTTTGTTCCCTTCTTTTCGTTCTTACTGACTAGTTTATCTATTCTGTTGCTACCTCATGTATTAAATACAACTTCTTCAGGATTCAAGTAAAATGAAAACCAGCAGCTTCCCAGTAATTTCAGGATTCCATTGTCATATTGTGACTTGAGATGTGTAGGATCATTAATTGATCATCTAAAAGAATCCCTTCCTTTCTGTCTTGAGATAGCTATAATGGACTACCCAATCACATTCTATGTGTGCATATCCATTCTATCAGTTTTCTTCCTTTAGAGAATACTAACTATACATGTAGCTCACCCAAAATGATTGTTCTGGCATGATGATATTAACTGTGGTGAAACAGTGGCATGAAAGTGACGGGAGTAACCAATCAAATCATGATTAGTTTTAAAACACATACCATAAGATTGAACTTATGTATATTATTAAGTGATCCCTCCAAAAAAATCAAGTCTGGGCAAATCATAAACCACAAGGAAGAACCTAATACTATATCACCATTGTGTTCATAAACTTGAAGTATGTAGGACTGCTAGTGCAAGTCTTGCAAAATGAACATAGCCGAATTCCCAGCATGAATGAGGGAGGGGCTCATGGGTTATTACCTCTATCTGAGGAGGTATTGGGGACTGATTATTAGAGAGGAATGTACAGTTAGTAATGTTCTTTAAGATTGTACACTATGAGATTTCACAAACCTCGACTCACAAAATAGAAAAAAATGTGTCCAAATAATTAACCACCTGCTACTTTTCACATTCTTTCTTTGCCAGCTCCAGGCATGAGGAAAAGGCAATAAACAATAATCAGTGTCTTGAATACTTTGATTCTGCATTTGTAATTCACTATAACCTAAGTGTTCAATGATCCACTTGGTAATATATAGTGTTGAATGAATATTATGTCAAGTAAATTCTATTTTCATAAGAAGTTACTTTAAATTAATCAATAGTTAAGTATTCATAACACTGGCTAAAATTAAAAAATAAAAGTATATTATTGTATTGTTTTGATGTCTCAAAGTTATTCCTGAAGTTATTGACCTAATGCAGTAACTTTTCAATTTTGTCTATTGTATCTACTATTTTTAATGCATTTTTCATGTGAAATTGTAGTGCACATCTGTGGAGACTGTAATAATAGAGTTTTGAATTGCATGGTATGCATTTATTTCTAAATATTGACTTTCGTCTCTGAAAATCATTCAAAATCCCCAGTTCCCATATAAGTATAATAGGTACCCAGGTAGAGACACACATTTCTGAACTGGACGTTAAGGCTTTATTCATTATGAGGAATTCGTTAGAGTGCACCAACCCACTGCTTCTTAGCATTTCACTTATGGCAATGCCTCATGTCCTTGGATAATAAAGTAGTTGCTTAAACTTTTGCTTTAATATACAAGCTTTTGGAATATCACTGTGGGTAAATGAAGAATCAGTTATAACTTACATGGTATTGATATTGGCTCTGTAAAGGATAAAGGAAAACATTACCTCATTCTTTCTTCTCAAGAAATCTAATTGTAACAATTCAATTGTGATATATCAAATGAAAACAGAATGAAACAATGTATCTTTAAGCTTTTCCATTGATTAGCTGTAAGACTCCAGAGTAACAAAAATTAAGTGTGATTTAGAATATTTGCAAGTGTAATCATGGGTAGAGAATATTATAGATTGTCTTTTACTTGGACATGAAACATTCAGTTTGAAAATAGATGGTGGCTACATCATCTGCTTCCCTAAGGTTGGCCCAAAGGTGTAATGTGTATATATTTAGTGTGAAATAGTCATGATTTTCAATAATTTGGATGTTCAGAATGAAGATTTAGTGGTCTGGTTTTCAATCAGGCAGAAAAGTGTCATCAATGAACACAAAGTCTAAGTTCGTAAAATCATGGGAAATACTTACTCAGGGCAAATGCAGCAATCTGTTTCCTGGAATAGAGACTCAACAGTTACAAAGCTTGGAAAACTCAGGTTCTCTTGTATGTGTTTCACTGATATAATATCAAAAGAATTGCATGTAATAAACAACCTTTTTCATATTTTTATTGGAAATGGTTTTTCCTATAATATAGTCTGATCATGGTTTGCCATCTCATTTTTTCCCAGTAGCTGTCCATCTCCCAACCCACCGAACTTCACACCTTCTGCCTTTCTTTCGAAAACAAATAGCTGGATTTTTAAAGACGGACAGAATAAAACAAAACACATAAATAACACCCCTAAAAACACAAATTTAGAAACCATATTAAGTAAGCAAAATACCTATAAGGTAGAAAATAATCAAAGCATTTTGAGAGAAAACATCTTCATAAATGTAATTGGGTTCCTTTTATAGTGGCCATCTACTGCTTGTTTTGGGTCTTGCCCATAAGTGTGGTTTGTATACCCAGTGTGACTGTATAGAGAAAAATAATTTTTCCTTTGTGAGTGGTCATTGATTGTAGACATATTCTGGGCTAAGCATGGCAGCTCATTTCAATTTTCCCGGTATAAATCCATTCGACTTGGACCAGTATATATTGCCACAGTCTTGAGAGTTCTTATGTGGGACTGTCCTGTTTTGTGTGGAAGCTGCTTTTTCCTTTGGTATCGGATGTTTCCCACTGGTTCTTACAATGGTTCTGCTTCCTCTTCAACTTAGTTTCTTCTACCTTGACCGGAGAGATTTTATGGAGATGTCCAAGTTTAGACTGAGTGTTCAAAGGTCTCTCAATCTCAGCTTGTTGTCTAGTTATGAGTCTCTGTATTAGTTCCCATATACACAGGAGAAAGTTTCTGTATGATCTTTGAACAAGTCACTGATATATGAGTATACTAAAATATTGTTACAATGTTGTCATCCCATTGCTACATTCCTAGCTGAACAAAGTTTAGTTCACCCTTAAATCCATGGACTAACATGTCATAGATTATTGGTCCTCCAAAGTGTCATGCATGAAAGGCATGGAATGGGCTTTAATCTGATAAGTTACTGATAAATTAATGTTTGGCTACTCCCTAAACATTTGTGTCACTGTTTTTCTAGAGTGTTATGCTGACAAGTCCCCATTAGACAGATTGGTTTTTTAACTTCGCATCACCATAAAACCAGTCAGTAATATTTTAGGCACTATCTCAACATATATATATTTAATAAACTATGCAATTATTATTTGAGCAATCTAACCTCATCTTTATTTTATGGTTGATGCATATTTTTATATTCTCAAGTTTTACTATATTCATGAAACTGAAATATAAATCTTTTCAGAATTTTCAAATTAACAGAAAACTATGAAGATCCAGGAACAATTCTGAAAAAACAAATGTCGTAGCTGTTAAAGGAATTGCTAACCAAGACATGTTCATTACTTAGTTTGCATTTTAGTAACCATTAAAACATTTTAGCAATTCTGATTAGAAAAAGCAACAATGTTATTTCTACTTTTTAGCTTTCCTAATTTTGTAAGCTCTGTGGCTATGTATCCACTTTGTTTTCAACCAGTATATCATACCTGGTGATGATCTGTCAAAACCTGAGTACAATAAGGATGATTGGTAGTTTAGATGTAAACTTGTGTGGATTAAAGATAGATTGAAACATGTTGTCCTGAGTATGTATATGAGGAGACTCTGAAAGAAATCAATTAGAAGACTGAAAAATATTTGTCTGTATTCAATATAAGAAAACAGTGTTCAGTATCTTGTTAACATACACAGAAGAAAAATGTATCAGAATGATAAAGAAATTCCTTTTCTGCAGTTGGAACACTATTCTCTTTCCCTTGAATTTCATATCTCCAGATTTCAGACCTTGAATTTTATATCTTATACACAGAAGTTTCTAAGAGTTTGAGTGTCAAGTTACTATTTACCATAGGACTTTTGACCTGAAATCAGGCCCACCGTTACGCTTCTCAATTCCCCAGATGAAAGAGTGCATCTTATATAACTTCCAAACATCAACTATGGAATAATCTAATTCATAAAATGAACTACGACCTTCTTATTATCCCCTCCTCTTCCCTTATCGTCTACCCATTCCTCTCCTTTCCTCTTGGCCCTCTTTCCCTCCCATCTCCTACTATCTGTGAGCATCTTCTTTTCTGGGATTGGTTCTATTCCTCTGGAGAATCCTAACAGCAACAGTAAGAAAATACTGCTGGTAGAAGTTGTATTGGATATAGTATACTAGAACGAGTTTGGAAGAAGAAAACATTAGAAACTAGGGCACATGCCTGGTTATTAAGTAAAAGTTATTGTCTCTGTCAACCATATTAAAAACCAATACATCTTGTTATTGTTCAAGGTAAATAGAAAATGGAGAGCTCAAAAATGCCATGAAAAATATGAATCCATGCAATGATGTAAAATCTATCTTAGAGAGCTCTGGGTTTTCAGTATAATCCAACTCAGAGGGGAAACATTGTGTGTACAATTGTGAAAAGGGATGAGAATGGCACCCGAAAAGCTTTAATTTGGGATCCAGGGGAGAAAATTATAAAAGAGAAAGTGTTGCATAGTGGGATACATGTCAAGAGATTTTGTCTTAAATTGTCATTTTCTAACTCAAGGAACAAATGCAAGGCTTGTTTGAAAGTCAGTGTTACTATGGTTGTGAGGATAAGATGCCTATGTAAGGAGTAGAGAAGCAAAACATGATCTAGAACAATAGCACCATGAAAATACAAGAATCACTTCCAGATTAATAAAAGTCATGTCCAGAAGTAAGTGTAATGGCAGAAGAGAATCCACTATGAAAACTTTCCAAATGCCTCAAAGTAGGGCTGAATGAGTACCTAAACAATAATCCTATCCTTGGAGAGATAGGTGTTTGATGTTATTTTAAATTCTACATACTACAAAAGCTGTATTCTTGTGCTCAAACCAGCCAAAAGCTGCCTTTAATTTTATATACATTCACCAATGCATTAGGCCTAAGCAGTTAGTAATTCCTTATTATCTCTTACTTTATTGGATTTGGCATCTAACAACATCTGTCTCAAGATGGCAGTTTTTCATTTTTTTCTATTTTTTATTTTTAAATTTAAACATAAATTAGAAACAAGGTTGTTTCACATGTCAATCCCAGGTCCCACTCCCTTTCCCTTACCTCCTCCCACACCCTCCCACCAACTCCCCCCAAAACTGCCTCATTTCCCCAGATAGGCTGAGGCTCTCCATGGGGGTGTTCATAGTCTGTCATTTCATCCAGGGCAGGGCATAGACCCTCCCCCAAGAGTTCAGGGTGAGAGTGCATCTCTCATTGTTGGATGGGCACCAAAAGTCCATTTATATGCCAGGGATTAAAAACTAATCAACTACCCAAGGCCCAATAGATTGCCTAGGCCTCCTCACTGACACCCACATTCAGAGTGTCTTGATTAGTCCCATGCTGGATTCCCAGCCATCAGTCTGGGATTCAGGAGCTAACCCTTGTCAGGTCAGCTGATTCTGGGGGTTAAACCAGCCCAGTCATAACCCCTTTGTTCATCAGTCTTCCCTCTCTGTCACTAGTTTCCTTGAGTTCAGCCCAGTATTTAGCTGTGGGAGTCTGCCTCTGCTTCCATCAGCCATTGGATGAAGGTTCTGTTTCCCAGATTTTCTGGCTGTGGGATTGTAGGCTGGCACACCACAGATTTTGTCTAAGATTCATATATGAGAGAGTACATACCATGTTTGTCATTTTGTGACTGAGTTACCTCACTCAGGATGGTTTCTCCTAATGCCATCCATTTGCCTGCCAATTTCAGGATTCCACTTTTTTTTTCTGCTGAATTGTACTCCATTGTGTAAACGTATGACATTTTTTCTATCCACACTTCAGTTGAGGGGCATCTAGGTTGCTTCCAAGTTCTGGCTATTACAAATAATGCTGTCACGAACATAGTGGAACAGATGTCCTTATTGTATGAATGTGCATCTTTTGAATATATGCCTAAGAGTGAAATTGCTAGGTCTTGTGGTAGAGTGAGTCCCATTTTTCTGAGGAATCTCCATACTGATTTCCAAAGTGGCTGTATGATTTGGCACTCGCACCAGCAGTGGAGGAGTGTTCCCCTTTCTCCACAACCTCTCCAGCACAAACTGTCCTTGATATTTTTGATTTTAGCCAGTCTGACAGGAGTAAGATGATACCCCAGAGTTGTTTTGATTTGCATTTCCTGGATGGCTAGGGATGTTGAGCGCTTTCTCAAGTGCTGCTTAGCCATTTTAGACTCCTCTATTGAGAATGCTCTATTTAGTACTGTAGCCCACTTTTTAATTGCATACTTTGGTGTTTTGGAGACTCGCTTCTTCAGTTCTTTGTAAATTTTGGATATCAACCTTCTGTCACATGTGAGGTTATCTTTTCCCATTTTGTGGGCTGCCTTTTGGTCTTATTGACTGTGCCCTTTGCCTTTCAGAAGCTTCTAAGTTTCAGGAGGTCCCATGTATTACTTGTTGACCTCACTTTCTCTGCTACTGCTGTTATGTTCAGGAAGTGCTCTCCTGTATTTTATGTTGTTTGTGGCAATTGTAAAGTGTGATGTTTCTCTGATTTCTTTCTTAGCCCTTTTATCATCTGTATATAGTAGGGCTATTGATTTTCTTGAGTTGATCTTGTATTCTGCCACTTTGCTGAAAGTATTTATCAGCTCTAGGAGTTCCCTGGTAGAATTTTTGGATCAATTATGTAAACTATCATATCATCTGCAAATAGTGAAAGTTTGACCTCTTCCTTTCCAATTTGTATCCCCTTGATCTCCTTTTGTTGTTGTATTGCTCGAGCTAGAACTTCAAGCACAATTTTGAAAAGGTATAGGGAGAGTGGACAACCTTGTCTTGTTCCTGGTTTTCGCTGAATAGAGTTGAGCTTCTGTCCATTTATTTTGATGTTGGCTGTTGGTTTGCTGCATATAGCTTTTATTATGTTTTGGTATGTTCCTGTTTTCCCAGATCTCTCCAAGTCCTTTATCATGAAGTGGTGTTGGATTTTGTCAAAGGCATTTTCTGCGTTTAGTGAGATGATCATGTGATTTTTGTTTCTCAGCTTGTTTATAATCTAGCAAGGCAAAAACATAGGGATTTTTTACCTGAGCAAATAGGAATTTTCAAATCACTGCTATATAATCCAAAATAGTCTGCAAACTTTACCCAACATCCCTAAGCTGTAGTTTATCATGAGTCCTGTTGAACTGAATCAGTTGTCCACCTTGAAGATCTATTTCAAAGGATCCAAGTTCAAGCTCAAAACTCCTGATCTCTCCTCATTCTCTTCTGAATCATTACTAAAACTTGCTCAGTCTACTGCACACAGACATCTACTGTCCTGAACTTTGTCTATTAAAAGGATTCTAGTTATAGTGGGTGAGTTGAACATAGTTTTCTAATCTGTGCCTTTTACTTTCTTTTTAGCTCCAGTGTAAGTTCTGGTACTTAAAATCAATTTTGCTATGCCATCATTTACAACTGATGAGGGCATATTTAATAGTCAGTAGGCTAGCTGCTGGTGTTCTCATAGATTATTTTACATTCATAAATGTATAGCCCTAAGTGCTGATCACTCTACTCTGATTATGAATAAAGCCTTCCAATAGACCTCTCAAACAAGAAAGATTATTCAGTATTATAAAGGCTGAAAGGTAAATGTGAAATTTAATGTGCGAAAGATCAAAATTCTAAATGATGTACTGCATGCATTATAAACAGAAAGAAGCCGAGCAACTAAACTGTTATTAGTTATCATGAATAATTCACCAATGAAAGCGTCATCAATACTAGCAAGAAGTAAATTTGTGATTTTAATTAATGTTTAACAAACCAGAACTATTCTGCCTTATAGTGCTTGATAAATTACAAGGATAAAAGCACAATGTTTTTATCATTTGACACTATTATTTAAAACCACATTCTTAAAAAGCTGGGTTATTTTTTCTTTGAGCTTACTCATCTCATTTGAAAAATTGAGATAAGCAAGCTACATTACAGCACTTTCTTAAATTGAACTTTTCAAGTACTATTTATGGAACATCATGAACTTCATGGCAGCCATATTTTTTCAATAAAATATGAAAAACAATGTAGTATTTCATATAACATTGTAAATGTATAATTTTAGATTGAAGTATTTTTAGATATAATTTAAAAGAAAAGACAGAAGTGCTAAATCAGTTTATGTTCTTCCCTTAATGTGCTTTTCTAATGCTGTCTGGTGGTTGGATTTCTAATCAAATCTGTTCTCTAAGAACTCTACCGACATCCATAGACTTGATCTATGAATTAATATGATTTTATTAATCTGAGGATCTCTGAATGAGGCATTAATATTTTCACCAGGGTTCACTTGCAGAGAACAGAACACTCAGCATTCTTCTAATTTTATATCTCATGTTCTACAAACATTGTCTTTGTCCACCTGTCCTAACCACTGCATTGCCACTGTTGCCCAGTATTAATAAGCATCCCTTATAACCATATTAAAAGAGTCATCTTAAACAAGATGGCAAATAGAAAATAAATCATTTAGTACATCCATACTGTAACTAATCTGTATTTTTTGTGTAATTCAGTTCAAATTTGTTTTCATATTTGTGGAACTATGTGTGCTTTGGTGAGTCAATAGCTGGCAGCAAAGACACATGAAATATAGAATACAGTAAAATTAAAAAGACATGGGAAATTAGTTCTGATATGTTGTCTTATAAATATACACAGTATGCATATTTTAAACACCCATATTAATGATATATATTTGCATGTGATCTACAGAACTTCAAATGAGATTATTTTTCACATATTTAATATACCATCCAAATTGTAACTTTTTAAAATCAAGAAGATATAGTTTATTTAGATAAAGGAGAATGTTTCAATTTATGCAGTTTTCTTTTCAGTCTTTATCGGTTCTCAAGAACAATGAGAACACATAAGATTCAGTTTGGAATGATAGCTGCTGTTTTGAAATTGAGATTCTAATAATGACACATGGAGATGAGGATGGACTGTTTTTTTTTTTTCAAAACTCCCTTCTTTGAAGCTCTAGATTGGGGAAATGTTAAGGGTACATATAATATTTTCTGCAGTTAAATATGGTCAGGGAAGTCTGCTCACACAAACCTCATTAGAGGATCACAGTGTTCATTAGCATCATCCCTTTTGAGTTTCTCAGTGTACTCCCAAGATCTTCTGAAGTGACTTGACAATATAATCCTTTATCAGAAAAACAGCTGTGAGGCTCCCTCAGATGCAAGAAAATATCACTAGATACTATTCTTTCAGAAATTCTGACCCATTGCTTAAGTGTCTTTCAAAGTATGCAAACAAAATTAGATGCTGGAAGATCATCTAAATGACACCTACTAGCCAACATACTATATAATATAATATAGCATAACATACCTTAGTATAACATAATATAATATAAATAATTATGAAGTATCCTCTGCTTAAAATAACCCACTGAATTTTCATCATGCTCTTGATATTTCCTGTCCTTTACTAATCAGGATGTGTTCCAAATATCATTATTCATAATTATGTTACTACTCATTATATATTAAGTAAAATAAATCAGCAGTTCTACAATCATACTTAAGAATGCCAGACTGGTTATACATTTACCAAATATAATCTTCTGGAAGCCTAATATTCAACATCATATTAGCATGTAGGGACATTTAAAAGGTAGTAGTGTCATTAGAGGATGACCTGTTAAATAGTATTACCAGACTAATGAAAACAGCACAGTTGAAATCATTTATTCCTTCTACTATAACAAGGGCATAGCTATATTATGAGGTTCTCTATGAGCCAGAAAGAAGGTCAGTATGAGACACTAATCTGCTGACATCTTGATTTTGCACTTGACAGCAATGACCAATGAGAAATAAATTTTTGATATTTAAATCAGTGATTCTCAACTAGTTAATGCAACCCTTTAAGTGGTCCCGTATCAGATATCCTGTATATCAGATATTAGCATTATGATTCATAAAAGTAGCAAAATTAAGTTATGACAAATCAGTGAAATAAATTTATGGTTAGGTGTCACTACAACATAAGGAACTGTATTAAATGATCACAGCGATACGAAAGTTGAAAACCACCGGTTTAAATGGTTCTCAGGGTTTGACATGATGTTCCATCAGTGGTTTGATACCAGAAGTCACCTTCCCTCACTCACTCCTCTCCTTGACCAGCAGAGCTTTACTCTAGTTATGAATTTCCTAAGAGTGGTGGCACATGCCTTGAATCACAGAATTCAGGAGGCAGAGGCCCGCAGATCTTTAAGTTCAAGGTCAGTCTTGTCTGTAGAGTGAGTTCCAGGGCAGCCAGGGCTATAGAAAGAAACTCTATCTCAAAAAACTGTAAAAATATTTATGTATTATAAAAATGAAGTCTAGTTTTCTAATCTCCAAGTTCAAATGTGTGATCAAGCATCAGTATGATATTATAAGTATTATTGTATAAAGTTGATTGGGAACATCAATTCTTTGTGTTAGATATTATATTTCCAGTCTTCTTATAAAAACAATCTGCTATCATCTTTTTGGAAAGTGTATCTCATATCTTATTCAAATATGTAAATAAAATTAGAACCCTGGGAGAATTATAAGTATCTAACAAAAATATGTGAATTAAGTAAAAGTAAATGGGAAAAGAACCTAAGAAATTTCCTAGCCACAGTTTATTAGAGCTCATCCTCTTCTTATTGTAAAAATTTAGTCTGCTTTTGTCTTTGGAAGTTTTAAAAGTGTCATAACAATAAGAATTGTGACTTTCCCATACCCTTATTCACAACAGGAAAACCACTCATTCCCTTTGATCTATGATTAGACTTGATGATGACCTCAAAGAGTGAACTACAACAGTGACAAATCAATGCAAAGAGGCACACCCTTTTCCAAAATCCTCCTTTATGCTCTAATGTATCAGATAAATCATCGTTTAGAAAAGGAGGAAGGAAGAAAGTTCAAAGTTAACACATGTACCTATCTCCACTACAAAGTGTCAGAAGTGGGAAGGTAGTTAATATCCAATTTGACATGATTCCACCTCATAATAGTAGGAGAAAGTAGGGACCATATATGAGATCCTTTTAGGAAATTGCAATACATTCAGTAGTTAATGAATAAATTAGCATTGTCTACCTAGGATATTAGGGAGGAAACCTTATGCTTTAGCAAATGGAGATTGATTATAACAGGAAGAGTAAACATGAAAGTATTGTGTTTATTTCTTATCAAATTGAGTCACTTTAAGAGAGCAGTTTACTTGGTTTAGATTGATGTTGATTATGGTATTGGTCTTTTTCTAAATTTTTTATATATGTTTTTATTTAAATTAGAAACATGCTTGCTTCACATGTCAATCCCAACCCTCCTCCTTTTCCCCTCCTCCAGCCCTCTCTAACCCCCCCACCCAATCCCCACACCATTCCCCAGGGAGGGTGAGGCCCTCCTTGGGGGATCTCCAGAGTCTGTCATTTCATCCAGGGCAGGGCCTAGGCCCTTCCTCATGTGTTCAGGCTGAAAGAGCATGCCTCCATGTGGAATGGGCTCCCAAATTTCATTTGTACACCATGGTGAACACTAGTTTACTACCCTTCTGAGGCCTCCTCACTGAAACTATATTCAGGGAGTCTGGATCATTCCCCTGCTGACCACTCAGCCATCAGTCTGGAGTTCAAGAGTTCCCTCTTGTCTGGTCAGCTGTCTTTGTGGGTTTTATCATCATAGTCTTGACTCCTTTGCTAATCACTCCTCCATCTCTGTCACTGGGTTCCAGGGGTTCAGTTCAGTGTTTAACTGTGGGTATCTGCCTCTGCTTCCATCAGTCACTAGATAAAGGTTCACGTTTGTGTTTTTGTGACTGGGTTACCTCACTCAGGATGGTTTCTTCTAGTGCCATCCATTTGCCTGCAAATTTCAAGATTCCATCATTTTTTTTCCACTGAGTAGTGGGAAATTGTGAAACGTACCATATTTTGTCATCCACTCTTCAGGTGTGGGGCATCTAGGTTGCTTCCAGGATCTGGCTATTACAAATAATGCTGCTATGAACACAGTGGAACAGACATCCTTGTTGTATGAATGGGCATCTTTTGGGTGTATGCCTAAAAGTGGAATCCATTTTCCTGAGGAATCTCCATACTGATTTCCAAAATGGCCATACAAGTTTGCACTCCCACCAGCAATGGACAAATGTTCCCCTTTCTCCACATCCTCTCCAGCATAAGCTGTCATTGATGGTTTTGATTTTAGCTATTTTGACAGGAGTAAGATGATGTCTCAGAGTTGTTTTCATTTGCATTTCCCTAATGGCTAACGATGTTGACACTTTCTCAATTATCTCTCAGCCATTTTAGGTCCTTGTATTGAGAATTCTCTGTTGGCTTTTTATTTGTATTCAGGTAGATCTGAAAAGTAGGTAGGTAGGAATTTTGAGAGTATCTGGAAGTAATTAGAGGAGAACAAGTATATGATTGAAATATCTTTACATTTAAAACTGTTTTAAATAATAAAAAAATATAATAGAAAGGAAAGTAGATGAGGGGGCTGAGTTAAGAAACAGCTGTTAAGAGCATTGCAACTCTTCTAGAGGTAGAGGTAGAGGGTCTAATTTCTAACTCCAGAGCATCTGACAGCTCATAACCACCTGTAACAGTAGCACCATGAGGTCAAATGTCTTCTTGTCTTTGAGAACACTGGTGCTTACATGAAACACACAAACAAACACATACACAATTAAGCGTAGATAAGTCATTATAATAAGTATTAGTATTTTAATTGAATACTATTGCATGTAATAATAGAATTACAAGATATTAGGAGGGCAATAAATAAGCATCAAAATGTATTTTTTGGTTTTACGAGACAGGGTTTCTCTGTATTGTTTTGGAGGCTGTCGGTCCAGCCTGGCCTTGAACTAACAGAGATCCACCTGCCTCTGCCTCCCGAGTGCTGGGATTAAAGGCGTGCACCACCACCATCCGGCCAAAATGTATTAAATAGAAAAACAGATGAGAAATCAGCAACACTGTGATAGAAATTTACCCTAGGTATCAAAAATAATGATTTTATATTAGGATGTGTTTTTAATACATTGTAAAATTAAAATAGAATCACATCTCCCAGTGTCTCCCATTTCCTCTTCTCAAACTGACAGCCTCTGTTTTTTTTGTTGTTGTTACATATATGCATCTCTCTCTCTCTCTTTCTCTCTCTCTCTCTCTCTCTCTCTCTCTCTCTCTCACACACACACACACCGAGACAAAGACAGACAGAGAAAGAGAGAAAGAGAGAGAGAGAGAGAGAGAGAGAGAGAGAGCACACAAATAAATGCAACCTGCTGAGTCTGATTTCATTATTAATTTGTACATGGTTTCATGTCTGAGGTAAACAAAAGTGGCTCATTCTAGAAAGAGGCTAATTCTTCCTCTACCAGCAGTCATCAATTGTTTAAATCCTTGGCATAAGATTGGACCCATGGAATTGTCACCTTTTCATGTAAGCATGCCTATTGATATGTCATTTTGCGGCAAGATATCATGTGTGAAAGTACAACAAATGTCCCTTACATTTCAGAGTTTCAGAGATAGCCAACAATTGTCTAATTGGTCCGAAGGCACACTAAATAAGAGGTAAATCATCCCTGATATTATAATCGCAGTATATATCCATGAGTTAATTAGGTCATTTACTGTAGAAAAGAATCTTCTGCTGCTACTTTGCTATACTAGCATATTTCTTTACTATACTCTAAATAGTACCCTCATAACCATAATGAATATAATTATCTGCCCTCATCAAAGAACTGTCTCATTATAGAAGATGGGAACAATCATAGAAAACCATAGCAGAACAAAATGAAGATAGCAACATCATAGCTTCTGTGTCTGTGACAAGGGGACATCATGGAAGTCTGCTCTACAATAGTCTTTCCTAGAATTGGCTGCATAAAACAGACTGGAATAATCAATTTGTATTGTAATAATATATGAGCTGATTAAATTAAGTAAGTTATTCCATATTTTAGTCCAATTAAAATTTTATTTCATGTTGATTCTTAAAATATTATTTCTAAATGCATAGACTGATCAGGCTTATGCACATAGACATTTTATTCTGTAACAAAATTTCTTTAGAAAAAGAAATTGGTCATTGAGATTCAAACATAGTACTGGCACCTGACGTAAAACTGCAATCTTAAAACTAAAGTTTCTATTAGAAATTAACATTATAGTACCTTATCCTTTGAAAGTTCTAGTCATCATAGAGAGTAATGGCCATTAAAGCCCTTAATAAGCTTTTCTTCCTTTCTTATTCCTTGCGAAATAGGAGAAAAATAACATATCATTATACTATACAGAATGTAAGAGTTGTCACAATGTTTTAGAAGAGGCATTGCATGTTTTTATGGCAGAAGCACCAGAGCCAGTTTTCCATCTCTTTTATTCTATTTTTTGGTTTTGTGATCATGCAATCAAATGTTAAAATATAAGTGCCATTATGCTGTATCTCCAAGAGACCTTGAAAAAATGGAGCACTCTTAAAGTTCATGAGTGATATGTATCAAGGATAAGAAACATAACTGAGGTGTTTATGTCCCTCTTACTATAGAAGTAACCTGGCATACGCTTTTAGCCATAGACATTTCAATCATGAAATGGCTATGTGACAACAAAAATTTAGTAATACAGCTGCAACTGTATAACAACAAGAAATTGTTTGGGAAGTTGAAACATTGTCAACCTGTGTTACATTTAGGAAACGTGAAAGAACTCTTAAACATGATAATCTGGATTACAGGCAGTTAATTACTATGTAGGTTTCTACTTTAAAAAATGGGAAGTGAATATTATTATGAGTTAACAATAATGGCATGTAATATTCACCAATGGAGTTATAAGCACAGAAATATGTTATCCATTTGACAAATAACAGTTAAATGATACAAAGTTTTCAGCCATTAAAATTCAATAAAGTTAATTTTTGATAGCAACATAAAAATTAAACAAGAAAATTATAACCAGAGTTAAAAAACAATATTTCTACAAATTGTCATGGTTGTACTTCTTTAAAATCAAAGAATGAGCAGAAGCTACTCTGGCAAATGCTGCAAATTTCAGGGAACACAGAAGATACAGGCAGGAGAGGCAGGGATGAGTCTGTTCCAATGATGACTGAGAATCTGTAAGCAGAAGATAAACAGAAAGTCATGTCTTGAAATAGATTGTAATTCTTCGTAGTCATTTCCAGTCTGTCTATTGACAAGATGATATGTCTGGAAAAAATTAAATAGGGAATCAATTAACATCTAAATTTTATGTTAGAAGATAAACCAAATTAGAAAAAAATTAACAATATAAAACTTAAAAAATGTATGACATTTAAAACAATCCATTTTATTCAACCAACTATGGGCAGGAAGCAGAGGAGGAATGTTTTTCCTTGTTTTCATTTTGATAACAGCCACAAGTATGACAGCTTCCCTGGTTAAAGAGGGAAAGTTTTTGGAGATCAGTCTTCTATCAGATGTGGGATTTGTAAATAACTTTTCCCATTCTGAGAGCTGCCGTTTTGTGTTGTTGACTGTGGCCTTTGTCTTACAGAAGTTTCTCAGTTTCAGGAACTCCCATTAATTAATTGTCTATCTCAGTGTCTGTGATGCTGGTGTTATGTTCAGGAAGCAGTCTCCTGTACCAATTCATTCAAGTGTACTTCCCACTTTCTCGTCAAAGATGTTCAATGTGGCTGGATTAATCTTGAGGTCTTTTACCCATTTGGACTTAACTTTTGTGCATGGTGATAGACATGGATCTATCTGCAGTCTTCTACATTTCAGTATCCACTTGTGCCACCACCATTTGTTGAAGATGTTTTCTTTTTTCAATTGTATAGTTTTTAGCTTCTTTGTCAAAGATATGGTGTTCATAGGAGTGTGCTTTTATATCAGGGTCTTCAATTTGATTTCTTTGATCTTCCTGTATATTTTTTGCCAATATTAAGCTGTTTTCATTATTATAGCTCTATAGTAGAACTTGAAGTCAGGGATGGTGACACCTCCTGAAAGAACTCAAGAAGCTAGTCTCCAAAACACCAAATAATCTAATGAAAAATTGGGGTTTAGAACTAGAGAATTCTTAGTAAAGGAGCCTAAAATGCCTGATAGACACTTTCATATATGGATTTTATACATGGAGCAGGGGATTGCCAGTCTACAATTCCACCTTCAGAGAATCTGGGAAACAGAGAGTACCCTAAGAGAGATTTTCAAAGTATTACAGAGATAGGGAATGGGACAGGATCTCCTGAGGAGATTGGGAGCATGGGGAGAGGGGAGGAGAGAGGGATCTGGGAAAAAGAGAGGGGGAGAAGAGGAGGGGAGTAGAGGACATGAGGGAGCAGGAAATTTGAGTCAGGGGAAGAATAGAGGAGAGAAGGATGAGAGATACCATAATTGAGGGAGCCACATAAGTGAGGGAGGTTTGAGAAGAGATCTGGAACTAGTAACATTTCCAGAGATCTACAAGCATGATAGCAACTGGCCATATATGCAATAGTGGAGAGGCTTGGAATTGACACAGACCCTATAAATGTGGTGTTAGTGAGGAGGCCTCAGAAACCTTTGGGGCCTCAAGTTGTAGATCAGTATTTATCCCTGGCATACAAATGAAAATTTGTAGCCCATTCCACATGGAGAGATGCTCTCTCAGCCTGGCCACAGGGTGGAGGGCCATGGCCTTGACTGGGATGATATGACAGACTTTGGAGATCCCACATGGAAGGCCTTTCTGGGGAGCAGAGGGGAGATAGGGTGGGGGTTGGGGGAGTTGAGTTGGACTAGTAAGGAGGAGAGGGAGAGGGAGCTGGGTTTCACATGTGAAGCAAGATTGTTTATAATTTAAATAAAAAATTGTCAAAGAAAGAAAGAAATATACTACCAACACTAGGAGACCAAGTATGGCAGCCCAGACTACTAAAACCAGCAAAGCTTTTAATCACTATAGATGGAGAAAACAAGATATTCCATGACAAAACCAGATTTAAATAATACATATCCACTAGCCTGCCCCTACAGAAAGTTTTGGAAGGAAACCTCCAGTCCAAGGAAGTTAACTACAACCAGAAAAATATAGGAAATAGATAATCCCACTTTAACAACATCCAAAAGAGAAAAGGGCTGGAAATCCACATACAATTTCATCAAGAACAACCATTCCAAAACAAATGAGAATGAGCAATCAAAGGTCATTACTATCCCTCAATATTAATGGTCATAACTTGCCCATAAAAGGCACCAGCTAACAGAAAGGATTAGAAGACAGAACTCATCCTTCTGCTGCATACAAGAAACACACCTCAGCCTCAAAAACAGACATTACCTCAGAGTTAATGGTTGGGAAAAGATTTTCCAATCAAATGGTCCCAAGAAACAAATAGGGATAGAAATGCTAATATCTAACAAACTAGAATTTAAACTGAAATCAATCAAAAGAGATGAAGAAGGTCATTTCATATTCATCACATGAAAAAAATACACCAAGATGAAGGCTCGATTCTGAAATCTATGGCCCAAATAAAAGGCATCCACATTCATAAAATAAACATTACTAAAACTCAAGCCTACCAGACAGAAACTTAACAAAGAAACAAAGGAACTAATAGAAGTTATAACTCAACTGGGTTTGACAGACATCTATAGGCATTTCATCCAAACACAAAAGAATATACTTTCTTCTCACCACCACATGGAACATTCTCAAAAATTGTCCACATACGTAGGAACATAGCAAACCTCAACAGGTACAAAAAAATTGGAATAACTCCATGTATCTTATCAGACCACCATGCCGTTATGTTAGAGTTCAACAACAACACAAATTGCAGAAATACTACAGCTCCTGGAAAGTGAATAATGCTCAATTGCACTGCTCCTGGGTCAAAAAAGAAATAAAAAAGTAATTAAAGGTTTCCTAGAATTCAATGAGAATGTAGACACAACATAGCCAAACTTATGGGACACTTTGAAAGCAGTGCTAAGAGGCACGTTCATAGCACTAAGTGCCCACATGAAGAAACTGGAGAATAGTTACACTAGAGAATTAACAGCACAGCTGAAGGCTCTATAGCACAGAGAAGCAAACTCACCCAGGAGGAGTAGATGCCAGGAAATAATCAAACTGAGGGCTGAAATCAATAAAGTAGAAACTAGGAAAACAATACAATGAATCAATGCAACGAACAGTTGGTTTTTTGAGAAAATCAACAAGATAGACAAACCTTTATCCAAACTAACCAAAACGCAGAATGTGAACATGCAAATTAACAAAATCAGAAATGAAAAGGGGGACCTAACAACAGACACTGAGGAAATCCAGAAATTCCTCAATGAAAAGGGGGACCTAACAACAGACACTGAGGAAATCCAGAGATTCCTCAGGTCATACTTTGAAAACCTGTACTCCACATAATTCAAAAATTTAAAGGAAATGGACAACTTCCTGGATAGATAATCACCTGCCAAAATTAAATGAAGAACAGAAAAGCAATTTAAGTAGACCTATAACACCTAAGGAAATAGAAGCAGTCATGAAAAGTCTCCCAACCAAAAAACAAAACAAAACAAAACAAAACAAAAACCCAGGGCCAGAAGGCTTCAGTGCAGAATTTTACCAGAAATTCAAACAAAAGATTATACGAATTCTCCTCAAAGTATTCCATGCAATAGAAGCAGAAGGGTCTTTGCCAAACTCGTTTTACAAAGCTTCAATAACATTGATACCCAAGCCACACAAAGACACAACTAAGAAAGAGAAATTCAGACCAATTTCCCTCATGAACATTGATGCAAAAATACTCAATAAAATACTCGCAAATCAGATCCAAGAACACATCAGAAAACTCATCAACCATGATCAAGTAGGCTTCATTCCAGGGATGAAGGGACGGTTCAACATAGGAAAATCTATCAATGTGATCCACCATATAAACAAGCTGAGAAACAAAAAATCACATGATCATCTCACTACATGCTGAAAAAGCCTTTGACAAAATCCAACACCCCTTCATGATAAAGGTTTTGGAGAGATCTGGGATAACAGGAACATACCTAAACATAATAAAAGCTATATTATATACAGCAAACCAACAGCCAAGATCAAACTCAATGGAGTGAAACTCAAGGCGGTTCCTCTAAAATCAGGAATAAGACAAGGCTGTCCCCTCTCCTCATAACTCTTCAATGTGGTATTTGAAGTTTTAGATAGAGCAATAAGACAACAAAAGGAGACCAAGGGGTACAAAATAGAAAGGAAGAGGTCAAACTTTCACTATTTGCAGATGATACGATAGTTTACATAAGTGATCCAAAAAATTCTACCAGGGAACTCCTACAGCTGATAAATACTTTCAACAAAGTGCCAGAATACATCATCAACTCAAGAAAATCAGTAGCCCTATTATATACAGATGATAAGAGGACTGAGAAAGAAATCAGAGAAACATCACCCTTTACAATTGCCGCACACAACATAAAATACCATGGGTAATGCTAACCAAACAATTGAAAGACCTGTATCACAATAACTTTAAGTCCTTAAAGAAAGAAATTAAATAAGACACCAGAAAATGCAAAGATCTCCCATGCTCTTGGATCAATGTAGTAAAAGTGGCAATCCTGCCAAAGGCAATTTACATACTCAACGCGATCCCTATTAAAATTCCAGCACAATTCTTCACAGACCTTGAAATAACAATTCTCAACTTTATATGGAAAAAAAGACCCACCATAGCCAAGACAACCCTGCTCAACAAAGCAACTTCTGGAGGCATCACTACTCCTGATTTCAAGCTGTGTTTTAGAGCTGTAGTCTTGAAAACAGCTTGGTATTGGCAGAAAAATACAAAGGTACACCAATGGAATCGAACTGAATACTCTGAGATTAATCCACAAACCTATAAACAGCTGATTTTCGACAAAGAAGCTAAAATTATACAATGGAAATAGATTGCATCTTCAACAAATGGTGCAGGCATAAATGGATATTGGCATTTAGAAGACTGCAGATAGATTCATGTCTATCGCCATGCACAAAATTTAAGTCCAAATGGACCAAAGACCTCAACATAAATTCAGCCTTTTAGAAGAGAAAGTGGGAAGTACCCTTGAACAAATTGGTACAGGAGACTACTTCCTGAACATAAAACCAGTAGCACAAACACTGAGATCAACAATAAATAAATGGGATCTCCTGAAACTGAGTAGCTTATGTAAGGTAAAGGACACATCCAGCAAGACAAAAAGGCAACCCACAGATTGGGAAAAGATATTCACTAACCCCACATCTGACAGAGGGCTGATCTCCAAAATTTACAAAGAACTCCATAAGCTACTTTCCAAAGCATCAAAGGACACAATTAAAAAGTGGGGGACTGAACTAAACAGAGAATTCTCAATAGAGAAGTCTAAAATGGCTGAGAGACACTTAAGAAAGTGCTCAACTTCCTTAGCCATTAGGGAAATGCAAAGCAAAACAACTCTGAGATAACATATGCTCCTGTCAGAATGGCTAAAATTAAAAACACCAATGACAGGTTGTGCTGGAGAGAATGTGGAGAATGGGGAACACTCGTCCATTGCTGGTGGGAGTGCAAACTTGTACAGACACTTTGGAAATCAGTATGGAGATTCCTCAGGAAAATGGGACTCAGTCTTCCACAAGACCCAGAAATTCCACTCTTAGGCATATACTCAAAAGATACCCATTCATACAACAAGGATGTCTGTTCGACTATGTTCATAGCAGCATTATTTGTAATAGCTATATTCTGGAAGACACATAGATGTCCCACAACTGAAGAGTGGGTAGAAAAAATGTGGTACATTTACACAATGGAGTACTACTCAGCGGAAAAAAAACCCAATGGAATCTTGAAATTTGCCAGCAAATAGACAGCACTAGAAGAACCCATCCTGAGTGAGGTAACCCAGTCACAAAATGACAAACATGGTATGTACTCACTCATATATGAATTTTAGACATGGATCAGTGGAGTGTCTGACTACAATTCCAGGGTCAGTGAGTCTGGGAAACAGGGAGCTTCCCCAGAGATATGCATTATACTCCCTGAGTAGTGGAAAGAGGCAAGATCTCCTGGGCTGGAGGGTAGAGGGAACCTGGAAAATGAGAGGAAGATAAGAGGACGGTAGAAGAAAACATGGGGAAGCAGAAATGTTGAATCAGGGTAAGAATAGAGTAGACCAGGAGCAGAGATATTTGGAGTCATTATAGCTTTGAGGAGAGAGCTGACACTGGTGAGATTTCCAGAGATCCACGAGGATAACACCAACTGGAAAACTAATTAATAGTGGAGAGACTACTTTAATAGCCCCTATCTGATCATAAGATTAATGACTATCTTATATGACATCCTAGAACCTTCATCCAGTGACTTATGGAAGCAGAGACAGATACTCACAGCTAAACACTGAATTGAGCCCTTGGAAACCAGTGACAGAGATGGACGAGTGATGTGCAAAGGGATGAAGACTGTGCTGGTGAATCCCACAAAGACACCTGACTGGACAAGGGGGAGCTCTTGAACCCCAGACTGACAGCTATGAGACCAACAGGAGACTGATCAACACTCCATGAATATAGTGTCAGTAAGGAGGCCTTAGAAATCTCTGGGGCCTTGCATAGTAGATTAGTGTTGATAAAACTCTCAATCTAGAAAATGTTTACTAAACACACTTACAATGAAGACAGGACATTATATAAGAAGCTTGTTGAGGGTGGTTATTCTATGTCTTCCCAGACAAAATTCTACAGAAAGACAAAAGCTAAGGAAAGAACTTCTGTATGTTATTCCTGAAGAGGATTAAACTGCATGTATTTTGGCCAACAGAACAAGCTATTTTACATGGCATTGCTGCTTACATATGTGGGAAGACAACACATCCTTATCTTTGAAATTTAGTTATGTGACTTGTTATGGACAGAAATTTCTGATGGCTGGAATTGGATGTTGATTCCAGGAAAATGCTGTAAGAGCCATCACATAGCTCATAATTTTTTGTCCTTATTTCAGCCATTGTCAGGTGTTCTCCCATCAGTCAGGAGAGGACAGTGATTCTGAGGAGCATGGATTCTGGACTTCTGCAAAGGTCATGTCAGATATGCAAACTAAATACTGATATTTGATACTATTAGAAGTGTATGTTTGCCTTTTCGTCATTGCTGAATGGCCTAATTTCCCAAGATGTTACAGGAAAAATAATAACTGGTAACCATTTATAATATATCTATATTATAAAAATTCCAATCTTTTGCATTATCCCCCTCCATAATTTACTTTTATACTAAGCTAGAGGTACTTAAAAAACAAAATAACTGAGAAACAATACATGAAGCTAGTTTACCAATGTTGCTTTCAGAACCATTATGTCAGAGTTCTGTTATACACCATGACGTGTAGTCAGCTTAATTAACATTACTTGTGTACAATTATTAGTAGGTCAGGTTTTGATAGTCTAGTAAAATGAAAACAGGACAATATATAAGTCTACCTTAGTAAACCAAAATCGTGAAAATTCAAAATAGCAGGTTAGTTTTAGATATTATTAATAATTGAAATTATTATATGGATACTTTGTCACTTTATCATGGAGATAAGATTACTAGAACACTTCATATTCCAAAGAAAGGACCATTTCTTAATAAGCTTTTGAAAGAGAACCTCTGAACTGTTGAACTGTACTACTGAGGTGTATTTATATATGTCTAGGGCAATAGACATCAGGAGTCATGTTGTCCAGATAATTTACTTGAACAGTGTGATTTACTGTGCAACTGCATTTCTGTGCTTGATATCCAGAGTCATGCTCAAATAGTTTGACATTTTTTAGAGCTAGATATAGTCAGTTAAGGTCAGTCATAGTAAGAGAGTGCATGTGTATAAGGTAGATTCACAAAATGTGATCTTGTAACCAAGGCATGGCAGTAGTTTGTTTACATTTTCATAGCATATGCCACTGCTAGGAAAATTAAATACATCTCTATCAAATTCCACAAAGAAATATTTGTATATGATAACTCATGGAACTTGTTCTACAAAATTTATTACTTTAATGACCTTAATATGTATTTTCTTACTACATAAGCAAATCTGGGTATGAATACAACCCATTTCTTCTGTTCTTTTGATGCTTTTGGAAAATCTTGTACCATAAAAGTAGATCTAATGATACCATTCCTAATGGACAAGAATGTGAATATATTAATGTGGTTGAAGGTTGTTTTAATCACCACATTTTTTTATAAAAGTTATGTTCTGGAGTTACTGAATATCATATGAAATATGAAGCATTTTTCTTTAAATTGGATTGATTTGCTTAATAGTAATTTGTAACTATCATGGTAACTAAAAAAGTAATTTACATTTTCATTTGTTAAGTAAGGTACTTCAAAATGTACTAGTTAGGTACAGTAATGAATAATTTAAGAAGCTGAAAATTCTGTTGAAATTGCCATGCTATTTTAAAATAAATGTCTACCAATAAATGAGTTATGGAAAAGGGAACCCAGAGAAAATCTAATTACTATCATAGATACACTTAATGTTTTCATTTCTATTTTCTTTTTCAGTGTTCTAACACAATATTCTTATCTAAATTTTAGTGGAAATCTGTTAGTTACTTAAATTTAATTTATTGGAAAAATCTCATTGATGAAATATCCATTTAAAGGTGAAAGGTGTAGAAAGTACATGAAATTCAAATAAAACTTTGAAAAGGTAAAATTAAACTGCTAAGTAAATTGTGTAAAAATTAAAATGAAAACAAATATACTTTCGATATCAATATATTAGCTTAGATTTAAGCATTTTTTCCTCTTCAGCATCACATTGAATTTTAAATAGCTTTGTCAACCCTAGTATGTTAAAATATATTGTTTGTTACAAGTTGTACACTTGTATATCAAGACAATATTTATCTATGTTGAAAACAGATTCTTCTTCTGTACAACACAGAACTCCCAACAACAGTTACATTTTTACCCTCCTGCACCACCTGTCTTCCTGATATCCACTGCCTCTCTGGGTTTCTTCTTCAGGAAAGAGCAGGTCTCATAGACACAACAACAAAACAAGGTACATTAAGACACCGCAAAATCCTTCATATAAAAAATGTACAGTACAACCTAAAAGGCTCCCAAGAATAGGCAAAAGAGTCAGAGAAACATCTGCTCCCACCTTTAATACTTCCACAAGAACACCAAGATAACAGCCATAACATATATACAAAAGACCTGGCACAGAACTACCCTGGTGTTCTCCATCTCCTCTGATTCCTATAATCTTTCCTTCTATTATTCTTTGGGGTTCCTTGAAAGACCCAATGAAGACCTCCAATTTAGATGTTTTCTGCATAATATCTGGCTGTGGGTTTCTGCATCTGATCCCATATGCTGCCAGATGAGGTCTCCCTAATGACAACTGGGGCACTGATCTGTGAGTATAGCCGAATACTATTAGGAATCATAACATTACTTTTTTTCAAGTCATGTTTGGTTATATCCTAGGTATGTGGGCCACTCAGTCTCCAGTTCCTGGCCATCGAGACAATGTAGGGCATCAATTTAAACCAAATATTTTTGACCACTCCCACAAGTTCTGCCTTTCTTTCCATTCATTAATGCAGTAGGATGGCTATATAAAATTAATATGAACTAGTTAATTGACACTATGTGTTTAAAATGTTTGATCAGATAATAAATTATGTGAGCTGTTTATACTTTTTTATTTTTATTATTTAGAAATATTTAAATATATTTTAATCATATTCTTCACCTCACTCAAGTACTCCCAGAGTCTCTCCCCTCCCTCCCTTCCCACCTTCAAGTTCTTTCTCAAATAACAAACGAAAATCAATTATAGCAACAAAATTATAAGAGCCTTTAAAATTATTTTTATTTGTTTTATTTCCATTAATTGACTAAAATGAGGAATGTCACAAAATACCTCTATAAACATCTGCTCTTTGCAACTAGCCTGACATTAATGTGAGTTTTGAAGAGTGAATATATTTTATGATGAGGCCTGTGTTATGTTCATGGGAAAATGAAATTATGCTGCAAGAGTTAGGGCTAGAATAGTAACTTCATTGACCATAATAGTTGTCATTAAAACAGTACAATAATTTCCAAGTGAAAGTGCAAAAGATGCAAAAACCTGAAGCTTTTGAGACACGAACATTTAAAAGCAAAAGGAGCCTGGCGGTGGTGGCACACGCCTTTAATCCCAGCACTCGGGAGGCAGAGTCAAGTGGATCTCTTTCAGTTCGAGGCTGGGCTGGAACGATAGCCTCCAAAACAATACAGAGAAACCCTGTCTCATAAAAACCAAAAAAAAAAAAAGTCAAAAGGAGAATAAAAGGTAAAATAAGAATCAACTGTAGAGGAGAAAACATGGCGATTCAAGAAAGGGACAGATGTAAAGTTTATTCAACTCTTCTAAAAGCATGCTTTTAAAATTAAATTGTATGACTTGAACTCAAAACACATGAAGATATGGAAAACTTAATTACAAATATTTTAAATAATCAAGATACAATACAAACAAACAACTACTAGATATTTAATTCACCAAATTTATGCACAAAAGAGTGAAATTAGAAATAGAAATTTATCAAATAACATCAGAAGATAGATTTAAATAAAAACACATGATTAAGTTTAGATAGCCTAAATGTCTAATTTAAGTACTTTTATGTTTTCTTTAATAAGAAATTTATATAATCAAGTACTTTTAGAGAGAAACAAAAACTATTGCTCTCACTTAGGTTTTCTTTAATAAGAGATTTATCTAATCAAGTACTTTTTGAGAACAACAGATTGTTGAAGAGTAAATAAAACCAAGTATGAAAATGACTGACCACAACCTCAGTGTTTGTGAAGATATTAGAATATTGCAAGTGGAGACTTATGTAGGTGAACCCCTTTAGGTAAATATATGGGATACATGAACAGACTCCTAGCTTCCAACAACCTCAATCAAAGAACATCAGCACACAGCCTTTGAGGCCTTTTCACAGAAATCTCCCTGCCTTGTTAAATTCTTAACCTTACCTTTTATTTTCACCAATATATTTTAAAGTTGCTTGGAGAAATGATTCTGTTATAATAAAAATTTCCTGCAATTATTACCTAATGGAAGCATCAAATATGGAGAAATCTGTAAATCATTAAAAATAACTATTATATGTAGGATAAGAAGGGATGACACCAATAGGCAAGCTAAGCAATAGTGGAGAGACCACCTCTATACCCATTCCTGATAATGAACTTGATGTCTGTAACCATCCAGAAGCCTTCATCCAGTGACTGATGGAAGCAGAGGCAAACACCCAAAGTTAAACACTGAACTGAATGAACCCAAGGAACCCAGTGACAGAGAGAGAGAGAGCGATGAGCAAATTGGCAAAGAATGGGCTGGCAAAACCAGCAGAGACAGCTGATCTGAACAGAGGAGAGCTCTTGGACCCCAGACTGACAGCAGGAAGGCCAACATGGGACTGATCCAGACGCCCTGAATGTGAGAGTCAGTGAGGAGGCCTGGGCAACCTATGGGGCCCTGAGCAGTGGATCAGTGTTTATCCCTGGAATACAAACAGACATGGTGTGCCCATAGCACAAAGAGGGATGCTCTCTCAGCCTGGACTCTTAGGGGAGTGCCTGGACCCTACCATGATTGAAATGACAGACTCTAGATATCCCCTATGTGGAAGGAATTGTCAATAGAATGGGAGGCTGGGGGGGATGGGGTGCAGGAGGAGGGGAGGGAACTGGGATTGACATGTAAAACAAGCTGTTTAAAATTAAAATTAAAAAAAAGAAGGCCAGCCAAAGAAACCTATCCTGACCTTGATATAGAGCTAGTTAAAGTACACACCCTGGCCATGAAACCAGAGTCACTGAAAGAAACACACCCTGGGCCTTAAACCAGAGGCACTGAAAGAAACACACCCTCTCACTGAAAACAGAACCAGTGAAAGAAACACACCCTGACTCTGAAGCTAGAGCCAAGTGGTTAAAAAGAACCAGTGAAAGAAACACACTTTGCTCATGAAACCAAAGCCAAGTCTGCCCCTAACCACCTGAACATGAAATCACCTGATTCCTGAGCAGGAAAACTAATCAACCCCTGAAATCAAAACCAATCAGTCCGTGAGCACAAAATATAGCCAATCGAAGCTTGTCCACGCTCAAGGTGACTGTAATCTGACTAACACCCTCATTAAAAGTACAAAAACTGGAGAAAACTATACCCCGGAGAGGCCTTATAAAAGTCCTGTGCTTGCTCCGTAGGCAGCTGTCCTTCTCCACCCTGGCAGAGGCATCCATTCTCCTGGAGTCCTGCCTCCCAAATAAATCCCCTGGAAGAGGTTTAGTTAATGTCCTTTCACCAGAGCTGAACAGAATCTCTCCTGGGAAACTCACTTTGTGAAATGGAACACAGAGGCAATGGATGTCACTGCTGGAATACTTGTGAGGGGACAGAAGCAGAGAAGCCATGGACACCTCTGCTGGGAAGCTCCCTTGGGAGAATTGTCTTCATGTCGTGCTTGTACAAATAAAGCCTGTCTGAAGGTCAGAGAATGCAGCTTGCCATGAGCAAACCATAGAGTTCTGGAGGTCTGTCCAGACAGACAGGAAGTGAGAGGACTGGGTGTAGAAAGGACAAAAGCAGGCAGATACAGAAACTCACTCCCTTGTCTGCTGTGATGCCAAAGAAGTAAGGTGTGGCTGTGGCTTGCTCCTTCTCTCTGGTATCTCAGCATTTTAGTATATATCTGTCTTTGCGTTTTTATTACGCAGGCCGCTCAAGAACTCCGTTTACAGGGAATAGAGCAGGAGTAACAAGTATCCACTGGAGCAGGAACAGATGGCTCCATTTCTGCAGGAGTTTTCCCCTTAGCAGAGGGAAGCAGAGAAGCAGCAACTTGAACTGGAGCTGAAAAGAAATGATCCACTCTTTTGGGAAATTACTTAGTGCCGCAGAACAGAGCTCAGCTGTATGGCTGCCTCTTATAGACGCGCAGGATTGCCATATCTTAAGGGGAGACTACCCCCACCAAAACCAAGCTTCAGGTATTGACTGGCTTCTGATAGTCATGGTACCTTTCTCTTCAGAGCTATAGGTATCCAGAATGCGTACATTTCACAGGTTCAGGTATAGCCTGACTTCCTGACAATCAGAATATCTTTCTCCTCAAATTGTAGGTATCCAGGATACCTTCCTTTCACAGCTTTAGGTATTGCCTGACTTCTGACCATCAGGGTACCTTTCCCTCCAGAGCTGCAACAGTTCCAATATGTTTCAATTCTCTTTATATCAAACCAAGTTAATTTTATATTTTCTCTCTGGTATGCTTTTTCTCTGTAAATAAATAATTTTGTTTTTGCTGCAATTATTTTCTGGTAACAGAATGGCCATCTGACTAACGATTCCTATCTTTTCATTGCCTACATGACTCGTCAGAATTCCACCTCATCAAATTTATGTTAAAGGCAAGAATTGTAAGTCAGCAGTATTCTCCGTGGGTCAATAAAAATTGCTTGAATCTTCCTTAGATGACTGTGAAAGTTTCACTAGAAAGCCTCTAACTTTATTATTGATTGTTAATTATATATTAAGTTAGTCAGTTTGTAAGGAGTTAGCCTTTATGAATGAACTTTGAATTGTTCTGAGTCCAAAACTACTGTCTTTAAATAGAACTGATTGGAAAGTCACAAAATATGCACAATGAATACAGAACAGGCAATTTTACATCAATTTCTTCTAGTCAATTTCAATTTTAGTTTTTATTCAAGGTATCTGAAATACTAACTGAATATTTGAAACAGAGAGAGAACCATTTTTGTTTAATCTGTTAATTTGTTTTGCATTAATTTTATCATGTATAAAATTCTAAAATAAGGATTCAAGAAGTACACTTTTGTGATGTCTTTTTAAACTCTCATAAAGTTGATTTATGAATCATATGCAGTGTTATGTAGGTGGAATACAGAGAAATAGAGAATTTGAAAGAATTATATATTTTTAAGCCTGACATCTATTTTCCAGTAAGTAAAAGGCATTGAAACTTAAATCAGTAGCACTTTATTACTAAGGCAGAGCAAATTAACTCAGTCAATTGACCCTTCTGAAAATAAACTCCTCATTGAGATCTATAAATGATCACTTAATTTTCTTCCCACTGTTTGCCTTCCATCTAAGAGACCCTGGAACATACCTGTTCTGAGCAACTACCAAAAAATAATGAGTAATTACACACACACAAAAGAGTTCTCTTTATTGCTTCCAAAAGTTTCTCATTTCTCAGAGCTTTATTCATTTATTTATTTTTTAATAATAGTCTAATATAAAAATACTATATTGAATGGAATCCTGAACTACACATTTTCCTAGATTCATATCTTACTATTATTTATGCTTACTTAGTAATTTTTTGTAAGTAATAATTTATTTCTAATTTTTCAAGGAAAAGAAATTGTCAGAAAAAGAATATATATTTTTTAATGAAAATAGATTTTTCTCTCATACAATACATCCTGACCACAGTTTCCCTTTCCTCCATTCCTTCCAGGTACCCACCACGTCTCTCTCCCTGACATCCACTCTCTCTGTTCCTTCTTCAGAAAACAGCAGCCCAATAGACAACAACCAAACACTACAAAATACAATATGACAAGGGAAAGCCTCATATGTAGACTGGACAATGCAACCCAATATTGGAGGAAAGGAGTCTCAAGAGCAGGCAAAAATTCAAAGAAATGTGTTCTTCCTCTGTTAGAAATCCCATAAAATACCAAGCTAAAACGCTTAGATAAATCTGTAGCCTGGTTCTCCTAGTGTCCTCTAATGCCTCTGATTCCTTCAATCCTTCATCCCTCTCTTCTGCAGGATTCCCCAAGCTGAAGTGAAAGGGACATAATGTAGACCTCCAATTTAGACTCATTGTCTCTCTCTCTGAATATGCATGGATGCAACTCTCTATATCTTCTCCAATCTGTTGTTTGAGGAAGCCCCTCTAATCCTACCAGACTAGGCACTGACTTTAGTATAGCTGAATATCATTAGAAATCATTACATTTATTTTTTGTAAGCAATGTTTGTTTCTATACTAGATCTCTATGATATCTGGTCTTGAATTCCTGACCATCCAAGAAGTGTCTGGCACCGTGTTCCTTTCATGCGATTGCCCTCAATTTAAACCTTGAATTGGCCACACTCACAGCAAGTCTGGTGTCACCATTGCCTCAGCACCTTTGGGAAGCAAGACAGATTGTAGGTCCACGTTTTTGTGGCTGGTTTGGTGTTCAAGTTTCTCTTTCAGTGGCCTGAAGAGTACCTTCTCCTGACAAAGAGACAGGAACATAGGAATGAAGGCTATGATGTAGACACAGTATAGACCTTTCTACATTCGATGAACTGTGCGGTTGTTGTTCTGGGAAATGGCGTGTCACTGTCAGTTTTCAGACTATGACCCTCTGGCCTTGCACCAGCATGGGAAGTTTTCAGGACTCCCTTCAGTCAACAACTCAGCCATGGAACTCAGTCTCATCACTGGAACACTTGCCTGGCTACGAATGAAGGCCAGTTCAGACTCTGCATCTTCCATTACGGTGAATCTTCACTATTGTAACCCTCATAGATTCCACGAACTTTCCACAATATCAGGTTTCCATACTGCAACCCAAATGTCCCCAAATTCCATCTGTGTCTCCCTATGCTTTATTACTCCTCCATTCCTCCTTTCCTCCATTCCTCTTGCTCCCAGTATACTGGTATAATCTATTCTATTTACACTTCCCATGGAGGGAGACCCATGCATTCCCCCTAGAACACTCCCTCTTCCTTAAACCTACCTGGGTCTCTAGATTATAATTTGGTTATCATTTACTTAAAACCTAATGTCTATGTGTAAGTGACTACATACCATATTTGTCTTTTTGGGTCTGGTTTAACTCACTCAGGATTTTTTTTAGTTCTATCTATTTGTCTGCAAATACCAAGATATCAGGGTTTTTTTCGCAGCTGAATAATACTCGATTGCATGAATGTACCACATCTTCTTTATCCATTTTGAAGTAGGTTGTTTTGAATTTATGACTATTATGAATGAAGATGAAATGAACCTGGTTGAACAAATTTTGGTAGTTTGGAGAATCTTTCAGGTATATGCCCAGAGTAGCATAGCTGAGTTTTGGGGTAGATCAATTCCCAATTTTCTGAGGAACCAAAATATTGATTTCCATAGTGGCTGTCTAAGTTTGCAGTTCAAGCAATAGAGGAGTGTTCTCCTTGGTCTACATCCTCACTATTTGATCTTCATATCCTCATGAATGCACTGTCGTGTGTGTGTGTGTGTGTGTGTGTGTGTGTGTGTGTGTGTGTGTGTTTATAGCAGCCATTCTGACAGGTGTAAGATAGTATTTCAAAGTAGTTTTAATTTGTATTTCCACAATGGCCAATGATGTTGAACATTTTTAAAAGTGTTTTCTCAGGTATTTGAAATGTCTCTGATGAGAATTCTCTGTTTAGATGTGTGCCCTATTTTTAATTGGATTGTTGAGTTATGTGATATCTAATTTCTTGTATTCTTTATACTTTTGGATATTAGTACTCTATCATATGTGGATTTGATAAAAATATTTTCGAATTCTTTAAACTGCCACTTTGTCTAATTGATGCCATCATTGGCATTAAAGAAGAATTTCAATTTCATTAATTCCCATTTATTAATTATTGAACTTAGTGCACTGGTGTTCTGCATAGAATGTTGTCTCCTTTGCCAATGAGTGCAAAAGTATTCCCCCACTTTCTCTTCTATCAAGTTCAGTGTGTATGATTTTATGTTTAATCTTTGAATTTCTTGGACTTGAGTTTTGTGCAAGATATTAATGTGTATCTATTTTGATTCTTTTATATCTAGATATCCAGTCTGACCATGATTATTTGTTGAAAATGCTTTCATTTTATTCAGTGTGTATTTTTGTGTTACTTATCAAAAGTTAGGTGTCCCATATGTGGGTAAATTTATATCTGAGTCTTCAGTTCCACTGGTTAATTTTTATGCCAATCCCATGCAGCTTTTATTACTACCACCATAAAGTACAACTTGAAATCAGAGATGGTGATACCTTCAGCAACATTTTTTATTGTTCATGATGGCTTAACTGTCCTGGGTATTCTTTTTTCTTCATGTGAGTTTAGGATTTTTTCTTTCAAGATCTGTAAAGAAATGCATTGTAATGTTCATAGGGATTGTTTTGAATCTATAGATTGCTTTTGTTAGGATGGCCAATTTTACCATATTAATCCTACTGATCCATCTGCTTGAGAGTTCTTTCCATATTCTGATGTCTTCTTCAATTACTTTCCTAAAAGTTTTAGGTCTTTCAGTTCCATTTCCTACAAATTATCACTGAACTAATGTATCACATATACTTATATAATTCCATCTAATGTTTAATATGAAAACTGCAAATATGTTGGTAGTTTTGAGTTTTTCTAATTGAAAACAGCTTTCTGACAGTCTGTGTTAGCTAAATGAACACTGTCACAATTCCCTGATACTCATCTTGGAGAAGTGTGAATGAAAGACTCTACTCAGATGAGCCATCTATGAGAGGTCAGAGAAAATAAGTGTCCATTCTAGTGCTTAACCAATAAGTTTACTGGGAGTATGTAGCAGGACATGGGTCAGAGACTACTTAGAGGAGAAGTGGTGATTGATAGACAGTTGAATTACAGAGAAACCCATTGTAGCATAATTGATGACAAATTGTCTCTGATATGACCTATGCTGGACATATGACAGGAAAATTGGAACATTTTAAAGTATATAGTATATAAGAGTACCCAACAGTAGTTATTTTTAGAGCAATTTATACATTCCAAGTACATGAATATGGATAATTATAATGCAAAAGCATAAAAGTGCACACCTGAAGTCAATTACTGAAATAGCTTCCAATGCAGTCATTAATAGGAAAGCAGTAACAAGAATCAATCTGCAAACTTCTGATCAGGGCCTTCTGAATGATTTAGAAGTGCCTCAGTCTTCAAAACTAAATTTATTTTTCTGATAGTTTCAAATATTTTGTCTATTTAGGCAAACAGTGAAGAATGAAAAACTAAGTTATAAACCCTCACTACTATTATTTCTGTCATCAAGGATGAGTTTATTACTAACCTAATGTGCAAATTTAGCCTTGTCTTAATGGCAATCATATCCATCTTCATTCTCAGAAATTTCAATTTCATACAAATTTACTTTGTAGGAAGATACAAGTTTTATTAATTTTGTCTTAAATTCAAATAAAGGTAGAATTTTTCACTCACTTGGATTGCTTTATCAAATTGGACTTTGGTATATTTTAATTGTTATTTTGTTGTTGAATTTATGGTGTCTCTTTCAAGTGGAAGCAGACACAGGTGCCACCATCTTCCTTGAGGAAAAGCTTACCATCAACAGACCTAGAGACATAACTTTGCTCATTAAGAAAATTAGGCACAGTATGTTCAAGAAAGGGCTGGTACCACTAGGATTTACCACTAGTCATCTCTGCATCTTAATTAATTGAACATGTAATAACTGTAATGGCTTACAACTGAATTATCAGTGTAAGAAATATGATTCCTCAATAATTTTTCTATTTTATTGTTAATTTTTCTAAATTATTATTGATTTACCCAATAAAATAGTAGAAATAAGTTATATAATTCTCAGTGTTTCAGAAATTTATACTTAATAAGACAACAAAATGAATAAAAATATACATGAGAATTGCCTTAACATAATATGTAAAATCACCTTTTCTAAAAGGACCTAATCAATTTTGGAATTAACTATACTTTACATTGATTGACTATGAAATATTGCATCAAGAAACTCATACTTAAATTCAAGAATGGCTAGTTCTTTATGTAGTAACCAATAAAGCCTGTTTATGCTGCATATATGCATGAATTTTTGTGTTGGAGTTAGCACATTAAAGAAAACCTTGCATGTGAAAGAAAAGTTCCAGACCACTTTCCATATCTCAGCAACTGGAAGCCTTCCTTGACAACATATAAAGTAACATTTCCCATTATCCTTTGTTAAATTCTCCATTCTCAGTTCCTGGAGTAGCAATGCATTTTTGAAGAAAAACATTTCAAAAATACCGGATAAATGAAAGAATACAGAGTTTCAAGTTTCAAATGTTACTCAAGAATCTAGTGTCAAAGAAAGATAAGTTATGCATGATAATCCTTTTTTATTCACATACTTTTTTCTTGTGAGTTTTTTTATATTTTATTTTAGAAAAAATCTTATTTTAGACATCAATCCCCCATTCCCTTGCCCTCCCATACTCCCATGACCCAATGTGAACCCCAACCCACCCTCCATCCACTCCCCAAAAATAGTGAAGCACTCCAAGGGGGACCACCAAAGTCTACCACATTATTAGGGGAGGGCCTAGGACCTATTCCTGCGTCTGGGCTGCAATAGTATCTCTCCATAGGGAATAGGCTCCCAAACTCCATTTGTACACTAGAGATAAATACTGGCTCCACTGTTAGAAGTCCCATAGACTGCCCAGGCCTCCTAGATCTGCATATTTATAATATCATTTTAAATATCAGTTATATATAAGAATTCAAGGATCTATATGAATTATACATATGAATGCCTCTCTGCCTATTTATGCAGTTTTCACATTATATAATAAATATTCCAAATATCAAATTATTAAATGTCAGGAAATTTTTCATTTAAAATATGTGTTACTATTTGTTGTCATGCCATTTAAAATATTTCTAAATTTTATTTATTTATCTGTATAGAGTGGAAATAATAGTTTGTTTATTTAGAATATTTTTTTGAGGAAAAAGTGGTTAAAATACTACATGTGTTCTGTTTGAGGATTAGTAACATACTATGCATACATGAAATTACATTTCATAAAGTCTCTTAAAAGTGAGCTTTTTGGCACATACTAAACTGTATGATTGATAATACGCTATTGAACAAAGTGATCTAATATTTAGCTATGTTTTCAGAAAATGTGCATTTTTTACAGAATGGAAAAATTTACATTTTATAGCCAGCTAAAAATAAGAAACTTTACTAGACCATCTAAAGCCTTGTTTACTTGCACAATGTACAGCAGAAATAATTGGTAATTCTCCTTTAAAGATTTCTTTTCTAACCTGTCTAATAGGACAGAATGCAAATCACAATTGTTTGAGACTATTTCTAGGCAGTGAGTGAAATGTTGGTACTTATGTAAGGCATTAAAATGTTCTTAATAACACAACAGAAAGTATTTGATGTGTAGCTTCTAAAGATTACAAAAAATTAAAATCAATTATTGTTTTTATTTTCAAATGAAATAACTTAACTCAGGATAGAGGTGATGGTAGAAATAAGAAAAATACTGGAAGGATGAAGGAATAATTGACCATTTTTCCCTTGAATTAAGATAAGGATAGTTGAATAACTAGAAAGCCCAATTGGCTTTGTGATCTCTGTTGGTGGCTTTACTGGGAGCTGACTACAGGAGAAGTAAGAGCTTGGAAACCAGCTGTATCAGCAAGAAGCAGCTGAGAGAATTCCACTTCAATTATTTCAGTTTCTTATGTGAATCTCAACCAGAAAAAAGTTAATAAGAGGCCAATGAAATAGAAATACAAAAAGGATTATCCCTCATCCCACAAATTCAGACTAAACAAGAAATTCTTGTACGTTTTGTAATATACCACCAAAGATAGAAGGCAATTCAAATAGCTTTTTAAATTTAGTTTCAATCATGATTGAAAACATATCATATAAATCTAAGTTCAAAACCGTATTTTCCCAAGTTATTTGCTTTATTCATTAGTATTAACATGACTAATATCACAATTCATTCACTTCATGACTGTGTTTCAAAAGAGTAAAATAATGAATCAATAAAAACACTAATGTAGTTTTCTCTTTTTTAATAAATATTTTTTTTTTGGTTTTTACGAGACAGGGTTTCTCTGTATTGTTTCAGGGGCTATCGGTCCAGCCCGGCCTCGAACTCACAGAGATCCGCCTGCCTCTGTCTCCCGAGTGCTGGGATTAAAGGCGTGCGCCACCACCGCCCAGCCCTTTTTTAATAAATATTAACTTGTTTATAATTCTAGTTACAATAGAAAAAAATCAATTTATTGCTTCCTATCAAGGGCAATGTGAGACTGCTTTTAATAAACATTTTTAAATCAGAGAATTCTTAGGGATATTCTTAGTATAGATTTCACAAAATAACTCAGCTACAGAGTTTGGGACATGGAATTTCTTTGCTTAGTTTTTGTGACTTAGAATATATGTCATTTGCTGGTATAAGAATTTATTTTCTGATGCTCCCTTACTATGGACTTCAAGATTTTCCACTACTAATTCTCCTTCCTCCGATGTTTAAAGTAAATCTAGTAAATATTGATCATTTTATTTATTACTTATTTATATTTATTATTTTGTCTTTTCCAGCACAGAAAATATTCAAGCCCACCTATTGGCATGAGTTCAAATGAGAGTTAACTTTAGATAATCATATATAGCTAATTAAACCTATCTTAGGCTGATTAAACAAGTAAAGTCAAATATATTCATGCATATGCATATACTTGTATTTGTACATATATATATGATTCACATTTTTATCATTAACCTATGCTGATTTTTTTCTTTGTAATTTCTAGATTTATGTATATTCAAATATACATATATTAAATATTATATTGTTATATAAGATATGTACAGTATTCAAGTAAAACATAATAACCAAGGGAAACACAGGAGTGAATAGGAAGGTAGGAAAAAGCAGAGAATGTGTATGAAGAGGAATGTAATAAATTCATAATCTATACTTATGTGAAAGTATCCTTCTGTAACAGTATCTTGTATAATTAATTTATGCAATCAATATTTTTAAATGCAAATAATGACTATTGTACTCATTCAAATACTGTTACAGAATGACAAGTACTATCCATATTCCATATGATATACATTAGTATTAAGTAGGGGAAACATTTTTTACCATTATTTTAATCTCCTTGATTCAACTGTTCCATATGTCATTCTTTATGCCTAATCCAAATGCTTTCTCAGACTTAAATTAGTTATTGTTTTGGATACTTCAGAAAATCTAATCAGATTTCCTTAATATATAGTTTCCCTATAAACTGTCTATAAATATAATATATAGTATTGCTATATTATCTATGATAGAATGATAATATCTTATCTATTGCTCACAGTTTCATTTGAACTGTGTCCTCTTGCTGGTGAGTTAAGGTCAAGAATCCATGGAATTATCCAAGAAATGAATACAGATTTGTGCTTTCCTGAACATTAATTAATTATAACTTAATATTAATAAATTCAATAGCAGAGTCTTAAAGATGAAACTGAATGTGAGAAAGATAAGCCACACATGTTAGTGGTATTGTGAGTATGCCATTTTTTTCTATGCATTTTTCATCAATTCTTTTAGAGTCTTATACAACTACTTTTGATTATATTCATCCACATCCTCAACCTTTTCCAGATCCCCTCACTTCTCTATACCAGCTTGGCATACTTCCCCCTTCTCCATAAAGACCAGTTATGCTGACCAAATATTCTCCAATGTGTGGTTTTGCGTTGGGGAATAATCTGCTTACCAAGGACTACATTTTTAGAGAAAACTCTCCTCCCTCTCCCAGAGGCAAACAATTGCCATTAGCTTCACAGCAACAGGTGAGATTGTGTGCCAGACTTCCATTCCCTGCTGCAATTCTGTCTGACTTGAGCATTTCAATTTTTTAAAATATGCTTATTCTTTTAAATTTCATTTCATATTCCCACCACAGTTCTTCAACCCACCCCGACTCCCACCTTGCCACCTTCCCCCAACCCACCCACAGTCCACTATTCCTCACAGCTGTGGATCACCATGATGATTCAACAAAGTCTGGTTGGGGCAAGACCAAGTTCCTCTCTCATGAATTAAGGCTGAGCTTGGCATCCCACAATAGGTAATGGGCTCCAACAAGGTAGCCAATGCACAAGGCTTGTATCATTGTCCTACTAGACCAAAAGATACTCCAATTTTCGCAACTATCTCCCACATAAGGAGGATCTAGTTAAGTTCCCTACAGTCTCCACAGCTATAAATGTAGAGGTTATGAGTTTCCATGAGCTTGATTCAGATATCTCTGTAGATTTCTCCATCATGATCTTGACCTCCCTTGCTCATATATGACAGACAGGTTATTCTGGAGAGGATGTGTAGAAAGGGAACCCTCTTCCACTGCTGGAAATCAATATGGTGGTTTCTAAGAAAATTGGGAATCAATCTACCTCAAGACCCAGCAATACCACTCTTAGGCATATACCCAAAGGAAGCTCAATCATACCACAAGTACATTTGCTCAATATGTTCATAGATTATTCATAATAACCAGAACCTGGAAATAATGTATATGCTCCTCAACTGAAGAATGCATGAAGAAAATGTGATACATTTTAACAATGGAGTACTCTCAGCTGTAAAAATTGATAACTTCATGAAGTTTGCAGGAAAATGTATGGAACTAGGAAAAAAATATCCTGAGTGAGGTAATCCTGACTCAGAAAGACAAACAAGGTGTGGACTCACTCATAAGTGGATACTAGACATAAAGCAACATAACAAGGGTACCCTAAGACACATACATGGAATCCCCATGGGAAGGGGAAATAGACAAGATCTTCTGATTAAATGAGAAGCATGGTGGAGGTGAGGAGGAGAAGTAGAGTAGAAGAGGGGAAGTGACGGGGAGGAGAACATGATGGAATGACATGGTTGAGTTGGGGGAAGGACAGAGAGGGAGAGCAAGGAAAGAGATATGTTGAAAGAGGGAGCCATTTTGGGGTTAGCTAGAAACATGGCACTAGGGAAATTCCAAGGAATCCACAAGAATGACCCCAGCTAAGACTCCTAGCATGAATGTAGAGGATGCATGAACTGGCCTACCCCTTTCATCAGATGGGTGAATACCCCAATTATCATTATAGAACCTTCATCCAGTAATCATCGAACCCGATGCAGAGATCCACAGCCAAGAATTTTTTCCAGCTTTGTGAATGCTATTGCAAACACTGTCAGTTCATGTGTTCAGCTGTCCTGCTTATCCAGAAGATGCTATTTCCTTGGAGTCACCCACCATCTCTGGATATTTGTCTTACTGCCCATCTGCTACAATGATCCCTGAGCTTTAGGATGCCATTGTTTACCATGTATGTTCCAAGCCAGGTTTGAGCCCCTGCAAGTGTCTTTTCTCTGCACTTTGACCAGTTGTGAATCACCATCTACTGCAAATCACAGCTATTCAAAAGAAGACTGAAAGATGCAGTGTTTGACGGGCATAATGAAAATCAGTTACTTAAATACTTTGTCAATTTAGCAAAATAGTAGAACTAAACAGACTTCTCAAAAGATGAAATAAAAATGGCTAAGAAACATTCTATTTCAAGCATTCAACATCATTACTCAACAGGGAAATGCAAATTAAAACTACTTTAGATTTCTTCTCACCCCAGTTAAAATAAAAAAAAGATTAAAAATTGGGTATTCTATTTCTGAATATACTACAATGTGTTCCAAATATTTTATCTCACAAAAATTCCAACAACTAGGGCAAAATAAGATGTGAAGTTGAGTCATTTAGTCCAGAAGGAACTATGCGTCAGAGATACTGGCAGACTCAATTGTATTTTGATGACTGAGAATCATGTTTATTCATATGCTAAAGACCTTCTAGGAAGCTACACATATTCAAAATACAGCTAAATCACTAACTACATGAGAAGCCACAGTGGTAAGAAGCCTACCCCAACTTTCTAAGGTTTTATTTTGTTTTGTTTTTGCTATAATGCAGAATTTTATACTGTTTCTTGACATACATTTCTTTTAGTAGTATTCTTTTGTACATTGGTGTCTAGAAACAATCAATGCAAATCACTGCTGGTCTTTCTTTGATTTCTTCTCAAGTTTTATTAATTGATTTATTTTAAAATGGGGGATTTTTTACATTTTTATTTCATTTTAAATTCCAATCACAGTTGTCTCTGCAAACTGTCCTCCCACATCTTGCCTCCTTCCATCCCTCCCCCTGTCTCCTCCCTCCCTTCCTTACCTCTCCCTTTCTTAATTTTCTCTCATATATTGCACCCTGAATACAGTTTTCCCTCCCCACCCACAATTGTGTCGCTCTCATCTCACGTCTTTCACAGATCCACCCTCCTTCCCTGATCAGAAAAGAATAGACCTCTGAGGGACATCAACCACACATGACATGATAAACTACTGTAAGACCAGACACATACTATCAAACCAAGGCTCAGTGAGGCATCCATGTAGGAAGAAAGGTGTCATTGACTGCCCCTGTTTCCACTGTTAGGAATCTCACAAAAACACCAAACTACTCATCCACAACATCTTGTGGTGACATATTGTTTATGATTTATTAAACCTTGACTGAAGATTCAGAAAGCAAAGTTAGCCACAAGATATAGGTGTCAGGAGGTAGTGGCACACAATTTTAATCCCAGAATTCAGGGGATAAAGGCATATGGGTCTCTTTGAGTTCAAGGCCACCCAAGGATTCATTAGAGAATTAGAGCTCATACCTTTAATCCCAGGACTCATGAGAGTTATGTAAAACAGGAACAAGGTCTTAGTATAAGGCATTCATTCTCCAGCCAAGTTGAGGACAGGAAGACATTGAAGTCTCTGGCTTCCCCAGCTACACTGAGGAGAAGCCATTGATAGCCTGTGGCTCCTCATGTAGTAGGGCTTTGTGAGACTTTTCCCACCTACAGTGGAATGCCAAATGATACTGTCATTTTGAAGTTCTCTTTACAGTACCATATGGTAAATATTTCATGGGTACAGATCCCTGACACAGGAGCAGGACCTCTGCTGCAAGACAACATCTTCCTTTTGCAAATCATGTGTTTCCAATCACCAGAGAAGTTAGTCTACAGATTCTTTGATTTGGTCTGTTCTTGTTTGTTATAAGTATAATTATGGTTTTGTAGAATGGGCTCATTATGCCTTCCTCACTATAATTTTTTGGATAAGTTAGTTTCTTTGCTGCTGTTATAAAACACCCACACAAACTCAATTTAAGTAAGACCAGATTATTTCCTGTCATAGATCAAAAATATAATACTGCATGATGGTGAAGTCCCAAAGCAGAAGCTCTAGGCAATCTTTCGGAAGTATGCCCAAAGGCTAGCCTACACTAAGCTATTCCTTACAGATATTCCATTAGGCTTCTCTATTAGATGATTGTATATTCTATGAAGATGACAGTGTTAATCATCAGAAGAATTATTGGAATTAAATCTTCGTTAAAGCTCTGCCAGAACCTGTCATTGATTCGTAGGATTTTCATGTGGGGAAATAGCAATTTCCAGTTCAGTCTTGTTACATGTACCAGATGTTGTTTATATTCTTCCAGGTTTAAAAGTTATAATTGCATCCCCTAATTATTGGTGTCTCTTGTGATACTCACATTTTCATCTTTAGAATCATTAATTTGGGTGTTCTATTTATTTTCGTTAGTTTACTTGGTCAGTGTTGTTTCTTTTCAATGATAAGTAAGGTATATTTTTGTTAAATTGATTTTTATATATTACAGTTTCAGGCTCCATTTCACTATTTTCTTCCCAAAGCTTACTTTCTTTTCTTGCAGTCTACTAATTTAAGTTGGACTTATTTGAATTTTTACAAGGCCCTGAAGTGTTTTCTAGGTTATATGCTTGATATTTTTCTGATATTCTGATACAATCAATTAAATTTAAAAATATTTTTCTTCCTTCTCAGCGTGGTAGAACTTCTGATAAATTGTACTATAATTTTCATTTAGTTGTAGGATCAGGATTAGCGTTAGGCTTTTCAAAGATCCACTTAAATTTCCTTGAATTTCACTTAATAATTGTGTATATATACATACACACACACATACAAATAGTAATGAAATTTTAAGTTTTTTTCTTTTGGGGTGAGAATTTTAAAATTCTATTTATTTGTTTTTTTTACATTCAGAGTACCATCTCCCCTCCCTCCTCTCCTCCTACTTCCTCACCTACTTCCCTTATAACTCCCAATAGTTAGAAAAATATTTTAAAAGTACTCTTGGCCCTTTAATCCCAGCACTTGGGAGGAAGAGGCAGAGGCAGAGGCAGGCGGATCTCTGTGAGTTCGAGGCCAGGCTGGACCAACAGCCTCCAAAACAATACAGAAAAACCCTGTCTCGTAAAACCAAAAAAAAAAAAAAGTACTCTTGGCAATTTGATTCCATTGGTCTACCTGTCTGCTTTTGTGCCAATACCAAGGTGTTTCCAGGACTATAGCTTTATAATAGAGCATCAAGTCAGGGATGATGATGCCTCCGGAGGTTCCCTTATTGTACATAGTTGCCTGGGCTATCCTGGGTCTTTTGTTTTTCCATATAATGTTAACGATTGTCCTTTCAAGGTCAGTGACAAATTGTGCTGGTATTTTGATAGTGATAGCATTGAATCTGTAGATTGCTTTTGGTAAGATTGCCATTTTTACTACATTGATCCTACCTACCAAGAGCATGTGAGATCTTTCCATTTTCTGGTATCTATTTAATTGCTTTTTTTAAGGACTCAAAGTTCTTGTTATACAGGTCTTTCTCATGTTTGGTTAGAGTTACCCCAAGATATTTTATGGTGTTTGTGGCTATTGTAAGGGTGATATTTCTGTGATTTCTTTCTCGTCCCCTTTATTGTCTATATACAGTAGGGCTACTGATTTTTTTTAGTTAATTTTGCATCCTGCCACTTTGATGAAGACGTTTATCAGCTGTAGGAGTTTCCTGGTAGAATTCTTTGGGTTCCTTATGTAGACTATCATCTGCAAATTGTGAAAGTTTGACTTCTTCCTTTCCAATTCGTATCCCCTTGAACTCCTTTTGTTGTCTTATTGCTCTAGCTAGAACTTCAAGGGCAATATTGAAGTGATATGGAGAAAGTGGACATCCTTGTCTTGTTCCTGATTTTAGAGGAATCGCCTTTACTTTCTCTCCATTTAGCTTGATGCTGGCTGTTGGTTTGCTGTATATAGCTTTTATTGTGTTTAGGTATGTTCCTGTTATCCCTGATCTCTCCAAGACCTTTATCATGAAGGGGTGTTGGACCCTGATATCAACCCACACACCTTTGAACACCTTATCTTTGACAAAGAAGCTAAAACTATACGATGGAAAAAAGAAAGCATCTTCAACAAATGGTGCTGGAGTAACTGGATGCTGTCATGTAAAAGACAACAGATAAATCCATATCTATCACCATGCACAAGACTTAAGTACAAATGGATCAAAGGCCTCAACATCAATCCAGCCACACTGAATCTCTTAGAGGAGAAAGTAGGAAGTACCCTTGAACGAATTGGTACAGGAGCCTTCTTCCTGAACATAACACCAGTAGCACAGACACTTGAGATTGACAATTAATAAATGGGACCTCCTGAAACTGACGATCTTATGAAGGGCAAAGGACACAGTCAACAAGACAGAATGACAGTCCACAGAATGGGAAAAGATATTCATAAACCCCACATCTGACAGAGGGCTGATCTCCAAAAATTGCAAAGAACTCAAGAAGCAAGACTCCAGAACACCAAAGGATCCAATTAAAAAATGTGGTACAAAACTAAATAGAGAATTCTCAATAGAGGAGTCCAAAATGGCCAAGAGACACTTGAGAAAGTGCTCAACATGTTTAGCCATTAGAAAAATGCAAATCAAGACAACTCTGAGATACCATCTCACTCCTGTCAGAATGGCTAAAATCAAATACACTAATGAGAGTCAATGCTGGAGAGGATGTGGAGAAAGAGGTACACTTCTCCACTGCTGGTGGGAATGCCAACTAGCATAACCACTTTGGAGATCAATTTGGAGATTCCTCAGAACAATGGAAAACAATCTACCACAAGATCCAGCAATTCCACTCAAAGGCATATACCCAAAATATGTACCCTCATACAATAAGGACATCTACTCAACTTTGTTCATAGCAGCATTATTTGTAATTGCCAGAACCTGGAAAGAACCTAGATGCCCCTCAACTGAAGTGTGGATAGAGAAAATGTGGTACATTTACACAATGGAGTACTACTAAGCAGAAAAAAAATGGAATCTTGAAATTTACAGGCAAATGACTGGCCTGGGAAGAAACAATCCTGAGTGAGGTAACCCAGTTACAAAAAGATAAGCATGGTATGTACTCACTCATATATGGATTTTAGACATATACCAGGGCATTTTCAGCCCACAACCACACCGCCAGAGAGTCTGGGGTGCATGGAGGACCCTAAGAGAGATATGCATGGTAACCCTGAGAAGGGTTAGGGGATGCGATCTCCTAATTGAATTGGAGGATGGAAGGGGAGGGTAGGAGATGGGAGAAAGAGAGAGAGAGAAGAGGAGGAAAGAGGAGGACATGGGAGAGCAGGAAGGTTGAGCCATGCTAAGAATAGAGGAGAAAAGGGTGGGAAATATCAGAAAAGAGGGAGCCAGGATAAGTTGGAGGAGATTTCTGGCACTAGTGAGATCTTCACAGTTCTAAAAGAATGACACCAACTGCCATTAAGGCATCCTTAAATGCTCTCCCATGATAATGAGAATGGTGACTACCTTATATGCCATCCCAGAACTCTCATCCAACGGCTGATGGAGGCAGAGGCAGACACCCACAACTGTGAACCGAATTGAACTCCTGGAACCCAGTTGCAAAGAAGACTGATAACCAAAGGAATCAAGATTGGGCTGGCAAACTCATAGAGGCAGCTGACCTAAACAAGGGGGAACACATGGGACCAAGACTGATGACTGAGGGGCCAGCATGGGACTGATCGAGACACCTTCCCAACGAACCTGGGTGGAAAAGGGAAGGCCTTGGCAATCTGTGGGACCTGGGAGAGTGGAGGAGTATTTATTTCTGGCATACAGAAGGACTCTGGGAACCCATACCACGTGGAGGGATGCTCTCTCAGCCTGTACACATGAGGAAGAACCTGGGCCCTTCACGGTATGATGTGACAGACCCTGGAAATCCTTCATGGAGGCCATTGCCCTCGCTGGGGAGTGGAGGGGGGGAAGAATGGGGTAGATGGATGGTGGGAGAGGGAACTGAAAGTGACATGTATAAAAATTGAATTAAAAATATATGAAAAAAGTATTCTTGGCAAATAAAAAAGTTCAATGTGTCTATTTCCTAAATTTTAACTTTATAAAATATATTAATGTTGTCAGTTGTTGGTGGCTCACACTTTAATCCCAGCACTCGGGAGGCAGAGGCAGGCAGATCTCTATGAGTTCGAAGCCAACCTGGTCTACAGAGTGAGTTCCAGGACAGCCTCCAAAACAATATAGAGAAACCCTGTCTCAAAAAAACCAAAAACAAATATTGATGTATAATACATAATATATTGATAAAATGTGTACATTTAAAATATTTTGTTAGTAAAATTAATTTTAATTTTTAAAATAAAATAAAAATCACATTTTGATGAACTTTAATTACTTTTGACTATATAAAAATTTTAATTGTATTATCATAACTTCCCCCAACATGTAAATGACAATGTTTGATGTGACAAAATGTGTTTATGCATTGGGAAAAAATCTGTGAACTATAGGTTAAGCTACTTATGGTAAAGTTGAAATACTATGATTATTATATCACCTTCTTTTCCTTAATACTTTGGTGTTTTTTTTCTGGTCTAGTGTTCCAAGACATCAGCAATAAGCTTGTACTACTTCCCCAGGGTGATAATTTTCTGCAGTTTAATAGGGCTCCTTATTAGATGTTGTCCCTCTTGGTCACCTAATACATATATCCATTGCTTAATTCCTTTGCATCTTACATAAGGTCATTATCTCAGAAGAAATGTATTAAATGTCAACTTGAAATACTTATGAGCAAAACAATGATTATTCATAGCTTCTGTGTTATTACTAAGGAATATTCTAAATGAAACTATGGCTTAATCTTCACATGAATTCATGAAAATACAGGATTTTTCTTCCCAAAACTATCAGTAGGAAAAAATAAAGTTTTTTTTTCCATCCCAAAAGCTGAATTTCCTCATGGACTAAGATGATAGCAATGAAGTTGATCATTTCAATAAAACAAGAAATCTTAGTAAATCCTTCATGGTAAATAGCATAAGTGGAGCAGTAATCATCTTAATCATAAATGAGGAATGAATCCTTCAATGCTTTATAAAGGTAATAAATTTTCCATTTTCCCTTGACATCTATTTATCATTGTTTTGAAATTGTCTTTGTACCTGACTCCTCAAAGGAAAAGGGAATGAGAAATAATGGATTTTTGACACAAGGGTAAATCATGATCAAAGCATGACCACAAATGGGTAAGTTTGCCATTCATTGTATTGCTTTTAAGTGCCAATCCAGTGGAATTTTGCCTATAATAGACAAAAGTATCTCTTCATTCTTCAGAACATGCAGTGAATTACATAAATAGATTTTGGTCAGTAAAACGCAGAGCAATGAAAAAGCTTTTAGGTATTAGGATCATCATTTTCTTATGGTTAATATATAAGTGCTTATTTCCCTGGAACACTGGCCTTTACAAATGCTTCAGAAGTGCTGAAATGTGATAAAAGTTTATTCAGAACACAAAGACAAGCATGAGCAGAATCTTAGAGAGAACTTGATTTTGCAAGTCTGAATATATAACATTAAGTATTTTGATGTGTAATTTTTAAAGGATGTATGTTTATTTTTAAAATATACAATGCCAATAATTATAATTGCATAAGGGTATTCAATCTTGGGAAAAGGTTCTGGCCATGCCTAAATTATTTTTGTGAACCTCTGCCATAAATTTAGTAGGAAATTATCCTTTGAACTGCCTTGTCACAGGTCCATAATCCAAATAAAATTACTTTGATCAAAATTGTCCTTTAATTTGAAGCTGAATTGTAATTATCATCAGAATGTCCTATAGAACATGTAATAGAAATGTGAATCTAAGTTGTTTGAAAAGTCTATAAAAACCAATGTGAAAGGATTAGGTGCCCTTGTTTGAAGTAGAGAGCTTAACAATTTTGACCTCTCATCAGTAACTACTGAACAATTTTAAAATAGTGTAGAGTAAAATTGTCAAGACATTATCATTTCAGTTTTTCCAAGTCTTCTAAATGTATTTAATCTAGATGATTGGGGAATACTGCTTCTATAGTAAACACTAATAAGAAAAGCTTCCTTTAGTTCAATAAAACTCTTTGGTGAATGAACCATGAAGTTGTGAGAGAAGCCTTTGTCAACATGGTTACTTACAGATGTTTTATGGTGGAATATGAAATAAGATTTATGTGGCCTTAGTGTTTCATGATTTAATCCTTTCTGTATGTTTTGTTAAATGATTTCATGAAATTTATATGTCTCTGACTTCATGGGGTTTATACTTTAACTAGAAATATATAGAATCATATTGTTGTAAGTTATTTAAAAATTTGAAGTTTTCATATTGATGCAAAGGAAATTAATATAAACTATTAAATGAGAATAAAATTAAGCCTTGCTTCCTTATTCCCCCAAAGAAACATATCTATGCATTGTTGATCCAAAGGTTAAGTATAACATATGTGTAACTTACCCTAAGTCCTATAGTGTTAAGTGTCCTGTAATTTCTAGGCAGCATATCTAATGCCACAATTCTCAGTATGGTACATAGACTAGCATTGGAGTTTATGGAACAGTTTCAAAATATTATTTTTATTGAAAACATGTTCATGTATTATATTTGATTATATTTTCCCCTTTTCCTGTTAATATAGTATGATTCTACTTAGAAAAATGTAGTAACACTAATCTTTGGGCTTACTGACTTATTCAGACATTCATGCACAAACATACAGTTATATGAGCCATGAACATATAAGTTATATGGAAACAGAAAACTACAGTTTGCCTACTCATTACTATTACTTTCAGTCCTTTCAGGAGAACTTCATGAATTATACATATTACAGTTCTCATGAATGTGTAGAAAATCAGACAGAACATTGATAAAGGGGATATTTCTAAGGAATAAGAACTTATGCCAAACAGAGGGTGAAAAGATTTGAGAAAAATGATCATAAGCAAGTCTGGTACTCACTTAGTATAATATATGTACGAGTTGATGTTGCTATGGAGAACAATTTTTTGGAGTTTCTTTACTCTTTCAACGAAAACTATATATTTTCCACACTAGCAATGTGAACTTTTTAGTTTCTCAGGAATGCCTCATAAGTTCAACGAGTCCAGTAGAAGCAGCACCATATCTAAGTAAGTATATTTTGTTCCATTAGTTTATGGGGAAATAAGAAAGATGAAGAGAGAGCATCAAGTTATATTTGTAGTATTTTCTTAAGCTTTTTATGTGTATGTATGTGCCCATGTCATTTTATGCGCAGCAGGTGTATGCGGATGCAAGGAAGTTGAGGAGTCCTTATCCTCGGACACTGGAGTAACAGGCAGGATTGTGTTGCCTGATAAAGATTCTGGGAACCAAATCCGAACAGCAAGTGCTGCAATCTCCAAGAAAATATTTTAGATTATGTTTTAATTATAGCATTTCTCTCTTTCCTTCTTGTCTCTAAATTGTTCCATATACACCTCTTTCAAATTTATGTCCCAGTTTACACAATATTACTGAATGTATATATTCATTTGTATAAACATACATATTCCTAAATAAAAACTTTTGAGTCCATATCATGTTACATGTATGTATGTTTTCGGTGCTGACTACTTGAGTACTTGACACTGGAGAATCAATTGATGTACTCTTAAAGAGGGAAGGTACCTCTCTTGTTCATAGATTTAGTTAATTGTCTGTAGTTACTTCTGCAGGGTTGAGGCCTTTGAGGCCTTTGCCCATGAAGTTTGTCATGTTTGTTTTGGGGGGCATATTCTTCCTTTTCAGATCATGTTGTATAGTCATATTAGTGAGACTTTATTGGTGTAGCTTTTAGCATTATTGGGAGACACAATGTCACAGCATGGTTCCTGATCATCTGGCTCTTACAACCTTTCACTCCCCTCATCTAAAATGTTCCTTGGACTTTAGGTGTGGGAGTATTCCTTGGGATATAATAACCCTTTGTAGATGTATTCATTGCGATGGGGCACAAAGTTTTTCAAATAATGTTGATCAGGATTTTATTGTTATTATTATTTGTATTGAAAACATAAACAATATGATTTTTCACTTACCGCAATGACTATGAGTTATTGTAAAACATTTTAAAAGAAAACTTCACGTTGAAAATTTATGAGAATGACAGATAATATTTTTCCTACAGAAAAGTGGTAACGTTGGTAGAAACAGTGTGGCACTTTCAGGAAATGTAATCATCTCTTGCTTGAAGAATAAAAAGCCATGTGTTTCATTCAGATGTAATTATGATAAATTTAGAATAAACCTTAAAACTAGCAAACTATCCAGTCACTTCAAAATTAGATTCTTAAGTCTACTGTGGGTGTTTGAATGAGAATTACCTTGCAGTGGCTCATGTAATTAAATGCTTGGTTGCCTAAAGTTTTAGCAGTTTGAGATGGATGTGTGAACTTTTTGATGAGATTTGTGACATACGTAGGTAGCATTTGAGCTTTCACAAGTCCACACTAGTCCTAGGTAGTGCTCTCTGCCTCTTGCTTGTTGTCTAAGGATGTAAGCTCTCATCTCCTGTTCCAGTATCATGCCTGACTGCATTCTGCCCTTACTCCTTGCATGTATGTCATAGACATACCCTCAAAATGGTACACTTTCAATGAACTCTTTATGCTGTAAACTCCATAGGTTGTGATATGTTCACAATAGAAAGGTAACTAAGATAGTAGAATATGAAATTCAACAGGGATAGGTGCTTTGGAGTAATTTTAGTTCTGTGCTATGCACAGCAGTATATGTACTTGCAAGTTGTCCTTTGTCTTTGTTTTGAGTATGAACATAATCTTTAAGAATTATGAAATATTATATTACAGGATTATGTTGTACTTTACTTCTAGAAAGAACTATTTTGGTTTGTGTAATATAATCAAAGGCGCATGCAAAAGCAGTATGTTTTTCCCCAGATTATGTCAGAAGGAGATATTGAAGATATTTGAAGCAATGAAACAATTTCATGGGTGAGGGTACATATAACAACAGAGATTAGTCTTCAAAGGCTGATTCTAGTTGACAGCCATAGGAAACAGTGAAAGGACAGTTCCATACACATATGTTCATGCTCATAGACACATAAATATTTACAAACACTAATTCATTCAAAATATCATAGTTCTGAGCTTGAACAACATAAATAGTAAATTTCTTTAGATGTCAGGGAACAAATTTTTGTGGGTGTTTTTGTTTTTTTATTTCGTTTATATTTTAACCATAGTTCTTAAACTCACCCCTCCTCCCATGCTTCCTTGCCTTCTATAAATTAAGGATAGAAATACTTAATTTTAGTTTAAATATAAATACAATGGATTTATATATATTTACAAAATTAATGTTTTGATTAATAAATATAAGTATAATGAAATATTCTTGTAAATATAGAAAATACTTTGAGAATCAGGAATTGTGGTTTTTAATCTTGATAGTTATTTCTTCTGTTATTTGTTTGCACATTTCAGTCAGTTGAAGTGTAACAATGATTTTTTATTAATCTTCTCATGTTAGCATTATCACATAATAATTTAGTACTAGTAGTCTTACAGGTGTCAGATCTCTGACTATTTTAATCAAATGTTTAATAAAGTAAGAAAAATAATTCTACTTCTTTCTTGTAAATATTATACTGTACCATTATGTATATTTGTGTGTGTGTGTGTGTGTGTGTGCGTGTGTGTGTGTGTGTGTACATATAGTATTGGTTATATTTCACTTTTGGTTTAGTTGATTTCTGTCTGTGTGTATATGTGTGTTGTTGTTGTTTAATGATGTTGTGTGACTTTGAGTAAAATTATTTATTCTTATTTTATCCAAGAAGTAAAAGACTATAAGTATCAGGTCACATGCTGAGATCCATTATGAGTTTTGAGTTGAGTTTTTCACAGGGTAAGAAATTAGGATATAATTTTATTGTGTTACATGTGTATATACTGTTGAACAATCAACACTTGTTTAATCTGCTGTCCTTCAAAGCCCTTAGGTGAGAATAAAATTATGTATATTATATTTTTTAACTTAAATGAACTTATATAAGAACTTTAATGTTTGTTTCTTGCTTTACATCTGATGAAGAGCACAGGGAACAGAAAAATAGCATTTTGTCATATATATATATATCCTGATATAAATTGATATATACATATACAGTTTATAATAAATAGATAGTGAGGGAGAAAGGAAGAAAGAAAGAAGGAAGGAAGGAAGGAAGGAAGGAAGGAACGAAAGGAAAATTGCCAGCTACTCTGTCCTAAATAGATCACGTATACCTCCCCCACTCTTTCCATTAAGGAAGATAGGAAAGAAAGAATAGAACAACCACGGGTGGTAGGTGAGTATAATGAAAAAATGTCTCTGGACACAGCACAGAGGGTGGATATTTAAACTCCCTGTGGATGCCACAGCACTCACAAGATCTGCACAAGCCCAAATCAAGCCAAGACTCAATATGAAGACAGTAGGTGTATATGCATCTCACTCTAGGAGCAGGGCTGTTGGCAATTGTTAGCTGCTGGCAGAAAGAAAGACAGTTTGCTGTATGAGTGTAGATCCTGCTAAATCAACTATTCTCCAATGATAAACCACACATCTCTAATTATTTTAGCAGCACAAATTAATCTTAATGGAGAGGTGGAAAAAAGGATGCAGAGTTGGGTGGTTAGGAAAGGGGTTGAATTTTTTAAATTTGGGGGAATGGCTAAATATGACAAAAAGCTCATCTTTGCTAAGGCAAAGGGTAGTTTGAAGGGTAGTTTGACCAAGTTCCCTTTAACAGTTTAATTGGTAAAATTGTCCTTCAAAGAATCCTCTTCTCTATGATTCTGTGTTTATAAAAAATCACATAAGGGGTTTTAAATATCATATAAAGATTCATGTCTTTGCAAGATTCAAGGAAGACTATTTCCTCCTTAGTCTGATATCAAAGAACTGTTTTCTAAAGAAGTATTGCTCCTTAGAGTCCTCTAAAAACTGAAAGTGACATTTGCCCTCTGTAAAGTGCTTACAGCAATCAGTGATAACTTAAATCCATGTGTACCCAAGCTTAGGTCACAATTGTTCACTTGTTTCTTCACAGATGGGAATAAAAGGGGAATTTTTAAAAAATATCTAATGTTTCAAGCTATCATTCGCCATCATTTACTTTGCATATATTAAATTTTATTATTAAGAGAAAGTTATATTTTAAATATCTACCTTATTAATAAATAATATATTTACCATTTTCTTGAAAATGCAAATTAAAATCGCATTGTACATTAATAATTATGAGTATATTAAAATTTGTAAAATTGTATACTCAGATTTAATTGACCCAAAATTTAGGGATAATTTTGAAATAAAAACTAGTTTATTTTCCCACCTACTATAGTATAGTTATATAATCTGAAACAGTGTGTGCTACATATGAAATAGCACTAAGGTATTTTCATATTGGAAATAAACTGTTATTGAGACAAAGCAATTTTTAAAAATCTCCTTTCTCCTACTTTCAAATAAAATTCAGTTTAATCTTACTAAACAGGTTGGCAGGAAACATTGAGCAGGCATATTACTATTTGCAGTTCAAACCATGCTTTTTAGTGTGATAATTACAACTGGGTATATCAAATAAATGGTTTGCTTGAGGCTGCAGGAAATAAGCAGAGTTTTCTTTTGCTCACTTACTAATAATGCTGTTATCTGATTCTCTTTCTTTTAGTAGTTTCACTAATAACAAACACTACTATTAGTCTCATAATATCTTTTATGTTGAAGCCTACATTTTCTACTAGAAAAAAATCCTAATTTAATTAAAAATAATGTCTGTATGAAACGATAGTAGAAGGAAAAATTCTTTTCCATGTTCCTTGGAAATATCAAAATATTCCTTTTATAAGTATCTATTCTTATCATAATTGACATCTCAACAATGTTCCTAAATCTCAGCCCAGATACGTAATTATTAAAGACCAGGTCAAATGAGTTGGTGTAACCACTACTTTCTCAAACATTCGATTTCATTGGGAACATATTCTTTAAAATTTGTTTCTAATTGTTGGCAAGGTGTTTGCTCTACTCTCTTATGCACGTTCACCCCTCTAACATACTATCCACTCTCTGTCTCCCCATACAACTTTCTCAGGTTCAAAACCTTATTTTATTGGACAAAAAACACTCCATGTTTAATAATATCCTTAAATCAATCACTACTGGAATGAATAAATGTGTTTTATTCACCTCATTCATGATTTAGATGTTCTGAGTGACAGGCCGAACAAACTGACAAAGGAAAAGTTTTAATAATAAAAGATAACTCAATGTTATCTGTCTACTGAAGGATTGAAGATTTACTTATTCGTAACTATTTATGGAAAACCATTTAGTGTAAAAGAAAAGAAATCTTCAAACTATAGATGAACTGTTCTACTGTCTTATAAATTTACTAATAGTTAATTTTTCTTATAATTATTAGTCTAAGCTCCAGAAATAAAAGAAGCTAACTAGAAAAAGACATACATTCATAAATGTCAGTATTCTTGAAGTTTGCATCAGTTTGTGGGCAGAGTTTCAGTGAAACTTAGTATCACTTCTATTACTTTAGCATGTGTATAGGTATGGTTCCGTGACTAAGAACTATAGATTACTGAATACATATAGCACATTATATTACTGATTCAAATGTGCAACTTAGTTCAGCACAAACTAGTTTTTCTTTCTTTAGTATAATACACATCTGCAGAATTCCATGTGTCTTGTCATGTATTTTTTGTAATCAATAGCATTTCCGGCATTTCTTATCTTTTCTTTTGTTTTATTGCATTTTTTCCATACAGTTGTTACTCTTGAGTACTGATATCTATGAAACTCCATAGTTGAAATGTTGTATTTGTGCTTCTAAGAAAACAGCACAAAGATGGAGTGGAATTAGAATTGATTTTGTATTGTTAACATGAATGAACTCATAAAGGAACTTTAATGATTATTTCTTGCTTTTTATCTGGTGAAATGCAAAGGGAACACAAAATAGCATTTAATTCTCTGGGAAAATTATAAACTGGACAATTCTAAAAAGCATAAAATTAACAAAAGTGATAGAATGCATGAAATATAGAGTTATAAATTATGTAAACTTAATTTCAGAAATTTGTGGTTTATTTTGACAACATTGTAGTGAAGTAGAAAGATAAACACCCTAGGGGAGTGGACATAAAATTGAAACAGGTAAGGAACATCATCTCTTCAGGAGACCTGTGCAATATTGGTGTTGCATTCACTACTAAGGTTGTACTAAGTTCTTTATGTCCTTACAGAAATAATCCTTTATAAATTCTTTTTCCTATAGATAAGCAAGATGTTGTGTATATGTGGCAATTTGATACCCTAATTAGGTGCTCATTTAGTTAGTCATCTGGGATGCACTCTCTTGTGCTGCCTTTACTAGTGTTGAAATCCTAGGCCAAATTAAACCTCCTTTAGAGTGGTCATTTGTGTCCCATTAGCAGTAATGTGGGTCGAGCTGGCAATACAAAGAAATAACACACTACATCCAGTGTAGTTACAATAGTAGTGACACATAGGCAGGTAGCAGGACAAACTGCTACAATGGCAAAGTGTTAAGTTCCTTGACAGCTGTGGAAGAAGCAGCTGAAATGTTTAAAAGAATGGCCAGAATGGGAGAGACTGTGGGGGGCAGATGGCAGAGGACTGAGTCTGGAGATTCCTAGAAAGGTACGAAGAGAAATTGCAGGTTACCGTTGCTGGGAGTGTTCATGGTGCCAAATCTTTTTTTTTTTTTTTTTTTTTTTTTTTTTGCTTTTTACGAGACAGGGTTTCTCTGTATTGTTTCGGAGGCTATCGGTCCAGCCTGGCCTCGAACGCACAAAGATCCGCCTGCCTCTGCCTCCCGAGTGCTGGGATTAAAGGCACCGCCCGGCTGGTGCCAAATCTTTAGCTTCAAAGACTTCATGTGCCCCAAACCACAAGCTGCCACAATGACAACTAGAATGTGCTGAGCAGTCTGGGTGCTTAGGTCTGACCAGGAGCTACAATGCCAGCTCCAGCCAAGTGCGGAAGTCCCCAGTTTTAGGCCCGCATAAGTATTAAACACTTGGAAATCCAAAAACTCTGCTACCTATGGGAACTGAAAAGCGCGGTATGAAAAGAAAACTGCCCACAACCAAGAAATGCATTCTGCAGTTTGCGTCTGATGGAATGAAAGGCCTCCAGACAGCCGATGTAGTTCAAAATGAAGTTACACAGTTATGATAGGAGGTTTCAACTTACCATGGCACATTATTTCTGCATCTCTGCATACTATTCACATTTAGAAAAATTCAAAATAATTTTTATTTTCTTGCTGTCTTCAGTAGACTAGGAGATTCCAATAGCATACTTAGCTATGTACAACATAATTTTCAATTTTGATATCATCCCAAGTTCTTGACCTTTCCCCAATATGTTTGACTTTACAATCAACTGTATTTAGGGTATAGTATGTTGGAAAAAATTCAATAAAAGGAAAACAACTTCAATAGTCGGTGGCAAAATAATGTAATAGATAATAAACTTAAATAATTATGTTTGATATTTAAAATATAACATACATTTAATTAAGCCTATGTATTCATGATAATAAAACTAACTTATTTTTAGCCCAAATAACGATAAAAATTTATCTTACATTTTATTTTTGCTGTGATTATAACCAGATGATTTTGTTCACCCTAAATCTGAAAAGATACATTTATACTTAGGGACTACAACTAAATGTGAGTAAAATGCAAAAACCACCTCTTTCACATATTCAAACAATAATAAATTGGTTTTAGTTGGATCATGTAAGAACAAACGCTGAAAATATGCTAAATATATTGAATTGAGATGTTAGAATTTCTTTCTCCCTAGTGCTTGAAAATACATGAAAAATATAAAGGGCTTGAAAGATTTCTGCTAAGCCCCTACAGATGAAAAGAGACCTGAATTCCTCTGAGGGGATCTTCAGTGATCTTTATCCTGGAGAATCTATGATCTATTAGAAAAAAATAAAGTGGAGAGGAGGGGTGATAGAGAACAGACACATTGAAAGTAAGCTAAATTTCAACAAAAGACTTAACACAGTGCTGATAAATTCTTCTCAGCATTTGTAATTCAACAGGTATTTTACAAGAAATAGCCTGTGTATATTTCTGAGGACTTCTGGTACAATACAAATAAATATCTTTGGGGCAGCAGGTAAAAAGGATAGAACTTTGATCCTGAATCTTTCTCCAGAGGAAAAGAATAGAAGACACTATCCTCTTGTACATGTCATGTCAAACAGAAAAAAAAGAATAAAAATAAACTGAATTAACTCTTATTTGGGTGATTATATTTATGTCAGTAAGTGTACTAATCAATATTTCTAAAATTTCCACTAATTTAGAAGACTATGCTATACATATATATATAATAATAGACACTAACCATACTTATTTAAAATTAGAGTCGTTCTGTCAGGTACAGTATATATTACATAAATATAAAATCCTGAGATTGCAATGCACCTTTGGATAACTCATCAAAATTGAAAATGAGGCCTGACAGATGGCTCAGAAGGTAACACTTTTAGGGAAAACCAGGATTTGGATCCTGGGTTTCTAACTCCCGCATTACATGATTTGCAATCACCTGTGATATGAACTGCATTTATAGCCTTCTCCGACACTAACATACATGTGGTATACACAAAGACATACTCATATAGACAAAGGCATACACAAAGACACTGTCATATAGACAAAAATGAAAATTAAAAAAAAATTACAATTATCTACTGTGTTAACCTAACCTTAAACTACTTAATAATCAAGTCATTACACACTAGAAACTAGTTAAGTAGATTGAAAGGATGCTAGTATTAACAAGTATATATTCAATAAATTATATAAATAAGAATCCAGAGCCTGGGGATTGCCTGGGAACTGCCCAGAGCTTCCAATCCCAGCGTAAGCCAAGCACCCCAGATTCTAGGTCTTCTCTTTCACCAATGAGACCAGCAAACCAGCAGATCCAGGGAAACCAGGGGACCAGATGGTCTGGTGGGACCAGAGCAGGAAACCACCAGATCCAGCAAAGGAACCAGGGCTCCAGGTCGGAGGCAAAACCCCAGATTCCTGGTCTAGTTCTCCATCCAAAGGACCAGAACGAAGACGAGGAATAGAAGCACTACCAGATTATTGGACTTGCTGGCACCCACCAAAGGGAACTCTGGTACCCTAACCACGAGACCATTAATGGGCTCTTTCTGCACCCACTAGAAGAAGAGATGGGAAATAGACAATACAAAAACACACTCAGCAACAGAAAAACAAATATGACACCGACAGATTCTAGAGATTCCACACCAACAAGACTCCAACATTCCAATGCAAAAAGAGACTGATCTTAAAACTACCTTCATGAAAATGATAGAGGGCCTAAAAGAGGATATAGGAAAGTCCCTCAAAGAAATGGATGAAAAAACAAAAAATGCAAGAAAAGGAAGAAAGAACAAACCAAAAACTTCATAAAATGCAACAAACGGATTAAAAGGTGAACCAGAACTTGCAAGAAACAATGAAAACTATGCAAAGGATGAAAAATGAAATAGAGACAATATAAAAAAACACAATCTGAAGAAAGGCTGGAAATAGAAAAGCTGGGCAAACGGTCAAGTACTAGCGATACAAGAATTACCAACAGAATACAAGAGATGGAAGACAGAATCTCAGGTGTTGAAGATACACTAGGAGAAATGAATTCATCAACCAAAGAAAATCTTAAGTCCAATAAATCCTTAACACAAAAAATCCAGGAAATATGGGACACCATGAAAAGACCAAACCTAAGAATAATAGGTATAGAAGAAGGGGAAGAAAACCACCTCAAAGAGGCAGAAAACATATTCAAAAATCATAGAAGGAAACTTTCCCAACCTTAAGAAAGACATGCCAATGAAGGTACAAGAAGCTTACAGAAGACCAAATAGAGTGGATCACAAAAAAAAGTCCCCTCACCACAAAATAATCAAGACCCAAATACACAGAATAAAGAAAGAATATAAAGAGAAGCTAAAGAAAAACGCCAAGCAACATATAAACGCAAACCTATCAGTATTACACCTGACTTCTCCATGGAAACTCTGAAAGACAGAAGGTCCTTGATAGATATTCTACCAACATTAAGAGACCATGGATGCTAGCCAAGACTACTATAACCAGAAAAGCTCTCAATCACTATAGATGGAAAAAACAAGATGTTCCATAACAAAATTAGATTTAAGCAATACATATCCACTAACCCAGCCCTTCAGAAAGTTTTGGAAGGAAAACTCCAACCCAAGGAAGTTAACTACAACCAGAAAAACATAGGCATTAGAGAATCCCACTCTACCAACAGTCAAAAGAACAAAGGGGTCAAATTCCACACATAATTCTATCACCAACAACCATTCCAAATCAAAGAAGAATGAGCAATCAATGGTCATTAATATCCCTCAACATTAATGGCCTTAACTCACCCATAAAAAGACACAGGCTATCAGAATGGATTCGAAGACAGAACCCATCCTTCTGCTGAATACAAGAAACACACCTCACCCTCAACAACAGACATTATCTGAGAGTTAAAGATTGGGAAAATTTTTTCCAATCAAATGGGCTAAAAAACAAGCAGGGGTAGCAATCCTAATATCTAACAAATTAGATTTAAAATAAAATCAATCAAAAGAGATGAAGGAGGTCATTACATACTCATCACAGGTGAAATCCACCAAGATGAAGTGTCTGTCCTAAACATCTATGCCCCAAATAGACAAACCTTTGTCCAAACTGACCAAACAGCAGAGTGTGAACATGAAAAGTAACAAAATCAGAAATGAAAAGGGGGACATAACAACGGACTATGAGGAAATTCTGATAATCATCAGGTCATATTTTGAAAACCTTTACTACAAAAAATTCAAAAATTTAAAGGAAATGGATGACTTCATGGATAGCTATAACTTGTCAAAATTAAATCAAGAACAGATAAGCAATTTAAATAGACCTACAACCTCTATGGAAATAGAAGTCTCCCAAACAAAAAAAGCCCAGGTCCAGATGGCCTCAGTGCAGAATTCTACCAGAAATTCAAAGGACAGCTTATACCAATTCTTCTCAAATTATTCCACACAATAGAAGCAGAAGGTTCTTTGCCAAACTCTTTCTACAAGGCTTCAATAACCTTGATCCCCAAGCCACACAAAGACACAACTAAGAAAGAGAACTTCAGACCAATATCCCTCATGAACATAGATGAAAAATACTCAATAACATACTGGCAAATCAGATCCAAGAACACATCAAATGAATCATTCACCACGATCAAGTAGGTTTCATCCCAGGGATCTAGGGGTGGTTCAACATATGAAAATCTATTAATGTAATCCACCATATAAACAAGATGAAAAACAAAAATCACACGATCATCTCACTAGATGCTGAAAAAGCCTTTGACAAAATCCAATACCCCTTCATGATAAAGGTCTTGGAGAGAATTGGGATAAGAGGAACATACCTAAATATAATAAAAGCTATATACAGCAAACCAACAGCCAACATCAAACTAAATGGACAGAAACTCAACACAATTCCTCTAAAATCAGGAACAAGACAAGGCTGTCCCCTCTCTCCATACCTTTTCAACATTGTATTTGAATTTCTAGCCAGAGCCATATGACAATAAAAAGATATCAAGGGTATACAAATCGGACAGGAAGTGGTCAACCATTCACTATTTGCAGATGATATGATAGTTTTCATAAATTACCCAGTGAACTCTACCATGGAACGCTTGCAGCTGATTAACACCTTCAGCAAAGTGGCAGGCTACAATTTGAACTCAAGAAAATCAGTAGCCCTACTATATACAGAGGATAAAATGGCTGAGAAAGAAATCAGAGCAATATCATCCTTTACAATTACCTCACACAACATAAAAATCCTTGGGGTAACTCTAAGCAAACAAGTGAAAGACCTGTATCTCAAGAACTTTGAATGTTTAAAGAAAGAAATTAAAGAAGCCCTCAGAAATTGGAAAGATCTCCCAGGCTCTTGGATTGTAGGATCAATGTAGTAAAAATGGCAATCCTGCCAAAAGCAATCTACAGATTCAATGCAATCCCCATTAAAATCCCAGCACAATTCTTCACAGACCTTGAAAGAACAATAATCAATTTTGTATGGAAAAACAAAAGACCCAGGATAGCCAAAACAACCCTGTTCAACATAGAAACATCCGGAGGTATCACCATCCCTGACTGCAAGCTCTATTATAGAACCATAGACCTGAAAACAGCTTGGTATTGGCACAAAAATAGACAGGTAGACCAATGGAATTGAATTGAAAACCCTGATATTAACCCACACATGTATGAACATCTGATCTTTGACAAAGAATGTAAAAATATAAAATGGAAAAAGAAAGCATCTTCAACAAATTGTGCTGACATAACTGGAGGCTGGCATGTAGAAGAATTTGGATCGATCCATGTTTATCGCCATGCACAAAACTTAAGGCCACATAGATCAAAGACTTCAACATAAATCCAGCCACACTGAACCTCTTCGAAGCAAAGTGGGTGGTACCCTTGAACAAAACGGTACAGGAGACAGCTTCCTGAACATAACACCAGTTGCACAGACAGTGAGAACAACAATTAATAAATGGAATCTCCTGAAACTGAGAAGCTTCTTTAAGGCAAAGGACATAGTCAGCAAGACAAAAAGGCAGCCGAAAGAATGGGAAAAAATATTCACTAACCACACATCTGACAGAGGGCTCATCTCCAAAATTTACGAAGAACTCAAGAAGCAAATCTCCAAAACACCAAAGTATCCAAATAAAAGGGGGCTGCCGAACTAAATAGAGAATTTTCAACAGAGGAGTCTAAAATGGCTGAGAGGCACTTGAGAAAGTGCTCAACATCCTTAGTCACCCAGGAAACACAAATCAAAACAACTCTGAGATACCATTTCACTCCTGTCAGAATGGCTAAAATCAAAAACACCAAAGACCATTTATGCTGAAGAGGATTTGGAGAGAGGGGAACACTTCTCCATTGCTAGTGGGAGTGCCAACTTGTTCAGCCACTTTGGAAGTCAGTATGGAGACAACTCAGAATAAATGGGAATAAACCTACCACAAGAACCATCAACTCCACTCTTAGGCATATATCCAAAAGATGCCCATTAATTCAACAAGGATGTCTGTTCCACTATGTTCATAACAGCATTATTTGTAATAGCCAGAACTTGGAAGCAACCTAGATGCCCCTCAACCGAAGAGTGGATAGAGAAAATGTGGTACATTTACACTATTCAGCAGATAAAAACAATGGAATCCTGAGATTTGCAGGCAAATGGATGGCACTAGAAGAAACCATCCTGTGCGAGGTAACTCAGTCCCAAAAAGAGAAACATGCATAGGATTGTAGGATTACATATGGATTTTAGACATATATCTTGGGAGTTCCAGCCTATAATCCTATGGCCAGAGAGTCTGGGAAACAGAACCTTCATTCAGTGGCTGATGGAAGCAGAGGCAGAATCCCACGGCTAAGCACTGAGTTGAACTAAAGAAAGCCAGTGACAGAGAGGGAGGGCTGATGACCAAAGGGATTAAGACTGGGCTGGTTTAACACCCAGAAACAGCTGACCTGTCAAGGGTAAGCTCTTGAATCCCAGGCTAATGCCTGGGAATCCAGCATGGGACCGATCAAGACCCCCTAAATATGGGTGTCAGTGAGGAGGCCTAGGTAATCTATTGAGCCTTGGGTAGTAGATCAGTATTTAACGCGGGTATACAAATGGACTTTGGCCTCCCATCCAACAATGAGAGATGCACTCTCACCCTGAACTCATGCGGGAGTGTCTAGGCCCTGCCCTGGATTAAATGACAGACTATGGACACCCCCATGGAGGGCCTCACCCTCCCTGTGGAAATGAGGGTATATTGGAGGGGTTGGGGGAAGGGCACGGTAGGAGGGGAGGGAAACGGAGAGGGACCTGGAATTGATATGTGAAGCAACCTTGTTTCTAATTTAAATGTAAATTTAAAAATAAATAAAAAATAAAACAAAAATAATATAAATAAAATTGAAAAGAAGATATAAAGTAGTAATATATCATGCCTCACCAAAAATACAACATAAATTTAATATTTTTTTGTTTAATTCCAGCACTTGGCAGGACTAGTGGATCTCTGTGGGTTTGAGGCCAGTCTGGTCTACAAAGTGAATTCCAGGACAGACTCAAAGCTACAGGGAAACCTTGTCTCCAAAAATTAAAAAAAAATTTCATTCCTACAAGTAGTAGTTTTGTGCCCCTTATAACTACAAGAACCTAAGTGAATTCAAGGATGGGAATGCAATGCTGAAGAAGAGGGTTAAAGCACATTTCATGTTGGATCTACAAAAGATGTAACACATGAGTCCAAACACTCAGTGGGATGAAACCTGTACTATTTAGTAAGCATCTACTTGTACACTAGCTTTTCCTGGGACAGGAATTTCAAAATCCTCATCATGGATGAGCAAAAGGAGTGATATTACTAGGAATGGCAGATGAACATATACCTTTGTGACTGTCACAGGGAGTACAATAACCTGAATCACTTATGAAGTAAACAGAGTATGACATTCCCTCTTAGTATTTGAAAGGCTGTTGTATTTTATTAAAGTGGTTTAGAAACTCCTGAAGGGAAGAAGTGCAGAGGTGATAAGTTATTTTATTTGAAAATGAAATTATGCTAAGAACAAAATTTTTGAAGAGGAAACAAATATCAAAGTACAAGTCACCATTAGGTTAATTAGGCTTTCTGGATGAAAATATGACAGTTCACAGAAAGTTTAAAAATATATTTCCTTAATTCCTTGAATCATCACTTTGATATTAGAGATGGGAAGTGTGTCCTTATGATACCCCTGGCCTTTATAAGTAGAATGTTGGTTACTTCATTTCTGGAAACATAGAAAAGTTGGAAGTTGATGGATAAAAATGTACAAATTTTGTAGATCCTATGTTTAAAAATCCGTAAGTTATCCAAATGGAAATATCAAAATTTCAGTGAAAATATCTTGGCTTGATCTCTTCCTATGAGAACATGTAGATGGTATTCATGAGCACGACACATTTCTCAAGTGATAACATAAATGAAAGTTGACCTATGATTTGAGGATGTGCATCATAATGGAGGAGATTTTAGAAGAGGATAAGCATTCTCCTTCCACAGGGGAGGAGAGACATTTGAATAAGAATGCCCACAGCACTGGAGACCCAGTACCATGAACATTGTCAAATGCTAACAACCCTTCCAGTACAAGACTTTATTTTTTTTTAAAAAGGCAGTAGATTTGAACAAAGTATCTGAGCATGATTACTTTAAGAAGTGTCATTTCACTGCAGTTTTAAAATATCAACAGACAAATGATTTTAATACCTGTGGAATGATAGAACAAGCAATCATTCTCAACTATAATATGAAAACATCATAATAGAGCTATCTAGAATTACTGGATAGTTGTTACTTATGCTTAGAAAACAAGAAGTAAAATGATGGAGCTGGGTGTTACAGGGATAGCTTAGGAACTATTCTAGTAGGGACCACAGCAATGAAGAAAAGGGAAATAAATCATGTTAGTGACTAAGTTTTCCCTCATTTGAATCACACTAGCTACTTTTCTGCATTAATGTACAAGACTTACTAACCCTCACTAATTTATCTTTCTATTTTTAATTACATTACTTTTTAATTTCTTTGAGTTTATGTTATGAACCAAGAAGAAAACCATCCTTAGTATTGGAAACCTAGCCAAGTACTGAGGGCCAGTGGAGTCCTGAATCTTGAAGGATGATCTACAACTACCAATTTACTAAGCCAGCCTAATCACTAATTTATTTTTATAAATATGTCTTATTTCTAATAGGTTTTTGAATTTTATTTTTTTAAGGTTATGCTCTTTTATCCTCTCTGATATTTATGGTTGAAACAAAAGTAACTTATTGTATATCATTCCCACTCTCAAACACTTACAACTATGTATTTTTAAAAGCTAAATCTCTCAAGTTCTCACCTCTGCTTAGAACATTACCTGTTACAATAATGATCTTGCTTTAGCAATAACTTCTGACTGCTCTATAAATCTGAATTCCCCTAAACTCACCATAGCTTCTAACTGTGTCAATTAACCTTATGGGTCAATATCAATGGACTAATCGTTTTATAAAGCTGGTTCTGAGTATCTGTCAGGGCTTTTCAGAATGTGTTAAAATGAATAAGTAAAATGTATGAAGAAAACCTTCTTACTAATGCTAGCATATACCAAACAATTACAGAATAGAAGGAGGGTGAAGTGACTCTGTTTAGCTGGGGCATCTATCTTCTCTTGTTCTTGGGTTAAGCTTCTGGTCCTTAGGTTGTTTGATTCAAAATGAAATACAGTCTTGATATTCCAGTTCCTTGCAGACACAGAAGAGACTAGTATATCCTTGCCTCCATGATTGTGTAAGTCATGTCATATATATTTGTCTTGCCTTGTCTGTCTGTCTGTCTGTCTATGTATCTGTCTATTTATCTATCCATATGTCTGCCCTCTCATTTCTATTCCATTTCTCTTGAGACTCGGGACTAACAGAACATCCTATCTAGCCACATTAAATTCAGGGTAGTATTAGAAACCTCCACAAATTGAGCTCTTTAATACACATACTGAGGTCTATTGTAAACAATTCATTCACCTATATCTAAAAGTCTTATGTTTTAACATTTAATCAAAATTTTAAAATTTCAGATTATCTAATTTCAATAAACTTGACTTTTATTGGTTCTATTACAGGCATTAGCTTTTTCTCTATTCTATAATGACTAGAATGTTTTCTTATAACAATTTCTTATATGAAATTTATATTTCTGACTGATATATTACCCAACTAAACTATTAACAACTTCAAGGCAGGATGCATTCAGTGGACTCAATAACTTTTTCTAAAGGCTCAACAACTGTTAGGTGATTCATTGATTCATTAATATTCACTTGATCCATCTGGTATTCTTAAATTTTTAATAGAATTTTAGTTTTTAAATATATTGCATGTATTTATTATATTCATGTCAAACTGTTCCCTCATTAAAATTTATTGATATATTTATTGTTATAGTTGAGTTTGTGACTGTTTCAATTAACCTTTAACTGTATTTCTCATTTCTTGAAGCATTCCAATTCATTTGTTAATAGTGCAGTTTAATCTACAAATCTCTGATTCATCTAGGAGACACCTAAATTAAATGGATTTATTCAGTAAAGAAAATGAATTGGTAAATTTAGAATTCAGATATATAATAGGATTCAGTGTTTGGGGATCTACTTTTCCTAACATGAAAAATATTATGCAATGGTTTTGTAGACTCTTATGAGAATTAATTGGACAACATGTCAATCAGTATTGCCAGTGGCATGAAATTAATTACCTTAAGCATATTTCCCGAACAATGTGTTTATGATGAGTACTGGTTGATGATCAAAAGGAACAAACTAGTATATAAATGATAATCTTTTGTGGTTTTAATTAAGACCCTTCCTAAGCCACTGGTAGAGGAACGAGATGCAAGGAAGAGGTAACATTGTTTGTGACAAGCATTGACATGGTTATGTGCCCTTTGGGAAAGCATATGATGGATACTGTATCCCCAGTAAAACTCCCATTGAGAGGTTGAGCCCAAAATATGGGGTCAATCCAGAGAATTGGGGGAATAGATTTAACAATATGATGAGAATGGGTTTATCTCTGGAAAGATTTCATATGAAAGAATTTTACTCATCTTATTGCAATCATTTTGTGCCTCTTCAATACATGACATTACATGAATATCCTTAGCTAGTATTACTTACAGCCTCCTCTGACAACATTTCTCTTGAGAATTTTCACTAAGAGATTACCCTATGATGCCATGTTAAATGATATGGTAATATAAAAAATGCCCACATGCCATGATGTTTGACAAACACATTATATGCTTGTATACTTCTTTTTCTCTAGACCCACCAGCCCATAAATTACTTTGCAGGATAAATTTTTCTGTTTAAGACATTCTGGTACAACAACAAAAATTGAATTGAGACAAGCTCTAAGGCTTCTACCTAATCTAAATATTTAAAAGAAGATATAATCATATTCATTTTGGTACTTTTATTATTTTCTAATTAAATATATTTTTAATTAATCTTTGAAGTCAGAACTTTAAGACTGGTACTACACCATATAACATTTAGAAAAATGGATATGTTGAATAATGCATTATTATATATATGTAATAATGTATCCATTTCCTCAAATCTTTATTTATTATGGTAAAATTCATTTAAAAACTCTTCTACCTTTTAAAAATATGGTATTGTTACCTATGGTTGACAATAAGTTACTCTTGTGAGAAATATCATACCTAAACTCCTACTCTTAATTATAAATTAGTTTCTATTAACTAGTTCTTATTTGTTGCATATATATACATATGTAGATAAATATTAATATATGAATATATATTATGGATGATAGTATAAATGCTTTTTAAGGAAAATTTTTATTTTCTTATTCAAGGAAGTATGTGTGTATGTGTGTGGTTGTTCACAGCGACCATTAGGATGCCTTAGGTCCTCTAAAGATGGTCTTACAGATGGCTGTAAATTATACATTGTAGATGTTAGCGGCCAGATTCTGGGATCCTGAAAGAGTTTTTAAGTTTAGCTGGTAAGCTAGATCCCCACTGCCCTTTATGTTTCTATAAATCACTTATGTGATTAATACTCTAAATTGATCATTATAACAAATTATCTTACATTTTTAACTTTTATTCAGATTAAAAATAATCATACCAACCCCAGTTTCTTCTTCCTCCTGTCCTCACATTCCTCTCACTATTTCCCCACCCCATGTTCTATCTGATTATCAGAGAGGGTGAGACCGCCAATGGGAATCATGAAAGTCTGTCACCTCATTTGAGAGAGTATTCTTCCATAGGGAATAGGCTCCAAAAGCCCATTCATGAAGTAGGGCTAAATACTGGTTCCACTGCCAGAGGCCCCACAGACTGCCCAAGTCCACTAACGGACACTCATGTTCAGGAAGTCTGGTTCTGTAATGTGTTGCCTTCCCCAACATCCACCTGGGCCCTTTCACAGCTGCAGCCCCCAAATAACACACAAGACACTATATTAATTATGAAGCTGTTGGCCATTTGCTTGTTTCTTACTGGCTAGCTCTGACTTAAGTATTTAACCCATAATTGTTAATCTAAGTAGTTCTCCTACCAGAGAAAAGGGTCTGGACCTCTTACTCTGTTGGCCTACATGGTGTCTGCCTGTGTCTCTCTTTCCCAGAATCCTCCTCGATTCCTAGTCCTACATACCTTTTTTCCCTATTGGCCAACAGTGCTTTAATCAATAACCAATAAGATAAGCACATACACAGAAGGACTTCCTCCATATCTCCTCTTTTCTGTCTAAATAAAAAGGAAGGTTTTAACTTTAACATTGCCAAATTATATATAACAAATCAGTCATCAAGTAAGAATTATAGTTACAGTACTTAGTCCATTAATGCTTAGTAAGCTTTTAAGAAAGCATCATCTATCCTATCTTTGTGAGTGTAAAGTCTTATATGTAACTTATCTTTTATCATAACTAAGGAAAACTATAACTACCACTATATGTCTTCAACTCCATCAAAGACCACAGAAGTATAATACATGAACACTAAAATTGACAAAGACATCTCACTACCTGGACAGGCATCTGAAGTTATTCTTTAATGTTGGGGCATCCATCTTCAGCCCATAAGCCACAGTGTGCCTGGAAGACTTCTCAGCAAAGCGGTAAATTTCAAACTGTCCATCTGCATTGGCAGTCTGTGAGTCATTTTTCTGTGTCCTGCAGAAAGTCTGGCAGACTCTTCTATGAAGCAAGAACAGTTTAAGACTGTCCAAATTCACTAGTCACTTTTCTGTGGATCCTGCATGTCCAGATTATAGAGCAACAGTCAAGCAGTCTAGGCAAGATAATTTCCTGCCCAAATGGCTAATTTACCATGTTGAAAGCAAACTCCATAACAAGCTTCTTTGAATCCCATCGTCCTCTCAAATGTAATTGGTCTTGCCAGAAGCAGACATTTCTCATTGTCAAGAAAAACACTAAACCATTTTACATATAATTTTCTGAAGGTCTTTGAAAGGTTTAAAGACTATCTATATCAAATATATCTCTACATCTAGAAAACATAACTAACTTAACTCTAAATTCTGACTATTATGGGTAGTTATGTATAATATGTATTTAATTATGCGTTACATTTTCTCTCTCTCTCTCTTTTTTTTTTTTGGTTTTTACGAGACAGGGTTTCTCTGTATTGTTTTGGAGGTTGTCGGTCCAGCCTGGCCTCAGACTCACAGAGATCTGCCTGACTCTGCCTCCCGAGTGCTGGGATTAAAGGCGTGTGCCACCCTGCCCGGCGCGTTACATTTTAAAAGATCAATATAAATACAATAATTAATCAAGCAGGGAAATATACATATCACAAAATTGACCTTGAATTTGTATCAATAAATGAAAAATCATGCCAATACAAAGTATTCATTTCCATACCATAATGCCCCCTTTTCCTTTAAAAAGAGATTGGTTATGATCATTAGCCAATTATAAGCAACCCCAGTCAAATGAAAACAAAGATTTATAAACAATGTTTGGGAATTTGGACTCTGCTCATTCCAAACTGCTTTCTGCTGATAGGGGGCGCTGTCCATACCATGGGGATCATGACAAAACACAGAAACCTGTAAAAGTTCTTTATTTTGTGGTCTGTATGGCTGTATCATCCCAGCTGTTTCAGATGCTGGACTGCCTGGATATTACTTCAGGGCACCTTGCTTCATCAAACCACAGAAGTCTGAAAGGAATCCACAGCTTTCCTTTTTCTGTGGAAACACAAATAAAATATCTTTTCCAAAGTAATATATCCTTATACTTAAATTTTGAAGTCAAGGCATTTTCAAAAGATATAAGTTGAATTAATTCAGCAGCATTTATAATCAAGTGTACTTTAGCAGTTGTTCCTTCTTTAGAAATCAAAAAACTTAAAAACACAATAGCATACAGTATCCAGACTCTCTGTGTATTTTCCATCTTTACATGGCTTTTTTATTAATTTACTTTTTTATTTCTGTTTATATTTTCTCTGAGACAGGGTATCTCTTTGGAAATCTACCTGCCTCTGCCTCTAGAGTGCTGGGACTAAAGGCGTGTGACACTATGGACCCAGCTACTATCTTTGTTTATGTTTTCCTCTCCAGTGCAGGGATTAAAGGTGTGTGGCACCACTTCAAGCTACTTAATTGTAATTTTTTCCAATATCTTGTTTCTTTTACTTTCCCAAGTCTACCTATATTTTTCTTCATCTGAAGCTGACTTTACTGTAAAACTTTTTTTTCTGTCCACATGTCTTATATAGGCTAAAGAACATTACTAAAATTAAATTGGAAACAGCTGCTGGATTTCCAACATGGAGGGCATAAATTTGACTCCAGCTCACTGCCTCAGTCTATGCTGACATCAAGCAGCATGGTCCTGGCTTGGAGATGTAGTCACTGCCACTACCAGATGCTTGTGCACACCATTCAATTGTTAGCAGAGCCTCTTAAAAGAACCTTGCTGATTGTTTTTCTTGTCTGCTTATGCTGAGCCAGGAAGTCTCCCTTAAGTGAGCCTCCTGAGTCTCTGCTTGTCTCTAGAAAAACAGAGCCCACCTGAGAAAAATGATATTATCAAGAAGCTGTGCTTCTCTGTGTTCTTTTATTTCTAAAATCCCTTTTAATCTTTTGTCATTCTGCATGGAAATTCATGATCCCACTTCTGACAACCATTTAGTCTGTCACAACATTTGAGAGATTATCCTTCCATAGGGTATGGGCTCCAAAAGCCCATTCATGAAGTAGAGCTAAATACTGGTTCCACTGCCCAAGTCTCCCAACTGACACCCATGTTTAGGGGGCCTAGTTTAGTCTTATAGAGGTTCCCCAGCTATCATTCTGGAGTCCCTGAGTTTCAACTTGCTCAGGTCAGCTGTTTCTGTAGTTTCCCAGAGCATTGTCTTGACCCCTTTGTTCATCACTTCTCCCTGTCTACAATTGAATTATAAGAATTTTTCTCAGTGCTTCCCACCCAACAGAATGGGAAAAAACAACATCTCCTAGTAAACTGGGAGCATTGTGGAGGGGGAGGGAGGGGGAAGAAAGAAGAGGTATGAAAGGAAGGGGTAGAGCAGACCTGAGGAATCAGGAAGGTTAATTTGGGGGAAGAATAGAGAAGAAGATCAAGGAAAGAGATACCTTGATAGATGGGAGCCTTTATGGGGTTAGCTAGAAACCTGACATTATTCCCAGGAATCCACAAGGGATGACCCCAATTAACTTATGTTTTAAAATGTGAAAGAATATTAACAAGTGTTTAGAAAGAGGCTTAACACATTGCTAACATAATGATAATGAACCAGTGTTGAAAAAAATATACTTATAAGTCAAAGACATTACCTTGCTTTGGGATGACTATTATTACAAAATCTGATTGTGTAATACATATCAAGGAACATGAATCAAGTCTAATTTAAAAATTTTTTTTCTATATTTTATCCCACAAACAATAATATTTCATCTCACACTTATTATGAAAATGAAAGGTTATTAAGAATTCAGAAGTCAAACAATATAAAATAAAAATGAGATCAATATAATACATTAAATTAGAAGTATTTTCATTTAATATTTTTTAGTAATTTATCATTGCCAAGTAAGTTTGTGTATATTTAGTAGTTGAGATGGGTTATTATAAAGTAGTTATTTTTCAGAAAATAAAATTTTCTGATAAACTGTAAAGCACCACAGAATCGATATATAGTAGACAAAATAATGTTATCATATTGTGTCTTGAGTGATTCATGTTCTACAAAGCACATTCACAAGCAGCACCTCATTTTCATTTTTTATAGAAGCTAAGTAAAGGGGCATGGCTATCCATATTTATGGATGAGAAAACTTAGAATGAAAGTGACTCAATTATGTATATGTGATACAATAACAGAAGGCAAAGACAGAAATTTAATTTAGACCATTAATTCTTGATACACAGCTCCTTCTTCTAGAGTAACATCCCTTAATGCCCTAATTGGTATTTGGTACTAGGACAAATAAAACTACTAGATGAATTTTGAGCAACACACATACAAATAAGGTGTTCTGCCTCTTCTGATGGTGGTGTAGTAGTACAAGAGCACAGACAAAAAGTCAAGTGTCAGAGACTTGATGCAAGGGAATCAAATGTCACTACACATAGATCTACTGAGCAAGGCTAAATCAAGCCAGTAGGTCCTATCCTTTGGATCATACATTTTGTCCTAAGGGAGCCCACGAGAGGCCAGTAAACAGAAACACCAGTGACTCCACCGTACACTGTAATGTGAGTTTCTGCTAGAAGTGATTTTATGGCTTATGATGGTTGTTCAAGCTTCCTTTCTACTTCTTTGATAAAACATATGAAGACAAGCTGCTTAAGGGAGGTAAAGATTTGTTAGGCTTTCAGTTACTGGTCACAATTCATCACTGAGAGAAGTCAAGGCAGGAATATAAGGCAGGGCACTGAAGCAGAAAACACGGAGGAACAATGGTTGTTACCTTGTTCTCTAGAACTCTTGAAATCTCTTGATTAACTGGTTTAGCTAAGCACAGGTCCTTGCTCAGCACAGAATCATCTACTTAGGCATGATTCCACTGCAGTCGATGAACTCAATCAATTAATAATCAAGGCAATCCTTGATAGACATGCAAATAGACAAAACTCATAAAACCAATGACTCGACTGAAACTAATTTTAGGTGATTCTAGGCTTTGTCAAGTTGACTATGTGCAGTAAATATGTCAGAGATTTTATAAGGATTTCATCAAAAGCAAGATGAAACACTTCTGATTTCTGACATGAAATGGCTAATAGGGAAAAGGAATGCACAATTATAGCCTCTGTTATAAGTGGAATATTTCATACTTCTATTTATTAGGGAAGGCTTTGTTACCTCAAGGAATGAATGATGATCTTTCTCAAATGGGCTAAAAATAAATGGCATTTATATGACAAAAGAAAAACTATGATCGTGGAAGGATATTTATGTTTCTGAAATACAAATAGTAGGTCTACAATGAGATTATGAACAGAAAATTTCTTCTGGAAAAATTGCAACAAAATAGAAACTTTGTTTCTCTAAGCTATGAATAATTAATGATACAATGATCAGGATAGAAATAAATAGAAAATACTGAAGAGTTATCTGTAGACTCCTACGAAGTGTAAAAAAAACAATCTGAGAGTAAAGAACAAAGTCATAGAGAACTAATAAAACAGTAAGAATTCTTACTCAAAACCAATCAATTCTGAGGAGCATCAGTTCACACACACCAACCTTCTTCAATGGCCCAGAGACTGGAAGCCTTTAGGGTAAAATTATTATTTTATGAGTTGCTTCAGTGACTCCTTCTCACAATCTTTTTAACGAGATGACAACACATTTAGTATTTTGATAGCACAACAATTCTCTTTCCTTAGCATAACTGCCAGCATGAAACATTTGTTAACTTTCCACTGTTTTTGATTAAAAGAACATTCTAACAAGGTTGAAGATGATACAGTAAAAAAGGCTTTAATTTGAATTTCCTCAACAATCAATGATGCTGAGAGTTTTTTATATATTATGTTATTTTTTTAATAAATGTCTATTCATGTCGTTTGTTCATTCAACTTGAGCTATGTATTTTCTGGTACTGAATTAGTTATGTCAATTCCTTAATCACATTAGACATTAAAACATCATATACAGTTTGAAAATATATCCTCACATTATTTACATTGTGTCTTTATTATTTCCTTTGCTGTGCATAAGTTTTTTATGATAATGTCATCATACTTGTTCACGTTTTTTCCTCGTCTATACTTTTGAAATAATAGCCAAATATTGCTACCCAGATAAATGTTATGGAACTCTATCCTACATCTTCTACAGTTCATTTTGTAGATTGCAATATGTTATACAAGCATTTACTTCCTTCTCAGTAAATTGTTATAAATGGAGTGGTTTAAGCATCAAATATCCTTCTGCATATTGACATTCAGTTTTATCAGCATGACATATTGAAGAAGCACTTTTCTACGTTCTGGGTTCTTAACACATTATTTATGGACATTACAATACATCATTACAGTTACTTGAAAAAACTAAGAGTAGAACTATCAGGTGAATCACTCACTCTACTTATGGGTATGTACCCTGAACATCTAAAATCAATGTCAACAGAACACTTGCACCACCATGTACATTGCACACTGTCCATAATAGGGATGTGGAGCTACATAACGGCCAAGCTTGGGTAAATGGTAAAGAAAATGCAGTTTATGTAATAAGTGTAGTAGCACTAAGCATCATAAAAAGGAAATCATCCTATTTCAAGTATAACAATGAAAATGAAGTGTATAATACCAAGACTATTTAAGCTAGGCATGGAAAGAGAATATCTGCTAAATTATTTTCCTAATGTATCAGTTCTGGAAATGTAGAATCAGAAAAAAAAATGGAATGATGATTTAAGTCTACTAGAGGTTGTCAGTGGTGGAAAAATGAGTAGTTGATAGCAAAACAATAAGAGACAAGAGAAGTATCAATCACACAGCAGGGTGACTATATTAATAATTATGAACTATGTGTTCCAGTCATATACAACTTAAGGAGCAAACATGCAAATAAAAATATAGGTGAGTTAGATGAAGTACTTGTAAATAGGTTGTCTTAAAAATTCTACATTGTTTTTAAATCCATGCACATTAATTGTATCCTTAATGTATATATGTGATTATGATTTAAATTGAGAATATTTACTTTGGAGAGCATAACAATAGAAAACTCACAAAGTCTTGAGAGTTAATGGGTTCAGATATCTTAAGAGTTAATGGGTTCAGTAGTGATCAGATCAAAAGCAGCCATGGATATTGTGATATGTAAATAAATAAATCTTTCTTCAACTGTGCATTAGTCACCTTTCAGGCACTTATTATTTATATAATCTACCTATCTATTTAACTTTCTATCATCGATCTATCTATCTAACTAATATATATAACATATATATAATAAATAATATAATATATGTTAAAAAAACAACTTAAAAGGAAGAGTACCTATTGGGGTTCATTGTCTCAGAGTTGTCTGGTAAAATTAAAGTGAATTAATTAATTGTCCTGTATCTATATTAGGACATTTCAATGACTGCCAGTGATGTAAGAATACATCACTTTTAAAGAAAATAATACAATGTCTTGCTGTCATGCCTACCACTTAGAATGAATGCTTGCATTTTTTTCATGGAAACTTTTATTAACAGCTATTATATATTTAACTGATGCTAACAAAGCCTTGTATAGGGAAAATGTATAAAGAACCCTAAAATAATGTTAAATTCAAGTAAATAGAATTACAAGAGTTATTTAAAACAAAAATCTTAATGTGTTGTACCTTAATTAATGCAATGTCTTGATTTCTTCATCACGATATGGGGCCTATATAAGTTCATGATTTGTCTTTGGATCTGAGGATTTGTCATACACGCATAATATATATGTGTTTTTATCCTTTTGCATATCTCCAGTAATAAAGTAGCATATATTAATTTATAAAGCAAATGGGTGTCAAAAAAGTTCTTCAAGTTGAGGCAGGACCAAGCTCAAGCCTCTACATCAAGGCTGGGCAAGGCCTCCAAGCACAGGGAAGAAGTTCCCAAAAACCAGCTAAAGAACCAATGATCGGCCCTGATCCCACTATTCATTTCCTCTGTTTTTCTCACAGCTTTCCTCTTTTGCTATTCATTTTTGCTTCTTGTACTTCTAAGGAATTTTATTTCTTTTGTATTTTTGCGGGGTGGAGAAGAACCCAAGTCATTTGAGGACAAAGTACCAAGAAGAAAACCTTTAACCTCTTCTCACCTGAAAATAATTGAAAATCTTCAAAAAATGACAGATTTGAATTGTATTCCATATTGAGGTTTATGTTAAGGTCAAGAATCATGGCTGAAATTTTCCTTGCCTAAAGCAGGAGATTGAAAATGCCAACAAAACACGTCTTTGCCTTGAGTGAAATCTTAACCTGATTGCTTCTAGGATGTTGGAATTGTTTATGTTTCTAATGACTTAGTACCAAGTGGGATCCATTTCTGATTATGTAAAGTCATTCTCATTTTCCAGCATTAACTGTTTAAAACTCTGTACTCCATGTCATTTCTTCATGAGCTACACAACAGATTTCAATCTTACCCAGAAGCAGTTTCTCTAATGTGCAACTGGGAAGCATAGGCTGATTCACTCTCTACTATTTTGCATTTAAATTCTGAAGCTTTTCCTGGCAGCTTTTCAAAAACATCAGTTTGAGAAGAGATCCAGAATCACCACCTACATTTTAATGATTTGATATTTTTATATGCAAATGAAAGAAAACTTCATCTCACATTGCTGTAATAGAATGGATACCAAACTCTCATGCAGTGACGATTTGATACCATTGAATAATAGTACACACACTATTAAATGGAACTATCCAAACATACCAAATATGTTAAGGATGTAGTCATATGAGGCAGGAAAGAATTTTCTAAGATTGCAAAAATAATTATAAGATAAATCTCTACATTTTATAACAATAATGAGTGTCATATTCACATTGATCCTAGAGTACATAAAGATAATACTTCAATTAATTATTGTTAGAATATACAACACATGTAATAAAGATATTAAATGTTAAAGAAACCATAGGAAAATCATAATGCTGGCGTAGAAGCTTATTTGATTAGAAATTGTATAGTGCTTAAGTTACTTGGTTTCTGTGGGGGTATGCACATGTTAGTTAAGTCTCTATCACTATGACAAAATATTTGAGAGAATTCTAAAATAAGATGAATCTATTTTGACTCCCCATTTGAGAAAATTCTATCCAGGATCCACTAAATGCTGTACCAGTAGTGGGAACACTACAACATGATACACTCACATAACAGAGATCTGATTATCTTGTGCTATCTGGGATAAAAGAAAGTTATTTCCAGGGTTCCACTTCAAGAACACACAGATAGTAACTTCACTTCTCCATGAAATGAGCTACAGCCATGCTCCCTACCATGATGATCATGGACCTGTGTTAGAACAAACTAGAACAATGAGCCCAAACTTTTATGCTTTTTTTTGTTTTGGTTTTATGAGACAAGGTTTCTCTGTATTGTTTTGGAGGATGTTGGTCCAGCCTGGCCTCAAACTCACAGAGATCCACCTGCCTCTGCCTCCCGAGTGCTGGGATTAAAGGTGTGTGCCACCACCGCCGGGCTTTATGCTTTCTTTTTTTAAGTTGTCATAGTAATAGGGCTTATTTTTCATGGAATAGAAAAACTACGAAGTTTTTAGTACTATTTAGAAATATTTGTTGGTTACATCAAGTAATTGGGATTGATTATAAAAATAAACTGTAGTTTGGAAGGTCAGAGTCCACTATACATAGATGAGGGAAGATGTAATAGTCTGCAAAACCAGAAATGATTTGGAATAGGACTGGCTTCAGAAAGCTAAGTTTCAAACTCAAACAATTCATGCATGATTTAATATACTATATGGATCACGGCAGCAGGAATCTGTTAATACAGCTCCACTCTCTTTTCTTCCATTTCTTTTCTTGGTGTGTTTTCTTACTTTACGAAGAACTTTTGTTAATTGTGTACCCTAAATACAAAAAATACTTAAGGTATTATCATTGGGATAGAAAACGTCAAAAATTTTTATAGGTTGTTTAAGGACACATGGATTGGTGGCTTTCTTATTACCTGTTTGTCCTTAGTCTTCACTCATCTCAAGACACAGAGAACATTCTTATGTTTCTTTAATGAATATCTGTATGGCTCAAATAGTTGGACATATGCATGCAAAATATAATAATTTGGCCTGCATATGAATGAAAAGTTAATTTGAAACATAAAGTTTGAATATCACATTATATTTCCTTATTATTATTATTAACATGTTTCCCATATTTGACATTCATTTCTTTTTTGCATTAAGCATATACAACTCAAATAAAAGGCCCTGAACTTAGCTTATACTGTGAACAAAACATCTGTGATTACCACCACTATGTAGTTGATGGACCATAAAGCATGCTGTTTTTAAAGGGCAAATATAGAATAAAGCTGTTAAAATGTATCATAGCATTTTATAGATTAGGAAAGTGCTAAAATGGTATAATATTTCAAAGGTGTCACAACAATTAGGAAAAATGACCCCTAAAGCATTTTGTTAGGCTGCAAAAAAGGCATGCCCTCATAATCTCAATCACTCACTTGACATTTACACAAAACTGGAGACAACACTCATTTTTACAAGAAGCAGCCTCAACCCTCTGGTTTCTATCATTCTTGCTTCAGGATCTGGGGAAGAAGAACGGACTTAAAATTTCACTAAGGGTTATCTCAAATTTTATGACCTAAAGATGCCTAGTGGTGGTGTTTCCCAAGCCCAACCAACACTGTAGGTAGGCATAAAGTTAAAAAATACTTAAACTATGATATCAAATATATTAAAAATATTTTCTTCCATTTCTCCCATTAATGTATTATAGTACTTGGAAGTCTGTTAACAACAGTCTCTCCTAGAAATGGATAAACAAACTGGAACAATGATCATATCAATGCATATATTAATATACAAAGATAAAAACTATGTGAGTCCCACCCCTAGACAAAGAATTACACTCACTCAATAACTGCTGAGAGAAGAATAATTAACCCTTTCCAAGGATGAGGCCACTCACTGATTTTCAAATGCAGAGGGCTCATCTTGAAATCATATACACAACCAAGAAAAAACTACTATTGTATATATGTATAAATATGTTTGTTATATTACATATATACATGTGTGAACACACATACATAAAATATACATTTATGTGTGTATACAGGAGGCAAGGGGCAGGCAGAGGTAGGGGAGGGAGAACTGTGGTCAGAATGTAAAATGACTCTCAATTTCAGAGTGGAGGACTATAAGAGAAGTGTGAGAAAGCCTAGCTGGATGGGCCAGAGAAAGTAAAGGGGAAGGGGAGGAATGTGAATACATTATGTTTCAATTGAAACTATACAAAATATTTAACTAAGATAAATAAGATTAATTTTAAAAATTAAGCTTTCATTCATGATATTTTTAAATTATGAGTTGATCACATATGATATATAGTATTCATTATACCATATAGATTCTCTATTTGTCTCCTAATACTTTGTACTCTTTTTTGAAGGAGACAACAAACTTCATACATATGAGGGAATCAATATATATTTTCCAAATCAGTGATTTCTTCATCTCCAATGATTTTCCTATCACCCAAATTAAGCCACATTTTAATATATCTCCTGGGAAAAAAATAAAAAAGATTATCTTACCTTCAGATTTTTAGTGGTTTCTTCCAATTCTTTATCCAGCAATGTCACATTTGTAGAGGCTAGGAGCTAGGGTGTGAACAACTGTTTGGAGGTTGTGTTGCCATTCCATCTCTATATTTCATCTTGGTTCTTGTTTGTGTTGTTCCCTGCACTGGACCTGTCACTTGTAAGAAAACTGCCAGAGAGTTCCTACATTTATTATTTCCCCAGTAATGTAAAAACACTTTTGCAAATACATAGGCTAAATTCCTATTAATGTGCATCAAGATGAAATTTCAATGTCCACCACATCAGTGACTATAAGGTAATTGCAAATCATACTTTAAAATGTACCTAGAATTATCGGCACACCAGAAATACACCATAAAATCAACATTCCCCCACACTACAAACATGCGCACATGTATAGACTACTCATGCCTTACTTCAGTCTTATATATACACTTATGATCTGCAGTGCCAGTGGAGTTTTGGGACCTTTTTAATCCAATATATTTCTGTAATAAAATTTATTAATCTGAAGAGATTATCTTAAGGTTTTTATATGTTTTTGTCTAAAATCTCTTTATTATCTTTAATCAAGAAATGATCCAAAATAAACAAGGTTGTCCTCCTCAATATAATGTTATTGAAAGTTGATCTATACTTCTTGGGTCACAAGAAGCTAGTCTCCAAAACACAAAAGAATCAAATAAAAAATGGGGTACAGAACTAAATAGAGAATTCTCAATAGAGGAGTCGAAAATGCCTGAAAGACACTTGAGAAAGTGCTCAACACCCTTAGCCATCAGGGAAATAAAAATTAAAACAACTCTGAGATACGTTCTCACTCCTGCCAGAATGACTAAAATCAAAAACACCAATGACAGTCTATGCTGGAGAGGATGTGGAGAAAGGGGAACATTCCTCCGCTGCTAGTGGAAATTCAAACTCATGAAGCCACTTTAGAAATCAATATTGTTATTCCTCAGGAAATCAGTCTATCACATGATCCATCAATTCCACTCTTAGGCATATGCCCAAAAGATTCATTCATACAATAAGGACATCTGTTCAACTATGTTCATAGCAGCATTATTTGCAATATCCAGAACCTGGAAGCAACCTAGATGCCCCTCAACTGAAGAGTGAGTAGAGAAAATGTGGTACATCTGCACAAAGGAGTACTTCTCAGCATAAAAAAATAAAACAGTGGAAACTTGAAGTTTTCAGGCAAATGGATAGACTAGAAGAAACCATTCTGAGTGAGGTAACCCAGTTACAAAAAGACAAACATAGTATGTATTCACTCTTATATGGATTTTAGGCATGGAACAGGGGAGTGCCAGTCTACAACCCCACCTCCAGAGAGTCTGGGAAACAGGGAGGACACTAAGAGAGATATGCATCTTAACCAGGAGAAGGAGAAAGGGACAGGATCTCCTGAGGGGAATGGGAGCATGGGCAGAGGGGAGGGGAGAGGGAGCTGGGAGAAAGAGAGATTGAGAAGAGCATGGGAGAAGAGGACATGGGTGAGCGGGTAAATTGAATCAGAGGAAGAATAAATGAGAGCAGGGTGAGAGATACTATAATAGAGGGAGTCATTATAGGCTTGAGGAGAGATCTGGCATTAGTGAGATTTTCAGAGATCTATAAGGGTGACACCAACTGACAATATTGGAAAGACTACCTTAAATGCCCTCCCCAGATAAGGAGATTTATAACTAAATCATATGCTATGCTAGAACATTCATCCAGTGACTGATGGAAGCAAAGGCAGATACCCACAGCTAAACACTGAACTGAACTCCTGGAATCCAATTGCAAAGAGGGAGGAGTTATGAGCAAAGGATTCAAGCCTGGGCTGGTAGAACCCACAGAGGCAGCTGATCTGAACAAGGGGGAACTCATGCACCCCAGACTGAGAGGCCAGCATGGGACTGATCCAGACACCTTGAATGTGGTTATCACTGAGGAGACCTCAGCAATCTATGGGATTTGAAAAGTAGATCAATATTTATCCTTGGTATCCAAATGGACTTTGGGAGCCCATCTCTCAGCCTGGATATATGGGGGAGGGCCTCGGCTCTGCCAGGGATGACATGACAGACTGAAAATCCTCCATGGAAGATTTCACCCTCCCTGGGGATCGGAGGCACCATGGGGTGTGAGTTTGGGGGGTACTTGGGAGTGGAAGAGCAGGGGAGGGAGAGGCAGCTGGGATTGACATGTGAAGCTAGCCTATTTCCAATTTAAATTTTAAAACTGAACAAAATAAAATATACGATTAAAAAACAAAGTTGATCTATGTGTTCCTCCTGCAATTGAGTAGCTCTTTTTGAAAATTTACTGTAGGTATCAGAGTACATACAGGATTTCTGAGACACGCTAGTTATGCTAATTCATTTGATGTGTTTCATGACTGATTACCCTCAAAGAGTACAAATTATAAGTCAGTGAAAGCAAAAGACATCTTGGGAAAGAATCCAAAAAACACAATCATGGAGTGGGGGTGTCATATGCACATGTGATCTCCTAATGAAATTAGTTCCTAAGAATTCCTGACTCTATTCTATGAAAGAGCAGAGTAAATATCTATTCATCTCCTGGCTACTACAAAAAGAAACTTACTTGACCATGGTTGGAAAATCACAGGATTTATGTGTATATAATAAATGTTTAGAAGGTAATTTGACATTTTAATATAACAAAATATCAAGAGGCAGTCCTGTTCTGGGATAATGTATGAATTCCCTAGCCATGGGCATTTGACCAGGATCAATGGTACCAGGAAAATCATTTCATCCCATGCAGTGGCCTTCAATCTAATCAGTAAGTGTTTAGTTAACCCATGCAGTCATGTCAGTATTGTACCAGTGAACACTTTTTTTCTGACTGGTATTGATAGTACAGCAGACAGAGTCCATAATTGAACAAGAACTGATGTCTTTTCTTTTCCAGCAGGCTGCATATCACCCCCTGGCACAAGGAAAGTAGCCAAACCAAAGGAAATTTCCCAGTTCTTTAGACAGATTTCTCTATTATCACAAACTAAGATTTGCAGTATCTTCAGTAACAGGGTCTTACAATGTAGTTATGGTGATCAACCAAGAGCCATGACAATTGCCTGTGCTGTTCTGAAGATGCCTGTGACCTCCCTGACTAATGACACACAGGGAGGTATCCCACTGATATTTGGGGTGTTGGGTAAATTCAATTTTGAGACATTTCAGGCTGTCAGTATCAAGCAAATGATAGCCTTCTCACAGTCTCTTAAAATTCTTTCTTCTGTCTATTCATTTTTCAGTTTTCTTTCTCTGTCCACTAACAAATTTTTTTGTGAACTTTGGCTATGCTTTCCTTTGTATTTCATTCTGTTGACAAGGCCACTCTCATATTCCTCTATAAAATGGTGTCTTTCATTTCCATATGTTGAACCTGATCTCTGATTGATTAACCAAAAAATATAATCTACTTAACTTTATACTGTGATAAAAACGTTAGGAAAGTATTATAACATGTTAGATAAAAGGGCATGCTCCCATGTTTAAAGACATAAAATCTGTCTTATAAGATTTTCCCTCACCAAATTCATTATACAACTTCCTCAGAAATTGGTCCCTGTCCATTTCTGGGACCCCTTCCAGACACCTGATTAATCAGATTTTGCTTGCTAGGGTTGGTGTAAACTTGCGCTAGCAGACACATTTAAACACTTACACAATATTCCTTTCTCTTTTCTCCTAACAGTGGGAGCTCTTAATGATCACACTATCTCACCTGCACAACCCTTAGGAGCATGGCCTGTATTACAGGCACTCCAAACACAAACCCTATTTTGTTTAAAGGAGCAATTACTCTACCTCAGGAGTGAAATATTGACTCAGAAATCAGCATTTTAAAGCACCCTAGATGATTTTAATGTTTTATTAATTAAAAGGTGTTATGATATCCAAGCATGAAGAAACTTTTGCAGTTTCTGAGATTTGAACAGGTAACACGCTGGATGGAAAACAATCCCCCAGATGTTCAAGTGGGTGGGTGATGCTTTGTGATAAAAATGGAATGCAAGCTGCTGCTGTGATCTGTTAATTTCATCCTCACAGATCTTTTAAAGCTGGATGTACCACTTAGCACTAGAGCAATCATCTTGACAACATAGAAGAGTAGACATAATGACTCTGACTCTCACACGGGGTGGAAGAACAGAGAGGAAGCTGCTTCCGTTACATGCACCTGAACTAACTACCTATAAACTTCCTGTGTAACAAGTAACAACACCATTATGTAATCCATCCTTACTTATAGATTGTCATACTTACATCTCTGAGGCGTCACTAATATTTTCTTAGTCCGGGCTTCTTAAGGTCATACATAATACAGAAAAAAGTATTCCATTTTGACTTTTTAAATTCCTAGATATCAACTAGGAAGGTGACACAACAAAGACATGTCACAAACATGCATTGCCCTCATCTCTCAGCAGTACTGACAGTTTCATCTGTCTGAATGCTGCTCAGCACTGGATTTATGAATTCTAAAAAATGGAAGAATTAGAAATTAAATTTATAGAAATATTTTATAGGTACCTATACGTACCAGCTCTGTGGCTTTAGTGCTGTTTTATATTTTCTCCTTTTCTTTTTATTGACCTATACATTTTTTTCCACTTCTCCCCACCCACCCTTCCATCTATGCTCCAAATTTACTCAGGAGATCTTGTCTTATTCTCCTTCCTAGGCAGATACATGTATGTTTCGCTTAGTGTCCTCTTTGTTACACAGGTTCTCTGTGGATGTGATCTGTTTGCTAGTTGTCTTTTGCTTTATGTCTAATATACACTTATGAGTGAGTACATGCTATATTTTTCTGGGTCTGGGCTACCTCTCTCAGAATGGCTTTTTCTAGATCTGTCCATTTGTCTGCAAATTGCAAGGTGTCATTTTTTTTTTTACTGATGAGTAGTACTCCATTATGGAAACAAACCACATTTTCATTATCTGTTCTTCAATTGATGGGCATCTAGGTTGCTTCCAGGTTCTGGTTATTATGGATAATACTGCTATAAACATAGTTGAGCAAATGTCTTGTTTTGTGAATGTGCATCCTTTGGTATATGCCCAAACGTGGTGTTGCTGGGTCTTGAAGTAGATTGATTCCCAGTTTTCTGAAAAACTGCCACACTATTTTCCAAAGTGACTGTACAAGTTTGCACTACCACTATCAATAGAGGAAGAAGTCTACCTCTTACTCCACATCCTCTCCAGAATAAGCTTTCTAATATCAAATTAGAGTATTTGATATTGGCTATTCTAACAGGTGTAAGATGTGTAAGATAATATCTAAGAGTTGCTTTGACTTGCATTTCTCTGATGACTAAGGATGTTGAGCATTTCCCTAAGTGTCTTTTGGCCATTTGAGATTTCTCTGATGAAAGTTCCCTTTTTAGATCTGTACTCCATTTTTATTGGATTGTTTGATCTTTTGATATCTAGTTTCCTGAGTTCTATTTCTATTTTGGAGATCAATCCTCTATCACATGTTGGGTAGGTGAATATTTGTTCTCATTCTGTAAGCAGTCGTTTTGTCTTGTTGACCTTTTCCTTTCCTTTGCAGAAGCTTCCTAGTTTCAGGTGGTCCCATTTATTTACAGTTTTTCTCAGTGTCTGTGCTGGTGGTGTTAATTTCAGATGTATTAGTATTAACTTTTCTTTAGAGTTCTGGTAGAATTCTGTACTGAAACCATCTGATGCTGGGCTTCTTTTGGTTTGGAGATATTTTATGACTATTTCTATTTCCATAGGGGTTATAAGTCTATTTAATTTGTTTATCTGGTCTTGATTTAGTTTTGGTATGTGGTATTTATCCAGAAAATTGTTCACTTTTTTTGAACTTTACAACTTTTGGAGCACAAGTTTTTGAAGTATGACCTGATCATTATCTGGATTAGATACCATTCCCTTCTAATCATCATAACCACAATTTTCTTTATTTTCTACATTGTAGATACAAATAAACAAATGTTTAGAAAAATACCCTTAGATGACTATTGATTGATAGCTGTTAAGTACTTCTATACAGAAAAATATATTCTGGGTATCTTTATTTGGTATCAAGTTAACTTTAAACTAACACACAGTTATGTAGTGGGCATTTTCAGTGATAGGTTTGCAAAATATGGACTGGAGAGATGGTTTAATGTTGATAGTTCTTGCTGCTTTGAAAAGGATCTGGGTTCAGGTTCCCAGCACCCACAAAGCACTTCGCAATAGCCTTTCACTTGAGTTCTGTTGAGGGTCTTAATGCCCTCTTCTGACCTCTCTGAGTTCAGACATCAGTCACATACATAAAATAATAATAAATCCTTAACATTAAAAGAATATTTAAAATATAGATACTCTTTCAATGGAACTATTACTTATTTCATGATTTAAAGTCCCTATTATGCATATATTATTGCCCCCAAAATATTCATGCAATTTTTATTGTTATTTATACACTTCTCACATGTAATAAATCATAAGATCACATAGACAAGTGAGTTTGTTACTTAGGATGAGTCTATCATTGGTTATAATGTTAATCTAGTGTGTCATTTTACTTTTTAAATGAATGGAAATTATGAGATGTATTTTTAATATCAATTTAATTTGCACATTAATGTATGGTATGGAAAATAACATTAAATGTATTTTGTACTTTGGAACATAGACAAAATTTTGTTGATAAAATCATCCAGGCTGGGCATTGGTGGCACATGCCTTTAGTAACAGCACTCAGAGGCAGAGGCAGGCGGACCTATGTGAGTTTGAGGCCAGCCTAGTCTACAAAGCAACTTCCAGTACAGTCTCGAAAACAGTACAGAAAAACCCTGTCTCAAAAAAACAAAAAAATTTCTTCCAAAAATCTATAATGCATACTCATTTCCTTTTTTGTTTAAATTTGAATTGTATTATTACAGATGAACTTTCACTTACTAATTATTCTCTACTAATTATTCTCTTGTTCTCCTTTTTTAATGCTTGTCACCTATTTTGGGACTGCAGTCTTGATTAATTAGTGATAACAAAATCCCAAATATATTGTATCCTTTCCAATATATGTTTTACAATGCTTTTAAGATGGAGTCTTAACTACTTATCACAAATCACACATATTTAGTTCTAGAAGTTTGTACCTTTCTAACTTTCTCATCTATCTTATATAAATTGGTCACAAATAACTATTTGTGGTAGACTAAATATGGCCTTATAATCTCTTTGATCCTTTTGTCTATCCAAATTGTGCAATCTTTATTCAGTTTAACCTTACAATCTATTAGGCCACAAAAGAGGTTGTACCACTAGTCCTTGAAAAGTTAATTAAAACAGGCAAATTGTATAAAATGTACCACATTTTCTCTATCCACTCTTCATTTGAGGGGAATCCAGGTTGCTTCCAGGTTCTGGACATTGCAAATACTGTTTCAATGAATATAGCTTTACAGTTGTCCTTGTTGTATGAATGTGCATCTTTTGGGTATATGTCAAAGAGTGGACTTTCTGGATCTTGTGGTAGACTGATTCTCATTTTCCTGAGGATCCTCCATATTATTTTAGAATGTGGATGTACAAGTTGGCACTCCCACCAGCAGTGGAGAATTATTCCCCTTTCTCCACATCCTCTCCAATATAAACTGTCATTGGTGTTTTTTAATGTAGCCATTCTGACAGGAGTAAGATGGTATCTCAGAGTTTATTTGCATTTCACTGATGGCTGAGGATGTTGAACACTTTCTTAAGTGCTCTCAGCCATTTTAGACTCTTGTATTGAAAATTCTCTATGTAATTCTCTACTCCACTTTTTAATTGAATTATTTGGTGTTTTGGAGACGAGCTTCTTGAGTTCTTTGTAAATTTTGGAGATCAGTCCTCTGTCAGATGTGGGATTAGTGATTAACTTTTCCGGTTCTGTGTGTTGCTGTTTTGTATTGTTTATTGTGTCCTTTGCCTTACAGAAGCTTCTCAGCTTCAGGAGGTCCCATTTATTAAATGTCTATATTTCAGTGTCTCTGCTACTGGTGTCATGTTTAGGAAGCACTCTCCTGTACCAATTTGTTCAAGGGTACTTCCACTTTCTCTTCAAAGAGGTGCGGTGTGGCTGGATTGATGTTGAGGTCTTTGATCCATTTGGACTTAAGTTTTGTGCATGGTGATAGATATGGATCTATCTGCAGTCTTCTACATGCCAGAAGCCAGTGATGCCAGAACTATTTGTTGAAGATGCTTTTTTTTCTATTGTATAGTTTTAGCTTCTTTGTCAAAAATCAGGTGTTAATAGGTGTGTGGATAAATATCAGGGTTTTAAATTCCAATTGAATCTTGAAATTCACAGGCAAATGGATGGCAGTAGAAGAAACCATCTAGAGTGAGGTAACCCAGTCACAAAAAGACAAACATGGTATGTACTCACTCATATATGGATTTTAGACATGGAGCAGGGGATTGCCAGCTTACAATCCACAGTGTCAGAGAGGCTGGGAAACAGTGAATACCCTAAGAGACACATACATGGTACCCCAGAGAAGGGAAATGGGATAGGATCTTCTGAGCAGAGCATGGGGAAGGGGAGAGAGAGCTAGGAGAAGGAGAGATGGAGAAGAGGAGGGGAGAGGAGGAAATTGGGGAGCAGGAAGTTTGAGTCAGGGGAAGAACAGAGGAAAGCAGGATGAGAGGTACCACAACAGAGGGAAGCATTATAGGTTTGAGGAGACATCTGGCACTACTGAGATTTCCAGAGATCTACAAGGATGATACCAATTAACAATCTAAGCAATAGTGGACAGGGTACCTTAAATGCCATTACCCTATAATGAGATTGATGACTAACTTATATACCATCCTAGAGCCTTCATCCAGTGGCTGATGGAAGCAGAGGGAAACATCCACAGCTAACCACCAAACTGAACTCTTGGAACCCAGTTACAGAGAGGGAGGAGTGGTAGGCAAGCAGATCAAGACCGACTGGTGAAGCCCACAGAAGCAGCTGACCTGAACAAGTGGGAGCTCATGGACCGCAGGCTGATGGCTGAGAAGCCAGCATGGGACTTATCCAGACACCAAGAATATGCATGTCAGCAAGGAGGCCTCAGCAATCTTTTTGGCCTCAGGAACTAGATCAGTATTTATCCCTGGCAACCGAATGGATTTGGGGAGCTCATTCTACATGGAGGAATGTTTTCTTGGCTGGGACAAATGGGGAAGGGCCTGTGCCCTGACCTAGATGGTATGACAAACTTTGGGTATCCCCCATGGAGTGTCTCACTCTTCCTGGGGAGTGGAGGGAAATGGGATGGTGGGCTGGTGGGTGGCAGGGGAGGATGGGAGGATGAGGGAGTAGGGATTGACATATGAAACAGGTATGTTTATAATTTAAATAAATAAAAAACAGGCAAATTAATACTTCAAAGCAAGAAAAGGAAGCTATTTTAATGGAACAACTGAGATGCAATCTACTGTCTCCAAAAATTACACCTTCAGGGTCCTGAAGTAAAATTAAACTCTTATTAGAAGATAAGTGATATGTGCCTGCCAAGATATGGTCAAACCTAATACTGACTCATAATTGATCTGTAAGTATTCTTAGTTCATTAGAAGTCAGTATGGTGCATATGAGGTATTTAGAAGAGAATGACTCCTATTTTTTCCACTTGCTTATAATGGGGAATGTTGTTCTGTGTATATGTTTATCTTATTGGTTGTTGAATACAGCAGTGTTGGCCAACAGGGAAGCAAGATAGGTGGGACTAGGTGTCTAGGAGGACTCTGAGAAATGCAGTAAAGAGAAGTAGACATGTGATCCAGGAAGGAATTGACACATAAGAATCAGTACATAAGCAGGGACAGGTAGGAAATCTCTCTCTTCTCTTCTCCCACTTTTCTGCGGATATGCTGAATAGAGGCAATCTATTGGAGTAAGGGGTCCAGAACTTTTTTCCAGTAAGATAAGGCCAAGAGGAAATGCATAGATTAGTAATTATGGATGAAGAATAAGAATCCAAGTCACCAGACAACAACTTATAACTAATATAGTGTCTGCATGTTCCTTTGGGGCAAAGAAGGGCAGCGGGACCTATCCAGGCCAGAATAATCTCATGTTACCTGCTTGGGAATTTTATTTAGGGGACAGATGTCATACTCATGAAATTAGTAGCCCTGCTTTTACTCCATACACACAATAGTCATTAAGAGATAAATAATCCCCCCTTTTCCATTATATTTCTCACAGTAATAAACTGTGACTTCACTTTCTTTATTTGTAGGTCATATAAGAGTAACAAGGTTAAACATTGTTAGTCATACTCATCAATATATAGTCAAGCCCTGCTAATGTTCCTGGTGTATTGTAGATGATCATTGCTTCATCAAGGGAACCCAAATAAGGTCTCCTTTGTAACCCAACCAGACAATACTCCAGACACAGATTTTTTTAAGTAAAAGCTCATGTTATTCCTGTAAATCCATTGAGCATAAAAGCTTAATTTACTACATACATATCAAGGTCATCTCCTAGCCTAAACAATTTTGAAATTTTATACAGCAATAGAGAGAGCAAGTTTGTGTCACAGGTTTTGACTGAAAATATAATTTAATCAATAGAGGAGTACTACAAGCATGCTGTGAGTGATGATTGTTCAATTTTTTGCATTTGTTTGCAATTATTGAGTACTTCTGGGCACTGGAGAGATAGCTTCTTTAGCAAAGGACTTCCTTTGACAGTAGATGGGTTTGAGTTTGATTCCCAGAACCCAAGTAAAAAGGCAAGCCATTATTGAGTGTACAGGTAATACTAGAGCTTGGGAAGGAGCAACAACTGAACTCTTAAGGATTTCTTGACAACCTGCCTATTCTACTTGGTAAATTGCAGGTCTCTGCACACAGATACTCACATGTGTCCACTTCCTGGCACACACATGAATGATATGCCCTAAAGTGCCACATACATATCAGAGAAGAAAAGGTACCTTTGAGAGTGAATTGCATAAGTTTTAAAATGACCTCTTAGTCAAGGTCAAGGAAAGGTTAAAATGAAAAGCAGAAAAATGAAAAGGAAAGAAAACAGAAATAAAATCAAAAGTGATAAAAAGAAAAAAGAAGAGAGATAAGAAAGAGTCTATGGAGGAGTTTGGAGAGGAGAAATATGTCTGTATTTCATTTTACACAAATAACAGTGATTAATATTCACTCAGTGTTTGATAAGAATTCTTCCATTCTTGTGTTGAGTGCTGTATACAATCTGATTATTCAATAATTGCAACAACTCCATGAGGAGGTCATAGTGGAGAACACTGAGCCACAGAGAGGTTAATGCAATTCTTCTGGGGTGTCTATCCAGACTGTTACAGAAAGAGATTTAGGAAAAACCTCTGTTACTATTGAGATTAGTTGCTGCCTCCCAATAAGACACTCTGCAAAAGATGAACAAAGGGTAATTTTCGATAGAAAGTGCAAACGAACTTTCCTAGCAGCACACAAAGCTAATCATGCACTTTACTGCCAGCCTGGTCTTAAGAAACTGTTCTTAGAATCTACTTGGTATTCATGATTTGATGACTTACTCCAAAGTCCCTAGGATTTCTCTGTAAAAGACTATCTCAGGAATACTAATGTGAATGAGAATTATTTTATATCGTCTAGCTTAAAATGGAAAGGATAACACTGTATAAATAAAATATTATAGGTTGTACTTTATTAAACATAAAAGTAATTGTCTTTTTTATTATATCATTAATAGACATTTAATCTCCTGCTTGAAGAAAAAATGGTAAATGAAGTAGTGATATTTGAGTTTAATTGTAATGCAAAATATGCTACTACATCATTAGAATGTAAGTTAATGAGCCTTGTTCTTATTTTTCTCTTCTTAGGAAATCTATCTCCACATGTTCTAGGCCCTTTGAAGCCTAGTGTAAAGTTCAAGCAGAAATCCCTAGACTGGATATTTTAGATGTTGCCGATGTAAGACTTTTGCAGTGTCTTCTCGAATGATGTCTTTTTCAGAGAGCTAAGTTCTTGGACATTCTTGACCACCAAGGTGACCCTGAGATAGGGGGTTTTCTTCTGGTTCTTCTCACAATAATTTGAAGAATGAATTTCATGGAAGTACGAGGGGAAGTACGAAACAGAAATTTAGTATTGATTCATAGATAAAAGCTTTTAATCGAGGGAGTGAACAATACGTGAAAGAAGGGAGAGTGAACAGATGAGGGTACATAGCATTCAGGCACATACTAGTCTGGGGACATTTAAAAGACTTCTACCAGAAACTGGTGTGAGATATGGGGAATGTATGAGATACTACTGATGGTTCACCTGGTGCTATCCAATTCTCAGTCTCAGTCACTGTCATAAGTGACGTTTAGACAAGTGTGCTTATCTAGGAGACAAGGGGAGGCAGAATTTTCTCCTGGCATTCCTATCCTCCAGCAAGGACATTCTTGAACTGTTGCTCAGGGTGCTATGCTACTTGGCAAGGTTCTATGTACCCATTCTCCCATGAAAAGTCTACTCTCAAATCATTTAGGAACCAGACAAAGGAACAAAGGCAAAAGTACTTCTAAAGTTCCTCCCACAACAAGGATCCTCAAAGTGACACCTTTGGAGTTGTCCCCTATCTGGATAGTCCCTGCCACCTCTTCCTCTGAGGTTGCAGACAACTTCTTATGCACCACAGAAGAAAAACATATGAAAGGTACTCTGAAAGCCTAAATTTTAGTTTTGTATATTTTACTTAAAATATGCTATTTAAGAAAGTTATTTTTATTTGCTACTTTTAAATTGTTTCTTATTTTGAGATTATAATAGTATTAAAATAATTTTCCTTTTTTTTTCCTTCTTTCAACTACTCTTCACGTAACTTTCATAGCCTTTTTTATTCATTGGATGTTATTACATGCATATATATGTATGTATATATACATATATGTATATATATTTCTAAATACTACATATTCAGGATATATAGTGTTACTTCTATGTATGCTGTTAAAACTTGCCATTTGATACTGGATAATCAAAGCAATTCATGTGCTCTGGAGAATACTTCCTTAATTGTAGTTCTTTGTGTAATGTTAAGGACTCATGGGACTTACCCTTTACATTATGGCATGTCAAATACAAAACCTCAGGTAACTATTTTGTCTTTTTTTTAGGAGGTTGAAAATTATCATATATGTGTCTCTAATAAGCTACATATGCATGAAAATAGAATTACAATGTGTAAATTCCAAAAATAGACCAGTCTCCATTATTCAGTGACTAATTTAAAGATTGTCTCCTAACTTTCTTCATGTGCTCACTAGATTTTAAAATAAGTGTATTATCAAAATTACCTTTATGTATATTGTCCGTATTAAACTTTCTGTATACAAATAAGTAAATCTTATAATTTTAAGGATATGCATGACTCATTTTGTTTCCATGAATTTCTATCCTCCAAGTATTGATGGTACTTCTATCCTCCAACAGGCTTTATCATTATTTATGTCACTACTTTTTCACTTCAGTAATTTTCTTACTGATAATTATTCAAAAAGATAACTTTGACAATGAAACTGATCAAAGTTCTTTTTTTGTTTCTTTTTTTAATTTAAATTAGAAACAAGCTAGTTTTACATGTCAATCCCAGTTCCCTCTCCCTTTTTTCCTCCATTGACCTCCACCAACCCCCTATCCCATCCCCCTTCTGCTCCCCAGGGAGAATGAGGCCTTCCATGGGGAATCTTCAAAGTCTGTCATATCATTCGCAGCAGGGCCTAGGACCTCCCTCATATGTCTAGGCAGAGAGAGTATTCCCCTATGTGGAATAGGTTCCCAAAGTCCATACAATTAGTATGACTATATCAATAGTAATTTTATGCTTACTGTTTGAGAAACTTCAGTACTAATTTCACAAGTTCCTGGACTAACTCATAGTTTTGTTAATATTGTAGAAACATACCATTGTTCCATGCATGGTCCAACATTACCATCTTGTTTCCTTGATGATAGCCCTTCTGATCACAAAGTAATGGAAGCTGTTTTGATACAATTTGATTGTAAATAATAATTCAGTTTTTGGCATCATGAAGAGCCCTTCCTTATAGGAATACACATTTACATCGTTAATGATTTTCTCAGCTTAAGATTTTAAGTGAAATTTTGCTGTGCTTTATAAGCAACAGTCAGGACATTTCTTTGAATTCTTTTTTCTCAATATATGTTTTTTATTTAAATTAGAAACATGAATGTTCACATGACGAGTGGAGACAGAAAGACCCCTGTAGGAGGAAGTCTGTATGCCGCCATTAAACATGTGACTTACTAGAGGCGCATACAGATGAGGTAATAAAAGGGCGGTTTACCACACCACTAACCCCACCCACTTTAGGCAGGACTAAAGACGTATAAGTACGTAGGCGGAACTATGTCACTAGCCAGGCCCACTTTTGGGCATGGCTAGGGGGTGTTACGGGGGAAGGCATAAAAGACAGCACACAGGAAGTCTCGGTCTCTTTTTCCCGGAGTTCGGCTTCTGGTTCGGCAGCGGAAAACTACTTGGCTCATAAGGGTTACTTGTTTGTTATCTCGTGAGTAATTTCTACGATAAATACTTAGTTTTACTTTCAGTAAGTGTCGCTTATTGTTACAGCGTCATTTGGAGCCACATTTGGTGTCAGATGCGGGATTGGAATCCGGATCCAGGCGCCCACAAAAGCGGCTTCTCTCGGCCTGACCAGGCACACGTCGGACTCTCCTTTCGCTAAGTTCCTCACCACTTCACTCACCAAGGCACGATTCCTGCCGCCAGGAACCAGCACCTTCTACCTGCCGGTAAGGTTAGGCGGTATTCCAAGATTTCTCTCGTGGCCACGTGCTGTTTTACTGGCGGCCTGCTGACTTCGGCCACGTGCAATTTCACTGGCAGCCTGTTGATTCAGGCTGAATTACTCCACTGGTAACAAACTTAACTGATTTATACAATGTCAACAGTTAACATTATGATGCAGGATGTTAAGAATTTTCTTGTTTTTTGTATGGATGGGATTTTAGAAAGGGTTGAGGACCTACCTGAAAGGTACTTCCTACCCACGATGGTGATTATTAGTTTCATAATCAATATAATTTTGTTAAAGAAATGGCTCAAAAATAGGAATAAACTTATACAGGTCATATGGTCATCGCAGGATAGTTTTGAAATCTTAATTCAAAGAATTCAGGAAATGCAAAATTCCTTGCAGGATAGTAAGAAAGGGTTGGTAGAAAATATTCAGGATATTAAAAATGATAATGTAGGTCTGACGAACAGGTTTAAAGAGACGGAACACAAAATTGAATTACTTTAAGGAAAAATGTGTTCCACAGATAGAATTGAAAAATTGGAACATAATGTTGAAACATTTAACAAAGAACACTGTTCCATGTTTGATGATTTCACTAGCAAATTACAAAGACTGGAACATAAAATTGAAATGCTAACAGAAAAGAATTTTTCCATGTCTGAAAGCAATGATAAACTAACTGATAGAATATCATTTGTGGAAGGCAGTTTACATGCAATTGAGGTAATTTCTAAGGATAAGAATATTAAAAATTTGGAATCACATGTAAATGATGAATGTAAAAGAATGAAAGATTCCATGACGTCCTTAGAAAATTATTTGTCCCAAGAACTTCAAGAGCTCAGAGAAACAATGATGAATAGACTGCAGGATTTAGAAGATGCTCAATCTGATACTTCAGAATCAGAAATACAGGCATCAGGTCAGGACAGGGGTTTCCCAACACCTCTCAAATGCCGGAAAGATCTCCCTAAGGTTGCTGTGCATTCACCTATGGTTTTTCCAGTATCTGTAACAGAAAAACCAGCAACGAAAGAACAATCAAATGGTCCCATTGCTTATCACTAGGAACCTATACAGATGAAGGATCTAAAGAATATTAAGGAGGCCATTGTTTTGTATGGTCTTCATTCTCCCTTTGTCAGAGAGCTCCTAACCTCATGGGCTACTGTAAATAAAGTAACCCCAAAAGACTGGGCCCAATTAGCCTCCACAGTGCTAGAAAATTCTTGTCAAATTCAATGGAGAGCTTTATGGAGGCAAGAAGCAAAAGCTATAGAGATTCAGGAATTAAAGAATGGTCATGAAGTACCCCAAGACCAGATTCTTGGGGAGGGTCCTTACGCTGACACGCAGGTTCAATCTGCATATGACGAGCACATGTTGTCTTTGTGCTGTACAGCTGCTTTAAATGCCTTGGATAAGGTTTGTGAAACAGGAGAGATAATGCAACCCTATACCAAGGTATTACAGGGCCCAAGGGAAAGGTTCACTGAATTTTTAGAGAGATTATCCAGAGCAGTAGAAGTACAGGTGGCGAATCCAGAATCCAGGCGTCTTCTTATAGAATCTTTGGCGTATGAGAATGCGAATCCTCAATGCAGGCAGGTAATTTGGCCATTAAAAATAAGATCAGCACCACTGGAGGAATGGGTTCTATATACAGCGAACCTGGAATGTAAAGTCAGGATACAGGAGCTTGGGTAGGTGAAGCTATTTCTACAAGCTTGAGGAGGTACCAGGATGCCAAATACCCTACCTGTGATGATATAGAGGCCTGTGTAGGGAATGCAATCTCCAAGAATTTTAATAGGCATAAAGATGCAACATGCTTTAACTGTGGTAGAATAGGACATCTTAGTAGGAACTGTAGACAACGCATTCCTAGAAATAATGCTTTTACCAGGAATGCATCAAACAGAAGGCCTCAGCCTCCTGGTCTCTGCAGGAGGTGTGGGAAGTGGCGTCATTGGACTGATGAATGCTAGTCCACAATAGACAGACAAGGTAGATCTTTAAAGCCGGGAAACAGGGGTCAGGGGCTCAATCGAGCCCCCAAAAGAAAGATTATCTGGTCATTCCCAGTGACAGTGGAGGACAGCCTCTCCCAGGACAATTAGAAGATCCACTGCCCATTGTAAATAATACGGCACTGGATAATACATTAGCTCCAGAGGATGAATCAATTATATCAGGAGAAGATACAAAACATATATTTTGGCAAACTTCTATACAATATCATAGACCCAAGCTACCAGTAAAAGTAAATATGATGATTAACGGCATTTTGGACACAGGAAGTGACGTCACTGTCATTAATCAGCAGTCCTGGCCCCCCAATTGGGCTTTAAAAGAGGTTAATGTTCAATTCTTAGGGATTGGAACCCTATCTGAAGTTAAACAGAGTGTCAGATGGATTGACTTTATTGGGCCAGAAGGACAGAGAGGAAGGTTAAAGCCATATGTTGCAGATATTGCTATAAATCTCTGGGGTCATGATCTACTCCAGCAATGGAATACGCAGATTAGCATTCCTCCTGTATCAGCTAGAAATTATAGACAAGCTCTTAGTGGTAGAAAGAATATAGCAAGGCAGTACAGAAAACAGATGCCAAATGTACAGGCTGTACAGAAGCAAGATGCTAGTGCCAAACCTACAGAGCAACCAAAAGCTCTACCCTTAAAATGGCTGACAGATGAACCTGTCTGGGTGGGTCAATGGCCTATGACATCTGAGAAGTTAGAGGCTGTGGAGAAGTTAGTTCAGGAACAGCTAGATGCTGGAGATATTGAGGAATCAACTAGTGCATGGAATTCACCTGTTTTTGTGGTCAAGAAGAAGTCTGGTAAGTGGAGAATGGTTACTGATCTTAGAGCCATCAACAAGGTAATTCAGCCTATGGGGTCTCTACAACCTGGGATGCCGTTACCTTATCTAATTCCTAAGGATTGGCCAGTTATACTTATAGACTTAAAAGATTGCTTCTTCACCATACCTTTACAAGAAAATGACAGAGAAAAGTTCGCCTTCATGGTACCTACCTATAATAATTCCCGTCCGGTACAGAGATTCCAGTGGAAGGTACTACCTCAAGGTATGTTAAACAGTCCAACTTTGTGTCAATATTTTGTGAATAAACCTCTAGAAACAGTTCGTAAAAAATTTCCAGATTCGTTAATATATCATTATATGGATGACATATTATTGTCTGATTCAAATAAGGATACTTTGGAAAAGATGTTTGAAGCAGTAAAGGAAATTTTGCCTCGCTGGGGATTACAAATCACCCCAGAAAAAAGACAAAGAGGAGATTCTATTAACTATTTAGGTTATAAAATAGATGCTCAGAAAATTAGACCGCAGAAAGTACAGATCAGAAGAAATCGTTACCGGACTCTTAATGATCTTCAAAAACTATTAGGAGAAATCTCTCAATTACAGACAATTATCGGTGTAGAAGGGCATGATTTAAAACACCTGAAAATGGCTTTAAAAGGAGATAAAGACCTAAACAGCCCACGAGTACTATCAGCTGAGGCTGTAAAAGAATAAGAATGGGTAGAAAAGGGAATATTAGAAGCACATGTGGACTGTGTGGATCCAAATCTGGAATGTATTCTGGTTATTTTACCATCTAGAGAATACCCCTCAGGAATATTAATGCAAAGGGAAGACATCATTCTAGAATGGGTATTTCTGCCACATAAACAGAATAAAAAATTGAAAATATATATAGAAAAGATCTCTGATTTGATATTAAAAGGTAAATTAAGGCTTCGTCAACTGACTGGGAAAGACGCAGCTGAAATTATTGTACCTTTAACGAATGAGGAAATTTCCTCCTTATGGAAGGATAATGAGTATTGGCAAATAGCTTGCAGTGACTTTTTGGGAAGTATTAATAATAACTATCCCAAAACAGAGAGAATCAAATTCATAAAGAAAACAATTTGGATTCTTCCACGTATCGTGAGGCAAACACCTATTTCTGGAATTCTTACCTTCTACACAGATGCAAACAAATCAGGTAAGGCAGGGTATAAATCAGGAAATATAAGTAAAGTAGTTCAAAGACCTTACAACTCCGTACAACAGGCTGAGTCATATGCCATTCTCATGGTACTTAAAGACTTTACAGAGCCTCTCAATATAGTCACGGATTCTCAGTATGCAGAAAGAGTTGTCTTGCACATTGAGACTGCAGAATTTGTTCCTGATAATACAGAATTAACCTCATTATTTTTACAATTGCAGGAAATCATCAGAAACAGGACTCATCCTATATATATAACACACATCAGATCCCATACAGGTCTGCCAGGTCCTCTGGTACAAGGCAATGATGAAATTGATCGTTTATTAGTAGGTAATGTGTTGGAAGCTTCAGAATTTCATAAGAAACACCATGTTAACAGCAAAGATTTAAAGAAGGATTTTTCTATCACCTGGCATCAAGCCAAAGAAATAGTAAGAAATTGTCCCAGTTGCTCACTGTACAATCAAACTCCATTACCAGCAGGTTGTAATTCTAAAGGTGTTCACAGAAATGAACTTTTGCAAATGGATGTATTTCACTTCCCAGAATTTGCAGTTTGAAATATGTACACCATACCATTGATACGTTCTCAGGCTTCCAATGGGCTACTGCCCTCAGCTCTGAAAAAGCTGATTCTGTCATTACACACCTCTTAGAGGTGATGGCTGTTATGGGTATACCTAAAACAATAAAAACTGACAATACTCCAGCATATGTCTCCAGTAAATTGGAACAATTCTTCAAATATTATAATATACAACATGTAACTGGTATACCTTACAATCCCACAGGACAAGCAATAATTGAAAGATATAACCGAACCTTAAAAGAGATGCTTCATAAACAGCCAGGGAAAACAAAGACACCTAAACATAGGTTACACAATGCTTTACTAACATTGAATTTTCTTAATGCTGATGAAAAAGGACAAACTGCAGCAGAAAGACACTGGACTACAGAGAAGACTTCTGAACTGAACCAACCGGTGTATTTTAAGGATGTTATGACCTCAGTCTGGAAACCAGGATATGTGTTACGTTGGGGAAGGGGTTATGCTTTTGTTTCCACAGGAGAAGAAAAGGTTTGGGTTCCATCAAAATTAATTAAAATTTGATCAGAACAGAAAACATCTCAGGAGGAGGAAGATAACAGCCCATCTACAAATTCATATTCCACCATGGGTAAGGTGACCTCCTAAAAGGAAAGAGAAGTGTTTTGTTTTTGCCTTCATAGGTAAACTCAGCAAAGAATACTGGACATATGGATTCCTGAAGAAAAATGAATAGCTACCCTGAGGACCATCAAACAAACAGTAACTCACTGTGTGGTATCAAAGTCTAAATCTCTCTATATTGCTTTATCATAGTACCCTTTTATCTTTATTTCTTCACATACCTCAGTCCCCATTCATTTAACTGAAGCTGGCTTTGGAGTTGGATTGGCTCTCCTACTCTAAACTCAAACATATAATTTAAATACAATTCAGAATTTCTGTATTATATCAAAGAGCCACTGATATAAGACAGAAGAAAATAAAATTAGGGACTGTTATCTGTGGATTTCTTTTTCTGAAAAGTCTAATTTCCTTCAGGTTTACCATCTTCCCTATTGTCACCTCTTCCAGGAATGCATACATATAAAAGTTAAAATATTTCTTTGTTAACATTAATGTTTGAGTTTTCCAGAGAACAAGGGATTTCCTGACAGCAATCTTCAACTGCTTCAGAAAGAGAATGAGGATCCACTTCCTTGACTTCACCTGATTCGACTGGAGGCATCTGAACTGCCCCACATCATTGACTCCACCTGACGAGCACTATCCTGAAAATGGCTTGAAACTACATCACTCTACACAATTCTGGACCAAGAAACTGAAACAGCACATCTTCTACAATCTGGCCAGAGCTTCAGATGAGAGCTTCAATCAACACTAGAACCCCAGTCAGGAACTTCAATCAAGCATCTCCTGCCATACAGAGACTGTTTGATCGACGGAGATTTTGTTATACTAACATTTTTCTTCTCACAGGTCCCCATGAGATTATCATCGTCCCATCTCAGCAGGAAGTAGTTTTGAGAATTCCACGCCCCCTCTCCCTACTATTGATATTATAAGATAGTTTACACCTGTTAGTGTTAGTTTTCAATTATTTTAGAATTGGGATTGGAAGGAGGTGTTCATATTTGGGTGTTTCTTTCAGATAAGTTTAGGTTTAGATAGAATAGATGTTTGATAAATTTTGTTCATGGACACAAGTTAGTTGTCTTTTTTAGACTAAAAGGGGAATTGTAGGAGGAAGTCTATATGCCGCCATTAAACATGTGACTTACTAGAGGCGCATACAGATGAGGTAATAAAAGGGCGGTTTACCACACCCACTTTAGGCAGGACTAAAGACGTATACGGCTGGACATAAAGACGTATACGTACGTAGGTGGAACTACGTCACTAGCCAGGCCCACTTTTGGGCATGGCTAGGGGGCGTTACGGGGGAAGGCATAAAAGACAGCACACAGGAAGTCTCGGTCTCTTTTTCCCAGAGTTTGGCTTCCGGTTCAGCAGCTGAAAACTACTTGGCTCATCTGGGTTACTTGTTTGTTATCTCGTGAGTAATTTCTACAATAAATACTTAGTTTTACTTTCAGTAAGTGTCGCTTATTGTTACAGCATCATTTGGAGCCACAGACCCCAGCTGCACCCACTGCAAGAAGAGATGGGAATAAGACAGAATGAGAGCTGACTCAGCAATAGAAAGAACAACATGACTCCACCAGAAGCTAGAGACCCAATGCCAGCAAGTCCTGAAAAGCACTACATAGACGAAGCAGGAGAGACAGACAGACTTTAAAAATTATTTTATGATAAAGATAGAGACCCTCAAAGAGAAAACAATGAAATCCATTAAAGAAATAAAAGAAAAAACAAACAAAAATAATCAATGAAGTGGGGGAAAAGGCGAAACAAAAATTTCAAGAAATAAACAAATCTCTTAAAGAATCTAAAGAGTACCAAGAAAAAACAACCAAACAAATGAAGGAAACAACTCAAACAGTTGAAGGATTGAAAGCTGAAATAGAAACAATAAAGAAAACACAGAATGAGGGGATGCTAGAAATAGAATAGCTGGGTAAACGATCAGGAACTATAGATGCAAGTATCACCAATAGAATACAAGAGATAGAAGAGATTCAGGTATTGAAGACTCATTAGAGGATATACAGTCTTCAACCAAAGAAAATCTCAAAACCAAAAAATCCCTAACACAAAATATCCAGGAAATATGGGACACTGTGAAGAAGCCAAACCTGAGAATAATAGGTATAGAAGAAGGCAAAGAAATACAGCTCAAGGAGGGACCACCTCGATGGCCCATTCCTGATAATGAACTTGATGTCTATAACCACCCTGGAGCCTTCATCCAGTGACTGATAGAAGCAGAGGCAAACACACACAGTTAAACACTGAACTGAACCCAAGGAACCCAGTGACAGAGAGAGAGGAGCAGTGAGCAAATTGGCAAAGAATGGGCTGGCAAAACCAGCAGAGCAGAGACAGCTGATCTGAACAGGGGAGTGCTTTTGGACACCAGACTGACAGCTGGGAGGCCAGCATGGTACTGATCCAGACCCCCGAATGCAAGAGTCACTGAGGAGGCCTGGGCAACCTATGGGGCCCTGGGCAGTGGATTAGTGTTTATCCCTGGCATACAAACAGGCATTGTGTGTCCATAACACAAAGAGGGAAGCTCTCTCAGCCTGGACTCTTAGGCGAGGGCCTGGACCCTACCCTGAGTGAAATAAGAGACTCTAGATATATGCTAGGCAGAAGGAAATGGTGATAGAGTGGGAGGCTGGGGAGGATGGTGAAGGGGTTCGGAAGGAGGGGAGAGAGAGGGAACTGGGATTGACATGTAAAACAATCTATTTAAAATTAAATGATAATAATAATAATAAAATGAAAAAAAGAAATAAAGCTCAAAGGCACAGAAAACATATTCAACAAAATCATAGAAGAAAACTTCCCTAACCTAAAGAAGGATATCCCTATGAAAATACAAGACTCTTACAGAACACCAAATAGACTGGACCAGAAAAAGAAGTCACCTCATGATATAATAATCAAAACATTGGCCGGGCAGTGGTGGCACATGCCTTTAATCCCAGCACTCAGAAGGCAGAAGCAGGCAGATCTGTGTGAGTACAAGGCTAGTTAGAACCGACAGCCTCCAAAACAATACAGAGAAGCCCTATCTCATAAAAACCAAAAAAAAAAAAAATCAAAACATCAAACCTACAGAATAAAGAGAAATTATTAAGAGCAGCTAAAGAAAAAGGCCAAGTAACATATAAAGGCAGACCTATCCAAATTACACCTGATTTCTCAATGGAAACTATGAAAGCCAGAAGATCCTCGACAGATGTCCTACAAATGCTAAGGGAACAAGGATTCCAGCCCACACTGCTATATCCAGCAAAGCTTTCAATTACCATAGATGGAGAAAACAAAATATTCCATGACAAAGCCAGATTGAAACAATACGAATCCATGAATCCAACTCTACTAAAGTGCTGGAAGGAAAACCTAGACTCAACGAAGGTAACTGCACTTAAAAAGACACAGGAAATAGATAATCCCACTTTACCAAACATCAAAAGAAAAAGGGAGAACCTACACACAATAACTACACTACCAAAAAATCAAGCACAAACAAAAATCATCAATAAATGTTCATTTATGTCCCTCAATGTCAACGGTCTCAATGTGCCTATAAAAAGACACAGACTAGCAGAATGGATACTAAGACAGAACCCATCCTTCTGCTGCATACAAGAAACACATCTCACCATCAAAGACAGACGTTACCTCAGAGTAAGGGGTTGGGAAAAGATTTTCCAATCAAACAGACCCAAGAAACATGTGGGTGTAACAATCCTTAAATCTAACAAACTGGACTTCAAATTAAAATCAAAGAGACGAAGAAGGACATTTCATATCATCAAAGGAAAAGTTCCTCAAGATGAAGTCTCAAGTTTGAGCATCTATGCCCCAAATACAAAGACACCCACATTCGTGAAAGAAACATTACTAAAGCTGAAATCGCACATAAAATCTCATACACTAGTAGTAGGAGACTTCAACACTCTGTTCTCACCACTAGACAGGACCTCCAGACAGAAAGTTAACAAAGAAATAAAGGAAGTAATAGAAGTTATGATCCAACTGGTTTTAAAAGACCTATATAGAACATTCCACCAAATACAAAGGGATATACCTTCTTCTCGGTGCCACATAGAACCTTCTCTAAAATTGACCACATAATAGGAAACAGAGGAAACCTGCACAGACACAAAAAAATTGAAATAACCCCTTTGCGACCACAGGGAAGGGACCCCTGACCCGCGGGGGTGAGGTGATGAGGGTCGCTACTTATTTGGTGTGCCTTCACGAGCAGATCCGATCTGGAAAGTGAACTTCAAGAGGTTAAAGGAAACAGGCTCAAGACAATGTTCGCTGATCAAGAGCCTTTATTTTTGGGGCGTGCTGGAACTTATAGAGGAAGGACCTCAGGGGGTGGTACAAGCATGTCAATCAAGTCTCAACTCAAATATACACCAAATACGGTAAAGACAAAGCTGTAATTTTCCATCAGTCATCAGTCGCATTCCACAAATGCTTGTCAGCGTAAGTCAGGTGCAGGAATTAGGGAGGGGTAGGAAGTATTCAACAGAACACTTTAATCTTTTGCTAACAAAGACAATTACTCAGTAAGGGTTACTTCCCCCTGGCTAGGCGGGTGGGCTGCCCTGTGTAAATTTAACTTTTATGGTTAGCCTTTTCCTTTGTCTCAAGGGCATGTGTGCTCTCAGTCATGTAGCCAGAAGGCCAAGAAACGGTTGACAGACTCCATTTTGTTCAAGGTTCTAGCAGTCCCCAACATCTCCCCCTTTTCTATATAGTAAAAGAAGAGAGCAATTGGGTGAAGTGCCTGTCTTAGGTTACCTGGTGGGCTTCCAGTTCTGGACATGGCGAGAGAGGATACAAATTAAGTTTTTGCCGGCAATGTTTAGAGGGCCATGTTTGTTCCCAGATTCTGGCACCAAGCTATCCCCGTCTTAAGCATCTCCACAGCCTGGAGCAGAGTGAACGTGGGCAGTTGGCCAGGTACTCAAACTCCTGAAAGCTCAAAGGTTGGAATGTAGGTTTGTCTACAGCCTCGGGTTCTTCGGGGTCTTGTTGAGAGAGCTGCTGATAGTGAACCTGAACTGGATTTTTGGTAGCCTCATCAACCTGATTTTTAACAAAACCGGTAAGGCGATGAAATGCCCAAGGACCAAAGGAAATAAGTAACATGAAGCCAATAAAGGGTCCTAACAAACTAGGCAGCAAAGTCCATAGCCAGGGGGAGGTAGAGAACCAATTTTTGTACCAAGATTCACTTTGATCCATATTTCTTTTTGTTTCTTACAGACTCTGTTCAACTCTTCTGATACTATCTCTAACTAATCCTGATTTGTCTTTGAAAAAGCAATATTCCTCTTTAAGGGCAGCACAAACTCCCCCCTCCCGCAAAAAGGCGAGGTGGAGACCACAACTGTTTTGTTGTACCACTTCAGCTAAGGAACCAACAGTTTGTTCTAAGTAATCTAAACCTCTTTTTAGCTCATCTACATCTCTAACAACAGTGTGGGTTAGAGCATTAACAGAGTCCTTTTTGTGGATTAGGGAGTAAATTCCTGTGCCAGCTCCTGCTGCACCCAGACCAACCAATATGGCTAATGTGAGGGCGTGACTGGCTCTCTTTTTTGGCGAGAGAGTGTTACAGTTCGATCACTTTGGGGCAATAAATCAGAATCAGGGCAAACAGTCAATTTGGGCATGAGTACAACAAGGATGCAGTAGTCCTTGTGTGCAAGAAAAATATCTACAATAATATGCGGGGATAACTCTGTGGAGCAAGCAAAAAAGGTGACATTGGGGGCAATAAGGAAGGAAGCATGAGCAGCAACTTGCATGGTTTGAGTACATGCTTCTAACAGCGGGGTGGGGGGAAGCATACGTGGTCCCAAAAGGCAGAGTCCAGATCCCACGACCTGTCCTAAGGTCATGCCGCGTGGCTGTGGCTGCGTGCCCCAGCAAAGCAGATTGGTGTTCTTGGTGTAGATGGGTGAGCCGAAGGCTGCAATTCCTTCATCAGCGCTCATAAGCGGTGTTGGAGAGTGCCTGGCCCGAGGCATTGACCATCTGAAGGATGAGGTCCATGGTGGAGACTGCACCGGCAGGCATGGTGGGTTGATAAGCAGTGGTGGCAGCAGCAGGAGCTGGAGAATGGAGATTAGGACAAGGGCGAGGGGCAGTAGCCTTGGGTAGGAATGAGCCACCACCAGAGGGGTATAAAAAAGGATTGGGGCCAACAGCAATAGGGCGAAAGGAAGGGATTTCCTTCAAAAGTCTAATGGAAAAGGTGAGCCCTGGGTCCGTGCCAGAAACATATAGGCGTAGACCCCAGTAAGCGCTGCGGGAACCTTCCCAGAGGAACCTTTTTCCTGAAGCCATAAACTGGATATGGAGGGGGTTGCACCAACTGCATGAACAAAGGGGATTAAGTGGTGGTGGGCCAGAATTAAGCTGTCTGGCCGGGGGATGTAAGGAGGGAAACTAAAAATCAAAAGGAGAAATGGAAGAAGTAGCAGGCGATGTGGTGTTATCTTCACTGGGAGTTTTGTTATCAACAGCATCTGAAAGAGAAAACAAGAGATTCCTCAGGGGCTCTTTCCCTGGGAGGGTTATAAAGCTTGACCAGTTTGTCTGGAAGCCAGCGCGTTTCTCCATTGCTGGTGTTATGAACGCAAGCATGTTCTTTTCCCCAGATAAGGATTGGGTGAGGACCGAGCCATTGGCCCATGTGCACATCCTTCCAGAGTACCTGTCGAATGTTTTTACGGTTGGAAGGGTGCCAGAGCCGATCAGCAGCTGATCGGCCATTGTTGTCCAGAAAGAGAAAATTGAGCACAAAAAGTACATGATTTAAAAGTAGGCGATGCTTGCCTTTGCGAGCATACAGGGTTTCGCTTTCGAAGAAAGCTTAAAGAGCATATTTTTTTAAGGTCTGATTAGCTCGCTCTACAACTCCCTGTCCTTGAGGGTTAAGGGGAATTCCTGTTTTGTGGGTAATGCCAAATTTTTTACAAAAATCCTTAAATTTAGAACTAATGTACCATTGTCAGTTAATGGCGATAGGGACAGGAATAATAGTAAAACAATGTAAAATATGGGCCAGAGAGACCTCGAGCCCGAAGGCCCAAAGGTAGGTGGCAGCCTCTTCCTCTAGTTCCTGAGCATCCCCAGGATCAAGAGGTTCCTCAGGAGGAGCAGAGGTGACAGCCCGTAGGGAGGGGTAGATACAGGTGGCTAGAGAGCGAACTTTAGGGGCAAATGAGGTAGGTTGATCAGAAGGAGAAGGAGGAAGCTTATTAAAGTCAGAGTTAGCAGAGGAAGAGGAACAGTCTTTAGAAAGATCAGCGACAGAACTTGCCCTGGAGCTGGAATGAGAGCACCCTCAGGAAGCGACCTCTAGATGTTGTTGGGCATCTTTAAGAATTTATTCATTTCAGGGGCTTTCCTCCGCGTTAACAATGATACCTTTTAAGAGATCCCAATACTGCTGTATAATCTTTTTATCGCTTTCAGAGCCTTTGGTTTCGAAATAATTAGTTAATTCGGCCCCGACTTGTTGCCAAGTACTGCAAACTATTTTTGGACAAGTAATGACAAACCAGGGACAGACTTCAAGTACAAAATTGGAAACTTAAGCAAATCTTTTTTCTTAACCTCAATGTTTCTATCTCTTACTTCTTTCTGAATTACTTTAATAAATCTGGCTTCCTTATTTTTTTTAACCTCAATATTTCTATCTCTTAATTCTTTCTGAATTCCTTTAATAAATCTAGCTTCTTTGCTGATATTAGTCCCCATTTTCGCGGGACAGATGGGACGGCGGTGTTAACCTAGGTTATTAGACTAACCCTACTCTGTGCCACCCGGATGGGTCTTACCTGACGCCTTATGAGTGGGCTCCGGACTCGTCGCGCCTCTGCCGTCCGATTCGGTGGTCTGTAACTGGTGTCCCACATCGGGTGCCAGTTGCGACCCCCCGGGAAGGGACCCCCCGACCCGCGGGAGTGAGGTGATGAGGGTCGCTACTAATTTGGTGTGCCTTCACGAGCAGATCCGATCTGGAAAGTGAACTTCAAGAGGTTAAAGGAAACAGGCTCAAGACAATGTTCGCTGATCAAGAGCCTTTATTTTTTGGGGCGCGCTGGAACTTATAGAGGAAGGACCTCAGGGGGTGGTACAAGCATGTCAATCAAGTCTCAACTCAAATATACACCAAATACGGTAAAGACAAAGCTGTAATTTTCCATCAGTCATCAGTCGCATTCCACAAATGCTTGTCAGCGTAAGTCAGGTGCAGGAATTAGGGAGGGGTAGGAAGTATTCAACAGAACACTTTAATCTTTTGTTAACAAAGACAATTACTCGGTAAGGGTTACTTCCCCCTGGCTAGGCGGGTGTAAATTTAACTTTTATGGTTAGCCTTTTCCTTTGTCTCAAGGGCATGTGTGCTCACAGTCATGTAGTCAGAAGGCCAAGAAACGGTTGACAGACTCCATTTTGTTCAAGGTTCTAGCAGTCCCCAACACCCCTTGTATCATATCAGACCACCATGCATTAAAATTAGAATTCAACAATAACACAAATCGCAGAAACCCTACAAACTCATGGAAATTTAACAATGCACAATTGCACCATCCCTGGGTAAATGCTTCCTGGAATTCAAAGAGAATGAAGACACAACATAGCCTAACATATGGGACACACTGAAAGCAGTGCTGAGAGGAAAGTCCATAGCATAAGTGGTCACGTGAAGAAACTGGAGAACAGTCATACTAGAGAATTAATAGCACAGATGAATGTTGTAGATCACAAAGAAGGAAACCCACCCAGGAGGAGCAAACACCAGGAAATAATCAAATTGAGGGCTGAAATCAATCAAGTAGAAAGCAGGAAAACATTGAGAATAATCAATGACACAAAGAGTTGATTCTTTGCGAAAATCAACAAAATAGACAAACCTCTGTCCAAACGAATCAAGAGACAGAGAGAGAGAGCATGCTAATTAGCAAAATCAGAAATGAAAAGGGGGACATAACAACAGACACTGAGGAAATCCAGAGAATCATGAGGGCATACTTTGAAAATCTGTACTCCACAAAATTCAAAAATATAAAGGAAGTGGACAATTTCCTGGATAGATGATATAGCTTGCCAAAACTAAATCAAGAACAAATAAACAATCTAAACTGACCTATAACCCTTAATGAAATAGAAGCAGTCATCAAAAGTTTCCCAACCAAAAAAAGTCCAGGCCCAGATGGCTTCAGGACAGAATTCTACCAGAAATTCAAAGAAGAGCTAATTCCGATACTCCTCAAAGTGTTCCATACAATATAAGTGGAAGTCTAACTGCCAAACTCTTTTTACAAGGCTAAAATTACCTTGGTACACAAGCCACAAAAAGATGCAACTAAGAAAGAGAACTATAGACCAATTTTCCTCATGAACATCTATGCAATAATACTCAATAAATACTAACAAATCGGATTCAAGAACACATCAGAAAAATCATCCACATTGATCAAGTAGGCTTCATCCCAGGAATGCAGGAATGTTTCAAAATTACTAAATCTATCAATGTAATCCACCATATAAACAAACTGCGAAAGAAAAATCAACTGATCATTTCACTAGATGCTGAAAAGGCCTTTGACAAAATCCAGCACCCCTTCATGATAAAGGTCCTAGAAATATCAGGGATAAAAGAATCACAACTGAACATAATAAAAGCAATATACAGTAAACCAACACCTAACATCAAACTAAATGGAGAGAAACTCAACACAATTCCTCCAAAATCAGGAACAAGACAACACTCTCCACTCTCTTCATATCTCTTCAATATTGTACTTGAAGTTCTAGCTAGAGCAATAAGACAACAAAAGGAGATCAAGAGCATACAAATAGGAAAAGAAGAAGTCAAGCTTTCACTATTTGCAGCTGATATGATGGTTAACAGAAGTCACCTGAAAGCTCCGCAAGGGAACTCCTAGAGCTAATAAACACCTTCAGCAAAGTGGCAGGATACAAGGTTAACTCAAAAAAATCAGTGACCCTATTATATGCAGATGATAAAGTGGCTGAGCATCAAATATCTGGGGATAATATTAACCAAAGAAACGAAAGAACTGTATATCAAGTACTTTGAGTCTTTAAAGAAAGATATCAAAGAAGATACCAGAAAATGGAAAGATCTCCCATGATCTTGGATTGATAGGATCAACAAAATAAAAATGGCAATCTTGCCTAAAGCAGTCTACAGATTCAATGCAATCCCTATCAAAATTCCATCACAATTCTTCACAGACCTTGAAAAAACAATAATTAATTTTATATGGAAAAACAAAAGGCCCAGGATAGCCAAAACAACCCTACACAATAAAGGAAATTCAGGAGGCATCACCATACCTGACTTGGTGTTGGCACAAAAAAGACAGGTTTACCAATGGAACTGAATTGAAAACCCTGATTTTTAACTCACACTTGATTTTTGACCAAGAAGATAAAACTATACAATGGAAAAAAAGAAAGCATCTTCAACAAATTGTGCTGGCATAACTGGGTATTGGCATGCAGAAGACTGCAAATGGATCCGTGTCTATCGCCTTGCACAAAACTTGAGTCCAAATGGATCAAAGACCTCAACATAAATCCAACCACACTGAAACTCTTAGTAGAGAAATTGGGAGACAGTCTTCAATGAGTTGGTACAGGAGACCACTTGCTGAACATAACACCAGTAGCACAGACACTGAGATCAACAATTAACAAATGGGACCTCCTGAAATTATAAAGCTGCTGTATGGCAAAGGACAGTCAATAAGACAAAAAGGCAGTCCACAGAATGGGAAAAGATATTCACTAACCCTTCATCTGACAGAGGGTTGATCCCCAAAATTTACAAAGAACTCAAGAAGCAAATCTCCAAAACACCAAAGGATCCAATTACAAGGTGGGGTACAGAACTAAATAGAGAATTCCCAATAGAGGAGACTAAAATGTCCAAGAGACACTTAAGAGAGTGCTCAACATCCTTAGCCATCTGGGAAATGCAAATCAAAACAACTTTGAGATATCATCTTACTCCTGTCAGAATGGCTAAAATCAAAAACACCGAAGATAATTTACACTGGAGAGGATGTGGAGAGGGGGGAACACTCCTCCACTGCTGGTAGGAGTGCCAACTCATACACCCACTTTGGAAATCAGTATGGACATACCTCAGGAAAATGGGAATCAATCTACCACAAGACCCATGAATTCCACTCTTAGGCATATATCCAAAAGATGCAAATTCATACACTAAGGACATCTGCTCCACTATGTTCATAGCAGCATTATTTGTAATAGCCAGAACTTGGAAGCAACCTATATTCCCCTCAACTGAAGACTGGATAGAGAAAATGTGGTACACTGCACAATGGAGTACTCATCAGCAGAAAAAAAAAATGGAATCTTGAAATTTGCAGGTAAACGGATGGCACTAGAAGAAACCATCCTCAGTGAGGTAACCTAGTCACAAAAAGACAAACATGGCAGAGGAAAGAACCTAAGAGAGATATGCATAGCCCAGAGAAGAGGAATGAGGCAAGATTTTTGAACAGATAGGGAACACAGCAAGGGTTTGGGGGGGAGTGGGACCTGAGTAGAAGAGAGGGAGAGAAAAGGAAGTGAGAGTAGGTCATGGGGGTACAAGAAGGTTGAGTGGGGGGTAGAATAGGGGGAAGAAGGCGTCATAGGTTTGAAGACAGATCTGGCACCAATGAGACCTCTAGTGATCTAAAGGGATGACACAAACTGGCAAGGTAAGCAATAGTGGAGAGACCACCTTAAATGCCCATTCCTGGTAACTGAACTTGATGTCTATAGCCATCCTAGAACCTTCATCCAGTGACTGGTGGAAGCAGATGCAAACACCCACAGTTAAACACTGAACTGAACTCATGGAACCTAGTGACAGAGAGAGAGGAGTGATGAGCAAATTGGCAAATAATGGGCTGGCAAAACCAGAAGACATAGCTGATCTGAATAAGGGGAAGCCCTTGGTCCCCAGACCAACAGCTGGGAGGCCAGCATGGGACTGATCCAGACTCCCTGAATGTGACAGTTTGTGAGGAGGCCTGGGCAACCTATGGGGCCCTGGGTAGTAGATCAGTGTTTATCCCTTGCATACAAACAGACACCATGTCTCCATAACACTAAGAGGGATGCTTTCTCAGCCTGGACTCTTAGGGGAGTGCCTGGACCCTGCCTTGAGTGAAATGACAGACTCTAGATATCCCATATGTGGTAGGAAGTGGGGATAGGGTGGGAGGCTGGGGGGGATGGTGACGAGGGTGCGGGCGGGAGGAGGGGAGGAAGAGGGAACTGGGATTGACATGTGAAGCAAGCTATTTAAAATTGAATTAATAAAAAATAAGAAAAAATAACATAATTGTCGATCTCTGTGTGAAAAAATCGCAACATGATATATTTAAAAATATACAAATATAAATTCATGAATATATAAAAATAATATTAATGTATGTAGGAATTTTCTAAATACAATCCTTTTGTCTAATAATGAAGGACAGTAATTGACTAGTGGAAGCTCAAAATTGAATAACATATACAAAAAATAACAATTGAGTAAAGGGGAACCCCACATAGTGAATTTATGAGGTACACACACACACACACACACACACACACACATATATATATATGAGAATTAATAAATTAAAATCAGGATATATAAAGAACAAAACAAATAATCAAAAAAGAGTTTAGAAAACTCCCCAATAAAAAATTATCTATGTAATATAACACAGAGTTCTCATAGGAAGAAATAAAACCAGCTAAGTACCATCTCAAAATCTTTTAATTACTTTTAGCAATTAGCAAAAGGCTAATCAATATAAACTTGAGATTTTTATCTCACCACAGTCATAATGGCTAACATTAAGAAAACAATTAACAATTTCTGGAAATGTACTCACAGAAAGTCTCAATTGGAGGTCTCCATTAGGAACCTCTCCTAGGATCTTGAAAACCCCTTCTGGGAGAAAGAACAGTAGGAGTCAGAAAGGATGGAGGACACCAGAAGAACATGGCCCACCAAATCAACTAAGATGGGCTAATATGTGTTCACAGAGACTAAAATGGCAGGCACCAGGGGGGCATGGGTCTATTCCAGGTCCTTCATGTATATGTCATGGCTACTAACTTGGTACTTTTGTGGGACTCCTAATTGGTAATAGATATGTCTCTGACTTTTTCTGCCTGCTCTCATGACTCTTTTTCTTCCTATTAGCTTGCCTTGTCCAGCCTAGACATTAGGGCTTTCACCCAGGCTTGTTGTATCTTGTTTTGTCCTGTGTGTCTGTCTTCTCTTTGATGCCTATTTTTTTCTGAAGAGCAAACAGAAGGGGTTTCGATCTAGTTTAGATGGAAGGTGAAACAGGAGTTAAAGGAGTGGAGGGAAGGGAAACTGTGGTTAAGATATATTCCGTGAGAAAAGAGTCTATTCTCTTATATATTCATATATTATTTTGCTATAATATGTAAAGTTTATATTATAACCTTCTGAGTGCTGTAGGTGTAAGTCAGCACATCTTTATGACATTTTTTAAAGGTGAAAAATACTTTATGTCATCCATCTGTAAAAGCAGACTGGAAGACAGAAAATCTTTACAGACATAGAAACTCTAGCATTCATTGTTACAAGGTGAAAGCACACTCTTTAGCTGAGTTCTCTTTTATCAGTCAGTTTTAGGTTGGTGTCCCCAGCTGGGGTTTTCATGAAAGAATTAGTTCTGCAGAAAAAGTATATAAGGGAACTCATATTCATTCTGACACATTGTATGAAAATTCAATGGCAATACTCAGCTGTGGATTAAGAGTTCATTTTAGAATATGCTTAATATAGGAAAAACTGATAAATTTTATCACTAAGTTGTGGTGAAGAGTAGTAAACTAGGGGGCTGAATCAGCCGCTGATGGCTAAGAGAGCCTGCTGTCCTCATAGAGGATGTGTGATCACACAGACATTGGAATGGTGCTGTACTCAGGGAGTCAACATTACAAATATCCTCTACTGTCATCTCTTGTTAAAAGCATCTTTTCCTTTTGGCTGTTCCTAAATTGTTTCATTATGTAAACCAGAAAATTCAGGTATGGTATTCTGTAGAAGGAGTGTGAGTTTCCCATGTAGTGCAGTAAGACCCATAATGCAAAAAGAAGAATATGAAGGAGAATGAAAAATAATTTAATTGAAATAAAATTAATGAAAATAAGAAATTCTATGTACTTTACCACAAATATTATTTTCATACATATATATTTCAATTGCACATTTCAAACCAAACTAAAAGGTCAGATAAGAAACAAATTGAACATTGAAGACTCTGAAATTGACTCATAATGCATTATAAATTAAACTGAGTCCTTTTGCATACCTTAATATGAATAAATATATCAACTTTATAAAAAACATATTCATGGAAATTTTGCAGAGATATGAATTGCAAGTATTGCATGTGATACATATATAATGTATAACTGTACATTCTATATACCTGCACTTGTATATACATACATAAATTTTTTTTATTATTTATTTTAAAATTTAAATGAGAAACAAGGTTGCTTCACAAGTCTGCTCCAGGTCCCTCTCTGTTTCCCTCCCCTCCTTCCATGACCTCCCACCAACCCACCCAAAAATTCCCTCATTTCCCAAGGGAGGGTGAGGCCCTCCATGGGGGTGTCCATAGTCTGTCATTTCATCCAGGGCATGGCCTAGACCTTCCCTTAAGAGTTTAGGGTGAGAGTGCATCTCACAATGTTGGATGGGAGTCCAAAGTATATTTGTATACCTGGGATAAATACTGATCTACTGCCCAAGGCTCAGTAGATTACGTAGGCCTCCTCACTGAAACCAACATTCAGGAGGTCTTTATCAGTCCCATGCTGGATTCCCAGGCATCAGCCTGGGATTCAAGAGCTAACCCTTGTCAGGTCAGCTGTCTCTGGGGGTTAAACCATCCCAGTCTTAATCCCTTTGGTCATCAGTCCTCCCTCTCTGTTACTGGCTTTCTTGAGTTCAGCTCAGTGCTTAGCCATGGGAGTGTGCCTCTTCTTCCATCAGCCACTGAATGAAGGTTCTGTTTCCCAGACTCTCTGGCCATGGGACTGTAGGCTGGCACTCCCCGGATCTGTGTCTGAAATCCATAAATGAGAGAGTACATGCCATGTTTCTCTTTTTTGTGACTGGGTTACCTAGCTCAGGGTGGTTTTCTCTAGTGCCATTCATTTGCCTGCAAATCTAAGGATTCCATTGCTTTTTTTCCTTCTGAATAGTACTCTATTATGTAAATGTACCACATTTTCTCTATACACTCTTTGGTTGAGGGGCATCTAGGTTGCTTCCAAGTTCTGGCTATTACAAATAATGCTGCTATGAACATAGTGGAACAGGCATCCTTGTATGAATGGGCATCTTTTGGATGCATGCCTAAAAGTAGAGTTGCTGGGTCTTGTGGTAGGTTTATTCCCATTTTTCTGAGGAAACTCCATACTGATTTCCAAAGTGGCTGAACAAGTTGGCACTCCCACCAGCAATGGAGGAGTGTTACCCTTTTACCACATCCTCTCCAGCATAAATTGTCATTGGTGTTTTTGATTTTAGCCATTCTGACAGGAGTGCGATTGTATTCCAGAGTTGTTTTGATTTGCATTTCCTGAATGGCTAAGAATGTTGAACACTTTCTCAAGTGCCTCTCAGCCTTTTTAGACTCCTCTAATGAAAATTCTCTATTTACTTCTGCAGCCCACTTTTTAATTGGATCCTTTGGTGTTTTGGAGACTTGCTTCTTGAGTTCCTTGTTAATTTTGGAGATCAGCACTCTGTCAGATATGGGGTTCATGAATACTTTTCCAATTCTTTCAGCTGCCTTTTTGTCTTGCTGACTATGTCCTTTGCCTTACAGAAGCTTCTCAGTTTCAGATGTGATTTAAGTTTTAGTAATGTTTTTTTTTTTTTTTACGAATGTGGATGCCTTTGTATTTGGGGCATAGATGTTCAGGATAGACACTTCGTCTTGGTGGATTTCGCCTGTGATGAGTATGTAATGACCTCCTTCATGTCTTTTGATTGATTTTATTTTAAAGTCTAATTTGTTAGATATTAGGATTGCTACCCTTGCTTGTTTCTTGGGTCCATTTAATTGGAAAATTTTTTCTCAACCATTAACTCTCAAGTAATGTCTGTCTTTGAGGGTGAGGTGTGTTTGTTGTATGCAGCACAAGGATGGGTTCTCTCTTCAAATCCATTCTGCTAGCCTGTGTCTTTTTATGGGTGAGTTAAGGCTATTAATGTTGAGGGATATTAATGACCATTGATTGCTCATTCTTCTTTGATTTGGAATGATTGTTGTTGGTGGAATTATGTGTGGAATTTCATACCTTTGTTCATTTGGCTGTTGGTAGAGAGGGATTATCTAATGCTTGTGTTTTTCTGGTTGTAGTTAACATCCTTGGGTTTGAGTTTTCCTTCCAAAACTTTCTGTAGGGCTGGGTTAGTGAATACGTATTGCTTGAATCTAGTTTTGTCATGGAATATCTTGTTTTCTCCATCTATAGTGATTGAGAGCTTTGCCGGGTATAGTAGTCTTAGCTGGCATCCGTGGTCTCTTAGTGTTGGTAGAATATCTATCCAGGACCTTCTGGCTTTCAGAGTTTCCATGGAGAAATCAGGTGTAATTCTGATAGGTTTACCTTTATATGTTATATATATTTTTATAAGTTATTCTTTGTTATATTTCTCACCCTTTACACATCCATTAATAATATCTGAACAATACCAGAAGCAGCCCCAGAAGATTGAGGAGATGGGTGTTGGGCATGTGATCCCCACTGGAGACCCAATCTCACTTGAAGCTGGACTCGCCAGGGTTTGGGGCCTGGAAGGGCTGATGTTTTTCCTGAAGCTGGGCTCGCTGGGGTTTGGGGCCTGGATGGGCTGATGTCTTTCCTGATGTTGGGCTCACCAGGGTTTGTGGCTTGGAAGGGTTGATGTCTTTCCTGTGTGGTCGGGTCTTCTGGATGCCAGGAGCGGCCCCAGAAGATTGAGGGGATGGGTGTTGCGCAGGGGATCCCAACCTGAGACCCAATCTCACCTGAAGCTGGGCTTGCTGGGGTTTGGGGCCTGGAAGCAGGAGGCTCACTGCCAAACTCTTTCTACAAGGCTACAATTACCTTGATACCCAAGCCACACAAAGACACAACTAAGAAAGAGAACTATAGACCAATTTCCCTCATGAACATCGATGCAAAAATACTCAATAAAATACTAGCAAACCGGATTCAAGAACACACAGAAAAATCATCCACAATGATCACGTAGGCTTCATCCCAGGAATGCAAGGATGGTTCAACATTAGAAAATCTATCAATGTAATCCACCATATAAACAAACTGAGAAAGAAAAACCACATGATCATCTCACTAGATGCTGAAAAAGCCTTTGACAAAATCCAGCACCCCTTCATGATAAAGGTCCTAGAGAGATCAGAGATAACAGGAACATACCTGAATATAATAAAAGCAATATACAGTAAACCAACAGCTAACATAAAACTAAATGGAGAGAAACTCAAAGCAATTCCTCTAAAATCAGGAACAAGACAAGTCTGTCCACTCTCTCCATATCTCTTCAATATTGTACTTGAAGTTCTAGCTACAGCAATAAGACAACAAAAGGAGATAAAGGGGATATAAATAGGAAAAGAAGAAGTCAAACTTTCACTATTTGCATATGATATGATAGTTTACATAAGTGACCCAAAAAACTCTGCAAGGGAACTCCTAGAGCTGATAAACACCTTCATTAATGTGACTGAGAAAGAAATCAGAGAAACATTACCCTTTACAATAGCCATAAACAGCATCAAATATCTGGTGATAATGTTAACCAAGGAAGTGAAAGACTTGTATATCAAAAAATTTGAGTCTTGAAAGGAAGAAATCAAAGAGGATACCAGAAAATGGAAAGATCTCCCATGCTCTTGGATTGGTAGGATCAACATAATAAAAATGGCAATCTTGCTAAAAGCAGTCTACAGATTCAATGCAATCCCTATCAAAATCCCATCACAATTTTTCAAGGACCTGAAAAGAACATTAATCAACATTATATGGAAAGACAAAAGGCCCAGGATAGCCAAAACAACCCTATACAATAAAGGAACTTTAGGAGGTATCACCATACCTGACTTCAAGCTCTATTATAGAGATATAGCACTGAAAACAGCTTGGTATTGGCACAAAAAAAGGCAGGTAGACCAATGGAACCGAATTGAAAACCCTGATTTTAACCCACACACCTATGAACACTTGACTTTTGACAAAGAAGCTAAAACTATACAATGGAAAAAAGAAAACATCTTCAACAAATGGTGCTGGCATAACTGGGTACTGGTATGCAGAAGACTGCAGATAGATCCATGTTTATCGCCTTCTACAAAACTTAAGTCCAAATGGATCAAAGATCTCAACATAAATCCAGCCACACTGAAACTTTTCAAAGAGAAAGTGGGAAATACTCTTCAACGAGTTGGTACAGGAGACTATTTCTTAAACATAACACCAGTGGCACAAACAGTGAGATCACCAATTAACAAATGGGACCTCCTGAAACTAAAAAGCTTCTGTAAGGCAAAGAACACTGTCAACAAGACAAAAAGGCAGTCCACAGAATGGGAAAAGATATTCACTAACCCCACATCTAACAGAGGGCTAACCTCCAAAATTTACAAAAAACTCAAGAAGCAAGTCTCCAAAACACCAAAGGATCCAATTAAAAGGTGGGGTACAGAACTAAATAGAGAATTCTCAAAGAGGAGGCTAAAATGGGCCAAGAGACACTTAAGAAAGTGCTCAACATCCTTAGCCATCAGGGAATGCAAATAAAAAAAACTCTGAGATACCATCTTACTCCTGTCAGAATGGCTAAAATCAAAAACACTGAAGACAATTTATGCTGGAGAGGATGTGCAGAGAGGGGAACACTCCTCCACTGCTGGTGGGAGTGCAAACTCGTACAGCCTCTTTGGAAATCAGTATGGAGATTCCTCAGGAAAATGGGAATTAATCTACCACAAGACCCAGCAATTCCACTCTTAGGCATATATCCAATTGAGGCAAATTCATACAACAAGGGCATCTGCTCCACTATGTTCATAGCTGCATTATTTGTAATAGCCAGAACCTGGAAGCAACCTAGATGCCCCTCAACTGAAGAGTGGATAGAGAAAATGTGGTACATTTACACAATGGAGTATTACTCAGCAGAAAAAAACAATGGAATCTTGAAATTCGCAGGTAAATGGATAGCACTAGAAGAAACCATACTGAGTGTGGTAACCCACTTCGAAAAAGACAAACATGGTATGTATTCACTCATATATGGATTTTAGACATGGATCAGGATAGTGCCAGTCTGCACTTCCACTGATAGAGAGTCTGGGAAACAGGAAAGAACCTAAAAGATATGCATATATGCATAGTACCCAAGAGAAGAGGATTGAGACAAGATCCTCTGATTGGATAGGGAACACGGCAAGGGGTGGGGGGGAGTGGGAGCTGGGAAGAAGAGAGGGGGGAGAAGAGGAAGAGAGAGTAGGTCATGGGGGAACATGAAATTTGAGTGGGTAGGGGTATTATAGGGGGAAGCAGGAATCATAGGTTAGAAGACAGATCAGGCACCAGAGTGACCTCTAGTTATCTAAAGGGGTAACACCAATTGGCAAGCTAAGCAATAGTGGAGAGACCACCTCGAATGCCTATTCCTGATAATGAGCTTGATGTCTATAACCATCCGGGAGCCTTCATCCAGTGACTGATGGAAGCAGAGGCAAACACACACAATTAAGCTCTGAACTGAACCCAAGGAACCCAGTGACAGACAGAGAGGAGTGATGAACAAATTGGCAAAGAATGGGCTGGCAAAACCAGCAGAGACAGCTGATCTGAACAGGGGAGAGCTCTTGGACCCCAGACCGACAGCGGGGAGGCCAACATGGGACTGATCTGGACCCCCCGAATGTGAGTGTCAGTGAAGAGGCCTGGGCAACCTATGGGGCCCTGAGCACTGTTTATCCCTGGAATACTAACTAACATCATGTGCCCATAGCACAAAGAGGGATGCTCTCTCAGCCTGGACTCTTAGGGCAGTGCCTGGACCCTTCCCTGAGTGAAATGACAGACTCTAGATATCCCTTATGTGGAAGGAATTGGCAATAGGGTGGAATGGCTGGGGGGGATGGGGAGTGCAGGAGGAGGGGAGGGAGAGGGAACTGGGATTGACATGTAAAACAAGCTACTTAAATTTAAAATAAAAAGTGATAACAATGAAAAAAATAATATCTGAAAGGTAGAGAAACAATTTGAAAAGGTGGTATGGTAAAAACTCAAAATTGAACAAAAATAGCCTCACACACTCATGCTAACAATTTGCTAAAAGTATGATTATCTTCTCAATCATCACAAAAACTGGTTCACATTTGCTTTTACAACGGTTGTGTCTGGATATGAGTGTCACCTTAGATCTCATGAGAAGGTAGTGCTGAGATGCATAATGTCAGAAAGAACAGTATTTTCCTAAGATATCTCAATAAAATCATAACTTTGATTTCATATGTAAATTTAGGGAAGAATTTCAAGGTTGTTTTCAGTATAAATAATTCAAAACATAAAGATCAAACTGTATTTGTCTGTTATCACTAGTAAATTGCTTTTGTAAGTCATGCACAATTTCTCAAAAACTTGTATTCCATTTATAGACAAACACAAGATGTATAATTATATTTGTAAATATAACAAAAATATGTAGGTATATCATGATTACTGTTATTAACCAGTATAGTATGATTTATCTTGAAAAAAATCCCTCACAATGTAAGAGATCAATCAAATTCTGCTTCTAGAGATCCCATATTATTTTCTGAGATACAAGATTACTTGTTTTTTGGGGAACATATTCCAGTAGACATTGAGGAGCTACTGCATTTTACCTCATGGCATTTCAACCCTCCTGTGTCCTTTCTTGCTGAGTCAAAGAAGCAGCTGTGCAGAGTCAAACTCAAAACCCTGAAGCATTCTGGGGTTCCTAATCAGTTAATCAGTTTCTGTTTATAAACACTTAACAGATTTCATGTCACATCACCAAATGTATTTGAAACAACTAATCCTTACTGAAATATGGCTAAGCGGTTGTTTAATTAACAGGACACATGCATCTCTCTAAAATATTTATTGTAATTATACACTGTACATTTAATTGTAGTATTCAAACAGATGTATTTTTTCCAGATATGGTCATCATGATTTATTGTTCACTTAGTTGAGTAACTTGATTGGTCTTAATATTTTGAGAGTTTTTGTTTTATTTGTTTGTTCATTTGTGCTTTGTTTTATTTAGAGATAATTCTACTGTGGTGTTCTAATATATTACTATGCAGATGACAATGCCATACTGCAATCTCAGAGGGTTAATAACATAAAGTCTAGAAATGATTATGTCTTTACTCTCACATTTTGCATTGAATTCCAAGAGGAATACAGCACATCTCTTCAATACTCTGGGAAGGCATGTCAACTCCACTGCATAGTTCATTGCTACATTTCCTGCTTTCTCTGTTATTGCAAGAGTCTACATTTTATGCCATGACATAAAAGGAATTTCTTTTCTTTCATTTTCCAAAAAGAGTTTTCTCATATTTTGAAAGTTCTTACTGGCTGACTCTTCAAAGTCCCAAATCCTTCTAATGGTCTGTTCATGGCAATTTTGACTTCCATAAACACTTATCGTCTAAAGTCCTTCCAGCTGCTGCTCCATGCCCATTTCCAAAACTCATCCCCCTCTTAGGAATTGGAAACAATGTCACCATACTTTTTGAGCTCAAATTCTGCATAGTTTTCTATCACTGCAAAGGAAATCACACAAATTTTAATAGTTGAGAACTAAAATCATTAAGTATCTCTACCAGTTTTCTGGAATTTCTTTACTAAACTGTCTCAAACAGGTAATTTTGAGTTAGTAGAAATGCATTCTGTCATGAAGCATTAGCATGTTTGATTCCTTCCTCAGATGTTGAGACAGTAAATGTTTAGCATCATTCAGCCTTGATGTGATTTGCCAATATTGCAAGTTCTTTTTTTATGAGGCCTTGTCAAAACAATCTAAGCCTAGATGCTCATACCACCTTCTTCTGAATTAATCATTTTACTTCTCATCATAGAAATCCTTATCACTAAATCTCAGGTTCAGTGTAACCCATGAAAAGTGTACTGGTTGTTTTTGGCAACTTCTTCAGAAAAGGGAATGGTAATTGAGAAAATTTCTCCAAAAGACTGGCCTGTCAGCATGTATGTACAATATTGTATTTATTAATGGTTAATATGAGAAGGCCCAACCCATTTTGGTTTGTGCTACACATGGAAGGGGTTCTGAGGTTTATTTAAAAAAAAACCTGGCTGAGTAAACCCTGATGAGCCAGTAAGCAGTATTCTTCCATAGCCTCTATTTATGTTCATGCCTTGACATCTGGAAACATTGATTTTTGGACATAGTCTTTTACCATATCAGTAGAAATCATAACTAAAGAGTTTCATCCACAAAGATAAGATTTCTAATAATTACTTTTCAATAAATATTTTAATAATGAAATTCATAGGCTCTATAACATAGATTTTGGAGGTTATAATTAAGGTTGTCACAGTTTCTGAGGATAAGGAAAAGATGGGATTTCCGACTATGCATTTTTGTTTTAGGGTTTCCACTGGTTCTCAACAAAATGTTTTTACTGTGACTATAGTTATGTGAAGTTTTGATTGAGTTTATATCTGTACTTTCTAGCAGACACACATTACACTCTTGAAAGTAGCTAAAGTTTCTCATTATGCTAACCTTTCCAACCAGAGCAAATATTACCTCCCAAAAGAAGAAAATCAGGAAATAACAGCCCAGTCAATTTTGTATTTTATACCCATGAAAATAATTTTAGATCTTCTGGGATGCCTCATGATTTATGATAGACAAAATGCAAGAAAATAAAGGGAGTAAAAATAATCAAAAGTAGTGATCTTCTGATTTCCCTATTCTGTTCATCTAGAGTTAATCTCAGCTTTCCTTACTCTTATTTTAAAACTGCCTAAATGTTACCTCAATTAATGATATAATTATCAACATTCTAGTAATAATTATGGAAGAACCTATAACTCCTGAAGACACTCAGCATCCTGATGATTTTTAATAGCATCTTATCATAGAGTTTGGACTTTTCTAGAGTATCTTGAAAAGTGAAGAATGGTTCAATACCTTCCCTGTCACACCTACCATAGTCTACATGATATCACCTCTAACATTAATGAGATAATGTCAAAGACATTCTTTATGAAAAGAGAATAAGGAATAAGTTGGTTCCCTTTTAAAGTTGTAATTATTGTTAGTCTGTATATACTTCTAACTTTGCCTGCATGTGTCTGTTAATCACATGCATGAAGTACCTGTAGAAGCCAAAAGAAGACATCAGATACCATGGAACTGCGGGTAAGTTGTGAAGAGCCATATGTATGCTGGTAACCTAACCTGGACACTTTGGAATAACAGCAAATGCTTGAAATAAATAAGCCATCATTCCTGGCACAGAAAATTTTTCTATCAAAACTTTTTGTGCACCATAAATTGAAAATTATATCTGTCTATATACTTATCTACAATGAAAGGAAAAAGGTTATGCTTATTGAATTGCAAGCATCTAATCTTTAAGCTTCAGGATAAGAGCAAATAAGATAAGCATAAGCAATATTCAAAGATTTAAAAATGAAATAATAACTATATATTCTGTGACCTTATTTAATTACATTCCACAACAAGCAAGAGTCATAATTTTTCTGTTATTTTAGCTATCCTCATTATTTTTATATTAGAAACACTCTTATTTACATAGCCATGCACCCATTTGCTAACTCTCCCATCCTCCCATGCTTCCCAAAGACTCCCCAAACTACCCTCCACTTACTCCCCAGGGATAGTGAAACATTCCACGGGGGATCATCAAAGTTCATCACATCATTTGTGGGAGGGCCCTGGCCCTCCTTTTTGTATCTAAGTTGCAATAATATTCCTTCATAGGGAATAGACTCCCAATTCCATTTGTAAGCTAGGAATAAATACTGGTACCACTATCAGAGGTTAAATAGACAGCCTTGGCCTCCTAGATGGCACCCACATTCAGAAGGCTTGGTTCTGTCCAATGCTGGTTTCCCTGCTTTAAGAGTAGGGTTTGAGTGCTCTCATTAGGTAAGGCCAACACTTTCTGCGGGTATCTTCAGCACTGTCTTGGTTCATTTGCTCATCTCTCCTCCCGCTCTTCAACTTAATTCCAGGAGTATGGCTCAGTGTTTAGATGTGGGTGCTTGTTTCTGCTTCAATCAGCTACTGGGTCAAGGTTCTAAGAATGGTAACCAAGGTAGTCATAAATCACGTTATAGGGGAAAGGCAGCCTCTCCAACATGGACGAGATTCTTAGTTGGTGAACTGACTGCATGAGAAGGATCATAAAAAGATGTGGACTTCTGTCAATGAGGCAGGACAACCAAGATCAGCCTTTCCACTTTCTCTCCCTCCTCCCTCCTCACATGACTCCTACTTTTAGACCAGATATAAATTCTTAACTACTGACCCACAACCACACCTGCCTCCCTACTTCCATGTTCTCTGCCATGATATTCACAGACTCACACTGAAACTGTAAGCAAGTCCTCAGTTAAACTTTTATTTAATAAGTTGCCTTTGCATGCTATTACATCACAATAGAACAGTGGCTGACACAGCCTTCTAAATATGTATGTTCATGTTCCTAATGTCTAGAATCTAAGAATGTAAAGGTATTTGGAAAAGAGTTTTTCACATATCACGATGTTAAAGAGCTTTTAAAGGGATTATCTTGTTTGTACTTAAATCCAACAATTATAACTAAAGCAAAGAAGCAAATAAAAAATCAGCTAGACAACAAGTCCTGAAATTGGTTTAAGGTGCACATGGCCTATGAATGTTAACAGCTTCCTAAATCTAGAGAAAGCAGGCACTGAACCTTTCTCCATGCCTGAGCTATGAGTAATCCTCTCCTGAAAACATTGGAAGGCTTGGTATTCACCTTTATGGATAGTGACATAATGAATTTCTATTGTTTTGCATGGTTAAGTTCATGGCAATTCCATAGAATTTAAGGAAATTAACATACCATCAAAAACATCATAGTATTCATAATAAAGTTGTGAAATCAATATCCCTCGATTTCTTGAAGCTATCTTATTTAAAATGTGTTTCTGGAGCTTTTTATTTGGCTCTTTGATTTTTTCTTTCTTCTTCTTTGCTTTGTCCTGTGTAGGCTTGTTTGTTTTCATTTTACCTTATTTTATTACATCTAGTTTTAAGATGCCTACTTGGTGGTGTAATAGTATTTAGGATGAGATAAAGTCTTTATGTTAATAACAATGGAGATGATTAATTGAGTACAGATAGAAGTGGTAGCAGGAGAAAATATTTCTATTTCACACAGAATAAACTTATAAGCATATCCTAAAGGCAGGGTCATTTTTATTGCTGAAAATCACTCTACAATTATTGCTCTGTATCTTCAATGAGGCATATGCTAGAATAAATGTTAATCATTACAGAACAGAAATGAAAACTTTATCGAAGAATTAAGTGAAAGGAAAAGCAACAGAAACAGAGAAGTAAATGAGGAAAGGAAAAAATGTCCTTTCAGAAGCTTCCAGAAAATGTTCAGCATTGAAGGATTTTTCTCACCAATATATAAATGGTGAAGAAATAGAACTATTTCATAATCATTTGTTATTAAATTAGGGCTCAGTATATCTAATTCACGATGAAAATCAAGCAAAGGGCTTTTTACATATCCCACTACTTAGTTTACAGCTGTCAAAGACATAATGTTAAATACAGTTCACAAGCTAAAGTGATCTCTACTTTTGTGTAAAATTGTCCCTATATGGACAGTATGTAGTTTCAGTATGTTCAGTTCTGATACCTTCTATAATAAATCTTTTTTTTACTGTTTAATACAACAAAGTCATACTGGAATTCTAAAGTTATTATACAAATACTATTCTTACCAAGGGTATGTCTTTAAATCTCAGAAACATAATAAACATAAACATCATGTTTATTAATAGTAAACATAAAACATCATGCTCTTACATTGAGTTTTATTTCTATCCAAAGTTAACAATTATTACTTTTTAAAATAATAGTAAAATACACAAACAGTTGAATGTATATGTAAGTAGAACACAATTTAGAAAGTGATGTTTAGAAGGATATACAGAGACAAACTTCAGAAAAATACAAATATACAAACAAAGTTAATTTGAAAAGGGGCAACCTTGTTGAGGTAGATAAGAGATATAACTTGAAGAATAGGAAGAGGCACAGGCCCTGATCTGCTCAGCAATGCTAAGTAACTAGACTCAAGAGAAGCTAAATTGAAGTTCTGACCAGATTTCTTTGTCAGCAGACATCTTATTTTCCATTCCTTTGATCCCTATCTTTACATTGTGAGAAAATAAGACAAGTAACCAAGGAGATTTGGTGGAAGCAATTTTAAATCAATTTTCTGTGAGGGAAAGGTAGGCTGCTTGTGATTGGATACTGAAATCAGTGAAAATTATACAGCTATTATAATTCAACTCCATGCAGGCATTCAATGGAATATAGTAGTAATGGTAGCTGTGAGAAGACAGAAGAACACAATGAGAGAAAAGTAGGAAAGCTATGTCTTAGGTCATTATCTCTATCATGCTTCATATCAGTAAACAATAGCATACTCATTCTGATCTAACATCAACGATTGCATAATAAATCACTAAGTCATGACTATAACCATCAGAGCTACAGGTAAACTGTGGACTCCTGTCATAAAAGCAAGAAGAAATAAAAAGTATACTAATTAAAAGAAAGAATAATGAATGACAGAGCCCTGTCCAATGTACTACAAAGGTTCACTTAAGAGTAAACAAAATGTAACAAATATCTGACATCAAGTTCCATAATAGATATGTGTAAATCAAATCTATAATATAATTGGATAGAGAAATAATGAACAAAATATTCCAAATTGTGTTGAAGGGATCATTTAACAAAACTGCATTTGCATAGATTGTGCAGGGCTAAGCTTTGCATCATCAAAACAGCAAAAAGGATTATTATGGTGACGATTACAATACTGATGATGATAGTCATAATAATAGTAAAATTTTAAAATCATTTAAAGGAAAAACAGAATAATATTATTAGGTAAAGTCAAGTGCACACTAATAACAAAATAATTAGTGAATTTTATTTAATAAGATTCTTAAAGTCACAAAAGAAAATCCTAAATCTAATAGGCCCATAAATTAAGATATTGAAAATGACTGCATCCATATTTCTAAAATGTAGATCAATGTCACATTTACTGCATTGAACCAGCATAAAATATATACAAAATTCTGTTGTTTATAATATAAAGTACATTTGAAAGGATATATTTTACCGACTCAAAAAGAATTATACATTTTATAGGAATACAATGACATTGCTATGGCTCTGTTCAGCAAAAAATTTAAGAGTTTACATTGATTGGCCATTGTTAAGAGTACAGAGTGCTTACATATCATTATTATACTATAAGTGGTTTCAGTGTTTGGAGAATTTTGATAAGTGTTTGAATTTAAAAATTCATTATCTTTATCCATCTATTGTGATCCTGAGTAAATATCTTTCTGCTGGTTTTAAATGAGAATGTTTCCCACAGGCTCATACATTTGAATGTTCAGTTTCCCAGTTGGTGAACTGACTGCATGGGAAGGATTATAAAAAGATAAGAGCTTGTGTCATTTAGATGGGGCAACCAGGACCAGCCTTTCCTTTTTCTCTCCCTCTTTCCCACTCACATGTCTCCTACTTTTAGACCAGATGTAAATTCTTAATTACTGACCCACAATCACACCTGCCTCCCTACCTCCATGCTCTCTGCCATGATATTCACCGACTCACACTGAAACTGTAAGCAAGTCCTCAGTTAAACTTTTATTTAATAAATTGCCTTTGCATGCTATTACATCACAACAGAACAGTGGCTGACACAGCCTTCTAAATATGTATGTTCATGTTCCTAATGTCTAGAATCTAAGAATGTAAAGGTATTTGGAAAAGAGTTTTTCACATATCACGATGTTAAAGAGCTTATAAAGGGATTATCTTGTTTGTACTTAAATCCAACAATTATAACTAAAGCAAAGAAGCAAATGAAAAATCAGCTAGACTACAAGTCCTGAAATTAGTATGAGGCAGACATGGTTTATGTATAGTAACAGCTTCCTAAATCTAGAGAAAGCAGGTACTGAACCTTTCTCCATGCCTGAGGCATGAGTAACCCTCTCCTGAAAATATTGAAAGGCTTGGTATTCACTTTTATGGATGCTGACATTATGAATTTCTATTGTTTTGAGTAGTCAAGTTCATGGCAATTCTATAGAATTTAAAAAAATTAGCATACCGTCAAAATCATCATATTATTAGTAATAATGATATGAAATCAAAATTCCTTGTCTTCTTGAAGCTATTTAATTTAAAATGTGTTTCTAGAGCTTTTTATTTGGCTCTTTAATTTTTCTTTCTTCGTTGTTTGATTTGTTCTATGTAGGCTTGTTTGTTTTCATTTTATCTTATTTTATTACAGCTATTTTTATTATACCTACTTGTTATCTAATGAGACAGAGCAGTAAATGATTTTGATTTGGATGGGTGGAGAGGTAGGAAGAATCTGGGAGTTGTAGACAGAGGGAGAGCCATATTCATAATACACTGTGTGAAACAAATCAACTTTCAATAGTAAGTAAAAATAAGACTCAAAGAGATATTGTCCAAAAACTTACATAGAAGTAAATTTCTACAGACAAATCAGTTATATTTAGTAACATTTACTTATGTACACATTTATATGTGAATGCAGTGACAATTCATTGATGCAAAAGTCATGAATTTGAAGGAGAGTTGGGAGGGGGAAATGGGAGGGTTTGCAGAGATAAAAGGAAAGTAAAAAGTGCTACAATTATATGTAATGTCAAAATAAAATAGATTGATTCAAAAACTAAATTTCAAGTGAAAAAAATCAATGAAATATATCCAGATAAATCCCAAAAGTAATCAGGAAAACAGACATTGACGTTTTAGGAAAATCAATACATTTATAAAAACCATATAAAGGCAACCAATAAGAAATACCCTCTCTGAGGAGTGGGTGGGGTGGGGGTAAGTTGAGGAAGGAGCAGTAGGAGGGGAGGCAGGGGTAACTGTGGTTGGTATGTAAAATAAATAAAAATCTTAAAATAGAAAGTATACTGAACAAATTTTGACATGAGTGTGAGAAGGATAGTATTACTGTGAACATTTTAGTGATAAATGCATAATTTTGGCTACTTGAATTTGTCACAGTAGTTTCAGCTTACATACTTACATGAACTGAAACACTATGCTAGAAAATGAGAAGCATCAAACATCTACATCCTGGTGTTTCCTCTGGTTTCCCTCTCTTCTTTTGCTTCACATTTCAAAGGTATCACCAATCTGGTTTTGGGTAACATTAAGAGTATGAAATGAGAGCATAATTCAGTTATCTCACTATGGATGAATAGTATCCCAGAACAATGTTAAGAGGTTGTTTACTGTTGGTTCCTCCTCAAATGACAGTGCCTGCTTCAAACCAGAGTCAAAGCTCTAGGTCTTCTGTGGTAATAGTTTGTTCTCACACAAATGAACATTGAGCATGTGTTTTTTAAATTAAGGTTCAGCTAAGAAGTCCCTGTGGGGGAAAACTGTATTGTAAGTGCCCATATTTTCTTAAGCTGTCTTGGCAGCATGTGGCAAGAATATCATTTTTACTTGTTTTATCGGGTGGCTGTTTCTTCACTCTCTGATAGACAATTGATAGGCTTTTCTTTCTTGGTCAACATGGCTCCAAATTGGTTTGGATAATTTGAAAGTGGAATAGTACTGCTGTGTAACATTTTAAAGGTTCTAAAATTAAACCTCATAAGCCTGGATTAAAAAATAGTTTTGTTGACTATATATGCCTGAGTGATACTGTTTCCTTGGCATAAGTGCTTGTTATTGTGCTTGTACCAAGCAGCTTTGAATGTCATAGCCTGGTAATGCAACTCAAAATCATGAAGTGTAAAACTCACAGGCTGGTTATTCTTGCTCAAGTTTTCTTTAGAGATGTGTGCTATTATTGTTGTTTTATATGAAGGTTATGAGATGTTTTTCTGTGAAAAACTCCACTAGAACTTTAACAGCATTTTCTGTTAAAGACATTACTGTTTTGAAGAAAATATCCTGCAAAGTTTTCCCTGCTGTATATTTGGCAAACTACATCATAGTTTTGTCAAACAATTCTTCCTATCTACGCTACTTATCCCCAATTGGCTGTGACTCGTGGATCTAAAATCTTGATTAAAATGAGATCATTAAAATTTATAACAATATGAATTTTCTAAATTTCCTTTCAAATTATTCCTCTAAATGATAGTTCTTGCTAATGATTATTTTCTAAGAACTGAGAAAAGATTAATTTGCTCACTGAGTAATCAGGGATCATAGTGATTAATAGAAATAATAATCACCAATCATCAATTTTATTCATCACAAGTTTCTCAAGTTAGAATTCATCTTTAAATATTTCGATATGAATAAGGCAGGAGATAAAATGTGTTTAGCACTTAATGTTAACTAAGAAGCAAGTAGATTATCATCTTAAAAGGAACGGCATGCTCATCTAATTTTCAGAAAGCTGCTTTGTCCATAACAAGCATTATTAAAAAATTTTCATGTAGTAGTTTCAAAGTCACTGTAAAATGTTCTTCAAAGCCAAGCCTTTCCTATTAAACACGTATTTCTCCAGGCATGTGTCAGTATGGGCAACAAAGCAAAACATAATTATGTAGTTTCATTTCTCCATAACATTATCATAGTGTGAGACTGTGAGTATGGTGTATGGCTGAGAGTGTACATATGGATGGGCAAGAATGAAATAGACAAGCAAGACAGGAATATTACTAGTGAATTCGACCAGGCACAAAGAATGAACATTTCAGAATGAGTGGAGGGAATAGAAAACACAGAACATACCCTCCATGTTCTGTCTAGTGCAGCTGTATTGGGAGTAGCATTTGCCAATTTTCTATCTACACAAATGTCTACTAGAGAGCTTCTCCCACATATAATACACATTTAAAAACATTTTGAAATATTATAATTTTAATGATGATTTTTTTGCACTTACTTGCTCTAAAGAGAACTATCCCTGGTATAGTTTGACTTTATTGAGACAGAGGCAAGACTTCCAAAATAGGACACTGGATCCGATAAAAAAAAGGAAAACTATGAAAACCATTTGTTTAGTTTTACAAAAGCAATGTGTACTTTAAATGTAGAGTAAAGGGCTCTTCAAAGAAGGACAGTGTTAAAATGTTCAACAGCACAAACAAAATAAGACAGTTTAGAAGCTATAGGAAAGCCAGAGCTGACCCACTCTTTCTGGAGGGGAAACAGTTTTCATGTGGGCAGAGGGGGAGAAAAGGAGAACTGAATGGGGTATGGAAACGAAAGTTTGAAGGACAGTAGATATAGAACTTGGCAAGGTATAAGCTAAGGGAGAAATTTCAGAAACTGATATGGAAGTCTACAGAAACAAAATCAATCAGATTTGTTTACCAACATCAGCAGCAAGGATGGGCAAGACTATGTGATGTCATGATCTGACAGCTGCATGAGTGAGATGCTTATGAGGAAAACATCACTGTCACAATTCCAGAGACTACCACAAAACACTTGTTTGTACAAAAGCAATGTTTTTCCATGAGTTTTCACTGTGATTTTTGGTATATCTTAAGAAAATTGTCCTAAGAAGTAAAACAGTTCATTCTGGGAGACTTAGCTATGGATAAGAGAACTTCTCCAAGTAGTATTCCCTCCTCACAGGTTTCAAATATTGGAAAAGCTTGTGTGTTTCACAGTACTCTTATAGTTGTGTATAGAGTGAAAGCTTTTTGAGGAGTCCATGTACCTGGGAGGTATTAGACAACAATGAGTTTAAGTTGCTATTCTCACTCTGCGTTTTATGTGGCACAAAGTTACCCACACATTCTCTTCAGTTTAAGCAGTATAAAGCCATTTTTTGATTTTGAATTTAGATAGGCTAATCTCACTCATGCTATGGATCCCAGACATCACTATATGACTCTTCTATGCTTTGACAATTTGATAGTCAAGGGGCAGTCAGTATTAATGGAATTTATGATGCCATTAGATCTGAAAATATTACATTTGATTAACTGATTTTTGATGTAAATAAGTAAGGGCATATAACCAAAGATAAAACCATGATATAGATAGCTTTCTGTGAATGTTAGAATTTCCATCTAATTGGCATTGCATGTGTGTATGTTTATTGATACAATTATTTCTGACTGTAAGTTAAAGAGTTGTGGATTTTGTTTGAGTTTCCCATTCTTCCCACACCTAGTGAACTCAAACAATAAAAGAATTTTCATCAGGATTATTTAATCCCAGGATACTGTTGTGTAGCCCAGAACATTAATTACAGTTCTAAGGAGGGAAAGACAAGTGTCCATCTAACTATCAGGCAGGGAATATTTATCAGGATTGGTAATGAGTGAAGGTCTTACAGAATAAGGTGTTCAGACAGGAACTTAAACCTACTTTCTGACTTTGCTGTCTGACCTGCAATTTTAATTAACCTAAAATCCCAAGAATTACATGAAAACTAATATTAATCTTCTTTAACGTATTACCAAGAATGTATAACTTTGAGTAGAATAACCTACATTTTGAGATTGCTCCTGCTATACTGGGGAATAGAAATGCTATGTATGTACCTACTTAAAAATACTGCTCTCCTTACTGAATAAAATGACTTCAATTTTTTTGAAGTAATCAGGTAGCAAATTACCTCAGTACACTATAAACAAAAACTTACACAACAATTAATATGTAATTATTGGAGATGTGATAAGCAGAGAAATAAATATGAACTAGTAGAAAATATCATAATGAGACAACGTGATGCCAGAGGTGATGACTCCTTCAGAGTGCTCCATGGGGGTACTGGTTTGATTAAGTTCTTTCAGAAATTTTTGTTCGATTTTATAGAATCATCATTCCAGAGATCTCCAACAAAGCAGAGACAGATTTGTTGACTTAGTGAAACCTGAACTCCCACTCAAATTTCACATAGCTTGTACTGTTCCTAAAATTTAGGTACCTCATCTGTGATTCTGAGGAGCCTTAGCAGCTCTCCTGAAAGCGGTACTCCAAATTCTGTCATGATTTGGGATTTGGAAAGAGACAAGAAGCAAAGAACAATCTTGTTGGTCCTAAGAAAGGCTTGGATGCGAGGCCAAGTGTAACCTCCTGAGCCAGGCTAGAGTTTAGCGACCTGTCTCTCACCTGTAACCTCCACTGGGTGGGGTCCTATTACAACAGAACTGTCTTTAAAGCTTTATAGAAAACATTTTTCCTTTAAATCTTAAAAGGAATTTGGGGCTGTTGAACTTTTCCCTTCCTGCTTGAAATACAGAATTCGACAAAATACAGCAGTATGAGGAGTGGAGTGTCATCAATGTTAAGGGTATGAGACAGAGCTTTGTTCCATATAACCCAAGAATCTGTTTTTCCAATGATTAAAATGACTGGGACAATGTTAGTTTTCCTATGGTATTACCAGGATGACTCAATAGCAAGGTTTCTTATAATTCAGATAATAATAACTGAAAGTTATATATCTTATTTTACAAATATCTTAGTATAACCACAATGCATATATGTGAACCTTAATTTATATTGTTAAATACTGAGACATTTATTCACTGTTATAAGGAGCTAAGGTCAATTTCAAATTGCTGTAGCATGAAATAATAGCAAGTAAACTAAACTACTTGACAGTAACTAATTTTCTTTTAAAGCATTTCTCAACCCCACTAGAATTACAGATCAAACATTTACATTACAATTACATTACAGTAGCAAAATTACAGTTATGAAGTAGCAATGAAATAATATCATGGTTGGGGTTCACCACAACATGAGGAACTGTATTACTAAGTTGTATCATTAGGAGAGTTGAGAACATTGCTTTATTTTATTGTTCTCTCTTTACTTATTCTCCCATACAATACATCTGGACTATAGCTTCCCCTCCCATCACTACTCCCAATTTTAGGAGCAACCTCCCCACTCCACCGGACACACTACCCTTCTATTTCTCTTCAGGAAAGAGTAGGTCTACCAGGGGTATCAACCAAGCAAGGCATAACGAGCTGCTACAAGACTAGGCACAGAATCTTTTATAAACCGCTGCTTTAAAGGAAGCACTTCATCCCAGATTCCTTTGAAACATGAAAGGCAGCAATGTTTATGACATTTTGAAATTTCTTTATAAATCCAAATTTTTATTGTTTTTCTTACTTTACTCAGTTATTTGTTGATTTGGAAGGTTTTTTAAAAACAATATACTATTTCTTGAGCTCATATTTTTTAAAAAATATTTTCTTAATGAAACATATTGTGAAACATTACATGTCTGAATCACCTATCATTTCTGTTGCCAGGGCCCCTTTTTATCCTCATTGCACATGTCAGCATGTCAGTTGACTTATGCCTTGGCTGTAGTCCTCAGGAAATACTTATTTATATTTTCTCCTTCTTCCTTCCTGATGCTTTTGCTCTGGTGCTTCACTGTCACCAAAAAAATAATAAAACTTATTAATATTTCAGTATCTAATTTCTTTTTATAAAAGTTTAAATTAATGGTTTCCTGCTTTGTTCTTCAATACAACATACACTTGTATTCTTGTAAGTACAAAGATGGATATCAGTACACCTATAAACATCTCATTATCTCTTGAATATATATTGAATGAATTATGACAGTAGCTAGCATCCTCACTAATTCTTGCAGACAAAATTCTTTATATCCTTTATTCATTAGAGTGAAGTTTGTCTTAATAGGAAGTTATGAACATTCACTATCACCAAGATAGCTGAGAAATCATGTATTTGTTAATGAATTTTCTATTCTAATGACAATTTTCCAAAGGGACACTTCAATCTTTCAATAAAGAAAAACAGTTCATCTGTGAAGTCAAATTGTTCAGTCTAGTGGTAACCAAACCTTTTTGAATGATTACAGTGATCAATAGTACAATTGTGTGGCTTGAGAGAAAAGTTGACCTTGAACATGTGTTTGACAATTCATTTGGCTGTCATAAGGAAACCATGAATGCTAAGGTTGCAAGGGAAGGTGTTCTGTATTTACCTGACTGCCTTACAAAATAATAACCTTTTGAATTTTGTATTATAAGCTTATTCTTTCCTTTCTGATTATGAAACAAGAGTAAGCAGTGAGATTGTTGAGTGGAAGTCAGGGAAATTGTGACTAGGCACGTAAAAGCAGAGCATTACTCTGTCATTGAGAAAAGCATTGGGGTGAACACTTTAGGAGATGTGGCTTATGTCAGCTAACTATTTTTTCAGTTACATAAAGGATTAGAGTTTCTACATATTTTAGTCTATTCATGGAGGCTCTCCAGAACAATGCTTTCTATTCTTTTAAACTTAGATATTCTATTATTTTTTGAGAATTCCTACTAAAGCAATTAATTGCTTTCCTTGCTAATTAATCTTTCCTTATAATATGGGCTTCATACAAAATCAGGGCTTTCCCTATAGACTATTGGTAAAAACCTTTATTTTGATAGGCATTGTTTTGTTCTCTGTTTAACTATCTATCCTCCCTACTGCTTAGTATTGAGATCTCTTTATGTCATTTTGGCAGTGCTCGTTCTTATATGTGACTCTGAGAAGTAGTTTTGAAAATTACAGTCATCAGAACAAAGTTATTTAAAGTTAAAAGAACTGTATCATTCATCACAAATGAAAATTCCAGAGTTTGTCTGATTTGAGACAAAATTGGATTAAGTGAGGGGGGTGATTCTGGAGGTACTGTATTACTTTGAAAACCCGTGAATTCTTTTTCAAACAGGCATGGGCTTCTTGCTCAGAAAATTTAAAGTTCAAACTCCAACTTACCTAGTCTAATTCAGAATCAATAAAGGGTTGCATTCCTATTATACAAGTTGAATTCTTAGAATTTCCTATCATTTTCTCCAGACAGACCCAATGTGTCTAAGGCAGGACATGAATTAGCTGGTTAGGCACAGGTCACTAGGTTGCCTTGGGGATAGATATTTGAGTCACTTAAGATTCCTGACAGTCTAACCCATTCTTGTATTTGTCTATTAATTAGAAAAGTGTCTACTTGAAGTCAGCAAGAACACTAATAAAATTTCAATAATGTTCTTAGCTGAAGCTACAAGAAAGATTCAAAGTGTACTCAATACAGAAGCAGTGGCACTTCTGAAACAACAAAACTAAGTTCCTGATGTCTTTATCAAGAGCAAACACCTCATCTTACATCTGGACTGCTCTTCATTTGTTGCCTAGAACCTAGTACAATAAATATTATGCAAACTCTCATCTCCTTCATCAGCAAGTCCATGAGTATCAATACCAGCCAGAATCACAAAGATATACTTTGTTAGTCAGCAGCTAAAGCACCGGACTGGTCATTAGAGTTGATGTGTGATGGTACACTTGGATTTCTGTTATCTTCTTCAGTATGTTTTGGCTACTAACTCAAAACAATGGAAACTGGGTAATATATAACAAAGAGTAATTAATTGGCCATTTTCAGGTGGCTGAGAATTCAAGGCCAAGTTGCTGGGACTTGCCAAGGGTCTTCTTTCATCATTACTGCTTACCAGTAGATAAAAAGAAAATGAGCAAAAGGTAGCTACAACTGCCTCTTAGTTTTAATTGTTACTAATTAAATTGCTTTAATTGATGCATAAACTAATTGTATTATTAATGAGATTCTATGTGACATCTGTTTATTTTATACAGTTTTGTTCAGATTAATTATATCCAACTCCTTAAGCATGCATTGCTACTGTGAAAGTACTATTAAACATATGAGGAATAGAATTATATAAGTGGGGAAATAGTGAGTATCTTGAGGAGAAAAGAGAGGAGAAATCATGATCATAATATACTCATTAAAAGATCTATATTCATGACAGAAATAAATAATACAAACTGGAAAACACAAAATGGCAACATATTGAGAGAGTATGAAGAGACTTAGGACAATTGTGAGTTATATATCTTGGTAGTAATTTGCCTACAAAGTCCAAGTCTGAACCCTGAATAGTCTAGTGACATGTCTAACCATATGATCTATTTTTCATGTGTCCATCTGCTATGATGCCATGTATACAGGATGGACACACAAACACCTGATCTTGAATTTTCAGACTATATACTAATGAGTAACATAAAGTTTCTTATAAAGATACCCAACCTTAGGCATTTTGGTACATTAATTAAAATAGTCTAATAAAAATAATCAACATTTATCCTAATGATTCTGAAATATGAAATTATAATTGTTAAAAGGTTTTATGGACCATTTAATAGTAACAATAGAATTCTATCAATTTTATAGGAATTGCTAAGCTCATGTAATAAAGTCCATTAAAATTCACACGCCGAGATTATTTAAATCCCTACTGCTATACAAACATCTTTAGTCACAACTATGAGGCAGTGACAATATTTATAGGCCCTCAGTGTAGCCTCAAAAATTGTTATGTAAGTCTGGGAGAAAATAACACTACAAAAACAAAACTAGTTGGGAAAAACCGGCAGTTAATCCTTCTTCCTTGAGGCATTTTCTTACTTTCAATCTGCTTTTGTTCTGCCTGATGTTTGTTTGTGAGATACCAGTGACACTGTGGGGTAAGGCTTTGGTAGAGACTGACTTCAGCTTGGGTCATGGAGAATAAGTTCACATACCTGAATTCATGCCATAGAGCTGTTCAGGAGGTTTAGGAGGACAATATTCTTAGATGATGTTCTTGATATTGGTAGATGAAGGAAGGTCAGATGTGTTCTAATCATGTGTGGTGATAGATGGAGCTCATATGACCTGTCCTTAAAGAAATAAAGGAGAACGTTAACAGACTTTTCTTCTCTACATTCTGCATTTTGTTCATCATGATTCTTACTAGTTGTTTGATCTCAAACACAAAGTAAGCAAAATTGAACTGTGCACATATCTTTTGAAAAAAAGGAACAGAATGGTTGCTATAGGCATTAAGCAAACATTTTAAATATATCAGTCTTATATGGAGAATTTTTATTTAGGTCATTCAAAATTCACCTTAAAAAGAAGTTCTACTAATATTTTAATTCTTATTTTTTCTTTTTGGTTTTTCAAGACAGAGTTTCTCTGTATTGTTTTGGAGGCTGTCCTGGAACTTGCTCGGTAGACCAGGCTGGTCTCGAACTCACACAAATCCGCCTGCCTCTGCAAGATTAATTAAAATTAGAAGGAAGTGCTCATAACAGAATCTTGAGTAGACAATCATAACCCACATATTATATTCTGTGTGAATTCCTGCCAGTATAAATATTACATTTAGAAAAAAAGATTTTTTTTACTTTTCAGATAGAAATGAGGATATTTAATGGTTATCTAATAACTGAATTTATTGAACATAATTCTCTTTATTATTTTTTGTTTAGAAACAATTGTATTTTACATATCAACCCCAATTTTCTCTCCCTCCCATGACCACCACCAACACCCTTATCCCACTCCCTATCAACTCCCCAGGGAGGATAAAATCTTCCATGGGGGACCATCAAAGTCTATCGTATAATTTGGGGAAGGACCTAGGCCCTCTCCCATATATCTAGGCTGAGTGTGTATCGCTCCATGGTGAATGGGCTCCCAGGGATTAATACTGGTTCCACTGTTAGAGGTCCCATAGACTAAGGCCTCCTAACAGACACAACATTCAGAAGGCTTGGTTCAGTCCAATGCTGGTTCCCCAGTTTTATGACTGGAGTCTGTGTGCTCCTACTTGTTCAGGCCAGCTGTTTCTGTGGGTTTCTCTAGCAGGGTCTTTGCCCCTTTGCTTGTCCCTGCTCCCTCTCTACAACTGGATTCAGGGATTTCTGCTCAGTGCTTATCGGTGGATGTCTGCTTGTGCTTCCATGAGCTACTGGATGAAGACTCTGGGATGGCATTTGAGTTAGTCATCAATCTCATTATAGGGGAAGGACATTTAAGGTAGCCTCTTCACTAGTGATAAGATTCTTAGTTGAGGTCATTCTTGGAGATGTCTGGACATTTCCCGAGTGCCAGTTTTCCTCAGGAAAAGGGGAATCAATCTACCACAAGACCCAGTAATTCCACTCTTAGGCATATACCCAAAAGAGGCAAATTCATACAACAAGGGCATCTGCTCCACTATGTTCATAGCAACATTATTTGTAATAGCCAGAAACTAGAAGCAACCTAAATGTCCCTCAACTGAAGAGTGGATAGAGATAATGTGGTACATTTACAAATGGAGTATTACTCAGCAGAAAAAAATAATAGAATATTGAAATTTCCAGGTAAATGGATAGCACTGGAAGAAACCATCCTAAGTGAGGTAACCCAGTCACAAAAAGACAAACATGGTATGTACTCACTCATATATGGATTTTAGACATGGATCAGGATAGTGCCAGTCTGCACTTCCACTGACAGAGAGTCTAGGAAACTGGAAAGTACCTAAGAATTATGCATAGTACCAAGAGAAGAGGAATGAGGCAAGATCCTCTGAACAGATGGGGAACACAGCGACGGTTGGGGGGAGTAGGAGCTGGGATGGGGAGAAGAGGAAGAGAGAGTAGGTCATGGCAGAACAGGAAGGTTGAGTGGGGGGATAGAATAGGGGGAAGAGGGAATCATAGGTTAGAAGATAGATCTGGCACCAGTGTGACCTCTAGTTATCTAAAGGGATGATACCAATTGGCAAGCTAAGCAATAGTGAAGAGACCACCTCGAATGCCCATTCCTGATAATGAACTTGATGTCTATAACCATCCTGGAGCCTTCATCCAGTGACTGATGGAAGCAGAAACAAACACCCACAGTTAAACACTGAACTGACCCCAAGGAACCCAGTGACAGAGAGAGAGGAGCGATGAGCAAATTGGCAAAGAATGGGATGACATCGTGTGTCCATAACACAAAGAGGGATGCTCTCTCAGCCTGGACTCTTAGGGGAGTGCCTAGACCCTACCCTGAGTGAAATGACAGACTCTAGATATCCCCTATGTGGAAGGAATTGGCAATAGGTTGGGAGGCTGGGGAGATGGTGGGGGTGTGGGAGGAGGGGAGGGAGAGTGAACTGTGATTGACATGTAAAACAAGCTATTTAAAATTGAAATAATAATATGAAATAAAAAATAAAATAAATTAAAATTCTAAATGTGTCTTAATCGATGTCATATAACTGGATGGTACAAACTAAGACTGGGCATAACTGAGTTAGACCTGATTTTATTAAATTATATAGTATCACATTTTGAAATAAGAGAATTTATTGTTCAAATAAATAAAAAATCTGGAATAAAATTTGCCAAATTTGAGATGAAATCGGTGATAACTCTCAATTTGTGCAAACTATGGAAATTTGATTGCCCATTGTCTTTTATCTCAGTATTTTTATGAGGAAAACAGAATAAGAAAGCAGTAACTATGGCACTCTTGTTTTTTCTGTTGGCATGGATGGGCTGTGTTGTAGATGAAGCATGTTTTTATTCATAATATATTGTCTAAGTAGCCATTTTGCAAATTATATTGACATCATTGAATAGGTATGGTTACATGTTTGATGTCACAAATATTTCAGTAATTGATTCTATTGCAAAACACGATGAATTGCATCATTTTCAAAGCTTTACTGAAATGTAAATCTGTCCTTAATTTTCAGGAAAATCAATATGAACACAGGAAACCAAAATTGTTTATTAGGTGCTAAGTTATGTATCAATAGAATCGATACTGTAATAGAAAGCAAGATCCTCATTCTGACAAAGTTCAAGGAAACAGAAGTTACATAAACACGCACCACAAACACACATGCACACACTGACACCCACAGAGTATCATAATACTGAATTATGTTCTGTTCTGTATTACTAACTTATATGTGAAAGAAAAAATTGAGTGAAAATTGCTGCAAAATCATGTATGTCAGATCTTACTGAACTTGTCTATTACTATTATTATTAAACAAAGTGGCTGCACCCAACTGAAGAGCATTCTACAAAATAATGTTTGATCTTAACAGTGCTATCAATCCTTTTATGCTTTGTTGAAGATTTATTGCTTTGGGATCATCAGTAAAGTGGAATATGCTAGATGATTTGAGCACGTCAGAAAGGTACTATTTCCTTAATAACTGTGACTGTAGTATTTAAAATGCAGGGAGAAATTGTAGGAGTTGTGAGTAGAATTGATTTAACATAGAGGACATTTAAAAGGGATAATTTTAAGGTTTACTCATTAATAATAATTGGAAATAGTAAAGTGACAATGAAGCAAGAAAGGAAGAAATTTCACATTCAGTTTAGTTCTATTTACACAAAAGTATTTATGAGAGCTATACTGTAACCAATAAGCTTGTGAAACTAATTTAACTATAAATGTATTATTCAAAACTTGATTTTTCTTTACAGCTGTCCTAAAGGATATATCTTTATTTTTTAAGTGAATTTAATGAAGTTAAGGAATGTTAAAATAAAATTTCAAGATGTCCACTTTAAATTTCTTGTTTAACAGTGAAATTAATATTATTGAAAAGCAATATGGCAATGTCACCACATCATTGAAAAGTTATTTCCAAAATTTCACTTCCCACTGCACTAAGTAATATCCCGATGAAAGCAGTCGGCATGAGTCACCATGTGTTCTTTGAGATCTGGACCTAGGCCATTTTCTGTACCCTAGTTGTGCAAGAAAAATCCACTAGGAGAATGTAGTATGTGAATAAAGGTATGAAATACCCCAACTAAAGAAGTGAGTAAATGAAAAGACTTAATAGCCTTTGTGAGAGACATGTGTCAGTAACACTTTTCATTTAAGGCAGGAGTGTGCTTAGAAAACCTATAGTCAACTGTAGGTACAGACTCTAACCTTTCTACAATACCTTCTTGTATCCACAAGTTTTTCGCACAGTGCTTTGAGGTCCTCCCATCAAAATAGTTTCTTACACACGGTTTGAATATGAGGTGCCTCTGTAAATTGAGTTACCAACTAAAAGGAGAATAACACTGGGATAGTCAGATCAAAATTTTTACTCCGTAATATCAAGGAGTTGTCAGGAAGATAAGCATCTAATCATCTAGAAGTCTCTACAGAGATGAACCTGTAAGCATGCACATGGGGGTATCTGTTGACTGCATTATTTGACATGAGAAGGTCTTTTTACTGACACCAGTCTCTAGGCAGGGCATCCCAGACTAGGTAGGAGCGGAAAGAGTCAGTTGAGCATCAGCATGCTGGCATCTGCTGACAGTGGACACATGTGACTCTGCTTCCAGCCTCTAGCACCATGTATTTCCTGTGATGATGGGTGACAACCTGAGCTGTGATTCAGAGTGGAGACTCTCTTAAGTTGTTTTTGATGGTGTGTTTATCACAGCAATAGGAAAACACAAAAAAGGAAAACAGCTCAGACACCTTGCTCAGGTGTTCTGAGCCTAGACACATGGAAGCCTTGCTTGTTTGCTACCTCTACTTCTGCCTGTACCTGGTGAACTAATTCAGTCAACTAAACAAAGACTATTTGGAGGCTTCTAAGACAGAGTCAGGGCCGCATGTACATGCAGGAAGATACATGTTCAAGTAGAGTGGTGTGAGAAAAACAGCAGAACACAGTAAAAGTTATGAAAAGTAATGCCTGCTGGTCAAAACTTCAAAAATTAATATTTCTTTTTATTGCTCTTGAGAAATATGAGGAAGGGATTTTTCAATGTAACATATAACTTTATCAAAAAATTTATTTCTCATTTCTTCATTATTATAATGTGAGCACTGTAATTGAAAGGAAATGAGGGTTGATAACTGAATGAAACTTGGTAAGGATTATTGCATCCTTCCTTGGGGAACAAATTTTAATCAGAGGAGGTTTGCATAGGGTTCCTAGGCAACATGAGAGTACTCTTTAGTAACTCTAGAATAGTCTTGGCTGTTGAGGAAAAATTCTGGAGTGGAATGAATAACATGATTTTAATTAGCCATACAATGAAGTTATAACCTTATAGGTTATAATAGGGATAAATGAAAAAATAATTTATCTTCTGTAGCAAAGTAGAGAATCTATCTTTAATGAGAGAAGTCAAGTAGATTACTACTAATGTTAATATAGTTAGGAATGATTTAAAAAATAATGATACAGAGCAGACCAACCAGGTCACAGGTTGAATATTTTCAGAAATCCTTAAGCAAATATTGAGAATCAAATTCACACTTAATTCTCTACGGCTTTTCTTTGATACAGGGCTTCACTTTGTACATCACACTAGCTTCAATTTGTATCTTTAATTCGTTTTTCCCAAATGCTGGAGTTAACAGTATGCCCAACTATTTTTTTTGTTGACTTGTTTTTTATATTCTTCAATTAATTATCTTAAAAAGAAAATGAAACTGCAAATCAATTATGTCAATTAACACTCCAACCTTTTTACGAGCAATGAAAAGCTAGAATGGCAGTCATTGAAGTTCATCTTGCTGAAAATATATCTACAAGTTTGGAACTATAACTTTTTCCTATAACAAACAGACGAAGATGGTATGTACTCACTCATATACAGATTTTGAACATGGATCAGGGGAATGCAAGCCTAAATTCCACTGTAAGAGAGCCTGGGAAACAGAACCTTCATTCAGTGGCTGATGGATGCAGAGACAGACACACAGCTAAACACTTAACTGAACTCCTGGAATCCAGTGACAGAGAGTAAGGAGTAATGAACAAAGGGGTCAAGACTGGGCTGGTGAAATCCACAGAAACAGATGACCTGAACAAGGGGGGAGCTCTTGAACCCCAAAATGATGGCTGGGAGGACAACATGGGACTGATCCAGACCCTCTGAATATGGGTATCAGTGAGGTGGCCTAGGAAATCTATGGGGCCTTGGGTAGTAGATCAGTATTTATCGCTGGCATACAAATGGACTTTGGTTGTTCATCCCACAATGAAGTATGCTTTCTCAGCCTTGACTCTTGTGGGAGGGCCTAGGCCCTGTCCTGAATGAAATGACAGACTATGGATACGCCCCATGGAGGGCCTCACCCTCCCTGGGAAATGGAGTGGGGATTGAGTGGGGGGGCTGGAGGGACTGGTGGGGGGGACATAGGAGAATGGGAGTGAGAGGGAGCTGGGAATGACATGTGAAGCAAGCTTGTTTCTAATTTAAATACAAAACACCCAGAAAGCTTTTACTCATACAAGTGTCACACTATTATTCATGTTCTTACTTGTATAATTTTTTATTTGCCTATTGGATTAGAGTATGAAATCCTAAAATGAGGGTACTTTAATCCATGTTTACTCTCAGAATATTTCTTATTAATAATTAAAAATAGTTTAAAGTTCATCCTTTAACTTTAGGCCAGGAATCAGACTAAATAGCATTAAGGAAAGTTGTATAGGATTTTATGTATATAACTAACTTTGATGATATCATTTTCATTGAAATATGATGAAATATGCTTTTTAAGATTAAATTATAAGTCATTTAAAACTGCATTTTCCTGATCATCTACTGTTTCAACTGAGAAATATTTGCTGATTTTAATACTAATTGTTTTCTCATTAGGAATGTCAAAAATGCCCCCACATTCTTTTTCATCAAAAATTTCAACTCCCACTGCATTTCCTTGAGAGAAATATAATACTGTACAATATTCCCACCATGACAAGGTGTAGAAAGACTCCCTTGATCAGGCATCTATTGGGGTATCATTTTGATAATCATTTTCTGTTTACAATCACTGAAAAACCATCATGAGTGAAATGTAAAGTCAGTTTCATTTTGGGAAAGGGTTCTTAATGAATACTTGTAAGTAGTGTGGAAAACAGTAATTGTCCTTGTACAGTTTATATTTAGGCCCTCATTTGGTGAGTCTCTATGGGCATAGCTTCAGTTATCTCTAGGCGATATAATCTCACAGCAAAGCAATCTGATCCTCTGACTCTAAGGATTTTCCCACCATCACTTTTGCAATTACCCTTGATTATATTATAAATGTTAGTATTTAGTACTTATACCCATATAAGTATAGACGAATCTTTATAGTACCTGGACACCATTAAATAAAGCACAACAAATCAAAATGCAAAAGCATCAACAGCACAGTTTCTGCAACTATAGTTCTGAATGTCCCAATGTCCATTCAGGAGATGCATTCACTAGCACTTTGAGTTAAGTTTGGTCTATTGCAGGCTGCTTACGGATGGGCAGCTATCCATGCAGTACAGTGCAGACCTTGTTTTCACAAGTGGTCCCAGACTTTGTGGGGAGAGGCTGGATATATCGAGGGTGCTTGTTTTCCTGATAAATACCCTTCAACTGAGAAGAATACTTGGGAAACCATAGTCTATGAGGAGAATGTATTTTCTAAGTCCTAGTAAACAGACATGGAAAGTGGCATCTTGTGTTGGTATAACTATAAAAAACGCACCTTGACTAAAACAATGGAGTGCACATTTGGATTTCTGTGCCACATTCCAACCTGGAACCTTTATGTCTAGTTGTCACAAACTTGTCAGACAGATGATATAAGATGCTGTTACTGTGGAGATTAGTTCCAGGACTTTATGTTTTGATGCTACCACAGACCAAAGGAGAGACTGGTATTTCATAACATGTCTTGAAACACTTTTCATCACTATTTATACACAAAACTGGCCAGACTAAGGAGTCATTTGGAGTCTTTAACAACCATTTTATAGAATTAAAAATTGAGATATTTGATTTTGTGGCCATGTTTCTAGAAGCAACAGTAACAGTGACTCTTGAACTGTAAAGTATTGAGGTGACTTTAGTAATTGTATCAGAGAAAAATGAATTCTTTTGTTCAGATTTTAACAGTTTAAATTATGTTTAACTCTGGGTGGATTCAATGGACATTACAAATACAAGACAGAAAAATAAAACATTAGCCATAACCACTGTCATATTTTTTCCAAAAAATTCCCTGAGGAAAGAAAAGAAAAGCTGAATGGGGACTCTAGAGTAGTTATAGTACAAGCATACTTGTGTTCGCTGACACAGTTATCATGAGCTTCACTTACGGTGAGAGTTCACATGCTACAATCTAGATCATTAATATCATTAATATAGGAAATCTGGAAAATCAGCAGGTTGGCAAGAAAACAAATGCTGAAGTCATTGTGATCAACAAGCAGTGTGCTTCTCTCAGAATAGGTCTACACTGCATTATTTTGAGCCAAAGATGGGTGACAGACTAAGTGAAACACCTTTACCAATATGTTAGAGAATGATAATGAAAAGCTTCTGGAGGCATAGGAAATGCCACACAATGTTAACACTGAATATGCCCATTTAATTATTTTGTCATGAACTTTGAAATATCTATTTACCTGAGTTTTGAAAGAAACTAATAAAGAATAATTGTAAGAATTTTGAAAAATGAAACAATTTACTCCGCCCCTGATATAGGTAGGAGTCCTCCAATATTGCTTGTGAAGCTCTGAGCCCTGCACTGAGAAGCATAGACATCTTAAGTTTTCCTACTGGATCATAAGAAACAATGAAACCTTGAAAGTTTACTTACAAATCCCATATTAAAGAAAATTCTAATCCCTCATGGAAGACCTTACCCTCCCTGGGAAGCAGAGAACAGACAGAGAGGGATGGGGTTTGGGAGGATTGGGGGATTGGGGGAGGAGAGGAGGGAGAGGGAGCTGAGAGTAATATGTGTAAAAAGTTAAATAAAAAAAGAAAAAATAATATTCTATATTTCAGTTGTGTGAAAACAAAAAATAGACTTTGTAAGTGCAAATTTTGTAGTGATGTCTGTTTTACTTTAAATGTTTGCTCTCACATTGTTTTATTACATTTCTTTTAATCTTCACTTTATTCATCTGTTACTTTGTATTTTAATTTTCTTTTGATTGAAAATAAATTCTTCCCTCATATTATACAACTGTATGATATTTTCCCATTTCTCCATTCCTCCCAACTCCCTACCACCTCCCCACTCCGCCAGGCTACACAAAGTACAAGCCTCCAAGAGATGACAGCTAAGCCAGACAAAACAAGATACAATAAAACAAGGTTAAAAAAACCCTCATATTAAGGTTGTACAAGGCAACCCAATAATAGGAAATGATTCCCAAGAGCAGGGCAAAGAGTGAAAGATATATCTGCTCCTGCTGTTAAGGGTCTAGCAAAACATCAATCTAACATCCATAACATATCAAAAGTGTGGTGCAGACCCATACAGGTCTCTTACATTCTGCTTCTGTCTCTTTGCATCCATGTTTGTCCCACTTAGTTGATTTAATTCATCATGTTCTGCTAGTGTCTTCCATCCCCTCTGACTCCTACAGACTTCATTACACCTAAACCAAAATCACAAACAAACTAACAGTTGTCTTAGAGTAGGAACAGAGCATCTATCTATCTTTAAGGAAAGATCAGGCCAGCATTGTGGCTGGAGAGAGACAAGCACAGTGGGAATTCCGTTACTGTCAGCCTGGCCTCATAAAAATCAGAAGACCTCAGTCTTACTTGAGGCACTTTGTAACACCATGTAAATAATAACAGAGTACAGCTAGAGGGACCGCAATTCAAATTTCTCTCAGAAGAAGTACAAAGAGAAGATGAAAGGCCAAGTGGAGTTAGAGTCTGAGAAAAAGTCTTGAGAGATTGCGTTTACTCAAAGTAAATGCCAAAGTATAACTGGAGGAATTTAAAGTTTCTAAAATCTAGGACAACCATGGCTACATTGAACTATGAGACCAGGGGAAAAAAAAGGTTGCATAAACACAAACACCAAGTAGAAAGCCTTTAAACAGTCAAATAGTCAATGAATTATAAGACACCTAGAAAGAGACCAAACTGATATGCAAAGAGAAAGACTCCACATATACACCCAGATAATGCACAGGGAAACTATTCATTCTCATGAATCTGTCATAAAAGACCAGAGCCTATAATAGTCACTGAAAAATTAATTTGGGATTGAAATTATGTGAGGTTATTGAACAATGCTATATGATGCGATTAACTGACCACATGTAATTAGCAGTCCTTGATTAAATATTGACACAATGATAAGCAGACATAGATATAAACTATGTTGAAATTAATCAAAACAACATGTGAGTATTGTACTATCATTATGTGTATTTTTCCTGCAGGTTAGCTTTTTTTAAAAATAATAAAAGCCACTCTGCCTTCTGCCCTGGTCATCTAGCTCTAAGTGTTCTGGTATCATTCAGTATCAAGGACAAAGATCAAAACCACTGAATGAACAGAGATACGTGTGATTTAATAACATTTAATACAATTTGTTACAGGAATTCTGCACTAATGAAGAAAAATGATATTTTTGCACATTCTCTACTCATGATGCCCAGAAATACAAGCAAAAAAATTTGGAGAGTTTTTCACATTTAAGTATCTCAAGACATTCAAAATTCTCATAGGAAAAGCACACACTTGCTTTTTGGATTTAAGTCTAAATATCATTAGTAACTTTAGTATTTTGTTTTTTAAATTTTCAGTGAAATTAGATAATCATCAGACATACAATCTGAATATAATATCCAAAATTTTTCTGTATAAAAATCTTTAGAAAATTGACTCAACTGAAGTAGAACAAATAGGCACTATTGCGTAAGCTCAGATTCAAACTAAGAGAAAATATTTCCAATAGAATTTATGAATAAAAAAGGACTTTAAAGATATTTATGAAAATGTATCTTGTGTAAATATAAGTTGGTATTTCAGAAGAACCCAGATACTGTTATCTACATTTATTGGAAACAAACAAAATCCATAAGTGAAGAGTAAAAAAAATGGAAAATGTTGAGTAGGAGGCGAAAAAAGAGCTGCTGGAGTGAACATGAGAGCATTATGGGAAGAGGAAAATAGATATTTGTCTCTGAAATATTCTTCTACAAAGTTTCTTAGTATAATTACACCACCCAGATAGTGACTAGTTTCTGGAAAAATACTAATTTTCAAAGTAACCTCACATTAACATATGACACAGCCCCAAGAAATTTTATTAGATTCCACTGATTACACATAAAGTCTAATAGAGTTCAACCTCTCACATACAGTTTTGTACATAATAAACACATTCCAACATCATTTTATTCTTTAATATACTCATTCACTCATTCATTTTTGTTATTTATTTAACATTCCAACCATATTTTCCCTCCTTTCTCTCCTTACAGTCCCTCACTCCACCTGTTTTTGTCTTTTATTCTCTTATTAAGATTTATTTTTATCTGCATAAGGGTTATTTTTTCTGGTGATGAATTTTCATGCAGTTAAAGATCTCTGATTTCAATTTATCAGATATACATTAAGATATTTCAAAATATGAGTAAAATTGACAATGGTGTTGGAGTACTGAAACAATAAATTTCCTTTAATATATTGAAAATATATTATCATCTCCCCATACTGGTACCTGAGCTAGTTTGTTGGAGACCATTCCCTATGGTGAGATGCCATGTTCAGCCTTAAAGCATGGGAGAGGGTCTTATCACTACCCCAACCTATTGTGCCAAACTTTATTGACTCCTCATGGGAGGACATTCCCATGAGGAAAAATGGACTGGGGGTGGGCTGGAGGGAGGCAAGAGGAGGTGAGAGGAGGGGTGGAAGGGAGAGCTGTGGAATGCAAAATGAAATTTAATAGAATAAATTATATTAAAAGAAAAATGATGACATAGGATATAATTTGTGCTTATAAATATTCATCCTGAGAAATCATTGTAATTTATTTCCATTCTTTGAATATCATCTTTTTAATGATACTTGTATCGACACTGTAAACATTCATTTCAGAAGTATTTTTTTCCATTCACAAGCAACTGATTTTGGTTGTATTTTCATTTGTGCCAACATACTGACAACACTTTATAAACACATGAGTTCTACCTACAGCTTTTAATAAGGAATGATTGTGTTCCTTGCAGACCTCTCAGTACATCAGTACACAGGGTTGTGTTTGGCACACCAAGCTGTTAAATTTTCCTATCATTTATGTGTTTTTCTAAAGTACTGCCTGTGGCTTTACTGTTCATTATTAAAAAGAAGGCACTTTCAGAATTTCAATTGGTTTCTTCTGCCTGAATACCAATTAAAACTTGTTCAAGCCTGTTTCTAAAATAGTGGAAACACAATCCTATTTATCACTTTGTTTATAACAAAATGACTTGCTTCTAATAAGTTTCTGTTTTCATAAACTATTTATTAGAATATTTCTCCTTTCTGGATAATTATTCCTGGTTAGAAGATAAACTCAGGCAGTACTTAGAACTTATCTGCTAAGTCAAAAATCTCAACACCAAGTTTTCTCTTTGTCTTGAATAATAGTAGGAAGTGGTGACTCATGAATTTGGGTCTGATATCTTTGGGACATACATGAGCACATCACTCTGTTGATAAAAGAAAATGGAGGAAAAGGCTTTGATAAGGAATTTATAAGAAGTCAACTGTTTTTCTTTTTTCTTCTCTCATTTTTTCTTTTTTTGTTTTTTTGAGACAGGGTTTCTCTGTGAACTTTGGAGTCTATCCTGGAACTCTCTCTGTAGACCAGGATAATCTCAAACTCACAGAGATCTGCCTGCTGAGATTAAAGATGTGCCACCAGCAACTTACAAGAAGTTATTTTCAAATTCTGAAATTTTTAAAATGATAAAACATTAATAAAATAATTTTAGAAATATTATCCCTTCCTTAATTTAAATATGGATAGGTATCTCTCTTATCATAAGAGAACAACTGAAATAATTTCTGAGTATTGAGCATATTCGTTATTTTAGTATTAAATTAAAATTATCCATCATGTACAGAGCTGGTTATAAGATACAGAACAGTGGGGAGATCCAGCATTTAGTTGAGATCTGCATCACAACTAGCTCAATAGGTATGCACATACAGCTAAGATACAAAGTGACACATACTATGTGTGGAGATGAGAAGATGCCATGGATGCTTGTGACCCATATTCAATGTTGTAGTAATTAATTAATATATTCAGTTTTGGAATTAGTTAATTTGTTAATTTACATTTTTAGGAAAATGAGAGGGGCTGGAGAAAGAGAGAGAAAAACATAGGGAAGAAAGAAGACTAAAGAAATAAAGCAAAAAATAAGTTTGAAAGGAATAAAACAATATTACATATGCTAAATGATGCTAAAATTTATGACAAGGACAATATAATAGAAAAATTGGTGCTAGTAAAATTTGAATGTAGCTAAAGAATCCAAAGTGATATGGGCTAAAGAGAAAAATGATTGTTGAGAAAACGTGGACCATGCACATTAAAGGTCATTTGTATCATCAACTTGAGGACACTATCAAGGGACAGAAGGCAAAGGAAAACTCACAATAAATTAAGTGCTATTGAAGATATAAGATGATAGAATAATAGTTTGTGATTGGGGATTGTTCTAACAGTAACCTAAGTGAACTAAGTAAGACTTTCGAAAAAATATTAGGAACAGTAAAATAACACAAAAACAAAACCTGCTCAGGAACTATTTAGATCCATCTAAAGATAGATAATAGCTAATATAACTAATATTTTAATTGCCTGTTAATATCTATAATCATTATGATCACTTCAGTGTTTGATTGCAAATATAGTCATATTCCCTTAAAATGATGTGGGCTGGACTATGGTGTCTCAGAAAACAATTTTATAACTCAAAATAAGCACCAAGGTCTAAACAACCCTGCCAGTGACCAGTAATAACCTGGTGGACATACAACAAATATGTGAACACATGACAATCACAACTTTTTAGTTCTAACAGCTAACAATTTCACAATAATTCACAATGACTTAATGAATACTCTTTGCTGTGAATTCTATTATTTATTACTACTTACTAAAACAGTATAATAATGTATAATTAACTTCAGAGTATGTATTCATGGACAGTGTAAGTAATTTTGTTTTTATGGCCCCTCCTTTAAAACACACAAAAATTTTAAGAATTTGAAGGAAAAATATATGAATTGATAGCCATTATCTTTTGAAAAATAATTTGTTGTTGCTATACTTAGTTTCTGCAGCTCCAAGTATATTTTAATGCATTAAAAGTTCTCTTGGGATATGCAAATTGCATTAGTTAAACTCCGTTCATCGCTGATAACAGAGTTTGATTCTGCCTTTCTAAAACACTTGGGGCATTTGCCTATAGCAATCTGGATATGCAGTACAAAGTGGGCACTAAATAATTGGTCTAGGAATCAGTTCTGACATTTGTCCCATTTGTCATTTCCTTTTGTGCACTATAGGCTTACCTTATACAAGCAAATTACTTTCTGTAGTGCTAGCTACTATTAAGTCACTGTGCCAAAAATACCTGACATCGAAATTCAAGGTAAGAAAGACTCATGTTGGCTCATAGCTTCCAAGGACTCACTCCTGGGTTTTTAGCCCCATGCAGTTAGGTAGAATAGAGTTAGGTAGATTTTCATGGCAATGTCAGCAAGTGATAGAGGTAAATCTTCACTTTGCAGTGGGCCTGAAACAGAAAATATGAAAGAATAGGATCAATACCAAGATCCTGCCTTATTTCTGACTCCTTCCACTAGGCTCCAGCATCTAAACTTTTTAATTTCTTTAATTGTTATCAACAGAAGTCAGTTCTTGGTACCCACATTAGCAAGTTTGAGATTTTGAAAACTTTAAGAAATGGAGCTTAGTGAAAAGTTGTTAGGCATCTGATGATGCTGTCTCCATAAGAGATGCATGTAGTTATTTGGCAACTATATTGAGTTTACTCAAGATTAAGTTGCTCTATAAACAAGTATGGTCCCAAATCCCGGTGGCTTCCTACCTTGCTGTGTGATCTTCTCTACATGTGCTGGTACCCTTTACATTTTGTCAGCATATTATGGTAAGCTCGAGGGCCTCACTAGGACATTCACAGAACATCCTTGGCTATCTAAGCTTTAAGCAACAGTAGATATATTTCCTTTATAAAGCATTTAGTTCCAAATAGTTTGGCAAAACATTACATACTCTAATTTTGTAACATGGAAATTTTATTTTTTCTTATCAGAAACAAAACTACCTATGTACTACTTTTTTCTATTAGCTGATGAACAAAAGCAGCTATAGCACGCTTGTCATTTCATCCCTGAGATGGAGATTGGAAAGCACAAAGTTCTTTGCACTTCCAATGCAAGACCATTTACCACAGTCTGTAAGCTCTACTATAGATGTTACATTAGCTAAAATTGTTCAGACCTTTATGCTAAGGAAGCAGAATTCTAGCTTGCTTCAACGCAACCCTCATTCAAACACTTGTGATTTTGTTGCCCTGCTTATCTCACTTACAGCACAGTAGGATACAAGGGTTTGGTAATAACTGAAATATATTTGGGGAATATAATCTGCACGCTCTTGAATAGAGCATCTAAAATGTAAAATATTCTGGTGAGCCACAATTTTCCTCTACTTAGAAAGCTTATTTAAATAAACATTTAGGAAAGAAGAGTTTCATTGAACTTTTCATTATACTAACATGACTTGTTTTGATATCTCAATATATAATTTAAAGATGCAGTAAGGATTGATCTCCTAGAGAATGGCACAAATTACATTGTTGTATAATGCATTATATACAAATGAACTAGGGTTTAAAAATTATGTCCCCTCATTCAATGAATTCTTACATCAATTAATTTTTTCTGAAAAAAATCATCTATACAAAGGAACTGCATGGACTTTTTCAAAACCAAAGATGATATTAGAAAAATTCATGAACATAAATTAATACTTTCTAAATGTATATCAAAACAGATGAAATGTTAATAATTACTTATTTATAAAGACATTTATAATATTGAATTGTTAAAGAAAACTGGGCTGCATAAGCAAGGACTGTGTTCAATTTCAATTTGGTTGTTAATATCATTTTTGTGATGATAAAATATTCAATTAAATATATGAAAGTTAAAGGAATATTTTGCTGCTTTTGAGTTTTTCAGGTAAAACCAAAAGAGTTTGCAGGAACCTAAGCTATTATGATTATTTTTAAATAATCTGAAGTGTCCACCGAGAAAATTACTTTTGATACACTTTTCAGTAATTTGGGGTTTTTCTAGTTTCACAATAATAACATTAAACACAACAAATCACTTCTTCTTTTGCAATTATGCCACAAAGAAAATATTTGTGTAAAGTTATGTAGAATCTGAGAATTGACTTATTATATAAATAATGCTTAATAATAAATTATTTTAGCCTGCTAGAAATTTGAGACATATGCATATATTCTTTTAAATGTAGACACATTTGTTCATGAATAAGTTTCAATTCAATATAAAGTATATTTTCCCTTAAAACTATGCTATATCATTAGACCTGACAAGTAACCTGTTTTGGTAAGATATTGCAGTGAAAGAAGCCAGAGGAACATAATTTGATTACTTCATTTACTAGAGTCATGTGTTTGCTGATCAATCAACAATTCTTTCTCTATATGATGCTCATTCTATTCTTGTGAAAACTTTACTGTATACTCAGAAGGCATGTCCAATGCATTTCCCACTTTGATTTGAAATTTTCTTTATCCTGTCTTTTTTATTTAATGACTAATTGCTCTAAAGCATATTAGCACTAAAATCTTTGAGCAAAGAACAAATGGTAAATAAATAGCATTCAGGAATTGTTTCATTGTCATGAGTAAAATATATTTGCCAATTAAAGTCCAGGAGAGTGTGAAATTTTCTATTTGGTAATTAATATTCATGTATATTTTCTATCATTAAGAACATTTGAATTTTTGAGATCATTTTCAGAGAAACATAGCATAGGGTCTCCCTGAAGTCAACACTTAACTTGTGAAATTCTTGCAATAGTGATCAACATGCAACTGTTTAAAGGTAAAAGGGATATACATGTAGAAACACACTCACACACACACAAACACATATATAGTTATAATATAATTATGCTTACATGTATATATTTATAATGTCAGAGATGATTATAAATATACATATACTTATCTATTAAAATAGATATTCCTGATATATATATGTATATATATATATACATATATATATATATATATACAAAACTCATTTTTGTAACGTCAAAATTGACAGAAGATGAGGAGAAAGGTGAATCTAGGTTGTCAACTTGCCTGGATTATGAGATATCTAGGATGGTGTAATATATCTGTTTGTCTGAGTGGTTCTTTTCACAGAGAATTGCCATATGGGTCCATGAGAAGAAATGCACAAATTCAATAGGTACCTTTAAATATGTGGATTATTAAAATGAGGAAGGATGGTAATAGCAAGACGGCTTAGAAAGCCTGCAAAGACCTTATTTTCTCGGTTAGGGTTAGAAATCTCTGGCTTCAGGATGTCTGTCCTCAAACCCAAATATGTGAGACTTTCAGTGCAAACACAATAGTAATGACTCTCCAGGATACTATAAGGTGTTCAGCAACAGGCTGGGAATACTGAAGTCCCAGTTTCTGAATTGGAACCAGGATCTCTGTCTCACCTTTGTTCACAAGTCATTGTTGTATCACCCAATACTTTTATAGATACCAGTTAAGTAAATTCCGTTCTTCTTTTTATTTTTAAATTTAAATTTAAATTAGAAACAAGGTTGCTTCACATGTCAATCCCAGGTCCCTCTCCCTTTCCCTCCCCTCTTCCCATGCCCTCCCATCAGCTACCCAATACTTCCTCCTTTCCCCAGGGAGGGTGCGGCCCTCCATGGGAGTGTCCACAGTCTGTCATTCATTCAGGCCAGGGCCTAGACCCTCTCCCAAGAGTCCAGGGTGAGATTGCATCTTTCATTGTGGGATGGGCAACCAAAATCCATTTAAAATTATTTATTTTTATTTTCATTATTTATATGCATTCGTGTTTTGCCTCTATCTACATCTACATCTGTATGGGGGTGTTAGATCCCCTAGAACTGGAATTACAGATAGCTTTGGGACTCGAACCCTGGTCCTCTGGAAGAGCAGTCAATGCTCTTAACTGCCGAGCTATCTGTCTAGTCCCGAATCAAGGCTTCTTAAACATTTGTGCATGTGAGAACTCAACTCCCAAGAAATTCTAGGTATGTACATAAAATATACATACACAGAGCAAATAATTATTGACAACAATCTACAAAGAAATTTATTTTTAAAAGTTCTTTAATATCCATATACTTTTACTATTTATTAAAAATGAAAGAACTAGCATATTAATATGATGGGTATTCTTATATTTACATCAAATAGAAGTTATAGCACACAACACTTGATACTTCAGCACATACAACACTTGCAATCTTTTAATCTTTGATCACTACATTCATTATATAAATTTCAAGTCTGAGTATGTGACTTTGCAAGAAAAGATAGTGTACAATGATAATATATATTTAAGACTATTGCAAAAATTAATTGTTCTGTCCTGATGCCAAGTAAAAACCAGTTTTTATAGATTGTTTAACTTGCCATCAATTTACTAATTAACTTTAAAATCAAGCAGTTGAATGTAATATACTGATTTGGTAATTACACACTAAGAAATAACAAAAGGGTACTGTAAAACAGTATGTTTTCCATTAATAAGATGCACATTTGCATAATAGTAAAGCACACTTGTCTTAGGGTTTCTTTTCCTGTGAAGAGACACCATGACCACAGCAACTCTTAAAAGCAACTCTTTGTAAAGGAAAAACATTTAATTGTGGTGGCTTACATTTCCAGAGATTCAGTTCATTATAACAGTGGTACAACATGATGGAATGGAGCTAGAAATGATGCTGGAGAAGTAGCTGAGAGTTATTCATCTTGAAGGCAATAGGAAGTGGTCTGTCACACTGCACTATCAAAAGCATATATGAGAGCTCAAACCCCTCCCCACAATGACACACTTCCTCTAGCAAGGTCACACCTACTCCAACAAAGTCATACCTCCTAATAGTGCAGCTCCCTTTGGGGGTCATTTTCTTTCAAACGTCCACAACACTTCATAGAATGAAAACACTACAATTCCTAATGCACAGTCGTTTCAAGTGTGAGCTGGGTGGTTTCAAAGAGTATCCACTGGCACAAAGAGTGTGATGTCATGTGAGCACAACATATTTGTTTTATATGTTAGAACCAAGTCTTCAGTGAAGCCACATGACTCCATACCAGCAAGCAATGTTAAAAACACCTGGGATTCATAGTAAATATAATTCCCAATTAAATTTTTTATAGTTTTTTCTGAGATACTTTGTTAGTAGCAGATACTTTTCAAGACCTCCACATTCAGTTTTATGACTGTTGTTAGAACTCACAGTCCAAGAAACTATCATAATAAAATGAACTAAAGTATTTCACTTATCAGAGTAGATACAGAAACTCAAATTAAGCAAATATAGATACCTTATCAATATAATCAATATTCTTTTGGTATGAATATGTGATATTTAGAAGAGTGCTCCCAAACTTTAAGGATGTCCTTGATTTTAATATAGTATAGAAAATGTATTTTTAAATAAATTATGATATAAAACATACATTCCTTAAGTATATTTGTTTTTCTATTGACACTTACTGGTTGAAAATGACTGACACTTCAGGTAAAAAATAGTTAAATCCTAATATTGTATTATTTAACATTTTCAGCAAGCAAAGTGAGGTAAGATTTAAAAACAAGAGTAAATTAACAATATGGAGAAGAAAAAATTATAGCTGTTTCCATAGACAGTTATTTTATATAATTTTTACTAAATAACTTTCCAGCAACTATAGTGACTCACAAACTAAAACTTTAGAATGACGATGATATTGTTATCACAAAACATTGAGAGTAAAACATGTATAAAACTTGTCATGAGAGCATAAAAATTAAATTGGGTTTAAGGACATTATTACAGGCAAATATAAATGTAGGGATATAAAATATCCACGGTTGATAATTCTCCGTTGTATACTGAATATATACTGAAAACTGATTGTATATTAATAGGAAACCATTTCAGTTTTCTTAGGCCATATAGTTCTATAGTTCCTCCTTATCTGATTGTTTTGCTTTTTGGAAACTTGGAAAGTTTATCCTAAGTAGAATGTACAAGTAAAATCATCTGAACCTAGGTTCATTTGGGAAAATAATAATGAAAAAGTTGCTATATCACATCAAAAGATAGAAAGTTCATAGAATGCAATATAGTGCGGTTTAGCCACAAGGTGAACAGAACACATAAATATAAAGGAAAGCACAAACAGCTGCACATATAACAACCCTAGATAAATGTGAACCATCGCAAATCACTGTCCCAAGCATTAAGGATGCCATGACAACTGCTTTCTTTCTTGCAACAAAACTGGTTCGTGGGTTGTCTCCATTTTACAATCACAGCAGTGCTCTGCCTTCTTTTCCTGCTAGTTTTCTAGCAAACTGCCTTTATACAGTGTCCTACCTGGGCTTTCATGCGTTCTGGAGTCTGATTAAGTCAGACAATTCTAAGAATAAGAAGATCAAAGGGTGAACAGACAAGTTTGTTTTTCCTCCTCAGTCTTATTACTTCAGCAGGATGTCTCAGACAGCACAGGCCTCAGCACCATTTTATGGGGCTGATTTCCCCTTACTCCAGTGAATACTAAGCTCTGGGTCAGAGGTGGCAATAACTTCATATTGACTGTTATACTGCATGCACCTGTCAGCCTTTTACTCATATTATACCTCCCTGCAAATATTCTTGATTTAATCCTTCACCAAGTGTGAAAGTTGACTGCACTTTTTGATACTAGACTGCTCCTGGTTTTAAGTCTCACTTTTTATTTTCTACTGCGTCTCTTTTCTGAAAATAAATAATGAAAGCTTGGTTTTTCTTTCCTGAATTCTGGAAGCACTCAAATCATAGAAGTTTTTTTGTAGGTATTGAAATTCTTACCCAAATCCCACTTATACACAAAATGACAAAATTAAACCAGTCTCCATGTGTTACTGTTAAAATATTTCTGAGATTCTTGGGAGACTCATTGTGCTCTCCCCACAAATCTCATATGGAAGTAATAAATAGTTCCATGTCTACACAGTCCAGATATGAGATCATCACACTTTTTTACCCCTAAGTTTTGAGGAGGACTCTATTTATTAGGATTACCAAGGCTGTCCTTGAAGTTTTCTCTTTACCTGTTGGTCACACCTGTTGGGCTTTTCTTTTCTTGTTTTGGGTTGTGGTCTGCTAAGCTGATTGAAGTGTAGCTTCTGAGGTTTGCCTGTATTTTCCTTTGATGTGTTCTGTTTTGTGCCACATTGCCTAGAACCACTGAACCTTTCTCTGTTACAAATTTGGCTAACTTAGTCAGAAATCTCTTATTTTGGGGATTCAGGGACAGGAATATATGAATTGAATGAATCTTAAAATGTTCCTGAGTCACGTCTCAACTTAGATTTTTCCATATTTATTAAAATGAAATTGTTACTGATAACTGTGCTCAGGGGAAAGACTGTGATCAATCGACTGTATGTGACAACCAAGCATTATTCCTCTCTAAACATCTGAGAATAAAGGACAGAAAGCAAATTGTATAAGATATGGAGCAATCACATCGACTTCTCTTATGAAAATGAAATCACCAAAAAGTCATCAAAAAGAAAAGAAAAAAGGTAAAGCAGGGATTACGTGTTGGCAGTGTGCCAAGATTCACCCTATAAGACTAGGGCCCTTGCTTAGATTCTTCAGTGGTTTCGCCATTATTATTTCTATGCTTCTGCTCCTGGAAAGATCTAAATCTGTCAGCTATGAAGAAAGAGATCCACACAGTCAACAAACCATAGCAAGGCTTATTTATACTCAACTGTAGTCATAGTCATTATTGGTATGCCCTACCAAACAAGCATTATCCAGGGTACATGTGCTCATCCTTACAATACTAAACTGACAATTTCTACAAAACAAATATTTGTACCACATTACATCAAATTCTTCCCTACTCTGAAATATTTATAAAGAATGAAAACAAACATAAGAAGAGGAATGAAGGAAAGGAAAGGGGTAGATACTGAAAAAGGGATGAAGATGAAACAGGTGAAATGGAGGATATGACACAGTCTGGTCAGAAGTTCATTAAAACAAGATTATTTACAAGCCTTTTTTCCTCTCAGTATAGGCTGTAGGTTTTAAGTCAGCATCTGCTAAAACATATGAACTAATCACTCTTCCAGGACTTAGTGAACAATAGTTGCTGGAATTATTTATGTCTTTTACCTAAATGTAAACAAAGAATTACTCACATAATATTAGTTACCACAAACACAACCCAACACAAATAAGTATGCCTCACCTGAACTATTGCCCATGCTTCTGTGTCACATGGTGCTTAAACATTCCATATTGGACATGTCTGACTCATTGGCTGAAAAGCAAAATTAATCAAATTTTTGTCTGCTGTGAGTTAACAAGTCAAAATGGAATAAGAATAATTCTTAAATAGAATAACTCTTCCATTTTTAATTTGCAAAATTCAAAAAATTAATGTACACAATGTAATAAAAACAAAGCCTTCAAAGATTTTTATTTTGTAGGCCTACCTCCAAAAAAGCAATTATTTCCCACAATACAACTACTTCTTTATTGAACACTCCAATTTGGTGCATTCTAAAGCTGAAAATAAGCATGGATGCTTAATTTCAGAAAATTAAAATTGCCACTCTATGCTCCCGTGTTCAGTGTCTTCATATTCAGTGCTATAGAGATGGTTGGGTGGATATAGTAAAAGCACCTATTTGGTGGTTGGGAGTTTAGGGTAAATTTCTGCTGACTCTCTCCATTGCTAGGCTCTCAGTCACAGCTCGCCTTCATTTCTTTGGGGACACAGCACAGTTGTTGGTATGGTATATTAATAGCCTTGACCTGGCACATATGTTTCAAACAAGATCTTAACTACCTAAAATTATCTTCAAAGTCAAATGTCAGTTGTCACACTGATGGGATCTTGCGCTAGAGATAATCATGTATTGTGTTGTGGTGTTTTTGTTCAGAAAATGCATTTGCTCTCAAAAGAAGTCTAAGAATGTAAGTTCTTCATTTGCATATAAAATAAAGCCCTCTATCTACTGAGGTGAAATTTCTAACATAATCTAGCAAATTGATTTACCCATGACAGTAGTATCCCTTTAAAACTAAGTTCAGAACACAATTCACTTCCTTTTACAGGTAAAATTTCCAGATAGTCACAGCTATAAAAAAAAAAAGGTGCTCATCCTGGCAATGTGAAAAGACAGAATTGGACCTGCTATTTAACTACAGTGTTAAAGTGAGTCATCACATCTTGAAGCCATTTTGTTTTTGGAACCCAGTGTTCCTTGTTTACACTGTTGCTAACAAATTGCTAAGCAAAATATGACAGACCACTGCATGAGAGTATATTAGAATATTTAAAAACTCTAATTCCACAGACCATTCTACTAATCTCCTCAAAGACATAAAAGAGTACAGAAAAATGCTTTCATAACTCCTGCAGACTTTGAATACATTAAGTAAGTGGTGCATGGCTTTCTTATGTAAGCAATCAATCTCATTGGTTCTGCATTCCACATCGTTAGAAGGGCAACTGCTAGCCAAATGTGAATTTGTTTCACAGTTACTGAAATCATGAGGGTCTATATTTACAGACATATAAGCAGGAGCCTACAACCTTAGAGTATTTCTTATTTTCCTCTCCTGGTATATCTCCTCTGTTTAAGGAAGTGACTTCTGTTTTCAGACTTCCGACATACCATCCTTCTAGAGAAGGATGCTGCCACCTCAGGTCATGCAGCCACCTCAGCAACTGTCTGAAATCTACTTCTGAAACTCAGTAGGTGACTGTGTTCTTCAAGGATGAAAGCACCCCATAGAAATGATGAAGCCTTATGGAGAGCTGCTGCTGCTTTAACAAGGTAGTCTCAGATGAAGAGTTGCACTTAAGACTCAGCACAATTGGCCACATTTCAGAGAGAAATCTCAGCGTGTGTCACAACCACATCACACTTACTGTCACATTATTATAGAGTAGAAGAGTAACGAACTCTGAAAACTCTAACATCAGCTACAAAGGGATAAATCAAGGTAACACATATGCTAATAGAGTAGGAAGCTGGTACAAGCTCTAAAATGTTTCCTACATACTGCCTAGCTGCAAAGATCATTGATAGTGGCCATTTCAGTCACTTCACTTCCCAAAACCCATGAATTGTGACTTTTTTACAAACCACTCAAAAATTTCTCACCTTTATTTTCTTTAGTATGCAAACCTAAGGCAGGAACATGTTGACTTAAATAAAGGCACCACTTTGAAGCAGCAGATTTTTCTCACAGAACACCTTGGCAGCCGACACCCAAACCTGCAAATAATAAAGTTCCCTGTATAAAATGCCACAGCAAAGTCATGTTTCATTTAATGATGTGTCTAGCATGAGAATCTCTTGTAAAAGTTAATTCATAATTTTGACAACAACTTAAACAATATCAGTAATCAACATAATATCTTGTGAAAACTCTCACCTATGTATTGTCATTGAACAAATGTTGTTAGATGTTTCATGATTGCATCTTCATATACCCTGCAGGCATATTCTAGCACATTTTAGTAATCCCAAGGTTATGATGCCTAATACAAAATAGATGCTACAAGAATAATTGTTCTGCTATGTCATTTTGAGAATAATTACACAAAAAATGTTAGTGTATGTTAAGTAAAGACAAAAGCCTTTGGCACTTTTTAATGGGGCTTGATTTCATACATGGATCCAGAAGCCACCCTTCCAGAGAGTTGAATATCCACTCAAATTCAAACTTCAAACCTACTTTAGTGATACTGCAAATATCTAAAGGGAAATTTCATTGCAGAATATGTCCAAGTTTTCTGATATTTAAGTAATGATTTTAAGCCTCATTTCACTATTGTTTTTATAGTGTTTTTCAAAATTACTTGAAATAACACTTGTATAATAGAGTTGTACTGGTGAATCTGGAGCAAATTATATATGTACAACTTCTGGGACTGCCCATTTAAACACTGGACACACAAATCTTCCTAATTCCCTATATCTAAGTAAATGGATATGTTAATATTGAATATAAGTGGAAGAAATATAAAATAAACAAAGAAACTTGGTTCCACAAATAATTACTAGAGGAGAGATACACCAACTAGAAACTTTGTAACCCATGAGTCAGGAATTAATAATTACTATATTGCTTCATTAGATGCTTTAGGGATTTCTTGTTGCTGTGGTGTCTTTGTTATTTACTTGTTGCTGTGCTTAAATACCTCATTAAAAGCAACTTAAGGGAGAGAGCAGGCTGATTAGATCACAGGCCCAGGTTATAATCCATCATTCAGGTGAAGCCACAGTGACAGAAGCTCAACATGATAGGTGAGGAATCCGTGTTTTCAACCTATCTCTACCTCTATACTCTAGTATTAGCAAACCAAGAGAATGGTGCCACCACCAGTAGATGCAGTATTTCTGTATCAAATAACTAAAATAACCCTTCTCAAAGTCGGGTGTTGGTGGCACACCCCTTTAATACCAGCACTCAGAAGGCAGAGGTAGGAGGATCTCTGTGAGTTCGAGGTCAGCCTGGTCTAAAGAGTTCCAGGACAGCCTCCAAAAAAATACAAGGAAACCCTGTCTTGAAAAACAAAACAACAACAAAATAACCCTTCTCAGATATTCTAGGAGACCCTTCTCTTGGTAATTCTATATTGTGTAGGTTTAGCAATTAAAACTAACCTTAATACCTAGAAAGCATTACTATATACATCATTTACCTAGAATTTAAATAGCAGTTTGAAACATTATGCATCATTAATTTACACGGATATGGGATGAAGTGATGATTATATGGATTAAAGCATTATGTCCATAAATCTGACCACCTGAGTTCAATTCCAGGAGACAACATAAAAAGTCAGATGAGCAGGTAAATATGTGTAATCCTATAATCCCATCAATCCTACAATGAGAAAGTAGATATAGCAGAAACAAGCAGGCATTTCCTTCACCAACAAAGTAGGCAATGAGAACCAACTTCCCAAACTTATCCTCAGACACTTCATATTCTGTGTCTCAAAACACCTGCATCTGCATGCATGTATGTGTACTCACATCCATGCACAAGCACACACACATACACAAACACCCTATTAAAAGTAAATGCAAACATATAAATTCTGAATAAATTAGCATGATTAATGTAAATATCAAAATTGTTTATTATTGTAATTTTATTAGAGAGGGAATGACTAAGTAGTTACAATAAGCACACTCATTTCATTTTTATTTACACAGTGAAAGTCCTTAAAAAACATTCATTTGTAGATATGGCACAGTCTACTGCATAATTTTAATGATTTTTAGGTTAGATAAGGTATGTTAGATAAGAAAATATTAGACAAAATTTGGCGGTATAGAGTTTTATTTCCAATACTCAGAAGGCAGAAGCAGGTGGATCTCTGTGAGTTCATTGTATATAGAATGTTCCAGGCTAAACAACATTACAAAGCAAGACCCTGTCTCAAAAAAAAATCAATAAATAAAATAAAGTAAGATAACTAAAAAATTAAAGCATATATTCACTGGGAATTTGAAACTTATCCAAATATATTTTGGCAAAGGTTTTGCAATATAATGCAAACATATAATTTATTGTTTATTAAAGGCAGAGGTACTAGTTTACTTCTTTTTCTAAATACATGTGTTTTTAATTTAAATTAGAAACAAGCTTGTTTCACATGTTAATCTCAGCTCCCTCTCACTCCCCTTCTCCCCTACCCCCAACCCTCCCAACCCCCCTTCCAATCCCAATTCCACTCTCCAGGGAGGGTGAGGCCCTTCATGGGGGATCTCCAAAGTCTTTTGTATCATCCCTGGGAAGGGATTAGGCTCTCCCCCCATGTGTCCAGGCTGAGAGAGCATCTCTCCATGTGGTATGGGCTCCCAAAGTCTATTTGGACACCAGGGATAAATACTGATCGATTGCCCAAGGCCCCAAAGAATGCTGAGACCTCATAACTGACACCCACACTAATTTACTTCTGTATGAAAACTTTAATATTGCTGGACAATTTACTATTTCAGGAAGTAGAGCATATTTAACACATTTCAGAGTTATTAAATACCTTAATTTTATGGTATCTTTATTAATCTTGAGAGAGTAGCTTCACAAAAATACGTGATGTATAATAATACAAGTATGTTTAGGACACTTTCATATTTTTGGAAATTCATCTTAAATCAACAACAAAATCCATATAATGATTTTATGCGACTCCAATCAGCACTTTAACAGATAAATTTAAAGCCAATTACTATAACTCTATAGTCTAAGTAATACAATTTAATTTGATTCTGTGAATGTTATTGGTAGGCGTTTTATTCCTTAGTATCTTTTGTCCTCTCCTCTCTGATCCTTAGGAGTATATGGTGGTTATGTGTTGCCTGGTAGGGAACTCTGGGATCCTTCTAGGTGTAGCCATGAGGGTTTTCAGGTTAAATATGTTTCTAGGTATTGGGACCTGACACTTAAGGATGGGAATGGTTTGAGGTTAGGGAGTCTCAGGATCCAGGAGAAAAAAGCAAGTTGTCACATCAGGATCTGCTTAGTTCCTAGGAATGGGAGCAGAGTGAGATGAGGCAAAAACATGTAGTATGCTACTGATCTGGATACGGGATTGGAGGATTGAAAATGTGCATTTTGAGAAAATAACACTTTGATGACAAAGAAATTAAATTTTAAAATTAAAATTTTGGCCTATAGGCCAATATCTAAAATAAATAGCCTAAGAATTATCAGACTTCAACTTATTCCTACTAGAAAAGACCAAGAAACAGCAAATGTAAAGAAAATATATTTCTGGTTATTGATAGAAAACTATGACCCTACAACCATGACTTCTTTCCTGTGAATCTATACTGATAGGTGAAGTCTGATTCAGAGTTCAATGCACAAAGCTTGTAATTGCCTTCTGTCCATCAACTTCTAATTAAATTTTGAATTTCTTAACTCTAAGAACCCCTACTTAGAATTGTAAAATAAATATTAGGATTTTCAATCTAAAAAGTAATTTGCATAGCTTCCATTCTTTAAAGAAAAAAATTCCCATTTAGAATAGTTTTAAAGTAATTATGAATTTAAGATTGAGACTGATTGATGTATATTGGTTCCTTTAAAACTATCTCTCTAATTATCATCCATCATTAAAAGAAATCATATTTTATTATGAAATAACACAGACTATTTATTCTCCAGAGACATTCAGTTGAAAGATGAACTAAGTTCTCCATGAAGGAAAATATCCTGTTTCAAAGTGAATTGATTGATCATTGTAAGATTTTTTTAATATACCAAGGAAAAGAATATTAAGCTCTCTGCAGCATGGAGATTCCAAGAGCAAATTTCTCTTCTCTCCTTTCTTTTTCCTCTTACATTTTCCCCTAGATCATGGCCTTAAATGCAGTTGAATACATGATATTACTGAGAAATTGATGTTTCAAAGTTGAGACCTCTTTCTCTACTATTGAAACCTGCTACAGACACAAGTGTCATGAAGACAAACAGGAGACATATGTTTTTGATGTTTGTCAGATACCTTAATTAGGTTTTTAGTAACATTTGGATTAAAGAAAGACCCAAGTGAATATGCTAAAGTGGACAAAGAAAATCCAGTGTGGCCCCCAAGTGTACACAACTCCAGGCATATACATAAAAGCTGAGGGGTTAGAAAAGGTGGTTTTCCACAAGAAAGACTACAGTGCCACATGATCAACCCTGAGAGAAGCATACCACTAACATTAGGTGAACTAAAGTGTCATATTTAGCTTATATATGTGTATACTTATATACATGCAATAACAATTGGTGGAAAAGGTGACTATAAATTTGAAAAAAAATTAGAGGTGTAATATCAAAGGGCTTGGAGGAAGAAACTGAATGGAGAAATGTCTTTATATTATGATATATATATTATGTTAGTAATATCAAAACTAACATAAAATAAAGAAAGCACTTGTATGAATGAGACACCCAAGAGAAAAAAGATATACTGAGTAGTTATTTCTGTAGAGGAAACAGGAATGAAAACTAAAATGTATCCACTAGGAATGTATGAATGACAAAATTTAAACATAGATAAAATTACCTACTGTTGTGCAAAAATTGTTAGATATAAGAGGGCCATAAGTAAGAGTCAATGACTGGCCTGGGCAGCCTAACCTTCAGAATTCTTCTACTTCATAGATTCTAACCTGTGTGTCGAGCATCCTGCGTGTCCCTTAAGGTCATGATCTGGCACTAGAAGCTTCAGTAAAGCAATACTAAAGTAAGAGTGGTATAATCTGAGTCACTGGCTTACTTACTTAAAGCAAAACCCAAATGCAGGAAAATATATCAAATTCCAAATCAAATACACATTTACATTAAACCATTCATCACATCATCAGTATACACAACATTTACAATCAGTCCTGCTGAAACTTCAACATGATGAGTTTTCCAAAAATTCATTCAGATTTCATATGCTTTATGAGTGATATTTCCCATAAATTAACTCTGTTAATAGCATTTAATTTCTTTAGCTACTTTATGAACTGGAAACTGAAATATTTTCCATTACATTGGAAAAAATAGAACTAATGCTTCCTATAATATTATCCAAACAAAAGATCAAAAGGATGCATGTAAGAACATTCATTATGAAAACTGTTTCTAAACCATAATTTGGTTTCCAAACATTAACCACTTATAAATATGAAAATTAATCAACTAAAAGATTAATGGTGTCATTGATTTCTACTCTTGATTCTGTACATTAATAAATTAACACTTTGATGGAATGTTTGCATCATATTGCCTTTAAGGTTATGTTTCAGCCTCTTTCTCACACCCTTTACATAAATAAAAGTGCCATTCATCGAGAAGGTCACCAAACATCACATGTATTTATCTGTCTCTTTTTCTGGGTACTTTTTAATAATATAACATTTTCTCTGTCTGCAGAGATCTCACTAATTTACCTGACATATATTCCTATCAAAGTACCATCTTTATACAAGTCTTTGCTATTCTTTTTGATACGAAGTATATTCTGCTAAAACAACTAAACTTCTTGTGTTGTTAGTGACTCCTGTTTCCCTTAAAAGCATAAGTGAAGACATTGTTATGTGGTGAGTCTTTAAATTATAAACTGTAAGACCATTCTTTATCCTTTTCGTAAAACAGTGTTTCAGAGACTTGGTTGCTCTGAGAGACAGAAAACTGAGCTGTCAGGTGTTGGGGTACCTGATTAAATTAACTAGACTAATTTAAGCAGTTATTGTTATGGTAAAAGCAACCATGTGGTTAACAGAAAGCACCAACTCCTCTTATTCCATCCTTGCTGTTAAAGACTCCAGTTGGTCAGTGACAAATCAGGGATTGGCTAAGAGCTAAGGCTTCACAGACGACAGCATATAGATTTGAATGTGCAAGAAAATATGGAAATCAAACAGAACCTAAGTGAGTCTGGGTTGTTACTAAGTATTTCTTCTTGTGGCAGTAAGATACACAATCACATCCCCAGACAGAGAGCTATAGAAATTGCTAACTAGTAGGAAAGGGAGCAATAACTTCACTGAGTTTAGCCAGTATTAAGTCAACCTCTTTCCAATGGAAGACCACACCACTAGGAGTATTCAAGCCTTTAATAAGTTAAGTTGTAATTGTTTTATCATTGCAATATTAATGAGAGTTACATGAAAAACACTATGAGAAAGCAGTTTAAAAAATACAACAGTAGTTAAATAGTAAAACTAAGCGGTGAGAAGGATAAACTAAGAGGAAGCAAACAAGATATATACAGCAAATAATGTATCAACAGAAAATGAAAATAGACTATCAGACACAGTTATAAGAGATATAACGAAACCCAGCGAGCCCAGCTTCAGGTGAGATTGGGTCTCAGGCGGGGACTGCCCGCCCAGCCCCCATCCCCCTCCATCTTCGGGGCCGCTCCCGGCTTCCAGAAGAGCCGCCCACACAGGAAGGAGATCAGCCCCTCCAAGACCCCAACCCAGCGAGCCCAGCATCAGGTGAGATTGGGTCTCAGGCGGGGACCACCCGCCCAGCCCCCATCCCCCTCCATCTTCAGGCCCACTCCCGGCTTCCAGAAGAGCCGCCCACACAGGAAGGAGATCAGCCCCTCCAAGACCCCAACCCAGCGAGACCAGCTTCAGGTGAGATTGGGTCTCCGGCGGGGACCGCCGGCCCATCACCCATCCCCCGCGATCTTCTGGGCTGCTCCGTCATCCAGAAGACCCGCCCACACAGGAAAGAGATCAGCCGATCCAAGACCCCAACCCCAGGGAGCCCAGCTTCAGGAAAGACATCAACCCCTCCAAGACCCCAACCCCAGGGAGTCCAGCTTCAGCATCCCCAGCTTCAGCTGCAGTAAGGAAGGAGACCAGTGGAGACGGAAAGACCCCACCAGCACCCACTGGAAGAAGAGATGGGAAGAAGACAGAATAAGAGATCACTCAGCAATAGAAACACCAACATGACCCCACCAGAATCGGGATCCAACACCAGCAAGACCCGAAAAGCACTACATAGACAAAGAAGAGGAGACAGACCTTAAAAATTATTTCATGAAGATGATGGAGACCCTCAAAGAAGAAACGAGGAAATCGCTTAAAGAAATAGAAGAAAAAACAAACAAAAAAATCCATGAAATGGGGGAAAAATTTCAAGAAATAAACAAATCTCTCAAAGAATCTAAAGAGCACCAAGAAAAATCAACCAAGAAAATTAAGGAAACAGCTCAAACAGTTGAAGGATTGAAAGCTGAAATAGAAACGATAAAGAAAACACAGAATGAAGGGATGCTGGAAATAGAAAAGCTCGGTAAACGGTCTGGAACTACAGATGCAAGTATCACCAATAGAATACAAGAGATAGAAGAGAGAATCTCAGGTGTTGAAGACTCATTAGAGGATATAGAGTCGTCAACCAAAGAAAATCTCAAAACCAACAAATCCTTAACACAAAATATCCAGGAAATATGGGACACCGTGAAGAAGCCAAACCTGAGAATAATAGGTATAGAAGAAGGGGAAGAAATTCAACTTAAAGGTACAGAAAACATATTCAACAAAATCATAGAAGAAAACTTCCCTAACCTAAAGAATGATATGCCTATGAAAGTACAAGAATCTTACAGAACACCAAATAGGCTTGACCAAAAAAAGAAGTCACCTCGCCATATAATAATCAAAACATCAAACCTACAGTGTAAAGAGAAAATATTAAGAGCAGCCAAAGAAAAAGGCCAAGTAACATACAAAGGCAGACCTATCCGAATTACACCTGACTTCTCAATGGAAACGATGAAAGCCAGAAGATCCTGGTCAGATGTCCTACAAACGCTAAGGGAACAAGGTTGCCAACCCAGACTGCTATATCCAGCAAAGCTCTCAATTACCATAGATGGAGAAAACAAAATATTCCATGACAAAGCCAGATTTAAACAATACGTATCCATGAATCCAGCTCTACAGAAAATGCTAGAAGGAAAACCTAGAGCCAAGGAAGATAACTACATTCACAAAGACACAGGCAATATATAATCACACTTTACAAAACACCAAAAGAAAAAGGGAGGAGAAACTACACAAAATAACTTCACTAACAATAAATCAAGCGCAAACAAGGATCACCAATCAATGGTCATTAATATCCCTCAATGTCAACGGCCTCAACTTGCCTATAAAAAGACACAGACTAGCAGAATGGATACGAAGACAGGACCCTTCCTTCTGCTGCATACAAGAAACACATCTCAACACCAAAGACAGACGTTATCTCAGAGTAAAGGGCTGGGAAAAGATATTCCAATCAAATGGCCCCAAGAAACAAGCGGGCGTAGCAATCATAATATCTAACAAATTAGACTTCAAATTAAAATCAATCAAAAGAGATGAAGAAGGGCACTTCATATTCATCAAAGGAAAAATACATCAAGATGAAGTCTCAATTTTAAACATCTACGCCCCAAATACAAAGGCACCAACATTCGTGAAAGAAACATTACTAAAGCTCAAAATGCACACGCTAATAGTAGGAGACTTCAACACTCCGCTCTCACTGCTAGACAGGACCTCCAGACAGAAACTTAGCAAAGAAACAAAAGAATTAATAGAAGTTATGACCCAACTGGGTTTAAAAGACATCTATAGAACATTCCACCCAAATACAAAGGGATATACCTTCTTCTCGGCACCACATGGAACCTTCTCTAAAATTGACCACATAATAGGAAACATAGCAAATCTCCACAGATACAAAAAAATTGGAATAACCCCCTGCATCTTATCAGACCACCATGCATTAACATTAGAATTCAACAATAACACAAATCGCAGAAACCCTACAAACTCTTGGAGATTGAACAATGCACAATTGCACCATCCCTGGGTAAAGGAACAAATAAAAAAAGAAATTAAAGACTTCCTCGATTTCAATGAAAATGAAGACACAACATACACAAACTTATGGGACACTTTGAAAGCAGTGCTGAGAGGAAAGTTTATAGCACTAAGTGCTTACATGAAAAAACTGGAGAACAGTCATATTAGAGAATTAATAGCACAGCTGAATGTTCTAGAACAAAAAGAAGCAAACTCCCCCAGGAGGAGCAGACGCCAGGAAATAATCAAATTGAGGGCTGAAATCAATCAAGTAGAAACCAGGAAAACACTGAGAAGAATCAATGAAACAAAGAGTTGGTTCTTTGAGAAAATCAACAAAATAGACAAACCTCTGTCCAAACTAACCAAAAGACAGAGAGAGAACACGCTAATTAACAAAATCAGGGATGAAAAAGGGGACATAACAACGGACTCTGAGGAAATCAAGAGAATCATCAGGGCATACTTTGAAAATCTGTACTCCACAAAATTTGAAAATTTAAAGGAAATGGACAATTTCCTGGATAGATATCACTTGCCAAAACTAAATCAAGAACAGATAAATAATCTAAACAGACCTATATCCCCTAATGAAATAGAAGCAGTCATCAAAAGTCTCCCAAATAAAAAAAGCCCAGGCCCAGATGGCTTCAGTGCAGAATTCTACCAGAAATTCAAAGAAGAGCTCATTCCTATACTCGTCAAAGTATTCCACACAATAGAAGCAGGAGGCTCACTGCCAAACTCTTTCTACGAGGCTACAATTACCTTGATACCCAAGCCACACAAAGACACAACTAAGAAAGAGAACTATAGACCAATTTCCCTCATGAACATTGATGCGAAAATACTCAATAAAATACTTGCAAACCGGAATCAAGAACACATCAGAAAAATCATCCACCATGATCAAGTAGGCTTCATTCCAGGAATGCAGGGATGGTTCAACATTAGAAAATCTATCAATGTAATCCACCATATTAACAATCTGCGAAAGAAAAACCACATGATCATCTCACTAGATGCTGAAAAAGCCTTTGACAAAATCCAGCACCCCTTCATGATAAAGGTCCTAGAGAGATCAGGGATAACAGGAACGTACCTGAATATAATAAAAGCAATATACAGTAAACCAACAGCTAACATCAAACTAAATGGAGAGAAACTCAAAGCAATTCCTCTAAAATCAGGAACAAGACAAGGCTGTCCACTCTCTCCATATCTCTTCAATATTGTACTTGAAGTTCTAGCTACAGCAATAAGACAACAAAAGGAGATAAAGGGGATACAAATAGGAAAAGAAGAAGTCAAACTTTCACTTTTTGCAGATGATATGATAGTTTACATAAGTGACCCAAAAAACTCCGCAAGGTTACTCCTAGAGCTGATAAACACCTTCAGCAATGTGGCAGGATACAAGGTAAACTCAAAAAAATCAGTGGCCCTATTATATACAGAGGATGAAGTGACTGAGAAAGAAATCAGAGAAACATCACCTTTTACAATAGCCAAAAACAGCATCAAATATCTGGGGATAATGTTAACCAAGGAAGTGAAAGACCTGTATATCAAGAACTTTGTGTCTTTGATGAAAGAAATCAAAGAAGATACCAGAAAATGGAAAGATCTCCCATGCTCTTGGATTGGTAGGATCAACATAATAAAAATGGCAATCTTGCCAAAAGCAGTCTATAGATTCAATGCAATCCCTATCAAAATTCCATCACAATTCTTCAAGGACCTGGAAAGAACATTAATCAACTTTATATGGAAAAACAAAAGGCCCAGGATAGCCAAAACATCCTTATACAATAAAGGAGGCATCACCATACCTGACTTCAAGCTCTATTATAGAGCTATAGTCCTGAAAACAGCTTGGTATTGGCACAAAAATAGGCATGTAGACCAATGGAACCGAATCGAAAGCCCTAATTTTAACCCACACACCTATAAACACCTGATTTTTGACAAAGAAGCTAAAACTGTACAGTGGAAAAAAGAAAGCATCTTCAACAAATGGTGCTGGCATAACTGGGTACTGGTATGCAGAAGACTGCAGATAGATCCATGTTTATCGCCTTGTACAAAACTTAAGTCCAAATGGATCAAAGATCTCAACATACATCCAGCCACACTGAAACTTTTAGAAGAGAAAGTGGGAGATACTCTTCAACGAGTTGGTACAGGACACCACTTCCTAAACATAACACCAGTGGCACAGGCACTGAGATCGACAATTAACAAATGGGACCTTCTGAAACTAAAAAGCTTCTGTAAGGCAAAGGACACAGTCAAACAGACAAAAAGGCAGGCCACAGAATGGGAAAAGATATTCACTAACCCTACATCTGACAGAGGGCTAATCTCCAAAATTTATAAAGAACTCAAGAAACAAGTCTCCAAAACACCAAAGGATTCACTAGAAAGGTGGGGTACAGAGCTAAATAGAGAATTCTCAGTAGAGGAGGCTAAAATGGCCAAGAGACACTTAAGAAAGTGCTCAACATCCTTAGCCATCAGGGAAATGCAAATCAAAACAACTCTGAGATACCATCTTACTCCTATCAGAATGGCTAGAATAATAACACCGAAGACAATTTATGCTGGAGAGGATGTGGAGAGAGAGGAACACTCCTCCACTGCTGGTGGGAATGCCTACTCATACAGCCTCTTTGGAAATCAGTATGGAGATTCCTCAGGAAAATGGGAATTTATCTACCACTAGACCCAGCAATTCCACTCTTAGGCATTTATCCAAATGAGGCAGGTTCATACAACAAGGGCATCTGCTCCACTATGTTCATAGCAGCATTGTTTGTAATAGCCAGAAACTGGAAGCAACCTAGATGCCCCTCAACTGAAGAGTGGATAGAGAAAATGTGGTACATTTACACAATGGAGTATTACTCAGCAGAAAAAAACAATGGAATCTTGAAATTCGCAGGGAAATGGATAGCATTGGAAGAAACCATCCTGAGTGAGGTAACCCAGTCGCAAAAAGATAAACATGGTATGTACTCACTCATATATGGATTTTAGATATGGATCAGGATAGTGCCAGTCTGCACTTCCACAGATAGTCTGGGAAACAGGAAAGAACCTAAAAGATATGCATATATGCATAGTACCCAAGAGAAGAGGATGGAGACAAGATCCTCTGAATGGATGGGGAACACGGCAAGGGGTGGGGGGCAGTGGGACCTGGGAAGAATAGAGGGGGTATAGCGGAAGGGAGTTGGTCATGGGGGAACAGGAAGTTGAGGGGGTGGGGGTAGAGTAGGGGGAAGAGGGAATCATAGGATCGAAGACAGATCAGGCACCAGAGTGACCTCGAGTGATCTAAAGGTATAACACCAATTGGCCAGCTAAGCAATAGTGCAGGGACCACCTCGAATGCCCATTCCTGATAATGAACTTGATGTCTATAACCATCCGGGAGCCTTCATCCTGTGACTGATGGAAGCAGAGGCAAACACACAATTAATCACTGAACTGAACCCAAGGAACCCAGTGACAGAGAGAGAGGAGTGATGAGCAAATTGGCAAAGAATGGGCTGGCAAAACCAGCAGAGACAGCTGATCTGAACAGGGGAGTGCTCTTGGACCCCAGAACGACAGTGGGGAGGCCAGCATGGGACTGATCTGGACCCCCCAAATGTGAGTGTCAGTGAGAAGGCCTGGGCAACCTATGGGGCCCTGAGCTGTGGATCAGTGTCTATCCCTGGTATACAAACTGTCTTCATGTGCCTATAGCACAAAGAGAGATGCTCTCTCAGCCTGGACTCTTAGGGGAGTGCCTGTACCCTACCAAGAGTAAAATGCAGACTCTAGATATCCCCTATGTGGAAGGATTTGGCAATAAGGTGGGAGGGAGGGGGGAAGGGGAGTGCGGGAGGATGGGAGGGAGAGGGAACTGGGATTGACATGTAAAACAAGCTATTTAAAATTAAAATAAAAAATGATAAAAAAATAAAATAAAAAAAAGGAGTGACTCTGCCTGGGAAGCAATTTCCTTGTGTTTATGACCACTCCTGGCTACCTGCTGGTACTGAGGAAGGCTTATAAAGATGTCCTCACACATCTGCAAAACTTCCTTCAGCTGGGAGCCCAACCCCATACAGACACTTTGGCACACCTATACTAACATTATGGCCTTCACATCTCTATCTGGCCCTCAATTAGTAATTTAACCTGTAAAATGTGAAGTGGGATGCTTGCATGTATCTGTGCTGCTTTGGGAAAAATCTCAGAGACTGAGTAACTTATTTTAAAAAATGAAATTTATTTTCCTCAGTTCTAGAGACAATAAAGCTCAAGCTCGAGGAGTCAGTAGGAAGAGTTGTCTAGTGAGGGCTCCTCTGCACCCAATATGGCACCTTAGAAAGGCGGTGCCCTCACTCTGGAAGACAAAGAGTAAAGGAGACAAACTCCACTAAGTCATTGTACAAGGGTATCTGCTGTGATCTGCAGCGAGAGGGTCTCGCCTATGGTGAAGTCTCTACAAGGATGATTGACTGAAGTGGACTTCCTGATTGCAGAAAGCAGATCCAGAGGCCATCTTTACTCAGTTGCTTAACAGTCTTTCATTCCCATCTCTGACTCTTACCTAAATCCTCTCAACTACCAAAGGAAGCGTTTTAGAATTATTAAATCAGCAGATGCCTAGTGTCCACCAATCCAAAAGCTAAGAATGCCATCAGATAGCATCTGAGACTTAGTAGTTGAGATTTCTCACTTTGGTGTAACTCACCTACCAATGTTTCCACCAATGTATTTGGGACAATGCATTGATTTATGACTTTCTGTTCTTCAACTATAAAAAAAATTCATGAACTTGTTTCTACATGGAAACACATTATTTGGAACAACCTTGTCTTGTACTGTAGAACAATACTATTGCTATGAAGAGACACCACCAACACAATTCTTATAAAAGAAAGTACTTAGTTGGGGGCTTGCTTACAGTTTTAGAGGAATTAGTTCATGGTCATCACGGAAGGAAACAGACAGGCATGGCATTGGAGCAGAAGCTGAGAAGTTCACATCCTGATCTGTAGTCAACAGACAGAGAGAGACTGGACCTGACATGGGGTTTTGAAACCTCAAAGCCTACTTCCCAGTGACACACCTTCTCCAACAAAGCCACACCTACTCCAACAAGGGCCTATTTCCTAATCCTTCCCAAACAGTTCCAGTAACTGGTGACTACGAATTCAAATATATGAGCCTATGGGGGCTATTTTCATTCAAGGCACCACAAACTTGAATCTGTGTTCCTGGGGCAGGATCACTCATAATTGGCTCAGGAGTAAGAGAGTATCTCTTACTCTCTCTAAGGTAGGGGCAATGTTTTGCACCAGCACTGTCATTTAGGGAACAAGGCTTCTCGGTAGCCTCATCACCTGTGAAAGGCCCCTCTCAGGACTGTCACTTGGGTAACACTGAAGTTTGGAGGGGGCACATTGAAACCAGATTAGCATGTTTCTACCTTTGAAGAGATAGTCACTCATTTACTAGCTCAGCTGTTTGCTCTTAACAGCTGCACTGCCCCCAGTGTTGTAGCAAGTATTTGGTTATAGAAAAGAGGGCTTCTAAAATCAGACATTCAATCCTCCCTGCTCTACTTCTAATGCAGTTGTTTAAATGAAAAGTACCCTCTCATTCCACACCCACAACATGGGTGGCACCTGAACACCCCAGTGTTCCCTGCGGATGGCACATGTGTGGAGTCTAAGGAGGTATGAACGTGCTGAAGGAAGCATGTTACCATACTTGGAGAGCATAAGTCCTCACCCTACTCCAACTTTGCTCTCTCTGCTTCATGTATGTGTCAAGAGATGAGCCCTCACCTTTCTGTCCCTGCTGGCATGCTTGACTGCTTCCTACCCCTCTGGAACTATAAGCCAAATAAACTCTTCCCTCTGAAAAAAAAAGAGATATAACGAATAATCTTATTTTAATATATGATAATTGAGAATTTATTTTCTATAAAATATATATGTTGGCCCACTATGATTATATTATTATTCTTTTTTTAAATTTATCTTTCCAAAAACTGTTTAAAAGAGAGAAACAAGTAAAACAAATCAAACATTTTAAACTATAGTCACTTATGGAAATAAACAGAGTTTGCATGATTTATCATTATGTATTACTTTTTTTGTATTAGAGGAAAGAGAAAGTACAGTTGAAGATTTGCTGACTGTGTAAAATGGAAGAAACACTGACATGTACATAGCTTTATTACACTTAGTAATACTGAATCAATGATCTTCATTTCTATGCTATTGGAAATGTCCAAAGAGGTACAATGGTATGGAATTGAAAGAAATTAAATGGGTATTTGGTTATTTCTTTTTTCCCTTTTATATTTAACTTAGAAACAAGTTTGTTTTACATGTTAATCCTAGTTCTGTTTCCCTTCCCTCCTCTTTGGTCCTCCACAGATCCCCCATATTCCATCCCCATGTGTCTAGGCTGAAAGAGCATTCCTTTATGTGGAATATGTATACCAGGAATAAAAACGGATTCACTCCCAGAGTCCCAATAGTTTGCCCAGGCCTTCTAACTGACAACCGCATTCAGGCAGTCTGGATCAGTCCTAGGCTAGTTTCCAAGCTGTCAGTCTGGAGTGCATAAACTCCCCATTGTTTCAGTCAGCAGATTCTGTGTGTTTCTCCAGCCTGGTTTTGAGCCCTTTTCTCATTACTCCACCCTTTCTGCAAAGGGATAACAGGAGTTTGTTTCAGTGTTTAGCTGTGGGTATCTGCTTCTGCTTCCATCAGCTACTGGATGAAGTCTCTATGATAGCATATATGGTTGTTATCAATTTCATTATAAGGGATGGGCATTTAAGGTAGCCTCTCCACTATTGCTTAGATTGTTAATTGGGCTCATGCTTGTACATCTTGGAACATTTCCCTAATGTCGTATTTCTTTTTAATTCTAAAATGTTCCCTCTATTATGGTATGTCTCATTTTGCTATCCTCTATCTTCCCCAACTCAGTCTTCCTACTCCCTCATGCCCTCCTCACCTTCTCTTGTCCCCTTCTCTTTCTGCTATCCCCCTTTTGCCTCACCCATGCTCACAATTAGCTCAGGAGATTTTGTCCTATTCCCTTCTGCAGGGGACCATGCATGCCACTCTTGGGGTCCTCCTTGTTTCCTAGCTACTCTAGCAGTGTGGATTGTAGGCTGGTAATCTTTGCTCTATATCTAGATTCCATAGATCAGTGAGTCCCTACAATATTTGTCTTTTTGTGACTGGATTATGTTACTCAGGTTTGTTAGTTCTAGCTCCATCCATTTGGCTGCAAATTTCAATATTCCATTGATTTCTTTTCCACTGAGTAGTACACCATTGTGTATATGCATAATTTTCTTTATCTATTCTTCACTTCAGTGGCATCTAGGTTCTGGTTATTACAAATAATGCTGCTATGAACATAGTTCAACAGATGTCCTTGTTTTATGAATGTGAATTTTTGGGTATATGCATAAGAGTAGAATTGCTGGATCTTGTGGTAGACCGATTCCCATTTTCCAGAGGAACTGCTATAATGATTTCCAAAGTGTCTGTACAAGTTTGCACTCCCACCAGCAGTGGATGAGAGTATTTACCTTTCTCCACATCTTCTGCATCATAAAATGTCATTGGTTTTTTTATTTTATTTTAGCCATTGTAACAGAAGTAAGATGGTATCTCAAAGTTGTTTTGATTTGCGTTTTCCTGATGGCTAAGGATTTTAAGCAATTTCTTAAGTGTGTTTCAGCGCTTTTCAATTCCTCTATCATGAATTCTCTTGATCTCAGTGTCTGTGCTACTGGTGTTATATTCAGGAAGCGGTCTCCTCTACCAATTCATTCAAAGTTACCTCCCATTTTCTCTTCTAAATTGTTCAGTGTGGCTTGGTTTATGCTGAGGTCTTTGATTCATTTGCAATTAAGTTTTGTGCATGGCGATAGATATGGATCTATTTCCAGTTTTCTACACACCAGCATCCAGTTTTGTGAGCCCCATTTGCTGAAGATGCTTTCTTTTTCTTTCTTTTTTCCTATTGAATAACTTTAATTTCTGTGTCAAAAATCAGGTGTTCATAGATGTGTGGGTTAATATCAGGGTTTTCAATTAGATTCCATTGGTCTACTTGTCTATTTTTGTGCCACAACCAAGCTGTTTTCTATAGTAGAGCTGCAAGTCTGGGATGGTGATGCCTTGGGGAGTTCCTTTATAGTATAGTGTTGTTTTTACTATCCTTAGTCTTTGTTCTTCTATATAAAATTGAGAATTGTTTTTTTAAGGTCTGTGAAGAATTATGCCAGTATTTTGAGGGGGATTGTATTGAATCTGTAGTTTGCTTTTGGCAAGATTTCCATTTTTGCTATGTTGATCCTACCTATCCAAGAGCATGGGAGATCTTTCCATTTTCTGGTATCTTCATTAATTTCTTTCTTTAAAGAAACAAAGTTCTTGCTTTACAGGTCTTTCAGTTGCTTGGTTAGTGATACCCCAAGATATTTTACGTTGTTTGTGGCTATTGTAAATGAGGATGTTTCTCTGATTTTCATTCTCATTCCATTTATTTTCTGTATACTTTAGAGATATTGGTTTTTCTGAATTAATCTTGTATCCTGCCACTTTGCTGAAACTGTTTACCAGCTGTAAGAGTTCCCAGGTGGAGTTTTTGAGTTCACTCATGTAAACTATTATATCATCTGCAGAAAGTGAATGTTTGATTTCTTTCTCTCCAATTTTATCTTCTTGATTTCCTTTGTTTTCTTTTTGCTTTAACTAGAACATCAAGTATAATATTAAAGAGATATTAAGAGAGTGGACAGGCTTGTCTTGTTCCTGATTTTAGAGGAGTTACATTGAGTTTTTCTGCATTTAGTTGGAGGCTGGCTGTTGGTTTCCTATATATTGCTTTTATTAAGTTTAGACATGCTCCTCTTATCTCTGATCTCTCCAAGACCTTTATCATGAAGGTGTGTTAGATTTTGTCAAACATTTTTTCTGCATCTAGTAAGATGATCATGTGGATTTTCTTTTGCAGTTTGTTTGTATGATGGATTACATTGATGGGTTTTTGATGCTGAACCATCCCAGTATCATTGGGAGGAAGCCTACTTGATCATGGTTGGTAATTTTCTGACATTTTCTCGGATACGAATTGCCAGTATTTTGTTGAGTATTTATGCATCAATGATCACAAGGGATATTGATCTGCATTTTGCTTTCTTAGTTTTGCCTTTGTGTAACTTGGGTACCAAGGTAATTATAACCTCATAAAAAGAGTTTGACAATGACCACTTAGCTTCTATTGTATGGAACACTTTGATGAGAATTATTATCAGCTGTTCCTTGAATTTCTGGTAGAATTTTGCATTGAAACCATCCAGACAGAGGCTTTTGTTGGTTGGGAAATTTGATGACTGATTCTATTTCATTAGAGGTTATAGGTCTATTTAAATTTCTTACACGTTATTGATTTAATTTTGGTAAGCTATATCTATCCAGAAAATTGTCCATTTCACTTATATTTTTAACATTTATGGACTACAGGTTTTCAAGATATGATCTGATGATTCTGTGTATTTCCTCAGTGTCTTTTTGTTGTTAATGCCCCCCTTTTCATTTCTGGTATTGTTAATTTGCATGTTTACTCTCTGCCTTTTGGCATGTTTGGATAAAGGTTTGTGGATCTTGTTGATTTTCTTTATTACATTGAATCTTTGTATTAATTTCCTAGTTTCTACTTTATTGATTTCAGCCCTCAACTTGATTATTTCCTGGCGTCTACTCCTCTAGGGTGAGTTGTTTTTCTTTTTCTTTTATTTTTTTTTTTGTTCTAGAACTTTCAGTTGGGCTGTTAATTCTCTAGAGTGACTATTCTCCAGTGTCTTTATGTGGGCACTTAGTGCTATGAATTTTCCTCTTAGCACTGATTTCAAAGTGTCCCATAAGTTAGTGTATTTTGTGTCTTCACTCTCAATAAATTCTAGGAAGTCTTCAACTTTTTTTTTAATTTCTTCTTTGATCCAGAAGTGGTTCAATTGTGTATTGTTCAACTTCCATGAGTTTTTAGGCTTTCTGCAATTTCTATTGTTGTTGAATTCTAACTTTAAAGCATGGTGATCTAATAAAATACAGAAGGTTTGCTATGTTGCCAAGTATGTGGTCGATTTTAGAGGAAGTTACATGTGGTGCTGAGAAGAAGGTATATTTTTTGTGTCTTGGTGGAATGTTCTATTAATCTGTTAATCCCAATTTGCCATAACTTCTATTAGCCCCTTTGTTCTTTGTTAAGTTTCTCTGTGGTGGTCCTGTCTAGTCATGAGAGTAGGATGTTGAATTTGTCCACTAGATGAGTTTGACATTTTATGTGTGATTTGAGATTTAGTAATGTTTCTTTTATGAATGTGGCTGTCTATGTATTTGGGGCACATATGTTCAGAATTGAGACTTCATCTTGATGAATTTCTCTTGTGATGAGTATGAAATGACCACCTTCAACTTTTTTTATTTTTTTAGCAGAAGGATGGATTTTGTCTTCGTATCCATTCTACTAGCCTGCCTCTTTTTATAGGTGAGTTAAGACCATTAATAATTAGAGATATTAATGACCATTGACTATACATTCTTGTTTGTCCTGGATTCATTGGGGGTGGTGGTACTATGTGTAGATTTCCACCCCTTTTTTTCTTTTAGCTGTTGGTAAAGTGGGACTATCTATTACCTATGTTTTGTGGGCATGATTAACTTCTTTGGGCTGGAGTTTTCTTCAGATATTTCTGTATGGCTGGATTAGTGGGTATGTACTGTTTAAATCTGGTTTTGTCGTGGAATATCTTGTTTTCTCCATCTATAGTGGTTGAAAGCTTTTCTGAGTATAGTTGTCTGGGCTGGCATCCATGTTCTCTTAATGTTGGTATAATATCTATCCAGGAATGTCTGGCTTTCAGAATTTCCATGGAAATTCAGGTGTGATTCTGATAGATTTGCCTTATTCGTTAGTTGGCCTTATTTCTTTGCTGATCTTAGTATTTTTCTCTTTATTCTGTATGTTTGGGGGTTTGATTATTTTGCGGTGAGAGTACTTTTTTGTTGTCTACTCTATTTGGTATTTTGTAAGCTTCTTGTACTTGCATTGGCATGTATTTCTTTAGGTTGGGAAAGTCTTCTTCTTTGATTTTGTTGAATATGTTTTCTGCACCTTTGAAGTGGGTTTCTTCTATACCGATTATTCTTAGGTTTGGTCTTTTCACAGTGTCCCTTATTTCATGTATACTTTGTGTTATGGATTTGTTGGACTTAATATTTTCTTTGGTCGATGAGTCTGTTTCTCCTTGTGTATCTTCAACACCTGAGATACTCTCTTCCATCTCTTGTATTTTGTTGGGTATGGTTGCATCCTCATTTCCTGATCATTTACCTAGCATTTCTATTTCCAGCATTCCCTCAGACAGTGGTTTTTGTTGTTGTTGTTTTGTTTGTTTGTTTTTGCCTCGGTTTCTGCTTTTAAACCTTGCCCTGTTTAGATTGTTTCTTTCAATTTTTGGTTTGTCTTTTCCTTCATTTCTTGAAATTTTTTTCTCCATCTCTTTAAGAGATTTTCTCATCATCTCCTTGAGGTGCTCGGTCATCCTACAACTGTTTTTAGGGTCATTCTCATCTGCTTTATCTATGCTAGGATATTCAGGTCTTGCTGGTGAGGTGCCACTAGACTCTGGTCGCATCATATTCATCTTTCTGTGGTTGACTGTATTCTTATACTGTCATCTTCCCATCCCTTCTTTCCGTGGGTACTGATGAGGCCTCTCCCTCTCCTGGTGGGTATGGGTCCAAGGTTCCCTTCAAGTGGGCACAAGCAATACTCTGATGGCTCTCTTCTTCCTTTGGGTAGAGGCAGACTAATACACAGATGTTGGCTACTCTTCATCGGTTGTTCAGCCTGGATGGGTTCCCCAGTCTGTAGGCCCCCAGCTTCAGGATGCTTCAAGCAAGGCACATGAAGGTGGGCCATAAACATGCCCCCTACTTCCTTCCTTCCATGTGTGGAGGTGGGACTAACATCTTGATGCCTGCAGACTCTGGATGGTCTGGTATTCAGGGACAGATTACCTGTGCTCAGTCCCTAGGTTTCAGGAGGCTCTAACTGCTTATTTCTTCCTATGTTTTCTTATAGATGCTTCTCATGATTGGTAACAACTGAAGTACAGTTTTCAATGAGAAAAGTGAAATTGTTCTCCACTCTTTCCTAGAGAACTGAATTGATTATCAAATAGAGAAATCAGGGGAAAGAAATTGTTCTAGGAGAGACTTAAATAAGTAATTCACCATGACTAAAGGACTGTGAGACTGGGAATACTGAGAATCAAATACCTCACTTGTCACTAAAAGTACATAAAAACAATCTCTTGAAAAAGGATTACACATGTCAACAGAGCATGAACCACACCCATTTCCCATAGCAAATGCCCAAAAATTAACAATGAAAGGATCAAAATCCTTCAATTGCTTTTGAAATGCCTCATTTTGGACCCTCTCATTAGCAATATTGGAAAGGGAAGGCTAGTAAATGGCTCAATCAGGCTATTTATTCCCCCATGGATAAATTCAGAGAAATCAAACCAAAGTTGCAGATTGATAATGGGCTCTCGAAGAGGTGTGGTAATATTTATTTGTCATGAAAGAGTTATTCCTTTAAGAAGCATTTAGGTTATAATTGTACCCACATTCAGCTGAATCCTACAGAAGGCTTGCTGTCGTCCAAAAGTCAGCACTCTGGAGTCATTTACGTCCTTGACCATTATGGCCACCTAACACTTAGGCAGCTAGAAAGTCACTAAACAAGACTACAGTGTTTCATAACAAACAAAGTAGAACCACTGTAAAGGAGCAGCCAACTATAAACAAAACCCTTCACTTAAAAAATTATTTCTGACAAATCGTAGGCCAATTTATTTATTTTTTTACAGAAGAAAATTTTATAAAAATAGTACTGTCAAAAATATAACATCACCATTTTCTGTATACATATTTTTGCCTCTTAACAAATCACTTAAAGCATCTTTGCAATGTATAATGATCTCATTTTCTAGTTGACGAGTTAAAATGAAAGTGACATTAAATGTGAGCACGTATAAAATCTGGACCATTTTATATAGATACTTTGGGTGCGTGGGCTCCTGGTTCAGAATATGGTAGGCATGCCTTGTGGACACTGACTGTATGAGGAGTTTAGCACATGTCTGTGCTCCTGAAGTAGCTATAGGAACATACTTAGCATAGTTACTTTTACTTTTTATTTTTACTAATTAACCCAGCACTAAGTGACAAGCTACAGCGAATTATGCATCATTGACAAAATAATGAAGTCCAGTAGGTACTTGCTTGCTGTCTTATACAGATCTTACTTAGGGTCTTTCTATGATTGTCATAAAGCATGTTTAAAAAACATGCGGGGAAATTATAAACATATATCCTTTCTTTCTGTCTTTCTTTCTTTGTTGTTTTTTTGAGATAGAGTTCTTCTGTGTAATAGCCCTGGTTTTTCTGGAACTTTTTTGTAGACCAGGCTAGCCTGGAACTCACAGATATTGGCCTGCTTCTGCGTCACAGGTTCAGGGATTAAAGGCATGAGCTACCATGTCTCTGGAAGATTACATCTGTCTAATGCCCTATATTTTCACAAAAGTATAAGCTGATGGAAATAATATTATTAATCTATCATATTATTTCTCTTAAACATTAAATGTTATAAATTTTATATCTTAGGGTTTTCTTTTACATTATTGTGTGTGTGTGTGTGTGTTTATGCATGTGTTGTGGATGTGCCTGTGCATTAATGAATGTGTAGAGATGAGAGGAAACCTTTCATGAGTCAGTTCTTCTCCCATCATATGGTCCTAGGTAGCCGACTCAGGGCATCTGTCTTAAAGGCCATAACCTGTACTCTCCCATAAATTTGACTTCAAATTTGTATTTTCTTTCTGCTTGAGGCTATAACAAAATATGTTAACTTCTATTTATATGGTCTTTAAATTTTTATATTTATATTTAAGTAAAATTCATATTCTTCTGAGTGTGAGAACAAGACTCATTGTGGTTGTTTCAATAAGAATGGCTTTCAAAGACTCATATAATTCAATGCTTCATAATCAGGGTGTGGTACTACTTGAGAGAAATAAGGAGTTGCTTCTTCATTTGAGTAAGTGTGACTTTGTTATAAGAAGTGTGTCACTCAGGGTGGGCTTGGAAGTTTCAAGAGCCCAAACCAGGCCCCTTGACTCTCTCCTCCTGCTGCCTATAAGTGGGTGTAGAAATGTCAGGTATGTCTCCAGCACAGTGTCTGAATGTATGCCACCGTGCTCCTAGCCATGATGAGAATGAACTAAAACTTGGAAACTAAGCCATTCCCATTTAAATGCTTTCATATAAGAATTGTCACCATTATGGTGTCTTTTCATAGCAATATAATAGTAAGACATACATAATATTTCTGTCTTTAAGAGTCTTAGTACATTATTCACCTTTTTTCTTAAACTTCCAAGTTCATATCATACCTTTTACTTTTAATTTATATATAATATACATATGTGGATACCTTTAATTATATGTGTGTTTGTGTGTGTGTGTGTGTATGTTGGCAACCAAATTTTTTAAATGAGCAGAATGGAGTCATGGAGGTGAGTGCTCACAATTCCAGTACTCAGAGTCCAATAGAGATAGGAGGATCACTAAAACTTCAAATCTGCCTGATATAAACTGTGAGTTCCTGGTCAATCAGTGATATATAGTGAGTTCCAGGTCAGCCAGGGCTTCTTTTCAAAGTGAAATAAAAGGAAAAAAACCTGATTAGCCATTTATCCAACAGAGGCAGAGAAAATAATGAGTAGTAAATATGTGAAAACATGTTTCACCTCATTAGTCATCAGGGAAATGCAAATAAAAACACAATGGAATTTAAGTTTGCAAGTTCATTAAAATAGCTACTAACAGAAACACAAACAAATACAATTGACTAAGACTTGCATGAAGTAAAAATACACTTATTAGTGATAATGTAAAATAGTGAAATATCATAGAAGTCACTAAAACTTTGCATGTAATTAACATGATCGGGTGAGTACTTTTGTGAATGATTAAGAAAATTATTTTGGGGGTTTTAGCATGACTCGGCACTTAAGAGAATTGTACCTATGCAGAGGATACTGATTTGGATTCCAGCACTCATGGGTAAGCTCATAACTATCTGATCCAGGAATGTCTTTTTGATATCCAGGAGCACGAGATATGTGTGTGGTAAAGAAACATAGTCTCAGGCAAAAATCCATTCACATAAAATTAAATCTTGAAAAACATTAGTCAAGATCCAACACAGGAGGAGCATAATGTGTTGGTAACAACAGTATCACAGTCAAATATAGAAATACTTCAAATTGTATAACCTGAGACTGTAGCTCCTAAACAGAAATAGTAATGTGTAAGTTAAAATCAAATTGCTCCTGGCTTAACCTCCCAAGCTCTACGTTACCAATGTAGGTCATAACACCCAGGTTCATGCTAGGATTTTAGAAGGTGCAAACACTACCTAGTAATTGCAACATGTACTGTAACTCTTAAAATAGAATAATGTAGTACTTTGGGAATTCCAGTTAGTGTCCATAGTTGATTTCTTATATAGGGTCCCTTCCAGAGACCAGGCAGATTGAGTGGACAAACAGGCTTTCGGCTACCACACTGCAAATTCCATAAACCTCAATTCACCACACAGTGTCTAACTTTAGGTAAAAATAATGGAAAATAGATTTATATAAGGCCCAAATAGTTTATCTGATGAACTAAGCATTTATTGAATAAACTACATAACTAGAAATTTATATATTTAATATAACAAAGCAGAAAGAATCCCAGTTGCTTATGAGAATAGCATCTTGCCCATAATTAGAGTCAATAATCACACACAAAAATAAATCTAAAGACCATTATCTTCATGAAACCACAATGTACAATGTATTTTGCATTAAATCCAACAAAGTATGAAATAGATGTACTCCATAAGATACTATTATCAATTTATTCAGTATTGATTCAGATATTATTTGAGTGCTTTTGTAGTGTGTTTTTTGTATTTTCCAATTGTAGTGTTCTAGATTCCTTGGTATATAGCTGGAAATTATCTGCCTTTATTAAATTCTTTTCCCCTATTCTGAAGAAGTTTAGTATCCCCTACAATACAAAGGTTACTGGAATTAAGGATCAGGATGTTTTTACTGTAATACTATTATTCAAAAATAAATCCACATGTTTTTGTGAAAGACCAATTTCTTCATTTGATATCTAGCGATTAAAAAGTATTTAATATAAAATGTCAAGGTCTATAATGCAGTTATTTACATAAGTGAAATTTTAAATGTCTATCTTTTCTTTTAAGGAAGCTGTTAATTATTTTATATGAAAAGGTAGGAAATATGCCAGGAATTAAATGTAAGTAAGTGGCATCAGTCAGAATGATTGAAGATCTATACACAGAGAACAGAGGCTCACCTTTCTAGGTATTAGTAAATGACTCTGTGACCTTGTGCATGTTGAAAATAATGGGTAATCTCCCGGTCAATAACATTTCTACTGGAAGTTAAGAAATATGTGTTTCTGCGTCTTCTACTTAATTAAGTTGTGTGTGTCCCCCAAATCAGCTCAACATGTCAGTGCTTACTTTCAGTCTGAGAAGTATGACTCAAAGGTCAAGAGCAAAACAAAACCAAAACCAAAAAAAAAACATCAACACACACCTGAAAATCCAAAAACAAAGAAATGAATTGTTCAACAGGCAATACTTGGTAAATAAGAAATTGGGAAAGCGCTGCCAGAATCACAGAGAACATTAGAATGGCTGATTTTATATAATATTCTTCTGGTCTTACTAGGGTTCTACATTCGTGCATATGTTCTATGGCCTGCACAGTGTAAATGCTGAATTTTCCAAAGTATGAAGTGAAGAAGGAAAATCAGGAGCCTATCTCTGTTTCCTAGTATAATGAACAGTATTTCTATGATAAAGAAATAATGCCCATTTTTGTTTTCTTTAGATATTCCTCAATGCCAAAAAGGTATACAGAAATCTGTCTCCATTTTAATATCATAATATATGAGATAATTTATGTTTACTAAATGACATATAAAACCAACATCTTATAAACACTAACACTTATGTACATGCAAACAAAACTAAAACATAACAAAACCAGATATAAAACCAGTAGATTCCTTCTTGGTTTAATCGAAGAGTATTAATGTGAGAATATTTTTATTATTTGTAATCAGTTAAAAAATATGGAAACTGTTACTAAATGCATACCACATCTAAAACACTGTCTTTATTAGGGTTTCTATTACTATATCCAGACACGACAACCAATGCAACTTTTGTAAGGGAAAACATTTTATTGGGGACAGTTTATAGGTTCAGAGGTTTAGTCCATTACTATCTTGTTTGTTTTTGTTGTTTTGTTTTGTTTTGTTTTTCAAGACAGGGTTTCTCTGTATTGTTTTGGAGGCTGTCCCAGAACTACCTCTGTAGACCAGGCTGACTTCGAACTCACAGAGATCCGCCTGTCTCTGCCTCCTGAGAGCGCGGATTAAAGACTTGTGCCACCAACGCCCAGCTCCAGTACTATCTTGGAAGGAAACATGGCAGTTCACACAGGCAGACATTGTCCTGGAAAGGGAGTCAAAACTCCCTATCTGGAATTTTCAGGCAGCAGGAGGAGAGAAAGTGACATTGGTCATGGCTTGAGCATTTGAAAATTCAAAGCACACCCCTAGTGGCAAACATCATACAATGAGGCAATACACACTCCAAGAAGACCACCTCTCCTAATAATGGCACTAACTATGATCCTATGGGTGCCATTTTTGTTCAGATCACCACAGTTACCATTTATACTTTAGAAACTATTGCTGGTATTATTGATGCATCATTGAAAATTCAGTATGTTACCATAATGAATAACATTGGAGTCTCAATTTATGGCTTCATAGATATTTATAAAATTCTCTAAATATTTTGTCTATTATTTTGATGTTTTGCTAATTACAAAACTTTAAGGATTCATTAAACTTTGGAGACAATTCTACTGTCAAATATGTGTATAGTATTTTCTATTATGCACTGAACCTTGTCTTTTCCTTAGTAGAGTCTCAGGAAATGAACGACACGGTGAAGTGGAAGTTAAAATGTTTTCTTATAAGTGTTATTTTGTCATGTGAATATTCTCCTGACTGAAGGCAACAAAAGGCCAGAAATAACTGTACTACAAACTTCATTTTCTTGCATTTTTATCCATTTCTTCCTTAATAATACAATGATAAGATTTTATTTGAAACACCTATTCAGCTAAACTTCTTATTTGATAGAATAGTGAGTCATATTAATTATTTGGAATATTTTATTTGGCTTATATTGTGAAGATATTCATGCATTCTCTTCTAGAAGGTGTTTGTAATAGACTTTCTATGCTCCAATGGACATAGTCATTTATAAAAAATTAAAAAGAAAAGGATGAACTTGTCATAGGGAATGTTCAGGAAAATCTCCAGGAAAATTGGGGCAGTGACTTGAGTTAGGGGTGAGCCGTAATTTATTGAGTACATTTATAAAATTCTCAAGAATGAAGAAAATAATTTTAAAAGAAAGGTATTCCTCCAGTAATTAAATTTTTGTTCATATGTTTTGGGGAAAGAATGCAGGCGAAATGTGAAGTTTTACATATTTTCACAATAGAAACATCAAAAGTTCTATGTTACATACATTCATATATTCCCCTATGATAATTCACAGAAGAATGCCAATTAATATTAATTCTATTAGGATTTTAACAACATGTTTTCTGTTTAAGATGCTATCATGAGATATTCTGTGCCTAAATTTTATTTTATATCCAGAAAAAACAAAAACTACTATTATCTCTTGGGCCATTTATTACACTTATCAGTTAATCTTCACTTGGGTTACACTTTTATAAGTTTCTGAGTAGATAAAGGTATTTATTCTGTGTCTTCTGCCTATTTTGGATGAAGCCTAATTGTTGACTGCCAAGTTGGTAATATCTCAGGTGCTGCCAGGAGGACAGTGGAGACTCCCAGGAATGCCCCTTGGTTTAAGAAAATGCCTGTGCTTTCTTTTCTAACCACTGGCTAATACTCATTTGCTACACTTTGCATAACTTTCTTTGTGTGGTGTGGATATTCATATTAATAAAGCTACCCAGGAAAAGTATATATTCTGGTGTATTTGTGCTTACATATGGGACATGTAAGTCAGTGCCCACATTTGGGATCCAGAAGACAATGTTGGATTTCCTGGAACTTAAGTTACAGGTGGTTATAAGCCACCCAGTTGGTGTGAAGGAACCAAACTGACATCTTTTGGAAAAGCAGAAAGAGCTTCTAACAGCTGTGATATCTCTTCAGTCTCTCACTAAGTTTTCCTTTAAGAAATTTCTGTTCCTGATACATTGATTGGTGTGGTTATATTTCTCAGGATCCCACATACTTAATGATAATTTAAAAACTATAGACTAAATCCTGCTTAGATAATTAGAAATCACTGCTTAGAAAATGAGTGTAAGTTCTGCTAAGAATGAAGTATGAATATGTTCAAGTTATATGAAGCTCAAAATTAAAGAAAAATTTTGAACAAGTGAATTTTCAAAAACATGAAAGGAAACTAACCTTTTATTTATTTGGTCATGTAATTTTAGTCTTATTATTTTGTCATTATGAACTTACAAATTCTGAAAACCAGCCAACAAATCACAATGTGTGAGTATGCATAGCGAGTGGATCTTGGGATTGGAAGGTGTTGTACTTCATAAGCGTAACAAATACAGGTTTTCAGCAGGATCCAAGCATTTGACTAACACTGGAACATTTAATTTATCAAGGTTTATATTTTAACATATAATATGTTGTGTTGGAGCCAGGGAGATGTTTCAGAGGGTAAAGTCACTCTTTATACAAGCAGAAGTCCAGCTCAGTTCACATGAAGGTAAACAGAAAGAACTGAAATCATGAGTTGTCCTCTGACCTACACACATGTGCACTTCAGCACATGCAAACCTTCACATCCTCACAAACAGAAGAATGATAATTCTAACATACTAACTACAATGACAATGTTCAATGACAGAATCTAGATGAACTTTATTCAGTTGGGGCCTTTTGAGATTATCTGTGAGGTATAATTTCAGTTGAGGTGGGAAGATCCACACTCTGTAGCTGGCAAGAGAAAAAAAGAATCTGAATACAAGCACCCATTCATTAATCCAAAGTGCTCTGCTCTCCAAAGTGTATGCAATAAGACAACCTTTAAGCAACTGATGCCCTGATTACCTTGCCTTAATGGATGGTAACATAATAACTTCAAACTCTGAGTTAAATAAAACTTTGCTCCCTTAATTTTTTGAGGGAGTTTATCACAACAGGAAGAGAAACTAAAACAGAGTTTAAACACACTGAGTTAAAAGAAACAATTCAGTAAGCATGATGTAACTGCATTGTTGAATTTATAATAAATTTGACTATAATCTCCATGACATTTTGGGAAGCTAACTTAAAAACAAGGAGAAATTTATGATTTTTGATCTCCTAATTTCTATAGCTGAAATAGACTTCTGACATTTAGATAACTGAACAAATTTCTTTAGCTATTATGAATTTCAAGCTTTCCCTAATTTTGTCACATGATGTTTCTCCATAGAGTTGAGGGCAACATACCCTAATGCTATCAATATTTTCCTTATGTTTTTTCTTTTTGGTTTTTACGAGACAGGGTTTCTCTGTATTGTTTTGGAGGCTGTCGATACAGCCCAGTCTCGAGCTCACAGAGATCTGCCTGCCTCTGCCTCCTGAGTGCTGGGATTAAAGGCATGCGCCATCACCGCCTGGCTCCTTATGGTTTATAAAGTCAAACTTCGTTCAGTCACACGGAGTAATTAGCAGAGTGAATCAGGTAAAATTAGTTCAAGGTAAATAATCATCATAGAGCTGGGGCAATCAGAAGTCAAATCCATTCTCCCAGGCTCTTGAGAAACAATTTGAACTAAATTAGGGAACAGGAAGATACAAAGTACTTAAATCAATGTATATAGGATTAGAAATAGATTTAAACCAAAATCCAAATGAACAGCATCTGAAGAATAGCTCAACCATGGTCAGATAAAGGTGTTTGTGGAGCAGAAAATTCTTAGTGGTTCTGATGTAGTCCATTCTTGTAGAAGAAGAAATAACTCTCAAATAACTAAGGGACAAATGTACCCCAAAGCACATAATTAATTTTCAATACTCTTATCTTTTTTAATCAAACTTACTCTCTCTGCATCACTCTCCTTCATAAATTCATTAAGGAATAAATTATCTAGTTTCCTGAAAGGAGTCAGTCTCAAAGTTGGGCATCATTAGCATAGCCCACTTCTCATCTTAGTTGCTTATAAAACTCATAGACCTCTGAAATATTGGAATTTTAACAAAATACATACCTTCAAAATTTCATTTAAGTTTTATAAGATCAAAAATTTTAATTTAGAAACTGTAAATAATTTGCAGTTCTTTGACCTACAAACCAATTTTATCATTAACATGAAAGTCAAAAGAACATGAAAACTCATTATTTAATCTATTTTCTTGATACATTTATGATCATTTAAGTGGTTTTTCATGAACTATATTTTGATCACACTCTTGACCCTCCTTCAAGGGATCCCACATCCTTCCCACCTTCCTACCTAATTGACTTCACTTATATTTTTGTTCTTGTTCAGAAACACAAAGCAAAACCCACCAAAAATTGACAAAAATGAAATAATTGAATATAACAAAAAATAACAAGAGAAACCAAAACACATACAAATACATTGAGTCTGTTTTGTATTTGTCAAGTATCTCTGGGCATAGTGCCAGTCCTGGAGTTTAGAAAAAGCATTCAGTGTCACTCCATTAGAAAACATTGATTTTCTTCTTTGCATGAGGAATTAGTAGCAAATAGCTTGTTTTTCACTGATACTTCTTTTTTAATACCCCCTTCTCCATGGAATTTCATCTTGTTTGAATTTGTGCTTCTCTTGAAAGTTTACAGCATTGTAAACTCTGTTGTATTTGGAAGAAACCATTTTCTTAAAACCTTCTATGACCTCTGGCTCTTACAGTCTTTCTGCCTTGTTGTCCACATAGATTCCTGAGTCTTGAGGAAGGAGGGTCTCTGATCTTTTTCCAGGTAATTGGGTTTCTGACCTACTAATGGTAAAGTTGAGTGATGTTTTGCTCTGTGGGTATAGCAATATTCTATTAGGAGTAATTCTATCATTGTGTTCCTTTAGCAGAATAATAGTAATGGTTTTCTGCTACAGTTCAGATATACCTTGTCCTATGTTCTAGGCCACTTTAGCTGTGTCAGTCATGAGTTGACTCTCATGGAGAGACTCTTCAATCCAATCAAAAGTTGGTTAGTTATTCCCAGTCTCAGTGCCATAATATCTTACAGGTAGGTTGCAAATGAGGTCACAAGATTTGTAGAAGGATACTGAGGATGGCTTTCTTTTCTGTGATATTTTCCTTAGTAATTTCCAGTACCATGGCGACAAGTCAGAATGGGTGAACCTACTTGTTGGGCATTAGTTCAATATCTTAATGCCAATAACATAAGTAATTTATGTCTTCAGAAATAGGATATCTCTTTGTGTCATAAGACATAGAACTAACATACATGGGAAATATTCATACCTGATACTGTAAACCTGGTAGAGAAGTGACTTAGAAGGACACAGGTCTTATGAGGGAACCTACGGCTGTTTTGTTGTTGCTGTTGTTATTGTTAAATGGTCCTGCTGTCTTATTTGTAATAGCCAGAACTTGGAAACAACCGAAGAGTGGATAGAGAAAATGTGGTACATTTACACAAAGGAGTACTATTCAGCAGAAAAAAAACAATGGAATCCTGAGATTTGCAGGCAAATGGATGACACTAGAAGAAACCATCCTGAGTGAGGTAAAGCAGTCACAAAAAGGGAAACATGGCATGTACTCTCTCATATATGGATTTTAGACACAGATATGGGGAGTGCCAGCCTACAATCCCATGGCCAGAGTATCTGGGAAACAGAAACTTCGTTCAGTGGCTGATGGAAGAAGAGGCACGCTCCCATGGCTAAGCACTGAGCTGAACTCAAGAAAGCCAGTAACAGAGAGGGAGGACTGATGATCAAAGGGATTAAGACTGGGATGGTTTAACCCCAGAAACAGCTGACCTGACAAGGGTTAACTCTTGAATACCAGGCTGATGCCTGGGAATCCAACATGGGACTGATCAAGACCCCCTGAATGGGGGTGTCAGTGAGGAGGCCTAGGTAATCTATTGACCCTTGGGCAGTAGATCAGTATTCATTCCGAGTATACACATGGAATTTGGACTTCCATCCAACAATGTGAGATGAACTCTCACCCTGAACTCTAGGGGGGAGGGTCTAGGCCCTGCCCTATATGAAATGACAGACTATGGACACCCCCATGGAGGGCCTCACCCTCCCTGGGGAAATGAGGGGATAATGGGGGAGTTGGGGAGAGGGCACGGGAGGAGGAGAGGGAAAGGGAGAGGGACCTGGAACTGACTTGTGAACCAACCATATTTCTAATCTAAATTTAAACTTAAAAAATTAATAAAAAATGGTCCTGCTGTCAAATTGCATTAAAATATTTATGTCTATACCCATATATTTACTTAAAATCCACTTTGCCTTGACTACAGAAAATTCTTTATGTAGTGGGGAATAGTTAATACTAAGACTCATAATGGTCAAAGTGCTGGTTATGAATAAATATGAGTCATCATTTCTAGATAGATCATATACAAAACTTTCCCTCACCCCAAGTCAAGACTCTGTAGAAGAGGTTGGAAATGATTGAAATGAGAAGTATGAGATGCTGTCATCTGGATATAGCATGTTACATGTATCAGATTTAGCATTTGTGGTTACATGACCTTATTATTCCATATACCAATGTATAGCAACTATGGTTACATGACATTGCTGTTACACACACCAACTATGGTTAATTGCACAAGACCTTTTATTATATCCTGTTTCTCATAAAGATTTATTCATGGATACTTACTCCTAAAAAGGTCAATGATGAATCACTCCAATAAAACTGAATGTTACAGAAAGAGCAATAGTGAATGAAGTGAGGAGAGCACAAACAGTAGATTCAAATTCATGAAACAGGAGAATAGAGTTAAGATACAGTTTCTCAAGCAATGATAGGTCTGGATGTATTAATATGCTATAAGAAACAAATATAAAACCTATATCTAAAATATTTCATAAGAAAGTCCACGTGACTGCTCATTGGAAAGTAAACAAAAGCACAGAGACTATAGGGGGCAGCATATGGACTCAGGGGAGGAAAAAGACTGCTGAAGAATTTCTAGACCTACAAACTTTTCATGCTCTGTCTTAATGAATCTTTTGACAACAGGTAAGCTACAGTCTTTTTGTATTGAGAAAAATAGAAGGGATCCCATAATTTACTTTAATGAGTAACTAATAAATACATCAAATTTATATAAAGAATTGAAAAGGGATTAACAAATTTGTGTTGTTAGCATCAAGAATCAATTCACCTCCTTCTAATAAAACCTCTTATGATTCAAAAACACACCCATTTCCCAGTGAATTATGTTCATAGAGTTTTGATTAAAACAATATGGAGATTTTGTAAAACCTTTCACTTCATAGCATTCATATAAAAATCCTTAAAGCATTAGAAATAAAATGTAGCTACATAAACCACAAAATATTAATTTATTAGAATATTTACTAGAAACAAGAGTACAGGAAAACACTTAAGGTTGATATATGAAAATAAAATGCTAAATTTTAATGTGTATGAGAACAAAGGTAAAAGCATAAAACCATAATGAAAGATAAAACCTCAAATGAAAATAGTGTAAACTTGTAGCTATTTCCTCTTGGAAAATCCGATGCTACAGCTTCAGCTGGTTAAATAACTTCTAGGGTTGGAGTGATCATCCAGCAAGTAATGGTGCTTGTTATACAAATGTGGAATACCACATCCAGATCTTGGCCCCCATGTGAAAGACCAGGCATGTTGACATATGCAAATAAGCATCAATATCCCTTCATCAAAGAAACTGCTTTTTGCAACACATGGAGACTACTACAGTGTAGGTAGGTTTCTCTGTCCCATCGTTCAGCTCCCAAATAAACACACAGAGACTTACTATTAACTATGAAAGTCTAGCCATTAGTTTAGGCTTGTTTCTAACTAGCTCTTATAATATAAACTAACCAATGTCTATTAATTTAATTTTTACCCCATGACTTTATTACCTTTATTCAGTACATCCCCATGACTTTATTACCTTAATTCAGTATTTCCTTCTAGTCTGGCTGATACCTCTCTGTTTCTTCTTCCCAAAGTCCATTGTGCCTGAAAATCCTGCCTAGCTACTGGCCATTCAGATTTTAATTAAAACAATCTGGATGACACATGTTCACAGTGTACAAAAAGATTATCCTAAAGCTTATAGAAAGCTACAACAGCTCAAAATGCAAATAAGAACTACAGTGGGTTGTGCAGCCTCAATTGATTAACCCTACACATAAAGATCAGAGAGCATCTCTAAATTAAGGTGGAAATACCGTAAGAACTAGAGGACAAGCATGTCTGCTGCAATACCATGTCTCCTATATGTGACAGGAAAACTTCAGCAATAAAGTTTTAGCAATCCAATTGCATCAACAAGGTATACATAATGAGAACTTTAGTTGACATACTAGCACAGATGGTGAAAATTTTACAAAGTCCAGTTGCTACATGAAGTGCTACAGGCAAGCAAGTGCTAATCAGAAAGAGAAAATTTGAACCAGGTATCTTTGGGAACCTGCTCCCTGATTTATTATCCATTTTCAAGTGGATTGACCTAAACACATTTACATAGTATCATTATTAAATGTACTAAGATGTATGTGTGTATGTACAAACACATGTAAAACAATAAGAATTAAAGAATAAGAATTTTAGAAGGAATTATATATACAGGAGGAGTTGAGAGGGGCAGAGGGGTAGAAATGATGTATGTATAGTGTTTGTGAATAAAATTCTCAAAGAGATAAAGTAAACTACTTTAATTCAAATACAAACAAATAAATGGAACAAACCGGAATTACTTCACAACTACCTATGACTGTAATCCCATTATTAGGGTTGGATTGCTGGCTCCAATTAATGGAAGACCATTTCTAGATGGAATGGGTCAATAAAGCAGGACATCCAACATCTTCTAACCTCTGTATATTACTCAAACACATATACCTTCATACAAACATAATACAACATATGCACACATACACCAGAAGAACACACACACATACACACACACCTTATATCAAACATCTGTTGTACACATCTACAAAGTTGCCAATATATACAAAGTCTTCTGAACCTTAGAAAGGCTAGTACAAATGTCTTGTTTAGAGATAAGCACTCATCCCTCATAGTCTCAACTCGATACACAGCCATGAATATCTGAATTCACCAATGTTCCACGGGTGAGAGTAGCATTAATCCAGGATGTTGACCATAAACATTTGGATGCCAAATTAATGTTCTATCTATTTACTCAATTATTTCCTACTGATAGAGTCAAGGATGGTAAATCATCAATTCTGTTACATATCTACTGTTGACCCCACCAGGCTTTAATGGCTAGTTCTAGTACATTAGACACACAGGTGGGACTGGTAAAACTATGGGGTACAAGAAAGCCAAATGTCATGAATCTAGGCAAGGGACTGGAAGGAGAAATGAGTGTTGACAGGTATGAAAAGATAAGAGAAGTTATAGGGTAGGAGTAATAAGAATATATTACATAAATGTTTGCAACTTCTCTCTGGGATCTCCTCGACTGGGGATGGCAACAAGCTCCACTCCTCCTGGAGGATCAAGCAACCAGAAGCCTGCTAAGGCAGCCTGCCTACTCCTGCCCCCAGTCAGGGCAGAGAGCAGAGGGCAGAGGGCAGAGGTGAGCTCTGAGGCCCAATACTGGTCCCAACTTCCTTCTCCTTGTTGTCTCCAGGATCTCCTGGAATAGGGACTGCAGGAAGATCCACTTGCCCCTGAAGGACCCAGGAAAAGGCACCTGCTGAGAGAGATAGTCAACTTCTGCCCCCACTCAGGACAAAGGGCAGAGGGCAGAATGAAGAGGGCAGAGCTCCCACCCACCAGGAGAGGGAGTACCTCAGAACCATCTGCCCCCACCTTGAGACCCTTCAGTGAATTGGACCTGCTTATAACCAATGGAAGAGGATATTGGACCCACACCCAACAGGAAAGGAAGGGGCCCCACCTGTACCCACTGAAAGGAGGGATAGAAAGATGAAAATACAAAAACAAATTCAATGACAGGAAAACCAATATAACAGCACCAGAGGCTAGGAACTTTACACCAGCAAGATCTGAACATCACTACAAAGATGACATATAAGATTAAGACATTAGCAAGAACTTGGAAGCAACCTTGATGCCCCACAACCGAAGAGTGGATAGAGAAAATGTGGTACATTTACACAATGGCATACTATTCAGCAGAAAAAAAAATGGAATCCTGAGATTAGCAGGCAAATGGATGGCACTAGAAGAAACAATCCTGAGCGAGGTAAAGCAGTCACAAAAAGAGAAACACGGCATGTACTGTCTCATTTATGGATTTTAGACACAGATCTGGGGAGTGCCAGTCTACAATCCCATGGCCAGAGAGTCTGGGAAACAGAACCTTCATTCAGTGGCTGATGGAAGAAGAGGCAGACTCCCATGGCTAAGCACTGAGCTGAATTCAAGAAAGCCAGTGACAGAGAGGGAGAACTGATGACCACAAGGATTAAGACTGGGCTGGTTTAACCCCCAGAAACAGCTGACTTGACAAGGGTTAGCTCTTGAATACCAGGCTGATGCCTGGGAATCCAGCATGGGACTGATCAAGACAACCTGAATGTGGGTGTCAGTGAGGAGGCCTAGCTAATCTATTGAGCCTTAGGCAGTAGATCAGTATTCATCCCAGGTATACAAATGGACTTTGGACTCCCATCCAACAGTATGAGATGCACTCTCACCCTGAACTCTAGGGGGGAGGGTCTAGGCCCTGCCCTGTATGAAATGACAGACTATGGACACCCCCATGGAGGGCCTCACCCTCCCTGGGGAAATGAAGGGTTATTGGGGAGGTTGGGAGAAGGGCACAAGAGAAGGGGAGGGAAATGGAGAGGGACCTGGAATTGACATGTGAAGCAACCTTGTTTCTAATTTAAATTTAAATTTAAAAATAAATAATAATAATAATAAAAAAGATCATTAAAACAAAAAAAGAAAATTACGACATTAAAAACAATTTCATGAAGAGCCCATAAAAGAGGAAATGATAAAATCCTTTAAAGAAGTGGAAGAAAAGACAAACCAAAAATTACAAGAAACAATTCAAACAGTACAAGGTTTGAAAGCTGAAATACAGACAATAAAATAAACCCAGTCTGAAGGAAGGCTGGAATTAGAAAAGGTGAGTAAATGATTAGGAACTGCAAATGCAAGCATAGCCAACAGAACATAGGAGTTAGAACAGAGAATCTGAGGTGTTGAAGATACATTAGGAGAAATGGATTCATCAACCAAAGAAAATCTTAAATCCAACAAGTCCCTAAGACAAAATATCCAGGAAATATGGCACACCTTGAAAAGGCCAAATCTAAGAATACTAGATATAGAAGAAGGTGAAGCAACCCAGCTCAAAAATGCAGAAAACATATTCACCAAAATCATAGAAGAAAACTTTCCCAACCTGTATAAAGACATGCCAATGAAAGTACAAGAAGGCTACAGAACACCAAATAGAGTGGACCACAAAAGTAAGTCTCCTCACCTCATAATAATCAAAACCCCAAACATACAGAATAAAGAAAGACTATTAAGAGCAGCTAAGGAAAAATGCCAAGTAGCATATATACCTAACTAAATAGAGAATTCTCAATAGGGAAGTCTAAAATGGCTGAGAGACACTTGAGAAAATGCTCAACGTCCTTAGCTATCAGGGAAATGCAAATCAAAACAACTCTGAGATATCATCTTACTCCTATTAGAATGGCTAAAATAAAAAAAAAACCAATGACAATTTATGATGGAGCTACTACGGAAATAAGTATGGAGATTCCTCAGGAAAATGGGAATCAGTCTACCACAAGATCCAACAATTCCACTCTTAGGCATATACCCAAAAGAGGCACATTCATACAACAACGACATCCATTACACTATGTTCATAGCAGCATTTTTTGTAATAACCAGAACCTGGAAGCAACCTAGATGCCTCTCAGCTGAGGAGTGGATGGAGAAAATGTGATACATTTACACAATGGAGTACTACTCAGAAGAAAAAAAAAATAGAATCTTGAAATTTGCAGGCAAATGGATGGCACTAGAAGAAACTATACTGAGTGAGGTAATGCAGGCACAAAAAGACAAGCATGGTATGAAATTACTCATATATGGATGAAACAGGGGCGTGCCAGCCTACAATCCCACACCCAGAGAGTCTGGAAAATAGGGAGGATACTAGGAGAGATATGCATGGTACCCCAAAGAAGGAAACGGGACATAATCTTCTGAGGGAATTGGGAGCACCTGGTGGGGAGAGAAGAAACTGGAAGGAGAGGGGGTGAAAATGAGGGGAGAGGAGGACATGGGGGAGGAGGAAGCTTGAGTAGGAGGAAGAATAGAAGAGAGCAGGATGAGAGATACCATAACAGAAAGGGCCATTACAGGTTTGAAGAGAGATCTGACACTAGTGAGATGTCCAGAGACCTACAAGGATGACACCAACTGGCAACCTAATCAATAGTGGAGAGGCTACCTTAAATGCCCTTCTCCTAGAGCATTCATACAATGGCTGAAGTAATCAGAGGCAGAAAGACAACCACAGCTAAACACTGAACTCAACTCCTGGAACCCAGTTGCAGAAGAAGGAGTGATGAGCAAAGGTGTTAGGACTTGGTGGGTGAAACCCACAGAAACAGCTGACCTGAACATGGGGGAGTTCATGGACCCCATACTTCCAGTTGATAGGCCAGCATGGGACTGATTCAGATCCCCTGAACATGGGTGACAGTAAAGAGGCTTCAGCATTCTTTGGGGCCTCGGGCAATAGATCATCATTTATCCCTGGCATGAAGATGAATTTTGGGATCCCATTCAACGTAGAGGGATGCCTGGACACATGGGGGGAGAGCCTAGACCCTGCCCCAGATGATATGACAGACTTTGGAGATCCCCTATAGGGGTCCTCACCATCCTTGGAGAGTGAAGTGGGCATTGTGTATGGGGTATGGGATTGACATATGAAGCAAGTTTGTTTCTAATTTAAATTTAAAAAAATTTAAAGAAAGAACTGAAATAAACATTACCAGATTCACAAATATATAATAGAATTGGAATCTTCATTATCAATGCAAGTATCACAATTGAAATGATTTCTATTACAATCACAAATAAAATGCATTTGTACTCTTAAATCTAAAAAAAAATTATGTAACCAACCAGGACTGTATTGAAATATGAATTGAAGATATGTGGGCCAATTCAAGTTCAAACTCCAAATGCTTTAAAATCCAGGATGTAAGTAATTTTAATATCCCCATATAATAATGATGTTTCCTAAGTAAAAAAAAATAATGTTTGCAAGTGCCAAGGAATAAACTTAATAAAAATGAAAAAAGCAAAATACATATTTATATGTATTAATATAAATAAAATTTAAACATGTATCTTTGAAAATTTGTCTACCTGGAATACTATATTTAATTACATAATTTTCCCCTTTCTTATATCTCTCCAAACCCTAAAATATACCTCTTGTTGCTCTATTTTGAATTCGTGGCCTCTTTTTTAATTAATGGTTGCTACATACTTGTATGTGTATACATGTATATTATTAAACATAACCATTAATAATGTCATATTCAGAGGGCCTAGTTCAGTCCTATGAAGGTTCCCCAGCTCTCAGTACAGAGTCAGTGAGCTCCCACTAGCTCAGGTCAGCTGTTTCTGTGGGTTTCCCCATCATGATCTTGAACGCTTTGTTCATATTTTCACCCCTCCCTCTCTTCAACTGTGATTGGAAAGCTCAATCCAGTGCTTAGGTGTGGATCTCTACATATGCTTCCATCAGTTAGTCGATGAAGTTTCTATGATGACAATTAAAGTAGTCATTACTCTGCTTATAGGGGAAGGCCAGTTTAGGCACCCTTTCCAATATTGCTTAGAGTGTTAGCTGGAGTCATCTCATCTTTGTGGATTCCTGGGAATTGAGAGACTTGTGTGACTTGAGCAGTTTATGGAACCACTGGCAGTGGGACCAAGATTTATCCCAGTACATGAACTGGCTTTTTAGAGCTCATTCCCTATTGAGGGATACTTGTCCAGCCTAGATATGGGGGGAAAGGCCTTGGTCCTGCCTCAACATATTGTAACAGACTTTGGTGACTCCCCAAGGAAGGCTTTACCCTGTTTGAGCAGTAGATGGTGAGTGTGGTAGGAGAGAAGTTGGGGGGAGCAGGAGAAGGGGAGGGAGGGGTATGTGGGGTTGGTATGTAAAATAAAAAAATGTTTAAAAAATACTACTCATAAAGAATTGTTTTTAAAAAACTTAGAATATATGCGGTATTTTGACATTATAATCCATTTAATTGTATTGTGATTTACAACATTGAATTCAATTAATTTTTAGTAAAATTATGAAATATATTACAGAGGGATTAGCAAAAAGTGTTTCTTCAATGAGAATCCTTAAGAATATACACACACATGTACTGACACTGATGTAAATGATTGCTGCAATTTTATTCTTCAGTGCACTTTCTTGACAAATTGCACAGCAAACAATTGCTACCAATCAGTTTCTGATTTTGAGTCAAGAGTCCTCTGTCAATACAGAGAGCTACACAAAACACCATTAATAGAAGAGGCTTGCTAAATAATTTTTGAAGTAGATAATATAAAACAACATGATGACTTTAAAATGTAGAATTATGGTCCATGGTTTCAAAAACATAATGATTTATCGTTCCTTTTCATGTAGTGTTTGAAAAGAAATATTACAAGATTTTAATTACCTAGCCTAGGCATTTTCACTTTATCAATTGTTCTAGTGCTGGCTGTACTCATAGGGGCTGAGAGCACACCTTGACTAGTTTTTTTCCACAGTGTAGTTCAGTCTTTCAGAGAAAGGATATAAAGTTCCATCTATAAGTATTTGTGAGTGTTAAATCAGGAGAAATGTTGTATCCACTGTGGCTTGAGATGATGTCATGTAGTCATTCATGGGGAGATAAATGAAAGGTCCATTAAATTCTAAACAGTTTATGTGGCAAAACGAAGCTTTTAAGAATTTGAATAATGTTGGGGTAACAATGAAACCAGTTTCAGGTCAAGTAACTATTATGCTGTTCTTTGAATTGTTAGTTCCAAATTGTTAGATACCTGACATAAATTGGAAAAATCCAGAATTACTATGTGTTAAAAGCTGGTATGTACTCTCTCATATATGGATTTTAGACACAGATCTGTGGAGTGCCAGTCTACAATCCCACGGCCAGAGAGTCTGGGAAACAGAACCTTCATCCAATGACTGATGGAAGCAGAGGCAGACTCCCACAGCTAAACACTGAACTGAACTCAAGGAACCCAGTGACAGAGAGGGAAGACTGATGAGCAAAGGGGTTAAGACTGGGCTGGTTTAACCCCCAGAAATAGCTGACCTGACAATGGTTAGCTCTTGAATCCCAGATTGATGGCTGGGATTCCAGCATGGGACTGATCAAGTCCCCATGAATGTGTGTGTCAGGGAGGAGGCCTAGGTAATCTATGGGGCCTTGGTTAGTAGATCAGTATTTATCCCTGGCATTCAAACGGACTTTGGGTGCCCATCCAACAATGAGAGATGCACTCTTACCCTGGACTCTTGGAGGAGGTTATAGATCCTGCCCTGGATGAAATGACAGATTCTGGACACCCCCATGGAGGGCCTCACCCTCCCTGGGGAAACGAAGTGTTATGGGGGGTGCAGGAGGGAGGTCATGGGAGGAGGCGAGGGAAAGGGAGAGGGACCTGGAATTGACATGTGAAGCAACGTTGTTTCCAATTTAAATTTAAAAGTAAAACTAAAATAAAATTTTTAAGAAAGCTGGTCATTGGTGAAAACTGTCTCTTCTCTGGGGTCATGTCCCTAGAAATCCACCACTCTAATGAGAGCACATTGTAAAGCACTAAATTTAAATACTCTGAGTTTATTTTAGGGTATGCATTTTTTCAGATTTGCACACTTTTACTCTATAAAGAATGATTTTAATATGTAAATGAATTTTCAAAATGAAACAAAGCCAAATAAACTGCAGGTGACATATGCCCATATAAAGTTTATATTGTTCACTAACAGTTGAAAGGTTATTTTCTACAGTTTCATGAATGAGGAGTTATTGTATAGTCACACACTGTTATATTTTAATGAAATTATATGTACAATATATAAATTTACATATACTCCATGTATTCATTCATACATACATAATTTCATTAATACACTCTCAATTGTGTTTACTCAGAGTCTATTATTTGTCCACATGGGACACTGAAGCCAAGAAAATATCTCATTCCTTAATATCTTCGGCTGTTAATAAAAACAGTCAACACAAAACAAACAAAAAACACGTGACTAGACTTTGCAACATGCCTACATATACATAATAATGTGTTGTAAGGAAATTGTTACTAACTGAAAACCTGGTGGATAAGTATGCAGAAGATTGGTTCAAAGACATAGCAGAAGGTAGACAGTTGGCCTTCAGTATAGAACTCACACTGCAGCGGTTCTCTTAAGCATGGACCAGGAACCTAGAAGAGGATGGAAGGGCAACATAGCTGCAAGCAGTTCCGTTTGTGGATATACATACATTCTTTTTTTCTCAATGTATGTTTTTATTTAAATTAGAGACGTGCATGCTTCACATGCCAATCCCAGCTCTCTAAGCCATCCCTCCTCCCTTGTTTCTCCACCAGTCCCTCATCCTCCCTTATCCCCTTCTTCCCCCCTCAGCCTCCAGCCCAATCCCCACATCATTCCCCAGGGTGGGTGAGGTCCTCCTCGGAGGGATCTCCGGAGTCTGTCATTTCATCCAGGGCAGGATCTAGGCCCTTCCCCATGTGTCCAGGCTGAGAGAGCATCCCTCCATTTGGAATGGGCTCCCAAAGTTCATTCTTACGCCAGGGATAAATACTGATCTAATAAACAAGGTCCCAGAGATTTCTGAGGCCTGCTCATTGACACTGCATTTGTGGAGTCTGTATCAGTCCCCTGTTGGCCTCTCAGCCACCAGTCTGGGGTTCAAGAGCTCCCCCTTGTCCAGTCAAACGCCAATCCCTTCTGATCTCTGAAGCTAAGCAGGGTTGGGCCTGGTTAGTATTTGGGTGGTATACATTCTTTTTGCCATACAGTTTTGAAGACTGAGTGATCTTCAGTTTTTGTTATTCTTTAATTCAAATTGGGGACTTTCAAGAAATAAAGCAACAAGATAACTGATGTGAGATAATGCTTTGTTCTCTGTAACATTTTGTTGCTCATATTGGTTTAATAAAATACCGATTGGCCAGTAGCCAGCCAGGGAATATAGGCAGGGCTACCAAACTATGAAAATTCTGGGAAGAGTAAAGGCAGAGGTACAGGAGCTAGCCACAGAGGAAGCAAGATGAGAATGCCTTACTGAGAAAAGGTATTAAGTCAAGTGGCTAAACATAGATAGGAATATGGGTGAATTTAAGTCATAGGGGCTAGTTAGTGATAAGCTTGAACAATAGGTCAAACAGTTTATAAATAAGTTTCTCTGTGTTTATTTGGTAATAAAGTACTGTGGGACTGGGCAGGACAGAAACTTCATCTACAGGTAATTATAGACACAAATGAGCTATGGGGGTTTTCAATACAACCAAATTATATCATGGGAAATGAAGCAACACAATTAGCACTTGATTGTATTATCTCTAAATAATCACTAATTTATTCATGCTGCAAATAAGCATGTTTTAGTTTTATGTCCAGGTATAGGTTGTGCACCCTATCAGTCACTTTCTGATTTTGGAAGTCAATCTGGGGATGCAATCAAATGCCATAAAAAGATACTCTTAAACATACAAAATTAGAAACTCATTTTCTGTGATGAGAAACTGTGCTATTTCTAAAGAGTAAATGTTCAGTGGTTTAAGCACTTCTAGCACAAGCAAGAGGACCAGCTTTTGTATGCCAAGAACCTGTATAGATGCTAAAAGAGCATAGTGAATCACTTTCGAGTCTACCCTCAAAAAATAAAGAGACAGGGAAGGCCCTGGGGCAAGCTGTCTAGTGAAACTAGTCATCTAGGAGAGGTCTGAGTTCAAGTGAGAAATCCTGCTACAAAGAACAAGGTAGAAGAAAAATCAAGGAAGATTCCTGACATCCCTCAGACCTCCACAAGCATATATGTGCACATTCATGTGTAACCCACATATGCAAATTCACACACATATATATATACACACACACATATACATTGCACAATATATACTAGTGCAAAAAGAAACCAAAATATAAAAAACAAAACTATCACTACAGTTTTCCTTTGTTTGGAATAAAAGCAGAATTCTTTAAAGGAATGGTAGTTAAATGGAAAATTGGGGCTAGAAAGAAAGCATTCCAAAGAAGCCATAAAGAAAATATGGTTTTTGGTAGATGCGCTATCAATAATAACACTGGTAATATTCAATTATAATTCTGAACATTTTAAATTTAGGTGAATATTAATAAAAAACTATTTAATTTTCATAAAATTAAACATTTTGGGTCAATTTAATTTGAAACTAAATTTATTAAATTCAACACTCTATTTTGACAGTGGATGGAATTTGAGAAGTACTCGTTTTGACATTTGGGCAGTTCCCCTTATGTTTTCTTTCATTAAAGATCAATTAAATTCTTGAAGAGACAAGAAAGTTGCTAAATGTGAGGGAAATGATCCTTGAATTTAGAGACTTCACACTTCAGTGTGGGATAGTAACAGCGAGGGTGTTAACTCTGAAGTGCTAATTATGTATGGTCAGTAAAATAGGCAGTTGAAAATGAAGTCCTTGACTTATCAGGAAACTTTAGTGCTGAAGTTACAGTTTAGAATGTGGGTAAGAGTTTAAGACACAGAAACAAATGGCATGCTCCTTTCTAAACTATGTCCGTTAGAGAACTCACAAAATCCCCTTGGACATAATTATGAGTCCTCTTCCTGGTGGAATCTTTGCACAATCTGTTCTTTAGGCTTGAATGAAGGTAATTGCTTTATACAGGGTTCTTCAGAAAAATAGAATCAATAGGAAAAGAGTGGAAAAGGATTCCTTCAAAGATATTGGCTCATATGATCACAAAAGCAAATAAAATACTCAAGCTTCTGTCTGTTAGCTAGAAAAATCATAATAATTTCAAAAAATAAAAACTTTTCAATTTAATGTTGATTATGCTGAACATCAGGTGATTTAAGAAGGAAAGTCCCAGTCTAAGTAGGAAGTTCAAGAATGACAGGACTCAAGAAAAACAGTTTGTTCAAGCAAAGAACTGATTCTCTGAAATCTAAATCTGTGTTCTGATCATCTTTCAATGGCATTTAGAAGCCCACTTGCACTGAAAATAGCATTCATTTTGACACAATCGGCTTATCCAAATAAGAATACTTTGCTGAAATATAGTTAGATAGACATAGAAATGTTTGCTTGACTATCTGGATAACCCTTATTGGCAAGTTAACACACACACACACATACACACACAAATACATACATACACACATCACCCACATACACATACACATACACATACACACACACACACACACACGTGAGCATGTGTGTTCACATATAAAATCAACCATTGTAGTAGTTACAAAGAAATTGCTTGTCAGGGGTCATATGGAAAGTAGCATTCATAGGTTAGAGACTGATAAATAGTCAGTATATACTAGATTCTAATGAGAGTTGCAGTCATGGATTAGAGTGCCCTTGGCCAGCCATGCTGAGAAGCATAACTGAATCCTACCTGTTCGGTTTGTATATATAATACTCATCAAGGTTCTTGATTTGAAGAGTTGGTTCCTAATACAATGTTCAATAGAGAAATGACAGAGAGCTGATTGCATTAGTGTCTATGATGTAACCAATATATTCATCTATTCTTGGCCACTTAATGAGAGGCGATAAAGATCTCTTGTTGGGTCTAATTGGAGGAACTTTGTCACTCTAGGTGTAGATGTAAAGGATTTACCACATGTTTGAGCTCTCTCTCTCTCTCTCCCTGACTCTCTCTCTCTGTCTCTCTCTCTCTCCCTGTGTGTGTGTGTCAGCATGTGTGCGTGCCTGCATGTGTGTGTGTGTGTGTGTGTGTGTGTGTGTGCTTCCCAAGGCTTTGTAGTCAAATGCTATCTTCTACATGCTGCATCAGCATCGTGATTATACAGCTGCCCTCAAGTTCTCGACTAGGGCAATAGCTGACCATCTACTGAAAATGCTGAAATGATGAGACAAGCAACACTTATTCCTTTAAAATGCTTTTCTGAGATTTCTACCAGAGATGCAGAAAAATCGACTCAAGCATTAGCCCAAGCACTTGTGTTCACGAGAGACATCTTTCCCAGGAGGGCCAGCCTTCCCTAGACACCTCCGCCAAGACTCCTTACTATAAGAACAGGGACTTAATGTTACATACTATGTACTTGTGCAGTGTTCCTACTTTTAATCCTAGATTTCTCCTAGGCACATGTGATAGTCAAACTTCAGGTATCTTTTCTATCCAGCTATTTGAGAAATGAGATGATCTAACTATGTCAGTTACTCTGCTTCCCCCAACCCCCCACATGGTCCACAACAATAAGACAACAGGAGACAGTGCTCTTTCCCTTTACATATGATATTGGACTACATCGCAGCTTTTCTTAATTCCTGCCCATAAACCAGGCAGTGCCACTGCTTATAGGGCAGATCGCCTCATATTTACAAGTAATTTCTGAAGCCTTTAAATAATTAATTGATTAATTTTAGTCTGTCAGTACCAAAATTTAATAAAGTGGACAAAATAAAACAACTCACTGCTGATATCTATGTAATAAAAGCCCACACTAAGAGGGAAGGCCAAGAATTCATAATATTTAACAATAATGATGCATATCTAGTAAAATGGCCATTTTGTTTCATAATTAAGAAAACTAAGTAAAAAGGATTGCACAAGGAGGAGGACACATCAGTTTCACTGTGAAGGGAAAATAGAATAGATATCACTGGTAGGGGAAGGGTCTGGATGTAGGTGGACTCAGGGTGGGAACAGGCGAGATGAAGTGCAGGGTGGATGAAGGGAGAGTACTAGAAGAAACAAATAGAATGAGTGTGGGAAGCTTCTTTGAGATAAGCTAAAAACAATGTACAATCAAAACTCCCAGGAATCTATGAGGATAGACCTAGCTAAGACTCCTAGGAATGGGGATACAGAACCTGAACCGGACATCTCCTGTAATCAGACAAAACTTCAAGTTGAGAGACTGGGACACCAAACCAGCCATAAAATCATTGAACTACTTTTTTTTCTGCCTACAAGATGTGTTGGGGTAAAAATGTGAAAGAAACTGTGGTAGAGACCAACCAGTGGCTGATCCATGCCATGAGAGGGGAACTCACTCCTGACACTGCCTTGAGGGCCAGCACCCAGAAGCAGGATAGCTCAGAGACAAAGCATAGAACCAAAGACCACTGGGGAACAAAAAGTTAATGAAATAATTCCTGGTGACATTCTTCTATAATCACAGATCGGTGCCAATCCCAATTGTCACCAGAGAGATTTCACCAAGCAACTGATAGAAACAGATACAGACCCACAGCCAAACCTTAGGGGGAGCTTGGGGAATCATGTGGAAGATGGTGAGGAATTATTATATGAGACAGAGCAACCAAGGACACCACAGGAACCTCCACAAAATCAACTCACCACAGCTCATGGGGACCCACAGAGAATGGACTGACAACGAGGAAACCCGCATGGTATTGACCTAGGTCCTCTGCATATATGTTACTGTTGTGTAGCTTAGTTTTCTTGTGGGACTCCTAAAAGTTGGACCCTACAATGTTTTTGACTCTGTTGCCTACTTTTTGGAACCTTTCCTCCTACTGCAGTGTCTTATCCAGTTATAAGGTGAAAGGAGGTACCTAGTCTCAATGTAATTTCATATACCACGTCTGGCTGATATCCATGGGAGGCCTGTCATTTTCTGAAGGGAAACAGAGGTGGAGGAGGAGGAGGAGGAAGAGGAGGAAGAGGAGGAAGAGGAGGAAGAGGAGGAGGAGGAGCCCCTGGACGAAGGGCAAAGGAAGGTGAGACAAAGTAGTGAGAGGAAAAAAGGGAGGGGAAACTGCAGTCCAGATGTAAAACCAAAAATAAATAAGTAGATAAATAAATAAAAAGAAATATCTCTTGTGGAATCTCAACCCTAGACAAAGAACTACAGTCAACTAGTCACTACTAGGATGAGAATTAGTCTTTCCCAGGGATGACTTTGTTGGTTGTCTAGTCAAGAGTAATCAACTCTAGAACCATATACACAAAATACAATAAAAATAGATTCATCAGGCTATATTTAAATATGTATGCATACACATTCACACAGAGAAACACATTACGCATCACAAAAACCATAAAACTAAAAGAATCTATCAATTTAGATTGGGGACACATGGCAGATGTAGGAGCAAGTGTATATGGGAGGAGCTGAATGAAGAAAAGCAGGGGGGAAATGATTTAATTTCAAAACATACTTTTTAAAGCAAAGGAATTTAAACAAAGCATTGCCTTGTGCACTGTCTCTATATTAAGCAGAAAGCCCTAGTGTCAATTCCTTTAAGAATGTGATGAGCTCCTTTTAACAAAATGCTTTCCAACCAATATCCTAACAAACCAGTGAAACTAAATAAAGGTAATTCCTGGGAACAAATGGAAAGTGCCTGATTAAGTACGTAGGCATGGGTCTATGATTGTCAACAATAAATCTGCTCTTGCTTTTGTATGTTAATTAGGTAGTCTGGTTTTACTGTTATAGCCTTTTTTATGAATAATTTAACTGTGAAAACATGGTACAATGCTAATAGATAACTTAAATGATTATCACAAATTTAGGTTTTAAAATCAGTAAGATTCTGAGGAAAGTGTGTACAGTCCTGAACAATGAAATAGAATATTTAGGCAAACTACCAATCAGAAATAGTGGTAGGCTATTCCAGTTCAATTTTAGTTATAAGCATAAATTCAAGGGACAAAGAAACCATGTGCTTAGCTATGACGACTAATGACCATATATTCTAGAATTCATTTGCAGGGAAATTGTTCTAAATGGAGCTTACCGTTTATACACACAGTGAGTACACACGCATGTGTATATTGTTATAGCAGATACATGCATATATTTAGGGAGATATAAGTTGGTTTTTGTTTGTTGTCTGTAGGAGGAAGTCTGATGCCGCCATTAAACATGTGACTTATTAGAGGCACATACAGATGAGGTAATAAAAGGGCAGTTTACCACACCGCTAACCACACCCACTTTAGGCAGGACTAAAGACGTATACGTACGTAGGCGGAACTACGTCACTAGTCAGGCCCACTTTTGGGCATGGCTAGGGGCGTTACGGGGGAAGGCATAAAAGACAGCACACAGGAAGTCTCGGTCTCTTTTCCTGGAGATCGGCTTCCGGGTCGGCCACTGAAAACTGCTCCTCTGGGTTTGGTATCTTGTGAGTAATTTTCTACATTAAATACTTAGCTTTACTGTCAGTAATTGTGTGTCGCGTATTGTTACAGCGTCCGTTAAAGCCTACAGTTGTCTCCTGATTTTGTCTGTAAAATGAGGGTAATACAGCTAATTTAACATTCAGCTACGGAGAAGGAGGACTGATGAGCAAAGGGATCAAGACTGGGCTGGTTTAACCCACAGAAACTGATGACATGAACCAGAGTGAGCCCTTGAATCCCAGACTGATGGCTAGGAGCTCAGCATGGGACTGATCCAGACCCTGTGAATGTGGGTGCCAGTGAGGAGGCCTAGGCAATCTATGGGGCCTTGGGTAGTAGATCAGTATTTATCCAAAGCCTGCAAATGGACTTTGGGTGCCCATCCCACACTGAGGGATGCTCTCTCAGCCTGGACATTTTGGGGAGGCCCTAGGCCTTGTCTTGAATGAAATGGCAGACTCTGGAGATACCCTATGGAGGGCATAACCCTCCCTGGTGATCTGAATGGGGATTGAGTGGAGGGTTAGGGTGCCCCTAGTGGGGGGTCAGGTGAGGAGGGGAGGGAGAGGGAGCTGGGATTGACATGTGAAACAAGCTTGTGTCTAAGTTAAATGAAAAATAAAATAAAATATATTGAACAGGAGAGACAAATTAGCTCTCAGTGTTTATTTTGTTAGTACATGGACAGAAATCCAATCCCTAGAAAGGATATTAATAAAAAGAAGATAACCAGTTGTTGTGACATATACCATGCAATCCACGAGCTGTAAAAAAGTAACAGACAGCTCCTTGGCACTCACTTGTCAGCCAGTAGAGTCAATTTGGCAACAGCCTCTGCCCAGTGAGAAAATTTGTCTGTAAAACAATAGTGGGTGGTATTTGAGGGTGACTCTCAAGCCTTTACTTGCAAGAGCACACACTTATGCACTTTACTAACACATACTCAAGCAACTGGACACACATGAACAAGCATACATATATACACAATTACTATGAATAACTGTTTGAATGCCCAAAACATACCTAGAATATATCATCAATTCATAGATGATAGATTCATAGATGGTAGGTAAATAGATAGATGCACATAACAGAATAACTGATTCATGATAATTGAAACGTAACAGTTACATATTAATACATGCCTCAAATATAACTATAATATACTTTATTCTTTCATTGAAAAAATAGAAGCAAACTTAATACAAATTATCTGTTATCATGTTATGAGATGGGAAAAGGAGAGGAGCAAAACTCATGTTCAATGGAAGGATAAGATTGCTTTATGAGCAAAGTGTCTTAAAATAAGCTTTGACAGAAATGAAGCATTGAATGGATTAAATTCTGTGAAAGAGCAATGATAGGTATAATATCATGGGAAAAGAAAAATAGTATTTCTGGTGTGAAGGAAGATATTATGTATAAGGATAGAATGATGGGAGGATAGTCTGGGGGAAGGAAGCCTGGGAGAGTAAAGAAGTATCAGCATGCTAATTTCCTTTAGGTATTACCTTATTAAGTAGTTTTATTCTGAAAATTCACAAAATTAAATTGCCTAGGTAGCTAGATAAGCAAAACAACCTACATAAGAGCTGGTTCATCTATTCAATGAATATATAAAGCAATACCAGGAAAGATACAAAGTATTATAATTTAAATTGTTTTGATAGCTTTTTGTGACAGAGAAAGAATTTAAACACTCATTAAAATGATTATTACATACATGCCTGCTTTCCATGCTGCACCTGTTCCTTGTGTATGTATCCCTCAATTAAGATTTTGTCTTTGTTAGTAGTTACATTCTGTTCCCTGCAGCAATTTATCACCACATTTATTTCAGCTTATTAATAACTACTATTTTGAACTGAAAATAAGAAAATGCTCTAAAAACAAGAGGAAACAATTTTTTTATTTATTCAGTTCCAGAAAAATCTATGAATGTAAAAAGTCAATTTCTTGCTAAATTGATTATTTAAAATATCATTTCATGCCTAGAAGTAATAGCATTCATTAAGCCTATACTTTATGCTGATGTATACCATTTAAATATTCCAGGAAATGCATATGCTAACAAATTTGGCTTTGTTTCTATTTTCAGAAAGGATCCATACTGTCCATAGCATGTGACTTTTAGAGTCATTACTCTTTAGATGCATTCCTAAATGTGACAGTAATAATCACAGTGTTCAGTTTATAGCAAATCACAGGATTACACATTATTTTTCCTTTTTAGTGGTAAACCACTGGGAATGATTCTACAGTTCCATACATTAGGGAGAACCAAAATGCAGAAAGGAAGTAGGAGCAAATGAATAAAAGCAAGTGTTGAATCTCTTTTTCTCTTCACTTCTAGCTTGAACAACATACAACAGCAGAGAATCTGGGGATGCACAGTCACTGCTTAGGAAGAACTGGTCAGACAGACTTCTCAAAATGGAATTTACATACACAAAAGCCCCCAACGAAAGGCAAGTCTGACTAAGAGGCATAAAGTAAAGCACTTCTCCTGTCTGACAAATAGGGAACCTGCATAAGACTGAACTATACTCCTTTAATATAGGTGACAGTGGTGGGGCTGGGACAATATAGGAGGCCACTGGCAGTGGGTCTAAGACATAACTCTAATGCCCAAACTGACTTAGTGGAGCCCATTCTCTACGGAGTGATACCTTGCCCAGCCTAGACCCAGGGATGTGGGGGATTGGGGTGGGGAGGTGCCTTGGTCCTGCCTCAGCTAGATGGTGGGACAGACTTAGTAGACTTCCTAGGGGTGGACTTACCCTCTCTGAGGGGAAGGTAGGAGGTAGAGTAGGGAGGAATTGTGGGGAGAAGGAGGAAATGAGGGAGGGGAAATCGGGATTGGAACATAAAATATAAATTAATAAAAATGGTAAGAAGAGATATATGGCATAAAAGATTATGAATTTCTATGAAAATAAACACACATGGTATCTTAAACTGTTTTCAGAGATTGTGTATGTACGTGTGTTCAGGAGTGTGTGTGTGAGTGTGAGTGTGTGTGTGTGTGTGTGTCTATGTGTGAACAGGTGAATGTGGGTGTGAGAGACAGAGAAAAAGAGTGTGTTTAAAACAGTGTTACTCTTTAGATTTCTCCTAGATGCCCCAATTGTATCCCAAGCAGCCTGCCACATCTGCACTACAGGTTCTTGTGGATGCTTGTTTGATGCAGTGATGGGTAGAAGTCAGTTGACTGAAGGCAGCAGGAAAGGAAGGTGTCAATCTTCCACTCTCGTGAATTCACTGCAGCATCGGCTGATTGCTTTTCTAAGGAAGTGATTCCAAATGGCATCCCTATAGGATAAGTGCTCCTGCAAATAAAAAACAAACAAATCTGCAGTTTTGTTATGGCTTCCTAAGGTCTGCTTTCCGTATTGGAACACACAGTATTCTCAGGATGTCAGATCAACTATGCTTTACTTCAGCCAAGAGCATTATGCTTCTACTTCTGGCACCCTGCCACAGTGGAGATGCTTTTCATTCATCAAACACTGCAGCACAACACTCTAACTAGGCAACTGCTTCTCATTCCTGCCCAAATCTCTTTATCATGGAATTGGGTTCGTTTCAAAAAGTTTATCATTTTGAAAAGGGCCTCCGATGCAAAAACAATGCCATTTATCAGCCTGGGCAAGGAGACTGCTAGGAAGTGATAAATTTCCTGTGTGTGGGTTTAGTTTATCACCAGTTTATTTTAACTTCTCCTTGCACTTGCTGGAAACACTTGTATGACAAGTCAACTTTAAGTGCCTCAGGCCTACTTCCCTGATAAGTGTATATAATAACGTGAATGTAAAAATAGTATATAAATGCTTACAATTAGGTAAAGTTGTTTTCTGCTAATGAGCATATAAGAAAAACACATTTTAAGAATCATTCTTCTGGGCCGGGCGTTGGTGGCGCACGCCTTTAGTCCCAGCACTCGGAAGGCAGAGGCAGGCGGATCTCTGTGAGTTCGAGGCAAGGCTGGACCGACAACCTCCAAAACAGAGAAACCCTGTCTCGTAAAACCAAAAAAAAAAAAAAAAAAAAAGAATCATTCTTCTTTTTTTCCTGTTTCTGAAACCATGTGCTCTATGCTGACTTGAAAGTGTGGTCTTTCTGCTCCAGCCAAAACCATGCTAGTATTCCAGGTATGTCCAGTATGCTAATATTACAAGAACACCTTGAAAATATGTGATCGTAGGAATCTTTTAGCCCTATCTTCTAACTTATAAATAATATAGGAATTTGTGTAAAAAATAAGCAATAAAACATGTTGGAACCAGTTGATGCCAGAGTAAAATCTGGACCAAAAACTCATCCCAAAGGAATAAAATAACATGTTATTATAATTTATGTAAACATATTTACTTAAGCTTTCCAAGGTATCATACTGACTACAAAATGAAAACTCTATATAAGTATGGAAAATATACTCTTGATTTATTTAAGATTTTTAGTATATTGAGGGGAATATGTATTATGAGAAGCAAAAACAATTTTGTGATGATTACTTAAATATTCAGGAAGAACCCATAACCTTCTCATATGATAAAATGTGGATGAGTTTGCAATGTTTGAGTATGGTCTAGAAAAAAATCTTTTTGATATATTCATTAAGATAAGTATAAAAGGTAATGTTTGAAATTATAAATTCTAGCCTGTTATCTCTTGACAAACACACTAGCACTCTTGTTAAACCCACATCAGTAACTTTACCCAATAATAACATGTAACTAAGTACCAACTAGTTGAATAGTTTTAAAATGTATACACTATGATGATTCACCAGAATTTATCTTACAATTCTTGGACATCAGTAAGAACTTCTCCAAACTCATATCTTATAGCCTTGAACTACTCAGTATCTCTACTATGAAGTTCATTAAGCAATCCGATACTTAACAAACAATTTTTTTCTAAAATGCACTTAGAAGTATAAATGATCAAGATTAAACAGAATTCAAAAGTAGAAAACCACAGAAATTAATTCCACCATTCAGAATCAATTATTTTGAAGTTAATGACTGACAGAGTGGGAGTGTGTTTAACAACATTATCGGGTATAGAACCGAGAAACAGTTTAGTACTCAGATTAAGAATTACGATAGAACCCCACAGACTGAATAAATACAAATTTACTTTCTCATATACCTGAATGCTAGAAAATCCCTTTAGGATCACTAGAATGTTTATTGCCTTAAAAAATGGTCTGTTCTTTCCAAATGGTACCTTGATTTCACATCCTGAAGATAAGATAAGCGATAAGCACTATCTCTTATGCAGCATGAGTCAGATGAGCAAGCTTGCTACATGCTATGCAAAGCTCTTATAAAACTCTCCATCAGGGTCAAGAGGCTAAGAGCTCTCATTCCATTAGCTTCTTAGAGACCCACACTCATAATTCCATTAAGGTTCAACTGCTGAAATTTGAAGGGTAGCTCACGGGAAGTGCAGGCAAAGAAAAACAATCTCCTAAATAAATACTTCTAAATAATGTGTATGGATGCTACTTAATATCATTCTGTTTATCAAAGTTAATTCTTACAATTATATATCATGGTTATGATTTAAATAGTTTTCCCAGACTGGCATTGTAGAGACTATCCCAATGTGATTGTTGTGGTGGTGCAGGAATATCTCTCATGCACATAGTAATCATTGGCAAAGAGGCCCATGAGAGTGTATTTGCTTTCTTTTGCTCCTTGCTTTTTCATTCTTTTTTTTTCTGTCATGTGTTGACACTGCAAGAAGACCCTCACCTAACGCCTAATGCCAGCACATTGATCTTGGGAACTTTCCAGGCTCCTGAATGCTGAGAAAATTAATTTCTATTCATTTATAGTGCCTAGTCTCAAGAAGATTAAGTAAAAGCAACCCTAGCTCTGTTGATTCTGTGTACACTAAGCATGAGTTGATGGATATGAGCTTTTAACTCTAAAGACCTTCTGCCCAGGACAAATAAATACCAGCCAATTATGAAAACAAGTTAAAAAACAACACAAAACCAAAGGAAGATTTCACCCAAGCTTAGGTTGAAAAAGATACTACCAGACACCACGGTATACTTGTATCGATAAGTTCTCTGAACAACCAGAGACAGTAAGTATAGTTAATGAGGGTTGTCCTCATGTACATATGTTTCTCTTATTGGTTGATGAATAAAACACTAAATTGCCAGTAGTCAGGAAAGTAGTATAGGTGGAGCTACCAGACCAGGCAAATGCTGAGGAGACTCAGAGAGAAACCCCCAAAAGACATCCATGCATCCATGCAGTAACTGAAGAAGTAACATGCCAGATTATAGGTAAACTACAGCCTATACATATTTTAAGAGAAAAGAGTTAATAATTAAGAGAGAATTAGTCAATAAAAATCCTAAGCCATCGGCCAAACAGTTTATACTTAATATAGTCTCTTTGTGTTTATTTGGGGTTAAAGGACAGCAGGACCAGGTGGGAAAGAAACTCCTACAAAATGTAATGCCAAAAATTAGATTAAATGTTTCAGCAAGGAGAAATAAAAGAGGACATGGTAACTAATATAAGATGATATCTTGGGATAAGTTCCAGGAAAAGAAGAAAATAATATGTAGAAAATGCAGTGCAAATTAAGTAGAAGCTAGACTCCTTTTATGAAGTATTAATCACATTACTAGCATTGGAAGCTACACCAATATAATATGTGGATAGTGGAAGTTTTGCACAATGCTTACTCTAAGTGGTAGGAAGAATATTGTAAGAAAATTATTCACAATTTTTCTGTAGATATAAAACCATTAAATTTAAATATTTATATGAAAATTAAGATATTGTAATAATAGAATATACAAGTATACATTTCTAAGTTAAAAAAGAATATTGAATAAAATACATTTAAAATGTGAATAAATGATAGATAAATTCAAAAGACTGTGTAAATCCCAGTCACATAGTCAACGATATCATAGTTGACAACTTTTTAAAGTCTTCAAATATGAAAATCAGAAATATATTTCAAGCATGTGAAAAATATACTATAAAGACCAAGACTATAGTGTTAAGTAATGTGGTTGTGTCCACAGAAGGATGCATGATTACTCTTGGAGCAGAAGACAACTACTTAGATGCAAGTTCTCAGCCTTTTTTGCTCCTACTGATTTGCAGGTTTACATTTAGTACCCCTTAAAAATATACATATTTATAGTATTATTTTATATATTAATATCAACATAATATTGTATGCCTGGAGCAATTATGAAAACAAACTGCTATGATTAATTAATACTGTATACCTAAAGAAAACAATAATAAAAAATACAACACATTAGTTACACTTAAATACATGTGTTATATTCATCTTATTTGCATGTGTTTGATTCCCTTTAAAATGCAAACAATATTGGCTTTACTACACTCTTTCTTGATTTTTCACAGGTATTATTAAATCTATTAAAACTGCTCTGAGTTCATATATGCAACTGTCTGCTTTTATACGACAAACAACATTTATTGTGGTCATGCATTGCATATTGCTCTTACAACCTTCTGTCCCTGCCTTGGGAAGGAAATGTGAGTGTTGCATTTATGATTGATCAATCCAAAGTCCTTTATTCTCTATATGTTTATAAACCACTGGCTTTACTCATGTCCATTTAGAAAATCAATACTAATGTGTGGTCTTCTGAGCCCTGTGGTTACCTCATCGTGGGTTTCTTGCATTCCATACCTCTGTTAGGCATGAACTACATCTTGTGAAGTAGGCCTTTCATCAAATCAGATAGTATATGGTTACACCCATTGACATTCATGTTACTATTGAGCCAGTGTACATATATTGACAAGCAATTCATGAATAAACTCACAAGATTCCCAGCCAGCTAAGGGTATTTACCATTCTTCTCACCCAGAAATGGGCATAGCACCTTTCACCATCATGGAAATTTACCCACAAAGAGGACATATCCAGATTAGTACCAGCTTAATTGAATCATGTTGTTTGACAAAAACATGTAATATATTCAGTAGTAGAATCTTGCCATCATGTCCTGGAAGATAATTAATAGAAAAGACCAAAATCTAGTAATATTTGGAGGTATTTGGAACTCCAGTGCCCAGAAATCCAAAATAGAAAACACACTCTTGGCATTGAACCTTTTATTCGTTTAGCTATGATATCTAGGTGACATAGACATTATCCACTTGTTATAGATCTTTCAAAATGTTTTTGTGTTAGTTATCCATAACCATACTACTTTTTCTAGCCTTACTTACTGTTTCCAGCCCCATTTAATTCTCTTAGCTGTTATTAATTGTCCATTATCTTTTCATATGATAAGCATTTTCTCTTCCATCCCTTGAAATCACTGTTTCTTGACTTCAGGAGTATTCCAAACTAAGCACATGTATCTACAGATTAAAACATACTACCTGCAAACAAAAAAAGGACATGAGATGTTCACCAGTTGGAAAAAATCTACAGAGTTTCCATTTCCTGACTATTGTGAATACAGCAGCAATGGCCATACATTAGCAAGCATCTCAGTAATAGGATATATTCCCTTTGCATATTTTCACAAACTGTAATTTTTTCTATATTTTGAAGAAACTCCACGCCGATATCTCGTAGAATGACTCCATCAGTTTGAATTCACGGTAGCACAGAACAAGTGTCTCTTTTTCCCACATCCACATAAGAAACAGTGCATGTTGCTTCTTCCTCCTCCTTTGTTTAAATCTTCATCACTCTGATTGTGGTAAGGTGAAATCTTGATGTAATATTTATTTGCATTTATTTGATGGCTGTTTTGATATTTAAAAAAAATTCACATTTCTTTGTATTTCTTCTTTTGGTAATTTCCTACTTCCGTGTTTCAAATTTTAGTTAAATATTTTGTTTCTTAATATTTAGATTAAGTTGCTTATTTATATATTTTACTTAAATTAGAAACAAGCTTGCTTCGCATGTCAATCCCTGCTCCCTCCCCTGGCACTGCCCAACCCTCCACCCAATACCCACTCCACTCTCCAAGGAGAATGAGGTCCTTCATGGGAGATCTTGAAAGTCTGTCATATCATCCCAGGCAAGGCCTAGGCCTTCCACATGTGTCCATCCATCCATCCATGTGGAATGGGCTCCCAAAGTCCATTAAGATGCCAGAGATAAATAATGATCTAGTACCTAAGGCCCCAAAGATTGCCAAGGCCTCCTCAATGACACCCACGTTCAGGGTGTCTGGATCAGTCCCATGTTGGCCTCCCATATATCAGTCTGGGGTACAGGATCTTCCCCTTGTTCATGGCAGCTGTTTCTGGGCGTTTCACCTGCCAGGTCTTGATCCCTTTGCACATCATTCCTCCCTCTCTGCAACTGGTTTCCAGGATTTCAGTCAAGTGATTAGCTGTGGGTATCTGTCTCTGCTTCCATCAGTCACTGGATTAAGGTTCTAGGATGGAATGCAAGGTAGTTGTCAATATCATTATCAGGGAAAGGCATTGAAGGTAGTCTCTCCACTACTGCTTAGATTGTCTGTTGGTGTCATCCTTGTAGATCTCTGGAAATCTCATTAGTGCCAGATCTCTCTTCAAACCTATAATGAGCCCCTCTATTATGGTATCTCTCATCCTGCTCTACTCTATTCTTCCCCTGCTCCCCCATATCCTCCTCACCCCTTCTTCTCTCTACGTCAGTTTTCCTCAATTCCCTCTCCCCTCCTCACATGCTCCTAGTCCACTCAGGACATCCTGTCCCATTCCCCTTCTTTGGAGTACCTTGCATATCTCTCTTAGGTTTCTCCCTGTCTCCCAGACTCTCTGCTGGTAGGATTGTATCCTGACACTCCCCTGATCCATGTCTAAAATCCATATATGAGTTAGCACATACCATGTTTGTCTTTTTGTGACTGTGTTACCTCACTCAGGATGGTTTCTTCTAGTGCCATCCATTTGCCTGCATATTTGTTTTTTTTTCACTAAGTCATACTCCTTTGTGTAAATATACCACATTTTCTCTATCCACTCTTCAGTTGCACAGAATCTAGGTTGATTACAGGTTATGCTATTACAAACAATACTGGTATGAATACAGCAAAAACAATTGTCCTTGTTGTATAAATATGTGTCTTTTGGGTATATGCCTAAGAGTGGAATTGCTGGGTGTGGTAGGCTGATTCCCATTTTCCTGAGGAATCTCCATACTGATTTGCAAAGTGGTTTTACGAGTTTGAAGTCCCACCAGTAGTGGAGGCGTGTTCCCCTTTCTCCACATACCCTCCAGCATAAACTGTCATTGGTGTTTTTGATTTTAGCCATTCTGACAGGAGTAAGATGGTATCTTAGAGTTGATTTGCATTTCCTTGATAGCTAAGAATATTGAGCACTTTCTTAAATGTCTCTCATCCATTTTAGACTTCTCTATTGAGAATTCTCTATTTAGGACTGTACCCCACTTTTTAATTGCATCCTTTGGTGTTTTGGAGACTTGCTTTTTAAGTTCTTTTAAATTTTTGAGAATATCCCTCTGTCTGATGTAGGGTTAGCTACTATCTTTTCCCACTAAGTTGGCTGCATTTTTGTCTTGTTGACTCTGTCCTTTGCCTTACAGAAGCTTCTCAATTTTAGAAGGTTACTAGATTAAATTTATGTAGTTGGCTGTTTTGTTTTACATTATAGCCACTATCCTGCCAGGTGCATATCTAACAAAGATGTTTTTCCCATTATGTTGGTTGCATTTTCACTCACTTGATGATGTCTTTTTCTATAAGAATCTTTTTAGTTCTGTAACATTGCATTTATCAATTGTTGGTGTTAATGCTTGAGCTCCTGTGGTCCTGTTCTTTTTTATATTTTTTTCTGATAGCAACATCTATTGGTATAGCAATGGGGCAGTCACCTTGCCACAGTGTATCAATGGGGCAGTTATCTTGCAATGGTGTAGTAATGGGGCAGTTACCTTGCCACAGTTAGCAATGGGGCAGTCACCTTGCCACAGAAGGCATCTGTTGGCAGTTGGTTGGATGGTCAGAAATTAAACCATCCAGAAATCCAAATAGGAAACTTCTGCTTTTGGGTGCTGGACAGATAGTCAGGTCAGCAAGTAAGAACATTCGCTGCTTTTGGAGAGGACCAGGTTCCATTTCCAGCACCACGTGGCGTCTCAAAACCACCTATAACTCCAGCACCACAGGCTCCAATGTTCTCTTTTGGCTTCCATGTGTCCCTGCTCTAATGATCCTGTTGGCTTGACCTTCATAATTTAAAACATTCTGTTAGACTTTTTAAAGGACACTTGTTAAAATAATTGTTGTTCTTTTGCTTTAATTGGAGGATAAAGCTGGAAAGGATCCTGGGTGGGTGGGCCATGGGAGATTCCATGGCCAGCAAGGGTGACCAGAGGCATGCTAGGCAGGCAGAGCTTGAGCAAGAGGAAGGGGGAAGGAAAGGGAAAAGAGGTTAAGCGACACTGAGTCACAGAGACACAGAGGAAGGACAGAAGAGAAGAGGGAGACAGGAGCAGAGAGACAGAAGAGCTGGAAAGAGAGCAGAGAAAGCAAGAGCGTGGTCCTGTTCTTGATGTCCTTTCCTGGGCCTGTAAGGCAAATTACGTGCTCCACTTTGTCCTCTATAAGATTCAGGATATTTGTCTTATGCTAGGGTTGTAGATCCATCTTATATTTATCATCAGTATGTACCATCTCAGGAAAACTTACAAAAATAACATCAAAGGCCACTTGTTTCCACAACCCAATTTTAAGTAAATGAGTGCATTTTGTCAATGTGAAATGCTAATGGTTCACACTGCAAACACTAACACATACCTTTTTATCAGAAAAGGACACTCATCTTTGAAACAATATAACTTTATTTTTAATTTAGGCTACAATCTATTAAGTATTATTAGACAGTTCTAATAGTGCTGCTAAGCTGAAAATCAAGGTTACATCATCAGGATCATATATGTTTCAGTATTGGTGCCTGGTGACTCCACTAACAACTCAATATGACACATACTTGTGTCAGTTCAGTTTCAAGAAAGTAATTGTCACAGAAGGAGAGATTCTGGACAAATCCTTATCCATTCTCTCTCACTCTTTAGGAATTTAGGTAAGGCAACATATCTATCAATGTTCAAAATGCTATGAAACAGGGAAGAAGACCTTTCAGGTTCTGATGTGTAGGTTTGAGGATTCACATTACAAGAGAGTAATCAAATTAAGAAATGTTCTTTTATGAAATCTCTGGACCAAAAATAAATAAGAAGTAATTCACTTATATTAGTGTCTCCAGGAAAACTGTTACCAGTTTATAATTCTTTTGCCTCTGTGCTGACAGAACATAAATGAAGATAGCTAAGTCATATTTTTGTATATTTCAGATAACCCAAATGGTATTGTATTATTAAGAAATAAATTTCAGATAATCATAATCTATCCCTATTTCATGTCATCAGACATTTTACCATTGATGCAAAGCTTATCATAATGACAAGGTCTTTGAAGGAACTATGATTTAAAGGAAGAAGCCTGGGCAATTACAAGCTCATATAATTTAGCTCATGACTGGCTTTTGATAATAAGTCAAAGTTCATAAACTCAAAACAACTGTGTTTCTGATGAGAGAGTTTTCTGTGTAATTGCTGCCTCTAAGCCTCAATGATTTTTAGAATTTTGCTTGATAAACTCGGCAATCTGTCAGGTAATTAGAGGATATACTATATTTGTTTCAGGTATAATTATCCTCCCTTATACAAAGCCTTACCTTCCATGGTTTTAGTTGTTTGTCATCAGTAGTTTCTCAAATATTGCACTTGAGAAATTCCAGAAGCCGTGCATTTAAAATTGCATACCATTAAAAGTGGCACAAGGAACAGTTAGCCAAGATAATGAGGGACAGCTACAATGGGAGATTGAGAATACACATTTAATAATTATATATCCTTTTTGCTATTATTCACATCCTATTGTGCAAGGTAGATAAACACTGAAACAAGTGGTACAGTAGATTTGGGTGGAAGTTGTACAATAAAAGAGTATTTGGGACTCAATCTAAGGATTAAAATTTTACAAAAATGGAAACAGTAGCCAGTTCATACTGCAAGTTTTGTGGTGTAAACAACAAAATATAAGTATTTCGTAGATCTGTAAAATGGAGTATAAGATAAAGACACATGGACAATTAGTTTCTGGTAAAGAAAAACTGTCCCATACTTAAACTACTACGTTATATCAGCATGTGATAAAGAGAGAAATAACTCCCTTTGTATCTTCTACAACAGGGACAACTTTGATCAGATTGGGTCTCTTCTCTTTGCCCTCAGTTTACACATCTCTTATGTCCTTAGCTTCCTTTGTACGGAAAAAGAGAGAACATGGTAGGGAGTAGGGAGTTGGGCAAGGTAGTCTCCAGAAAACCCTGAAGAACATAGGGGTATTATCCATGAAATTAAGACATGGTAAATTGCTAGCCGGTGGTAGCGCACGCCTTTAATCCCAGCACTTGCACTTGGAAGGCAGAGGCAGGCGGATCTCTGTGTGTTTGAGACCAACCTGATCTACAAGAGCTAGTTCCAGGACAGTCTCCAAAGTCTCAAAGAAACCCTGTCTCGAAACAAAAACAAAAACAAAACAACAACAACAAAAAAAAAACCATGTTTAGTCTAGGAAGAAAAGAGAATTAAAGAATAAATACCCCCAGCAAGGAACACTCAGGTCATCTGTAAAGAATGAAGGAGACATGGGAGGAATGTGATACATTAATTGCAAAATTCTATGCTATCTAAATGTTACACTATTAGAGATATGTTGATTTTATTTGTGGAAGAGACAGGAAATCATGGTAGTAGATAAGTAACAAGATGTGACTGAATTCAAATGAGACAATTCTGATTATTATTGAGACTATGACACGAATGTGAGAGGGTAGAAAAATAGACAGAAAACTGTTGCAGGCTAATGTTGTAGTGTCTTGGGAAGATGAAACAAAAGTAACAATATTCATAAGCTAGCTGAAAAGAAATATATATATATACTTTCTGTCCCACCTTGTCCCAAGTCATTTAGTCCCAAATATACATGCTGAGGCTTATATTAATTATAAACTGTTTGGCCAATGGTTTAGGCTTCTTACTGGCTAGCTCTCTAATTGTTAACCAATAACTATTAATCAATGTGTTTCTACATGGCCTTATCTTACTGGAGAATACCTAGAACCAAGAGTCCTACATTTTGGGTAGCTACATGGTGTCTCCCTGGTAGCTCTCTTTCTTTCTTGTCTCTCTTCAGAATTCTACTCACCTGGTAGCTTAGGCTACACGTCATGCCTGGTTGCTGGACAATCAGTGATTTATTCATCAACCAATAAGAGAAACATATATACAGAAGAACATTTCCCATAATATATATTTAAACATGTTTCAGGAGTTTCAAAATTATCCTTTGACACTATATATATATATATGTATATATATATATATATGTAACATATGGAAATTAAAACATTCATTGAATGATAGGTTGGGATGAATCCCTATTTATTTTGTTTAATACAAGAAGATGGCATTCCACTTATCATATTGCATAAAGATAACAAATATGATGCAAAAAATCAAGCTTTAATATTTTGATATGTTAACTTTAAACTGATAATTTGATATTTAAGAAGTGATGAAATGGTGATATTTATGCCTATACAATGTATTTGAAGGGAGACCTCTGGCTCTTTGCAACATGTCATTAAAATGATGTTATACAAGTGTAGCAAACAATAAATCTAGATTTAAAAAATAAATAAACTGATACTAAGAACAGACTCCTTTATTTTGATACCACATTACTGAGTCTGTAGAATTACTGGGTGCTTGCCCAGAGGGATGTGGGAAAGATTAGGTAACAGAGAACTAAAAATGAAGTGGCGTGAAGGTAATTTAGCAAATGTAAGGGGATTGATTGTTTTCTAAAGAAGCAAATAACCTCTGACATCACATGAAAGTTACAGATTAAGGAAATTAAGAAAAAATATGGTAGCTGGAAATTGCAACATTAATATCACTCTAGATACTGAGTGATGAAATGATTTCAGGGCAGGCCTACGAAAAGAGAATATGCTTAGAATAGTAATAAATGGAATAACTGAAGAAATTATCTAAATATTTGGTCAATAATAAGATCCCACCTACCAATTACACCAGAATTAAGAATAAATATTTTAAAAGGTGAAATACCAGGACAATGAAGTGTAAAATATTTGGAAAGAAAATGAAGAGGAAGAAACACACATATAAAAACTGCAAATTTTCATTTGACTGGGGACTAGAACAATCAATACTACTAAAGCATTTGTATGAGCCCTCAAATCCACACACTCATCATAACTTCTATTTTTCTGAAAGCAAACATTTTAAAACATTCTACTATTAAAATAATATTTTCCAGAAATTCACTTTTGGAAGAACCCATTTTGTAGTAATAATTTATGTAAAATTTATAGGTTCAGCTAATAGCCTAGAAACTGTTATGGAATATTAGGCGAAGATGTGTTACAATTGTTCATGCTGTGGAACGTTTGTTTAATGATGCAAAGATGTGTTGCATTCTTTTTTTTTTTTGATTGTTTGGAATTTATTCTCTTTTTTATATTTTGTTTTTAAATTTAAATTTAAATTAGAAACAATGTTGCTTCACATGTCAATTCCAGGTCCCTCTCCCTTTCCTCCCCCTCCAGCCCCCCAATAGCCCCTCATTTCCCCAGGGAAGGTGAGGTCCTCCATGGGGGTGTCCATAGTCTGTCATTTCACCTAGGGCAGGGCCTAAACCCTCCCCCAAGAGTCCAGGGTGAGCGGGCATCTCTCATTGTTAGATGAGAGCCCAAAGTCAATTTGTATACCCAGGATAAATACTGATCTACTACCCAAGGCTCAATAGAGTGTCAGTGGGTGTCAGTGAGAAGGCCTTAGTAATATATTGAGCCTTGGGTAGTAGATCATTGTTGCATTCTTTTATGTTGCATTTGTTTAACTCTGCGAAGCTGTATTACTTTGCTTGTAAGCAATACCTGATTGGTCTGATTAAAAGCTTAAAAGCCAATAGCTAGACAGGAGAGAGCAACAAGTGGGGCTGGTGGGCAGAGAATAAATAGGAAGATAAATATAGGGAAGAGAGTGGGTAACAAGAAAAGGAGAAACAGAAGAGAACGTCTAGGGTAAGCCACCCAGCCACACAACCAGCCATGGAGTAAGTAGGCAAAAAACTCCAGAGGGTCAAAATGTAATTAAAGAGAAACAGAATAGTTTAAGTTAGAAGATCTGGCTAGAAATAAGCCAAGCTAAGGCAGGCAGCAATAAGTAAAACTAAGTCTCCCTATAGTCTCAGTGTATTTATTTGAGAGTTAGTTGGTGGGCCCACAAACAGAAAAATGAAAAGGACAACTACAAGAAGCACTCTAGGAGATCTTAATCAAAGAAGCTTTATTCATACTTGAAAACCCCTCTATTGCCATGTAACTGAACCACACAGGGATGGGAGTAAAGTGAATCATTCAGTTATGGATTATTTATACCAAAGGTAGACACAATGTTGCCCATATCAGAAAGCTTGAGAGAATTTAAATTCTTTCTATAATACTGCCTTCCCTGGCTCCTCTATCTCTCTCACAAACAAACACATTTACTCAATATTGAATACATAATTTTATGATTTCACACATAAATTTATCTCTCAGACAAAATCCAGATTATCTCAAATACAGTATACTTACATAAATTAAGTTTAGAATATATAAGCAATACAGTGCATATATATTTCCTAATTGTTTTTATTCTGATTACAGAAAACAGTGCTCATCATATTCCCCTCATATGATACACACACATATGCATACATACACATACACACACACAAAAACACACACATACACACACACACGAGAAAGTTTAGCTTCATCTAAACATAAAATGAGATAAACAATGAAGTATTTGGAAGAGGGATGGAAACAACTCAATTTCAGTTCCTCCTTTATCGATGTAAATAAACACAGATTCTCTTCAAACAGCTATGGAATGTACTCTCTCATATGTAGCTCCTTCTAAATGCTAAATATGGGTATTTAGGTTGGACTAAGTGTGAAAGTTATGAAACTAAGAAAGAGGACCATTTGAGGAAGAAAAGGAGACTCTATGGAAGAGAAAAGGGGTGTGGGAGAGGCAGCAGAGCACAAGCGATACAGAAGGCAAAGGTAGGATTCCTGGGTCCTTACGGCACAGCATAGATAGGGAGGACCTGAGATAGGGTGGAGAGAGTGAGGATGAATTGCATCTGAATGGAGCATGCACAATTTCCTTGTAAGTATGTATTCATTATTATGTTTACTTAGCATTTACTTTGATTGTTTCTTACAAAAATAAATGGATTAACTGCTTACAAATCATCAACGTCATACATTCCAATCGGCAATAAATAATTGATTTATAAGTTATTACCAGCCGGGCGTTGGTGGCACACGCCTTTAATCCCAGCACTCGGGAGGCAGAGGCAGGTGGATCTCTGTGAGTTCGAGACCAGCCTGGACTACCAAGCGAGTTCCAGGACAGCCTCCAAAGCCAAAGAGAAACCCTGTCTCGAAAAACCAAAAAAAAAAAAGGTATAAGTTATTACCATGAATAGATATACCCTAACTATAAAACTGTACAAACAAAATGGATCATAAACATGTCTTATCAGCCAGAAGTTTCAGATTCATATATGTGTACATGTCACTCTTAACATCTTTGCTTGAAATGCATTAGAAAATAAACAGCTGCTTGTTCAACAATTCATGAATTAACTCACAGAAGAACAAGTTTCTTAAAGCTTTTCAGATCATTTACATAGTTACTAAGCTTTAACTTCATGCTAAGGCCTATGATGACTTCCACTTCCTTCTTCTGGAAAGTGTTCGCAGTTCTGAATCTCCTGGTATTGTGACACATTACTGATGGAAATTAAAGTATGTGACTCTTGTAAAAAGCTTGTCAATAATTCATAAACCAGTTAAATGCTGCCCTTAAAACTCTCTGCAAAATGACTTGAACAGCACGAACAGAAAAGTGTAATGTTTAAGGCTAATGAAATTCATAGAATCAAATATTTTGCCAGTTAAAACCTTGGCATACTGAAAATCTTCACTAGAGCTGGGAAGCCATTGAGCTGGTATATACATTGACTCTTACTGGTTACTTTTATCTTTCCTATGCCACCAAATACATGATTTTATAACAAAATACGATGTAAGTATAAAAACAATTTATAGGCTTTCTCCATGATCCAGTTACTGATTTTAAGATGTGTTTGTACTGAGATCTTAGTCACCACATAATTTGATGAAAATTTAGCTGCTGAAGTGAAAAGTAATCTATATGAAAAATAAGACATACAAAGTTTCACAGTCATAAAGCAGACATACTTGAAAGTGTTCAAGCCAGAATCCTGTTTCTGGGAGGAGGGAAACATGGAATATATTGAAGGAAGGAACAGATTTGACACTAAATAATTAACACAAATACTCACGTAGCATTTAAAAGTGTTTGACTTGGGGAAGCTATAATGTTGCCTTGATTTTGCATTAGAATTGTCCTATGTAGTAGGGGTGCTTAGCCTTTCTAAGTAACTATAGAAGGTCAAATAAACCCCAGAGGAAGCCTAAGAAATCCTGAGATTTCAAACTTTTGCTCCTTAACTATCCGGTGATAGTGTCACAGGTTTGTGTGTGTGTATGTGTGTGTGTGTGTGTATGTGTGTGTTTGTTTTATGAGGGTATTGAATAGGATAACTAAAACTCTAGAATTTTGAGTTAGTTAATTGTAACAGAAGCTTAATATGCTAATTTCTAATATATAAAACGTGTATGTTTAATTTACAGCATGTATTTGGGAAACATTTAAAAAATAAATCTTGATTTTTTCCTAATGGTCTACAGTATATAATGTAGGAATGACTACACTTTAGACATTAAGACACAAAGACCACTTGGCTGGGCAACTATCCCAACATTGATCACTAAAAACTGATTCACAAATCTGACTGATCACAACATTCTCCTTTTTCTGTGGTCCATTTATAGGTTCCATTGAAGGGTAGAATATTAGTGAAGAACAACATGCTTTGTTTCCATTAGCATTCTTTTTAGCTTGAATGCTCTCTGAGTAAGAGCAATTTAATGCCACCTTTATTATGTCCTTTGAAAATGTGGACACAGAAAATTCCACATGGCCGTATCCCTAGATGAACATCTACAGGTGATCTATAATTAAAGAGAGAGAATATGCTTCCTCCAGGGATGAGTTCCTTCAGAGGTGATCCAGTTCCTTATGGTCAGCTCTAGACACATGTACACATTAGCAAAACTAAAAGGACTCAATAGGTGTGTGTGTGTGTGTGTGTGTGTGTGTGTGTGTGTGTGTGTGTGTGTGTGTACCATCATACCTAAAAAAGAGATCATGAGTTTGGGAGGGAAGGGGAAATGGAAGCATTTAAATTGGAGAAAGGAAAGGTGGGAATACTATACATGCAGAAAATAAGTATAAGGTTGTCAAGTAACTCAAGGTACTTTTTAAAAATCCAATACCTTTGTCACAGCGTCTACTTCACTCCTTTCACTGTCATAGATCAGAGCGCATGTAAGGACAGCCTCTTCCCCTCTATCTATACTTATTCTTGCATCCTGGATTTTCAAAGCAAATGATGTCACCACTCTTTGAAAATGAAGCATAAATGGTCTAGTCATTTTAGAAAGTTTTTACTGTGTTCTGCTTCACCTCTCCTACCATTTTCATTCTTCTGAAGAGTTCAGCTATACTGAACTCAGAAACCTTTTTGAAACAAGCCAGAAACATTCCACTCAGGCAAGGCCTTTTTACTTATTATCACCCTGCTCTGAAATTCTCGTCTCTCGTTGGTCTACCTCACTTTTCCAATACTATATCAAGTGTTCCTTCTTTACAAACTCTTGGGACACTTTATAAAAACTTTCTATTGTATATTAATACTCTCTAACTTTCTATTTCCCTTTAGTTCTCCATAATACATATCAACATCTAATATACTGTGTATAATATATGTATGTATATATCATATATAAGTATGCTTATATATGTATATAATATATATATACTAGAATGTTTCAATTGCTACATTCACATTTGCCTTGTCTTTTATTAGTTAATACTGTCAGAATTATTATCTATGGTCGAAACCTATAACATTGTATTTTTTTAGAGGAAATGATTGTACTATATCTGAGGAGAATTATTGTCTTTTTTGTTTTTGATCTGTATTTATTATGGATCTATTTAACATCCACCCATGATAATAATTATTTGAAATACAGAATGCACAAAAATGGAAATTTTGAAGAAGATCAAAGACCTGTTGTTCTATACAGACTTAACATTCACTCAGTATAAAGGGACAAATTTAAAAGGCAACTGGGGGATGGGCTAGGGGAGAGATAAAGCGGGGTGAGAGGAGGGGTAGAAGGGAGAGCTGCGGTTGGACTGTAAAATGAAATCAAAAAATAAAATTAGAGTAAAAGAAAAACATAATATATCAAAATAAAAAAGATTTAAACATGCTCAAATAGCAGTGATTACTGAAAAAATATTAAACATAGGTTGTGATAGAGAGCAAGTTGTGTGTAGGGAACTTTGGTAGATCAAGGTGAGTGATGGCTTCTTGTATATTTTTTTTTAATGTTATATAACGTGAGTTTAAACAGTGGGACTTGTGAATACAAATGTGAGTGTTATTTTCTTTTTATTTTTTAAATTTCATTTTACATTCCAACCAAAGTTCTTCCTCACACCCCTTCTTCTGCCCTTCTCCTAGCTCCCAGCCTACCCCTTATCCACTCATCTCAACAGTTATGGGCTCCCATGGGGAGTCGAAGAAGTGTGACGCATTATGTTGGAGGAGGACCAATCCCCTCCCCTGAGCATTAAAGACTGAGCATGGCACCCCTGATATTAAATGGGCTCCAATAAGCTAGCTAATGCACATGGACAGATCCTGATCCTCCTACCAGGGGCACCTCAGAATGTGTAAGATAACGTTACTTTCTACAGACACACACACACACACACACACACACACAAAAAGAGACAAAATTGAGCAGGGCAGAGTACATAGTAGGTCTGGAAGTTCATTCCTGAAGAAACATAAGTCGGGCAAAAATCAGTACATGGATTTAGGCAGGAAAGTGAAAAACAAATGCAGGGCTCTTGAAGAACAGCTCTGAGTGTTCCTCAGCGAAGAAGTTCTAGTGCAGCCAAAACTGAAGCCATGAGGCCACAGAGTAATTGCTTTGTTGAAGGCTTTACATTCAACCTTTACTTCAGGGATAGTTTTGTGAAGCAACAATGTAGGAGTGGGAATTTTAAAATGCATACTTTGAGAGGCATTATGGATTGTATTGGAATAGAGAAAGAAGACTAACAGAAACTTTGTAATCCTTTAAGGCTTGAACAACTATGAATTTTAAGGTATGATTTCGATGGAAAAATCATTGTTAGTATGTATCGTATTTATAATCTCTGTTAGAGGACTAGAGAGGTAGCTCAGCAATTAAGAACACTTCTGCTCTTCAAGAAGAGCTGGATCCCATTACCAGTCCCTACATAGCAGCTCAGAAATATCTATAACTCCCGTTGTAGGGTATCTACCTCTCTCTTCTTGCCTCCATGGGCACTTCAGGCTTGTAATGTATAGACAAAGATGCAACAAAAGCCATACATATAAAATGAAATAAAATAAATCTTACAAGTAAGAAATTAAAAACCAAAATGCATATTAAATACTGCAGTAGAGATGGCAAGTGAGTAGTTGCAGGCAACTGAAACTAAGAAGAATGATTCCTCAAACTTGCTAGTAATCTCATTCAACACTTCATCCCTATTGGCAAGACTGGTGATTTGAAAAAAGTTAGACAGTAATGAAGGCTTGTGGAATAAAGTTTCATATTCCCTTAATTTGAATATAAGAAGTCATATTGTTTATAATTGCTATGATAAAAATTAGTTGTTTACAAAATTTTTAATATTTCAGATATTTTCTTTTTTGGTAATAAAGTATGTGATTTTCTTTTCTAAAAGTACCAAGAAATGTTTTCTCAACCACGTAACAAAATTATTCTACACCACACCTAAATTATTCTCTTTTGATGGCAAATATTTTGCAACCTTCAAAATTTATTTATCAAGCTTTGTTATAAGCCTTTGAAAATGTACATACATCTTTTGAGACTTCACATTGGAAACTAATATTACTGCTTTTCTCTTAGATTTTTCTAGAGGTTTCATCATTTTTAAATAAGATTTTTAAAAAGTTTAGCGTAGATGATAAAAACACAACACGGGGCTTCTTTTCTGCTTCAGGGAGTAAAATCCAATTATATCTTATTGCAAATGTTGAAATAAAGTAAAAGTAGTAAAAAAAATGTAGGAAACACCAACACTTCTCATAAGCAACATTAAACAATTTCCCTAGAGATGAAAATAACACCACCTCCCTCATTTTGTATTCAGAACAGAACACTGAACACTGGAGAGAATTCAAAGAAAGTCAATAAGCAGAAATTTTTCTTGTTTGACTTATTATTAAACCCTACTGAACTTCATTGAGTATTACTGTTATATCCTTCTCCTCTTCACCATCAGGTAATATTTAATTGTTTCTTTACTTATATATTTCTGTGTGTTGGGCAGGAGTATGTCATGGTTTCTCATGTAGTGGTTTCTTTTTCCTTTTGCCATGCTAATTCTGAAGATCAAACTCAAGTTATCAACATTAGTGGCAAGTATTTTTATCTGCTAAGCTGTCTCATTATCTTGCACTTACCAACACTTTCTTAGTTATTTTTCTATTCCTATGAATAGACAACAAGACCAAGGCAACTCTCATAAAAGAAAGCATTTTAGTGGGGTTTGCTCACAATTTTATAGCATTTATCCATTTTCGTCATAACTGGATACAGCAGAAAAAGCTCCTGGACATGGAAGCCGGAATGATAGGTGTCTTAAGTTTATCTAAAAGAGTCACAAAGAAGCCACAGACCAGAGACAGACTTTAAAACTCATGGTCTCCTCTATTCCAGTAACATGTTTTCTGTAGATAGATCCTCCTCATAAAAGAATGCATATCTTCCCAAAACAGCATCAGCAATTGAAGTCTATGTATCCAAAGGCATGAATCCCTGGGGTCATTTAATATCCAAACAATATACATTCACTTCTGCCTCTATAGGTTTATAGATATCCTGTGAGACAAAGCATATCCAGCCCATATTTTAAATTCTTCATAGTCTCATGTTTCAAAATTACTTGAAAATGAGACATATCTTTTGAGAATCAAAACAGTTTTTACAACTGTAAGCTCCTATAAAATCAAAATCAAATTGTGCACATTCGCTGGGCAGTTGTGGCGCACACCTTTAATCCCAGCACTAGGGAGGCAGAGGAAGGCGGATCTCTGTGAGTTCGAGGCTGGGCTGGACCGATAGCCTCCAAAACAATACAGAGAAACCCTGTCTCGAAAAACCAAAAAAAAATTGTGCATATTCAATATAAATCAACATGGAGCAAATATTCTATTCAAATGCGAAGAGCTGAAAAATAGCAAGGAAAGGTCAAACCAAAATTCAGCAGAAAAAAAAAGTAAACCAAGAAACACCATGTTCTGTACCTGGGGCTTGTGATGGCACCATGTAGGACTCAGAGACCTTTCTCTCCAACCTTTTGGCAATTTTGGCCTCCTCTAGAAGTAGCTGTTCTTTTCAGCTTTCCTAAATTAAAACCCATGTTTCTTTCATGTTCAATATCCTAAGATGTCCATTGAATCTTACACTCAGTCTGTATAGGTGCATACCCAATTCTACATATTGTTTGACTTCTGTGATGTTTCAGAACCCAAGCCTGTTTGACTCATTTGCTGCTACAGATTTCATGCCTAAATAGCCAGTGGTTCAAATTATATGGTTTGCTTGTGCCTGGAACTAGTGGGGGGGGCACAGATTCAGTGACCTATGTGTTCCTGTAACTAGAAAAGCAATAGACACAGAGACTGATATTTGGAGTTCAAGCTTTAAAATGAAAACCAGAAAAGCAAAGCAGCCAATCCAGTAATTCTTTTCTCTACCCAGATAAAGTGGCCAACTTGTCTCCATGAATCCTCAGAGGCAAAAGCTCTTAATTCCTGTTTCCTTCTATTTTTTCTTTTCTCTTCCCAGCCATATCACTCCTGTCTCCACCTCGCTAGCACTGGGGTTAAAGGCATGTGATGCCAGGTGCTGAGATCATCCTTGTATGAGTTGTTTCTTTTAGGAATGGATCGACTTCATGTAGTCAGTGTGACCTTAAACTAACAAATCCATCTATGTCTCAATTCTGAGTCCTGGAATTAATGGTGTGTACCATCACTGCCTAAATCCTTGGCTGCTGTGATTAAAGTTATGTATCACCATTGCCTGACCTCTATAGCTTGTGGCTGACTTTGTTTTCTGAATCTTCAGACAAGCTTTAATAAATCATAAATAATATATCACCACATATTCCTTCTTCATTTAACATGGGAAAATGCTTCCTTATGCAGTCAATAAGCAAGAAGTTACTCTCAAAATCTTATCTACACAGGCATGTATCTCCGTTCAAATGAATATACACAGGTAAAGCCCTGAGCTCTCAAAGAACTCTCCTATCACCCTAGCATACATGCCTTAAAAAGTCATTAATCTCTTTAACAATTTCTCTGACTTTGTCATGACCAGTCTGGATTATAACTTTACCTCACTCATTCCCTCTCCTCATCAAACTAAATGTTTTTTACTGTGTCACTATAAATCTAAGAGCAGTGACTAGCAACTTTGCCACATGCTGGAGCTTCCTCTAATGAAATTTTAGTGCATTACTTTTTTATTTTGTGTCACTCAGATCTTTAGGACATGGGTTTCATTATTACAGCATGCTAATCTGTCAAAATGAAAGGAAACTGGAAATACAAATATTATGAACATACATATATATGTATGTATGAATTTTGTTTCATGTAATGTGTAAAATAACATATTCTTATATCGAAGTATTTCATAACTTTTTTAGACTCCGTGGCACAGGCATATTCGAGAGGAATGTCAACAATCATAAAGCCAGCACAGCTGCTTGACAATGATCCAGGAAAATGTGATGGTTGCCATACCACTTTTGGTTTTGATCTACATCTGTTGCATATTTGGGGGACATTTAATAATTGGACAATTTAGGAATATATGATTGATGGACATTTTCTTATAAATCATTTATGTCTTCTCCCAGGAGTAGTGCTTCTAAGCTTTCCCAGGAAAGTCCTGAACCTATTGTCCCTCTCACTTTTAGGGAGATACTCTTATCTACTTGAAGGTCTTCTTTATGCTTTTAGAGTTTGTGACACACATATGAGGTTATGAGATATTCTTAAAACATGTCCCTATACTTACTCAAGTACAAGATAATCAAAACAAAGCAAACTCAAAAGGGTCAATAATATTCGATGGGCTATAGCAGCTCTCCACGGATCATATTATAAGCCTCTTCCCACTACACACTCAGGCAATTACATCATATATACAGCAACAAAGTTAGATTAGCTGAATATATCTCTGCCCTACACAAAGAATTACATTGATGAGCAAAGAATGATGTAGAAAAATGACAAACGAATGAGATACAGGACCTCCCTTAGACTAGTTGGCTCATGCAGAGTCACTGTGACATCATGTGACCCAAGGACAAAAGAATGCCAGGATTAGACATACAAACAAGTTCTATAAAGATATAAAATGTAAACATTTTACTATACCAGGATTTGAACAGTAACTACTGCAGCTATGGCCTGAGGGTTTTTCTTGGGCATATTGACAATTGACACTTTGACCATTAAGAGTTAATAATACACTGCTTGGAACATGCCCAGGCTGGTTTGCAGATTTTTTTTGGATCTAGCATCTTTAAATCCACAAAGGCTACTACTGAGAACAGACTGTCATGTGCCTTTAGACATAAAACTTGGGTTATTGGATTAATGAGTAAAAAATTGTTATAAAATATAGCTGTTTATCAATGCTGATTAAACTAGGTTCTGTAATGGTTTCTCAGTGGTGACTAAAAATATGCAAAAGCATGTGAAACTCATGTCCAAAACCAAAAATGATATGATATATGTTTTTGAACAATATGAATCTATTCTTGCTTATTGAAATCTGTATAGAGAAACACTCTGCCTGCTAGTCAGTTAGGATGCAAGAATCTTGCCACCCCCATGGCCTGACTTAATCCTCCCTCTACCTACTCCTTACATCCACTCAGAGCTGGCCCCCTAGAAACTCTGTCCAAATTTAAATGAGATAAATGAGATATTTAAGAACCCAAAGTGTCTCCTTTATTTTAAATAGCACACTTTTGTCTATATGGTTCAATAGATTGACACCTTATTGCTTATTATATATGTAGACTTTTTTACTCTGATATATAATGAAAACCAAGAATGATAACATGTTCCTAAAAAGGAAATAAAAACAAACAATAGCACAGTTATATGAATGGGTATATTTCAAATATAAATCAAGTTTGAAACCTGTTGATTAGGCTGTAAAAAAATAATTTACTCAAATTTCCCATTCACAATATTCAAACGCAGATATCAGTATGAATTAACAATAAATACTGTATCATGTTTTAAAATTTATGCCTAGTATGTCTCCTCTTCTAAACTCTCTGCTATCTAGAGGTTCTATCATTAAATTCCTCTTCATTTGCATTCCCATCTAATATGTCCTATCCTAAGGCAGCAAGACAACAAGTATTCATTCCACTTTTTATATTTTTCTTTAAAAGTATACTATATTGCAAAACTGTTCAGCAAATTCAGAGACAATGTTTAGAGAATAGAAGACCATTGGAAGACTCAGTACTACATGAGATGTCTCCATCAAAAATCCTCCCTCAGGGCTCAGGGAAGTCGTAGGAGGAGGAGGCAATAAGAGCCAATGGGATGGAAGACACCAAGCAAGCAAGACCTACCAGACACAGCAGAGCTTACAAACATAGGAACTCATATAGAATATAGCAGCATATACAGGGCCTGCATAAGTCTAAGCCAGATGAGCTCCCAATGTTGTAACCAGAAGTGGACACAAATCCCAATCTTAAACCCAGAAGCTGCTACCAACTGAAAAATTCACAGAGGGAAAACAAGCAAAAGAACAACAACCAAAAAACAAAAAAGTGAAAGATCCTACTTTTCCCACTTGGGCAGAACACAATTAACTCAATGAGCTCAGCAGTATTTTGGAGGGTTTTTTTTTCTCATAAAATTTTGTCTAGGCAATTTTTTAACGTTACAGATATTTTGCTTATACAATGTGTTTTCTGATTTTGCTTTTTATGAGCTCTCTCTTTATAGCCTCTCTGTCTCTATCTTTCATTCTCTCTGTATCTGCCCCTGTGTGTGTATCTGTTTCTGTGTTTTTTTATCTTTTTCTTTCCCTCTCTCACTTCTGTCCTGACTTCCCTCCATTCTTTTCTTTCTTCCTTTTCTGTTTGCTTGTTTACTTTGCTCTCTTCTGGCTCATTGACTCTGGTTTTATTATTATTAGTATTATTATTAATTTAATGTCTGCTTTCTAATGAGATAGAGAGAAAAGGGTGGGGATTTGGGTGGATGAAGTGGATATAATACAGGGGCACTTGGAAACGGCAAACCATAAATATATATAAGTCATCTACTAACTGTACACATATTCATTTTCTCCTATGACATCATACTAAACAATCTAAATTGAGAATCAGGATGTGGACAAGAGCACAAGGATATTCTATTCAATTATTTGAAACTTTAAAAGGTCCTATTTCTTTCGTGTTGGTTTTTGTCTTACATTGAATCAAATATGAATTCCTATATCCTAACTGCTCCTTTCTTCTTAAATCAGTATGGCACTAGGATAGAAATTTCTAGAAGAGAGCAATAAATCAAAATCAGAACTTCAATATATCAATGAAAATTATGATGAATATTAGTCAAGACTCCTTTCAACGAACAAATTCTAACTTGAAAGCCAATGTACCAGCATACAATCCCCCTCCCAGTGAGTCTGGGAAAGAAAATCTTCATCCAGAGACTGACAGAAGCACAGGCAGACACCCACAGCTAAACACTGACCTGAACTACTAGAATCCAGTGACAGAAAGGGAGAAATGATGAGCAAAGTAGTTAAGACTGGGCTGGTTTAACCCACAGAAACAGTTGACGTGAACAAGGGGAGCTCTTGGTCCCCAGACTGATCACTGCGAGAAAACCATGGGAATGTCTCAGACACCCTGAATGTGGGCATCAGTTAGGAGGCCTAGGTAATCTATGGGGCATTTGGTAGTATTTATCCTATAGTACAAATAGACTCTGAGTGCCCAACCCACAATGCTCTCTTAGTCTGGACTCATGGGGGAGGGCCTAGGTCATGCCCTGGATGAAATGACAGACTCTGGAGATCCACCATGGAGGGCCTTACCTTCCCTGGGGAGCAGAGTGGAGTTGGGTAGGGGACTGAGGTGCCTGGTGTGGAAGGCTAGGGAGGAGAGGTGGGTGAGGGAGCTGGGATTGACAAGTGAAACAAGCTTGTTTCTAACTGAAATAACAAAAAAAAAAGATAAAAGAAAGCAAAAGTTCATATCAATTCTAGATGAGAATATATTTTAACATGCTCTATGATGAGCATCATTTTATTATGCAAGTATTAATTTTGTTAGATATTTTGACAGACCTATCACAACACCAGTAAATTGTACTATACCTCTACCCATCTAAGATGTCATATTCTATGTAATGCTTTATGATGTTTAGCAACGCATTTCTTAAGTTGAGTTGTTTTTGCATGCAGTTAATATTTTCTCTTTGCTGAGTTCATAAAACATAGTAGACACTAAATAATTTTATGCAATGGATGAACTAAGAATGAGAAAATTGTAAATGAAAGATTTTTTAATATTAAGGCAAAGTGAAGGTTCATTAGAGACTTAGGCATAGAAAATAAGTCACCCAGACAGTTTTTGATGTAGAGCATTCTTCTAGTTATCTATTTTAAATCTGCAATATACTTCTCAAATATAATTTTGCTGTATAATGCATTTCACTAAAAACCCCAAGCTAAAACGTGAAAAATAAGTAAACCCAATGCAATCACATGTATATATTGTGAAATGATACAATTACAACAAAAATCTTCATTGACAAAATTTTAGCCATATAAATACCACAAAATCATGAAAGTTTAAAGTTATAAAAAAATTAAATAAAATTGACCAAACAGAACTTTTAAGAAGTCTATCTTCATAAGCGCTAAAGGAGAATCTCAAAGAAAAGTGAGAGCACAAACTTACGCAAGTGTAGAGTCACAGAAACCAATGAGACCATCACCAACACCAGGTCATCTTCCAGATTCAAAAGGATTCCTCTTACCCTAGAAAATTATACTCAATCCTTACAGTTCTAAATTTCTTGGCTTTGATTTCATGATTTTTATTCTTATTTCCTTATTTTACCCACAGCTCTGTGTTTTCATTCATGGACTTTCCATGAATTAGTGTTTTCATTAATTAGTTTTACATTTAACACAGATTAAGCACTGCCATATTTTTCAGCTGTTGGGATGATGTCAGATACTGACTCTTCTTTCTGAAGTGTTTGTTTACCCACCAAATAATTTGGTCTTCATCTCAAATTATTTCTGGCCCCAAACCATTGTTTTTAAAATGAATAATTAATTATATAACAGAAGATGACAACATAGTGAGTGCTTGCTACGGGAGGTTGAGAGTCTGAATTCATATTCCCGGAACTCAATATAATGTGGTAATACACATCTGGAACCCCAGTGTTTCCGTGGTGAGATTGGAGAGGCAGAAGCATCAGCATCTCCAGAAATTTGTGTAACAGCTAGGCTAGGACATGAGTTGATAAAGAGAGATCATGCCTTCAACATGGTAAATGACAAGGACTATTACCTGAGGTTGCCTTCTATTACCTCTAACCATCACTCCCTTGCTGTGCCTACACATTGTACATTTATGCATACACATGGATCATGTATAAATACATAGGTCATGTACATACACAAATATGCTGCTTATACATGTAAATAATACATAAGCAATGTAACAGTTTCAATGCAAAAATGTGCTTCCTGTGATGGTATGCACACACTATACCACATGGTGGGAATAGCTATTAGTACTCAGGCTACTATACTGGCCTACCTTTGGTTTTTGGAAAGGATAAATCCTCAGTTGCAGACACTAAGAGCACTACCTGTGTACATTCACTAAGTTCCCTTTTAAAAGGGCTCTGCCCACATCTCCCCCTCTCTGAGTGTGTGTGTGTGTGTGTGTGTGTGTATGTGTGTGTGTGTATGTGTGTGTTTGTGAGTGTGTGTGTGCTTCTTTGACTGTCTCTGTCTCCCCCACCGCTGCCTCTCTTTTTTCTTTTACTGCTCCTCTGCCCACAGGCTGACCTCTCCCTCCCCTCACCTTTTTCTCATTCCCTTTCCACTAATAAAAACCCTCTGCATGAGCTCTGTAGCATGGTGTCTTTCTCTACCGTGTTGCCTTTTAATTACAGCAATAGCAGTTTAGTTAAAAAAATACTCAAGTTGATTAGCACCCTATTTATGTTCTAGAGAGGTTGAAAGAGGACAGTTGTCCCCCTGGCTGTTGCCCTTTAATATTTCTTTCCTGAATCAATCTCCCTTGCACTTCCTTTGTATTTCAGGAATGATGAGGCTGATCCATCAATGTCTTTATGACAAGGAATCAAGGGTATACACAAACAATTGCAAGAAGTTTATGAGATGTGATCCCTTAAAATGATCACATCCCAATGAAGGCGATGACCCTTTAGGATGAGGACGCAATCAACAGCAGAAATAATGATAACAAAAGTGTACTCTCGTTCCTCTCAATGATTCCACCAATAGCAGCTTCTCCACAGTCCTTTGTGTAGAATCAAAAGGGAGAGAATGATAGATCAGACCACTGACCTGACCAAGACTACTTGCACTGTCAGCTATGTATGTACAAATCATGTCTTTCTTACCTTTTGTATAAAATCTCAGTCACTGAAAGCTTTTGAATGAAAATTTGGTATTGTCTAATCCATTAATCTTATTTTTCCCTATATTATCACTTGATTAAATCTCTTTTCTCTGGCTATGGCCACTTGTGCTGGCTCACTTAATTGTCAACTTGAAATAATCTAAAATCACCTGGAAAGTCTCAATGAGAAATTCCCTGGATAAAGTTTTCCTGTGGTCATGTCTGAGGGGATGGTCTTGGTTATGTTAATTAATTTGAGAATACATGTGAACTGAGCCATTTCATAGGCAAGAAATCCTGGGCTGTGTAAGGATTAGAAGCCAGTAAGATAAGCCACAACAATAAGTCATATGTTCATTTTTAATTGTAGGTGTGATATGACAAGGTCAGTTGAGGAGGTTGTGTTTGAGGGGTATTATAACAACAGCAGAAAAAACCAAAATGCCATGTCTCCTCTCTTTGACATATTAGGATTGATAGCCACTTAATCTGTCATGATCCTTGGAGGCAGGCAGAGCTTTTACCCTAAAACACTGGAAAAGAAAAGTAAAGAAGAGAAAAAAATCAGGAAGCATTGCCAAATAACTAGCAGAGATCCTGATCAGTTATACTTCACTAATTCTGGGATTAGTGAACATTTTTTGCAGACTGGAAGAAGTAGTTTATTCTTATCTTTATTGTACCTATCCCTCCATCTGTTTGGGATCAGTAAATACAACAATAAAGAAGACTTCCCATAAATCTGGATCCGGACTCCAGAAGATCAGTAAGTTTGACCTTCTGAACACATCAGTGAATAAATGAGATGGCATGAAGGATTATTTCTCTGTAGTTAGATTAAAATAGTGTCACCATCTTTGCTGTATAAAATAGCAGTGCTTCAAGTTCTTTTGGGAAAAGCCTCATGTCTGAGCGCCTCTTACAATGCTGGCTGAATTGTCAACATTCACATAATAGCCAATATTTAATGTTTGACACTTCGGGGATTTATCAAGGAAGAATCAGTTAAGAAGTGACATAAAATCAGGCCATGACAAGTGCAGGGACACAGATTCATACATGGCCTTAGGCAGCAGCCCAAATTGATATGTAACCGTGTCCCCAGAGTTCAGCAAAGGCCACCCAGATCACACTGTTCCTGCTTGCATAACAGCCCTCAGATACTAACATGGTCTCAGGTGGCAGACCAGACCCCAGGCATCCACATGACTCTTGGTGGTGAGAGTAGACAGGAGCATCAACTCAAACACTGACTGCAGTAGGGTCGGGGCACAGACATGGTCCTTGGCAGAAACCCCGGTTCAGAAAACACCATGGCCCTGGGTGATAACACAGTCCACTCAGATTGACATGACTCTAATGTGGGTACAATGATCTGACACCAGCATTAGCACAGATTGTGGCCTACAGCCCCTGGCATCTATATAGGTTTTGGGGACCACCAATGACTATGTGGATATTTGGGGTCTGGTCAGCCACCGGAGACCATGTCGGCGTCTGAGGGCCATGTTGCCGCTGTTGCAAGGACCTTACCGATCTGCATGTCTCAAGCTGCCACTGCAGCCATAGTGACATCCAGGTCCAAGCTGCTGCCAAGGGTCATGTCTGGCTCTTTGGTCAGGGTGCAGCTGGGGTATGTATCAACACTGATGGCCTGTGTTACCACAGGGATTCATAAAACCTTTCCTGTTGAAAATCTGAGGACCTGTGCCGAGTCTGCTTGCCCATCACTGTCCCTGGGATGGATAGCTGGCCCTGCCCCTCTTGGACACTGCAACAGGAAAGCTGACCCCACCTCTATGGGAGAGATGGCACCACACCTCACTATAGGGATGGAAGAGATTAACCTATTACATGGGTATTGGAGAACTGACTTTGTCCCTTATCTATGGGGGCTGGTCCCAGTTGCCCAAATTGACCAGCTCAACCATAATCCAGATCCCTATCCTAGGCCTTGAGTTTGCCCACCCTAATATCTACCCCATCTATGTCCTGCTGGAGAATTTAAAGGAACCAGTCCTGAGAAATGACAGCAGGGGTATCTCCATGACTCCATGACTCAGATCAACAGCAGATATTCAAGAGAACTTTCACTGAGGGTCCAGTGATGATGGTGTGCCATAGTCTTTGAACCAGATCAATGTCGTTACAATGAACACTTATGAGTAGGGATGACTATAAAAAGAGTATACTGCGTGGTACACCAAAGCTACCAATGCCACTAGGATGAATAAAATGGTACTGGATAGAAAGGGAAGATGGAGGAGTGAGACAGTTTATTGTGTCGTTGATGTTGTTGTTTTTCTTTCTTTGCTTTGTTTATCTTTTGGGAGGGAATCTTTTGCCAGGAGAGACACTCCAGCACTGTAGGCAAATATGAAGAGACAAGGAAGTTAGTGGGATTGGAGCACATGATGTGAAATTCCCAAATAATTAATAAAGAATTATGTTAAAGAAAACAAGATAGAGGGAAAGAAAGGAAGAAAGAAAGAAAGAAAGAAAGAAAGAGAGAAAGAAAGAAAGGAGAGGGAGGGAGGGAGGGAGGGAGAGAGGGAGGAAGGAAGGAAGGGAGGAAGAAAGGCTAATGGAACGATGAAAGGAAAGTAAGCTCTACTTTCAAGCATTGTTACTATGGACTCAGAAATTTATGGTAATAGTTTTAGGGTGATATCATGTTTTTCTTTTTCTCTCTTTTTTTTTTGTTTGTTTGTTTGCTTGTTTGTTTTTCGAGACAGGGTTTCTCCGTGGCTTTGGAGGCTGTTTCCTGGAACTTGCTTGGTAGATCAGGCTGGCCTCTGGAATTAAAGGTGTGTGCCACCAACACCCATTTTGTTTGTTTGTTTGTTTTTCATGCTTTTATTATTTCTCTATGATACTTTTGTTGCTAAACCATTAAAATTAATGATCTGGTCCCCTCTCAAATGAAATCCATTTAAACTACTTAATCTAGGCTTCTTAATCATTTTTCACTTTTTCAACCCTTATACAAGAAAAGATGATTTTATTCTTTGGAAAAAGCATTTAACTTACATACACAATTTATCACATCATAATAGTTCCTTTGCAGTTATTTTCTTGAAGATTACTAAATATAATGTTCATAGAATTGTTTTTCTCTCCCAAGAATGTGTGAAGAATGAGATAGTTTTCAAGGATGAGAAAGGAGTGGGAGTGTACAAGAAGCTTTGAGAAGAGTCAATACCTTCACATCAGTGTTTCTTTATTCACTTTAATTCAATAAATCAGCACATTGGAGGAATCTCTCTGAACATAGAATTTGCTTTGGGAGTGACCAAGGTCACTGACTTGTAACAAACTTGACAATCTGACCTTGAAAACATGTATTAACTCGATAGTGAGATACTATCATAAGTAACTGAATGTAGTAGAGGCATACTCCTAACAGATTTTGGAATCTAAAGTCTAAACCTGCAAGTATAATAAAATAAAAGTTATCATCAATAAACTAATCAGTTTGACACCAGTGTGAAACTTTAGGGACACAAGAGCATTGAGGAGAGTGCGTCTGTGCAAAATGTTAAAAAAAAAGAATAACAAGTATCCATGAATAAATCAGTTAAAACAGATCCACTGGTTAGTTTCACAGATTTTTTTCAGTTGGCTTTAATGTGGCCATTTTCTCTTCTCTGTCTTTCTATCTCTCTCCCTCCTCCATCTCTTTCTTATTAACCCTTAGCCACTGATCTATATAAAGCCATTCATACTGGTAATTTAAAATGTTTGTGCAAAAATGTATGCATAAAAATCTATGAAGTATTTAAATAAATGTATAAGGTCTCATATTCGAGTAGTCATAATTCTATGTAAATCTGAGTTTTAACACATAAAAAGAAGTTATACTTGGAATAAGAAAATTCCAAAATAATCTTTGTAATAATACTAAGTAATTTTTAATAATTATAAATATTTTTTCTGAGATTGCTGGTTTTCACTCATAGCATTAGAGAGACTAAGGCATAGGACCATCCTAGTTTTCAGGTCAGTCTGATGTGCATAATAACCTCTTAAAACAAGACAAAAGCTATAAATGTTGCAACTTAAATTGTTGAGTAATGATGGAACTGAAAATTCTATGTAAATTCCTGGAGCTTGTGTCAGTTTGCCTAATTTTGTTCCGAGTGGAATTAAATGTATGAAGCAAATGCATTAAGTATTCTTATTATTTGAATCTTTAAGCCACAGTTATCAAAAACCTAAACCTTAAGACTTTTGTTCCATTTCTAAGTGTTTAAATATATTTTACTTGCTATGTTGTCTAAACTTCCCTCTTATCTCTAGAGAGGAGTGTTTCAGTTTGGGAGAAAAGGTTACAAAGCAATTTAAATATAGTCTATATATTAATTAATGTTAAAGACCATCCAAAGTTTCAGGAAGTTGCATCATATAACATTATATTGTTTTTCTTTGACTTGAGCATTGCAGATCTCCTTAAGGTAAAGACTTCCATTGACATCATCATGGCTGTATTAGAGACAACAGGGAAATCTGAAGACAGGCAGTCAGACATCAAAACATTTATCACTTCAGTGAAAAATCATTGTCAAAATGGTACAATTTTATGGACTTAAAAAGTTAAAGTAATAATATCAACACTTGTAACAGTAGATAAAATAGCAATATGGAAATACGCGAATTGAGAAAATGTTAAAGGTGACATCAATATACTTACTCAACTTAAAGCTGACACAAATAGATGCTTTCAAACAATAGTTAAAACTTTGTTCTTTAAAACACATTACAGTTTTACAAGTTTGAGCCTTTCATTGGTAGGGTACTGAATTCTGGGTATCTTTCCTCCTATCTTCATGAAGTGAAGCTTCTCTTTAAGAGCTGCAAGTTATCAGCATGTGCACTTCTTTATATTCATTTTTTTATTTTAAATAGCTTGTTTTACATGTCAATTCCAGTTACCTCTTCATCTCCTCCTCCTGCACCCTCACCATCATCCCCCCCATCCTCCCAACCTATTGCCAATTCCTTCTGCATAGGGGATATCTAGAGTCTATCATTTCATTCAGGGTAGGCTCCAGGCACTTCCCTACGAGTCCAGGCAGAGAGAGCAACCCTCTTTGTGTTATGGACACACGATGTCTGTTAGTATTCAAGGGATAAACAATGATCCGCTGCTCAGGACCCCATAAGTAGCCCAGGCCTCCATGGTATGTACTCATTCATATATGGATTTTAAACATGGATCAGGAGAGTGCCAGTCTGCACTTCCACTGACAAAGAGTCTGGGAAACAGGAAAGAACCTAAAAGATATACATGGTACCCAAGAGAAGAGAAATGAGGCAAGATCCTCTGAAGAGATGGGGAACACGGCGAGGGGTGGGGGGGGAGGGGGACCTGGGAAATAGAGAGGGGGAGAAGTGGAAATGAGAGTAGGTCGTGGAGGAACAGGAAGGTTGACTGGGGGGGGGGTAGGATAGGGGAAAGAGGGAATCGTAGGTTAGAAGACAGATCAGGCACCATTGTGACCTCTAGTGATCTAAAGGGATGACACAAATTGGCAAGCTAAGCAATAGTGTAGAGACCACCTCGAATGACCATTCCTGATAGTGAACTTGATGTCTATAACCATCCTGGAGCCTTCATCCAGTGACTGATGGAAGCAGAGGCAAACACCCACAGTTAAATACTGAACAGAACCCAAGGAACCCAGCGACAGAGAGAGAGGAGCAAAGAGCCTATTGGCAAAGAATGGGCTGGCAAAACCAGCCGAGACAGCATGTGCACTTTTTATTGGCTTGCGCACATACCCTACTCTTCAGACATCATGGGGTTTTTGTTTTTTTTTTTCTCTCCACTTGTTCTCTCACAATATAGGTATGACTTCCAGTAATGCTATCAACTATAAGGCAGCCTGAATAATGTCTTGACTTAAAATTCTTTCTGTCGAACAAATTGGACATTGCTTTTGCATTCAGCTTCAATCAAGTGTTCATGACACATACAAAATATGGTTAGATTCTTTGCCAAAGTAGAACCTGAATTGGCATCTTGTGCACTTCTGCATACAGCGCTCTTCACCTCTGAGAATCATGAACCCTAACCATCCACTGTCCACATTTCTTATTGTGTGTTGATGATTCATACTCCCAAGATAATGACCTATTTAGCTCTGACTGTAGTATTTTAGATTTTGAGCATGTAGATGGAAGCTACTTCCCATTCTCCCTCAAAACAATACCAATGACTTAAGAACCACATAGTCAAGCTTTTCCCCCAGAAATTAATGCACTTATTGCACAAGTTTTATGTATTGGTTTATTTTCTCAATGCTTTGACCAAACCCATCAAAGCAGAAAGAGAAAAGAGAGAGTGAGAGAATAAAAGAAGGAAGAAAGGAAGAACAGAAGGGAGGGAGGAAGGAAGGAAGGAAGAAAAGAAGAAAGGAAGGAAGAAAGGAAGGAAGGAAGCAATTTAAAAGAGGGAAGTCTTACTCAACTTTAAATTTTGTAAGGATCATTCTATCATTTGAGGGATGATATTGCAGAAGGTTGGGAAAGCATGCATGCATCAGGAAGAGGCTGCTCATCACATTGCATCTGCAATCAAGAAGCAGAGTCAGTACAGAATGTGGGACTGTAAAATCTAAAAGGCTCTTTCTAGATTCCCATTTCAGCCAGTCAAGCTCTATATCCTTAAGGCTCTGAAACCTTCCAGAGAAGTCAAATTAGCCTGTAACCATGGGTTAAACACATGAGCATACCAAAGACATTTCACAATCAAACTATAAATCCTAAATTTACAACTAAATCCTAGCGGGGGCGGGGGACAGGCGTTTAATCCCAGCACACTGCAGTAGACAGAGGCGGGTGGATCTCTATGAGTTTAAGGTCAATCTGGTGTACAAGGAGAGTTCCAGGATACCACAAGCTGTTAAACAGAGAAACTGTCTCAAATAACGTTCAATTATAAATAACTGAAATGTTGGAAGGCATTGATTGCTGGCTGGTCAGAAATTGCAGAGATTGCAATCTCCACATGTCCTGGAAGCTTATCTCAATAGTTCCACAGCATGGGGCTCCATACCTCCAGGAAACCTTCCTGCTTTTACCTGCCCTTATCTGGAGAATGCTCCTGGGCCTGGAGAACTGACCTTGCCTGAAATCTGTCTGTCTTTAAACCAGATGCCTGACTTATCTTTTGCTTGAACCCTGGCATAGATCCCTGCTACAAGGCTCCCTCGATGCACATATGGTAACTAAGACATATGATAGTAGTGTGCCACTTGAATGCAAATTACTGTTTGCTCTCAGGCTCCCCAATTCTATGTCTTCCTTGTTCTCTGGAATAAAGTTGAGCTGGTTCATCAAAGGCTGTCTCATGGAGTGCTGTCTCCATTTGTGCTCATGGGCCACATACAAAGTTTCTGTCACTGTTACTGCCTATTGCGTTCTCAACCTGGTAGTCAACTGACCAAAAAGGAAAGAGGACCCCCCCCAAGACACAGAAAGATTTAACTAAATTCATATATACTTATGAAAACTGAAGAGTGAACATAAGGCAAACAGACTAGCGATTTAAAAGAAGACTCTCTTCAAAGGGGATCTCAATACAAATGCTAAAACTTGGTTTTGTCTCATATTTCCTTTTGGTCATATCAAATGATTGTAACTTTAGTGGTAAAAAGTATCTATAGTCATAAAATTAATGACTGATATTAATTAATGAGTATAGTACCTATATTTATTTAAAATTAACTAATTAATGGTCTATTTGCTTTTTATATACTAAAATACAATACAAGGTAAATTTATTATTATTTTTAACATGACAGATACAAAGGGTAATAGCATGTATTCAAAGAATTATGTACCTGTCACATAGAGAAATTCAACAAGGAAGGTGAGTGACACAGTTAACAGTTCTAATAGCTAGTAAATTACATTACTCAGCTTTTGTCACCCACTACCTAAATAAAAGCATCCTACCTAGCTCCTCCTCTTAGTCCTATATTTTCCACTCCTACCTAAATAAAAGCACCCTAGCTAGTTCCTTCTTAAGTCTATATTTAGTTGATAGTTATTTCATATAAATACTTCATTTTATACATTTTTATTTTTAAGGCTATGATTAAATTATTTCTCACTTATATTTCCTCCCACCAAGCCCTCTACATTTAAACCCTTGTTCTCTTTCAGATTCATTGCTTCTTTTATCCTTATATATGATTATATGTTGTGCACATACACTTTGTCATGTCTACTTTTGTTGTTCTTGTTCAGCTCATGTTTAGGGAGTCATGCTGGTGAGACTTTATGTGCACAGTTTCTGACATTGCTAGAAGACACGGTGTCAAAGCAAACTCCCTGGTTCTCTGGCTGTTATGATCTTTGTGTTCTCTCTTCAGCAATGCTTGCTAAGCCTTAGGCATGGGAGTGTTCTGTAGATGTATTCATTGGGACAGGTCACCACAACTCTGTATTTGATTGGTCATGAATTTTTGTAATGAACATTGTCTATTGCAGGGAGGAATTTCCTTGCTGAGCATGAAGACTATTCTTATCTGTGGGTATAAGGATAGATAGATATTTAGAACATGGTTAGAGCTTATGCTGGTTTCTTAAATGGACGTTGGATGTTCTCTTCTAAGATCTATGACTTCACTACTCTGCATGGTTGGCTAGTTTTCCAGTACCAGGCTTGGTTTCCCCTCTTGTTGAGTGGATCTTAAGTCCAATTAGAAAGCTCTTTGTTACTGTCAAGGTGTTTATAACACTCATGCCACCTTAGGGTTGTTGGTGCATGTTGGTAAATGTTATGTTTCAGAGGCTTAAAAACAGGTGTAGGACTCTTGGTTGATTCCCTCACTTGGAACCTTGCATTGTAACTTCTGGTTTCAAGGGAGCTACTCCTCAGGAAGGAGGCATTCAAGTTATTTCCATATCAGAAGCCTCTGGGCCTATGTATGGAGTGAATGGTGTCTTCAGCAAAAGATTGTTACCTTCTACTTCAAGGGGGCTATCAAAGATAATAGCAATAACCTGTGTGTTTTGTCAGTCTCTTGGAAAGCACAGACCAACATCTTAAAAGATTCGTTTTTCATGCCTGTTTATGAGTATTTTGATAAAGCCTCTTTGGTTCTTGCCGAGAATATTGTCATTTCAGATGAGAATTTTCACTTTAATCAAATATGTATATTTACACATTGAATTACATGTATTACAGGACCTGTTTATAGTTAGTAATATGATTCCCTATGGTTCTTTTCAGACATTCTTACTGTTGTGTTACCCTTCTCTCCCCTTCTGGGTGTACTAACTTTTCCTTCCAAAAACGTTCCAAATTTTCTTAATTTCATATTTATATTGTTATCTACTATTATAAAACTCTGTTGACTGAATAGTCTCAGGGTTTACACATTTTTATGTATTATCTTAAAACAATTTTCTCACTTTTTGAAAAATTATTTTCACTAAACAACTCAGTCAAATTAGTACTATGTCATAATTTCTATGGTAAACAAAATGCCAAAGTCATCCACTGAATCTTTTTAAAGGAAGCGTATTATTTCATTAATAACTTTTATTGTATACATGCATTAATACATTTACTGCATGATCAATGTATCAATACTTTTCAAAATGTTGTCTAAAGTCCTTTAATATGTTTGCATAATCCATGTATCTAATACTAATCAACTTCATTTATATCCACTTTCTGGGAGTATTAAAAAGAAGTAACAGGGACAAAAAAAATCAATATAATATTTTATTGAAAATTCACATTTCTCATGATTCCAAATTTTAAATATCCTTAAAATGCAATTTGTTTGTTTCTGTGACCTGAGATATCCATCTTGTTCTTAAAGTCATAAATGAAATAAATTATGGTAGCAAACAGAGAAAAATATAATGATTTAGATTGTTGTAATATGTAACATACAAAATAATGTGTAATATTTTTGCCCAATTAGAAAAACTTTTAAAGTTACTGTGAAAAAAATGGAATCACTTATAAATTTACTTGTATATGTCATAAACACTTTACAAATCAGTTTTTCTTCTTTAAATATTACTCAAACATGACTTGATTCAGATGTAGTGGCTAATGAAAATTTAATTGTTGTAAGTAAGACAGATATATTTCCATATTCATACAACAATTTTCCCTAAATAAATGCACAGAGTCTATCCTTGAAAAGACTGCATAATTCTCATCTTCGGTTGAACTAAAACTGAGAATACCATATTCCAACAACTTTCAATTTGTATACAAGACATGACCAAATATAATAAGAATAGGCTTCTAGACATCTAGGCTTATAAGTAAGATGTCAAATACCTATAAATGTATCATAAAGCAGCATGAGAAGTAGGATGGATGGATGCATATGGCACAGGATTTATTAATACTCAGTATTACTATATGCCAAGAAGTTGTGTTCAACTGATCTTAAACAACTGATAATCTCTCAGTTGTTAGAATATAATTTCTAATTATACTTTGTATTTATTATAATTCTGTAATATAGATGTATTTTCACATGTAGAACATTGAAATTATTGCTAATAAATGTAATATTTAGTAATAACAAACACTAGAAAAATTTCAGTCTTATAGCAATAGTATTTTTATTTTTGGTAAAAACATTGTTTTTAATTGGCTTCAAACAGTAGTATATTGTTATAATTTAATAACTGTTAACATAATATCTTTATAGCATAAAATATAACGTGGAATAAAATTTGGATACAATAAGGTAGTCTTTCATTCTTTTTAACAATCTAAATGTAGTATTATGAAAATGACTAGTTTTTATAGATAATTTTCTTATACATTCATAAGGTATTCAAATAATTTTCCAATTTAGAGCTGAGAATATTTTTACGGAACTTAATGTGTTCTTCAATTTCAAAAATTAAGCAAATTCACTACCGATAATTGTAAATAAATTACTAAAATAATCTTATATTTCGATATTTTATTAATGTAGCTTAGTTATTCATGATCAGACCTGATACAGGAAAATTAATTTTCTTTCTACTCTATTCAGTTCAATTTCAGTCTCGATCTATCTCTTTACTCTCTTTGGAAATAAACATGTCTTGACAAACAGGGATTTTCTAATTAATAGATCAAATGTGTAATGAAATGTTTCTTTAAACTGAATGTTACTTGTAATAATTTGCAGTTAAGGTGAACCTCAGGTGAACAGGCAAAGCTTTGACAAAAATATCAGAAATTTTATATAGTAATGATTTTCTATAAAGAGATTGTATGTGTTCTGTTGAATGTCATAGGTAAAATGTTCTCATTTTATTTGATCTTCAATATTAAAAATTCATCCTTCTGTAATTACTTCCAGACTAGAAATTGCAGTGATATTCACGTAATACCAGAAGTAAAATATTCCCTATAGGCATTTGAGAGAATGCCAAGTGTCTAGACTGGAATGTTTCTTAATTGGTCTCCCACTTGATGATGAGCAGGCTTAAAAGAATGCATCTCATATGTCTCTATGATTCTTAGTAACCATTATCATCAATATGATAAATTCAAGTATTCCCAAGGTCCTTTTAAGACAAATAAATTAGGTCCTTTGGTAGGTACTCATATATTTTAGGTCTCTAAACTGTGACACTACATAAAACAAGAAAGAAATCAATATCTTTGTTATGTGTTGCAAAATTAATATTAAAAATCATTTTATAAATATTGATATTTTGACTGTGTCTATCATGTTTGTATGTGAAACTTGTGTCATGGTTATTGACAGTGTTTTACACAAAGAGGCTCTAATTTGTAAAAAACATTATGCTAACTTGTAAGATGGAGGATTCTGCACTGTTTCTTTTTCAATAGTCATCTCTTTTTCTCAAATACAATGCAGCTGGCAACATTTATGAGGATTTAAAAGAAGAGATTGATTCTTTGAGCATTTGATATTATTTACCACTTATCCTGTGATGCATCAGAAAATTATGAATACTTCATTTTAATAAATGATCAGTTAACATCTTAACCATGCATACACATTTATATTATATGTGATACACATACACATATATGTTCAAAATAGAGGACAGATTTACCTATAAAATTGCATAATACATAATAGTCAAACTATAATTTAGAGACTTGGTATCTGAAAAGATTGAATATAATTTTTCTTCAATTAAATGTCTATGTGTTCTCTTATCAGGTTTACAAATGTGTAATAAATTTGTACAAGGGCTTGTTTGGCCTCTAATGAGGCTGAATCTTTGCCCAACAGAATGTCAAGTGAACTTCACTATGTTTAGATTTGTGACCATTCAATGCACTTATACTGAGAACTTTGATTTCCAAGACTCTCTTTTCCATCCTTGACAATACTAATTAACACAGAACAAGAAACCAACCACATGCTTTCTAACTTTTACTCATGCTGTAATGAGAACATTAAGTCACAAATAATATATTAAGACAACAAAAGGTGGCAACAAACACAATAATAATATTAAGATGATATAGTCAAGGGAATTGTTTTGGACTAGGTTAGAGTCCCACAGATACTCAGAAAAGTGTGTGTTTTGATGGCAGTGCTCAGTATTCTGGACAAAGGAAGACATCACTGAAATACAGGGAAGGAGAATAATGTGGTGTGCATGTTCACGTGACAGAATGAAGATAGCTACCTATCCACAGCAAAATGAAAGGGAAGACTCCTTTGATTTAATTTAGAAACAATCTTATTTTACATACCAACCCCAGTTCCTTCTCCCTCCCATTCTCCCACATCCCCCACTGTCCTCCAATCTCACCCCACACCCACTCCCCAGGGAGGGTGAGGCATTCCATGGGGGATCATCAAAGTCTGTCATATCATTTAGGGAGGGCCTCATCAACATATGAGAATCAGTTTCTTGTCAAACAAAACTTATCTTTCAATTCAAATTTATCATGTAATACCTTCTAGTAGCAAACCAACCCAAGCCACATCAACTGTTACTTCTCTTTGATTTAACAAATCTAGAAAGTTCTTTGACTGGTTTTCAAGTTCTTGTGTGATGATTGTCATTCTTCTATGAATACAAAAAGTTGATACCCATATCTCAAAATATTCTTTCAGTTTATATCCTTTTGATTCACTTTTAACTTGATTCTTTTAACTAAGTTCTATCATTTCAAATAGTGAGTCATTATAACAAGCGTTGTCTCTTTTATTTCTTTTTTCTGGGAAATACAATGTGATTTTTTTTGGTCCTCAGCATTTGGTTTGGAAGTAGTACCTGATAGAAACTATCAAAACACCTGCTGTGAAAATCCAAGGATTTAGTCTTTCAATAGACTTATAAATGAAAGAATTATATTTTCTTGAGTGTACAGGTGAGAAGTAATATTATAAAATAAAATTGTACAAACACCTGCAAGTGTAAGAAAATAATCATCATTCCTTAATATGTAATGTAGTGAAACACTTTTTGTAAATTCTTTTTGCTTATATAGTAGCAAGTCTATTTAATCATGTATAAGAAATATTTCATTGTTTTTTTCTAATTTAATAAAATACAAAGTTGCATAATGATCTACACAGATACTTAATAGTCTTCCATATATAAATTATTTGATCAACACTCCATATGTAAGAAGATTTTTGTCAGGGCTTTAATATTTTATTTATAACTGTGGCTCTGGTGAATGAAGTATACATATATATTATATTGTAATCGTAATACATGTGTTGGGCCGCTGGCATTTACCTATTTGTATCAAAATTAACTATTTGTTATGCTGCAAATTTCATTACAATATCTAGTACAAGGTTTGGATTAGAATATTTCTCACTTTTCAAAAAATTTTTTTTAAATTCTCAGTTACTTCCACTTTTCAATTTAACAGTAAAATGCCCATTAAATTCATTAACCATACTTTATTTTATACCAAAGCTGAACACATTCCCATCAATACACCATCCAGAAAGTAATACACATGATTAAAGTATTGTATTTTTGTATTTGCTTTCAATTTAATTTTAGAAAAAGCATTTATCTTCTCATCCATCTCCTCAGCCTTTTACAATGATTGTTATAGGATCTTACATATTGGGGCATGTTCATTGTGTAATTCCCTAGTTTGTAATACTACATTTAAATTTTTGCTAGTTTTAATGTTTGGAAATTTGACTATTTAATTAAGGAGAATTTTATCACACACAGCATTTTGTACATACATATGTATTTAAATGTTTATGAACCAAAAATAGCAACTATCAAAATTTTTTTGGTTTTTCCATACAGGAATTTGGAGGCTGTCCTGGAACTCGCTCTGTAGATCAGGCTGGCTTCGAACTCACAGAGATCCACCCACCTCTGCCTCCCCAGTGCTGGGATTAAAGGCGTGTGCCACCAACGCCCGGCGCAACTATCAAAATATTTTAAGAAATTCTTTCAGTTTGAGGATTTATGCACTAAAATGGAATTTAGCCAAAAGATGTAGCTACAACTGTCAGAAATGGGAAAATGCTATTAATATTTGTAAACACCCTTAGAGGTCTCCCATACTGGAAGGTAAGAATTCATTGCATAAGACAACACAATGCACTTCAGGATGCAGGACTTGGGTGAATAGAGCTAAGGTTGACCTGGAAGCCTGCTCCCTGAGGATTAGTTCTCATAGTATCTGAAGATGTTATACAAGCTGCCAAGGGAGAAAAGCAATCAATAGTACTTGAAGCTGCACAGGCTGTGGACCTCAGCAATGAATAGCACAGCAAGATATTCCCCAGAGTACAATAGTGGCACTTGTATTTTGGAGTTACCCAAGAGTCATCTAATTGAATTTACAGATGGCTCAAAGGATGGCACTCCTGCTTGGTTCTGTAAACGTAACAAACTGCCTGTGGGTAATGATTCCATGGACCTGAAATAAAAAGACTGCCTCCACTTGCTAAACAGTGCAATTCATAATTGCAATGTATTACTTATACCCAATGAAAAGTGTAGCTCTCACTCCGCAGCAAAGTAACTTCTTTTGCAGCAGATAGAGACCAGTACATATAAATACATAACTGGACAAAGTTCAGTGAACAACTGATGAAAAGTATGCAACTCCAATTGCTTTATCTACAGCACAACGCTTGACCAGAAAACACTGCAGAAAAATGAGTGAAAAAAATTTTGCAAGAACCAGAGGTCCAGAATTTCTGTTGTAAGATATTGTCCTCTATATATGACAAGAAAGTTATACTAAGGAAATCTCAACAATATGGTCACCAAAATATGACCTTAACACTGACAATTGATTGGTAGTCTGATGATTGTAAGGAAAAATCTTACAAGGCAACAACCTAGATGAAGAACTCCATAATTTTAATGGCTGCTGAGGGAAGGTGAATCAGTTTTCACAGGGTAGGAGCACCTCAGTGGGTTATCGACTCCCAAATCTGTCTCTGTGTGTCTTTGTGGCTGTCTATGTGCCTGTCTCACTGTCTCTTCTCTGTGTGTATTTTTTGGCAACGAGGAGGCCAATATTTTAGAAGAAAGGAGAAAGGAAAAGTTGAAGAAGAAGATGGAGGTGGATAAGTAATGTAAATTTAGTACTCATGTGCATTATTTTCTTAAAATTTGTAAAATTAAAAATTATGTCAGGTGTAGTTTGGTTTTCATCACAATGAGGATAGGAGGACAAGAAGATCCTTATAAATGTATACTTTCCCAATATAATCTTATAAGTGTTTTTTCAGGACCAGTGAGATGGCTCAGTAAGAAAAATACCTACCAAGACTGATTACCTGAGTTTAGTCCCCAGGATACACATAGTAGAAAAGAAAACAGCCCCCTCAACTTGTTTACAGACCTTAATAGGGATCGTTACAACACACATTCATACACAAACACACACATGTGTATATGTATATGTACACACATAGATACATAATTATGCATACACATATGTATATACACATATGCGCACACACACATATGGATGTATATGAATGAGAATGTTTTCCAAAATTCATGATACTTACTATGTAAGAATCAGTTAGATTGATTGTGGCTGGCCCAAAGGAAGATCCTATTAGGAATGTAGCTTGACACATCTTTATGCCTGAATAAGGCCACGGGAGTTAATGAAACCGTTATGAAAACATTTGTTGTCTCACTAGTCACTGCAGATATGATACACTTAAGCTCATCAGCTGGATACCAGGTGGTTTCTTCCAAGTTTTCTGATTCCCTGAAGATTTAAAGACAGATGCAAATTTTATAAAGGATGCTAATTAATTGGTTGAAAATATCAAACTTACTTTTCAGGACAAAAGGGATATCAATATCTTATTATTTCCCTATATTCAACTAATAATCACTTGTATGTAACACATAAGATCATCCTTTTTCATACAGTCTACCATAATAGCCAAACTTTTGGTTATGAACAAGTAAATTTACTGGGTACATAGCAAGCAGAAGCTAAAGCTTTAATAATGAATATCCGATAGATACAAGCAGCAAATAGATCAAAAGTGCCATCATGTCTGGCACCCGCAGCAGTCACAGACACAGCTGAAGTAGCCTGATTGAGGGACCAATCAGTGGCAAGAAAAAATCTGGAGCAGACAGACAAGAGCAGAAACTGCCTAGTGAGATTGAGGAGTCAGTTGGAGTTCCCTACCAAGTCTTTCCAAGGAGCAACTTCCATCAGTTGAATTTTAACTCTGTTCTCCCACTGCACATATTATCATATCACAGATAAACAAACATTAGTAACCTCAGCTGGAAGTGGCTTATCTTTTAGGTATTATTAAGGACAAAATACTTTAATTTGGTGCTTCTTGCTATGCTACCAAGCACGGATACGGCTTGCATGCACCAAGAAAAAGGATTTGTGAGCCACTACATAGATGCTGGGAACTCAACTCTCATTCTTGGGAGAACAGCAAATGCTCTCAACTGATAACCAACCCTTCCAACACTTACTGTTTCTTTGTTTATTTTTGATTTGTTGTTGTTGGTGGATTTTTTTTAATGATTGTATAAGTCTTTGTATTCTCCTGTTTAATACAAAATTTGATCTTAAAACGATCCAAGGTGGTAAGTATGGTATATTAATTATCACTACAGGTAAAATGTCAAAGGTATTAATACTGGAAAAATACATTCTGTCTCACCTTATATATCCTTAAATTAATGATCTTTATGTTGATATACATAATCCAAGTAATAAAAAATTGAAGTTGGATAAAGTTTTATGAACTTGATGTCTATAACCATCCGGGAGCCTTCATACTGTGACTGATGGAAGCAGAGGCAAACACACAACTAATCACTGAACTGAACCCAAGGAACCCAGTGACAGAGAGAGAGGAGTGATGAGCAAATTGGCAAAGAATGGGCTGGCAAAACCAGCAGAGACAGCTGATCTGAACAGGGGAATGCTCTTGGACCCCAGACCGACAGTGGGGAGGCCAGCATGGGACTGATCTGGACCCCCCAAATGTGAGTGTCAGTGAGAAGGCCTGGGCAACCTATGGGGCCCTAAGCTGTGGATCAGTGTCTATCCCTGGTATACAAACTGTCTTCATGTGCCTATAGCACAAAGAGAGATGCTCTCTCAGCCTGGACTCTTGTGGGAGTGCCTTGACCCTACCAAGAGTAAAATGACAGACTCTAGATATCCCCTATGTGGAAGGATTTGGCAATAGGGTGGGAGGGAGGGGGGAAGGGGAGTGCGGGAAGAGGGGAGGGAGAGGGAACTGGGATTGACATGTAAAACAAGCTATTTAAAATTTAAAAAAATGAACAATGTTATATAACATATAATTTTCACATTTCCCTGGTGTATTAAATACTTCACAGTTTAATTCAGATTTGTTACTTGTAGACTATGGGTTATGTCAAGCAAAGCATGATATTCTCTACATCTTACTGTATAAACTTATAGATATCATTAGTGTTACTTCACAATATTACTATTTAGTTTGCCTTAGTAAACCTAAAAATGATAATAAAATAGTTTAGGTGATACATTTATAATTAAAAAATGAGTTATTTTATGAAGAATATTTTTCAAAACATACAAATTGTGTAGTAGGAAAGAACTTTATAACACAAGGGTTAAAACAATCCATTATGAGGCATGCACTGAGAATATGTGTCAGTTGCAATTCCAGCTCAAATTGCTATTGCATAGATACTACTTTAAATTCAAGCTTTGAAATTGCCAGGCCTTTTTTTTGACCTCTAAATCCTAAAGTCTGATGGGCATATTTCTTTGGGAAAAAAATGACGTAGATTCATTGAATGTGCTGGCCCTGCAATTGAGCAGGGTGTGTTCAGCCAAGCTTCCTTGGCTTCCTTTCACTTGCAGACTCTAACATATATTCTTCTGATTTCTGTATTAGTAGCAAAGGGCAATGATTTCTAATTCTAACTTTGTGAATTCAGTACAGAAAATAGTAAATCAAATATATTTTAATTATAAAAGTAAGCTAAGAAGGTATCTTCAGAGTTCCTTAAAACATAGGACCATAATGCTCTACATGCTTCTTTTAAAACAAATATAGCAGTTATGACATTCAAATATGATGCTAATATATTATGATGAAACATTGTTAATTTTACCTTTTTATTTACTGTGTTTAATTTACATTATTATCAATTAAAATAAACTTGCTTAATTAATGATATTTCTTCAGGACAAAGGAAATTCAGATTGTTAGACTTGGCAGGAACACACACTGTGCCATCTCACTGGAATTAATAAAGAGATATTTCCTTGATGATAGATCTCAGACAGGAAACTATGAAACAGTGAGTGAATTTTGTTGTCTATAACCTTCCCTATTTACTACAAATATAGGATACAGAGCCTAAGCTTAAGTAAGATACATGGGACAACTGTACACATATCTCTAAATATTAGAGCAGGATACCTCCTGTAAAGATGAAAGTTTTCAAGGGAAAGTAGCTAGAATGAATGCACATTGAAATTCACTATCATGTGGTGGTAACCCATGACATTCAACAAACTAATCAGGGAATAAGTAAAGGAATGATTCCTCTGTCCATTGACCCAAACATTTGCCTAGATGCTGTCTGGATTATTCTGTTTCCACTTTACTTCAGGAAAGTTAATATTTCTGTTCTGCATTTCTGAAGCTCCCAGGTAACTGCTGGTTTCTGTTTGATTGGAAGGATGTGGACATAGTGATAGAAGGAGGAAGGAGAGTTCTTGGCACTGCAAATGGTATTTGTTTATCTGGGTGTAAACTTTAGAATGCCAGATATTTTCCTGTACTTACTCATTGCTGGATCCTAAGGTGAGAAGACATGAAGTTAATGACTCAGATCTTGGGAGTCAGGAAAAAGGAAAGACAGCAGACTCATTTATTTATTGGTAGAAACTTATATACCCTCCCAGCACCCAGGTGTTCTGACCAGCTGACAATGTGTAGTTAACCCTCATTGGCTAGGCACAATCAGGTCCTTTGACAGCACTTGTTGCTAAGGCCTCAGGCAGGATTCTGTAGTCACCCCTCATTGGCCAGGATCAGGACCACTGAAAACAATTGTCAAGACTCCACTTTGCCTCATCTCTAGACCTAGTAGGCCTTAACTTCCTACACTTGTTAAGTGCTTTCAAGATCATGATTTCTCTCTCTCTCTCTCTCTCTCTCTCTCTCTCTCTCTCTCTCTCTCTCTCTCTCTTTGTGTGTGTGTGTGTGTGTGTCTGTGTGTGTGTGTGTGTGTGTGTGTGTGTGTGTGTGTGTGTGTGTGCTATGGCCTCAATCATTTCTGGGAAAATAGGAATTGTCCTTCTCCCTTCATCTTTTCTATAGAATGTAGTATGTTCATTTGCTACATATATTTTTGATTAAAGGTGATAAACATTGGCACAAAATCTCAATAACAAAATTACCATTCATTCAAACCTTAACAAAGCATATTTATAGAAGTAGGGGTGAATTGCTTCCTATCCTATCAGCACTGAACTGGAATAGCTTCCAGTGTCTGGAGTGACAGCTGTCATATCCAGACAGGAAAACTGAGGCCCAAAGAATTTCAGGGGAAAACATCTGAGAAAAAAGGGGTTTCTGGGAATGATCACATCTGACCATTCCTGACTGGTAAAGTGACACTAAAAACCAGAAAAGAATCATCAATATCACAATAGGGAAGAGAGTGGACAGGCTGTGAGGTCCCAGGAGTATTCTGCAGTGTCGAGAAGTCCTCTGGTTCTTGCCAAGTTAGAGTGCCTCCAATAGGTTTTTCCTCATGGGGACCCACTGGATAAGCAATCATATGCTATTCTGAAACTAAGCCATACAGCTCACAAAAAGACATGGCCTCTCACTAAACCTGGAACTTGTCTTTTCATATGGACTCACTGGCCAGCAGGCCTCCAGGAATCATCCTGTCTCTATATTGTCCATGTGCTAAGACTACAGGAATGGATCATGATACCTGACTTTTTAAAACACGGGTTTTGTGAACCCAATTCTTGGGCACAAGGCAACCTATGAAATGAGCCATCACCCCTCTTCTTTATATACATTAAATCAGCCATTGAAATAACTTCCTGTGTAGTTTTGATGACTAATCTTTTCAATTAGGTCAGAATTATTACTGAGAAACTGTCTAGTGGAAAAATACTACCTTTTCAAAACAAAAATTGACATTTCCAATTTCTGTGACAAAGTTGAAATGATCATTCCAGAAGGGATTTTAGATTACTAGTTCTCTACTTCAAATACTAAACAACTTACACAATAATTAATTTCATAAACTGTTATTAAAAACAGCTCTATAAACTGATGACATTAGAAATAAACTAAAAAGCAAGTGATATACATTATCATTTTCTACTAAAAGTCTGATGTGTGTGATAGGTATAATAGGTTTAAGTTGCTTAGCATCTATAAAAAAGTGAGTCAACATAATTTTAAAAGTAAATTATTTGTTTGTAGTCATTCAGAAGCCACAAAGAAAGTCAAATTTATTACCACCTTTTATGGACTGGGAAATTCATCAAAAGCAGATTAATACTCTCTGTTTATTAGTGCTGCAATGTATAATAATCCACCAAACTCCAGACTCAGGTGTCATTTCTTTCATTTCGCAAGAAAATATTTCCTCTTACTTGAAGTAAAATAAATTTAGACAATATATCCTACTAGTTTAACAAGAGACAAATTGTTCAAAATTGTGAAAAAATATGTTATAATTCTTCCCTTTTAGCAAAGCAGAAAAATCTAGGTTTCCAAGTTAGGAAACAAAATCTGTACACAGCGAAGCACAGGAGACTATTTATTACAATAGCACAGTCTTCTTGGATATACTATTCTAATTTCATAATTTATACGACTAGTTAGGTTAAAGCTATTAGAAGTGATGTAACATAACTACAAGCATTATAAGCAATGCAGGCTTTCTATATTCATAATGATGATATATATTTTTTTTAATTGAAATAAAAATATAAACTATATGAAAAGCACTTAGAAACAAGGGATTAAGAATCACCTTTTTTGGTGCGCTGTTCCTGGTCTCTTCAATTTAAGAAAGATACAACTTGGATAACAGACCTAAAACAATATATATCAGCAATTGTTTGGCATTTGCAATTCCTGGGCAGTATGGATACTTGCCTTGATCAGTGCCCTTATTGATTCTAAACACTCTGTTCAACACTTTTCATTTATCCTTAAATTCTCACTGTTTTCTGTTCCTTCACTCACTCATTCATTCATTTCCTTCATTTAGTTCTGTAATTCTCCCTCTTCCAATTTGCCAAGCTTAACTCTTTCCCTATGTTTTTATGTTTTGCACAGATCTACTGTTCAAGACAGAGTCTGGTCTAATTTAAATTTGAAAGGCTAACTAGAAACAAGCACAGTTAATGCATGGCATTCAAGAATAATAATAAGTCTCCATGTATTTCTTTGGGAGCTAGGTAGCAAGTCGCCAAAGGGAAATAATTAATCAGGCAAGCAAGCAAACAAACAAACAAAAACAAATACATCTAATGTTAAAATTCTAACTTTACTCAATGAGATGCAGCATATCATATGGAGGGGGTGTAAAATAATCTGCTCGATTATTAACATTTTTCTTTTTTAAGTTGTATCCATTTCCTTAGGCATAGTTATCAGAGACGGAAAGCAAGAGAGAAAGCCAGTCTATATCTCTTATTTAGAGATCAAAGGTTGCAAGTGGCAGAAAATGTCAACTGGAGCACCTCTGGCAGTGTAATACACAGATCTATCATCTTTCATGATACAGAAAGGTTGAAAGATGCTTTCCATCTTTTGTTTCTAATGAAGGCCAATATGGAAATGTAAAGAAAAAAGGGAATGTGCTCCAGAAAAAGCATACTATCCTTAAAACTTTAGTTCTCTATTAATCTACTGAATTTATGTGTCAACCTTGGACCTAAAGAGACAACCCAGCATTTAATAGCACTTTCTAAACAAATATAGAGACAAGGGATCAGGTCCCAACACCCATCTGAAATCAGACACACCTCTAACTACAGCACTATGGGGACTGGAAAGAGAAAAATCACCAGGGAATATTGCCTACCAGCCCAGACAACAATTAGCAAACTCCATGTTGCCTACCAACCTAGGCAAAAACTTGCAAACTTCAGATACAGCTAGAGGCCTTTGAAGGAGCCAGGTTTTGATAAATAGAGGGCAACACCTAACACCTTATTCTGACTGTGAATGCTCACAAAGTACATGCATTCACAGATACATGTTCATATATTACATACCCATCTACCCCAAGACATCCTACCCCACATACAAATATTCTCATAATTTAAGAAAAATTTGATCTCTGTTAAAGGAGCCTGGAAGGTTACCTAACAGTCATGTTCTCCCACTTTATGAGAAAGACTTCCTAATAATTATTACCAGGAATGTTTTCATTTCTGAGAGCAATGACAATGGTGTCCTGTCTTAGCTCCTATAATTCTCTGATATAGAAGAGGATTTGAATAAACTTCAAGACCCTGAACCAATTCAAAAAAGAAATGTGGTGTCTTCTCAGCCAGATAGCTAATAACACAGAGATTTATCTAAGAGTTAAAGAGAAGAGTTGAACAACATAAGGAGAAACTATCTCCCTCAAGAATTTAATGTTAAAAGTTTTAAAAATATATATCAAGAGCAGAGGAGAGGAGAGGAGAGGAGAGGAGAGGAGAGGAGAGGAGAGGAGGAAAAGACAACTAACTGAGCTGATTTTACCAAACTGCATTAGGAAATTGCATTATAGTTTAAGGGCCCAGTCTGCTCTGTTTAATGTGGTGGAGTAGAAATGTTCTTCTCCCCTCACTTTAATGTGTACAATTCAAGTGTGACTACATTTTCTTAGGCAGATCTGGCCCTTACAAAATGACTTTCACATGCAGTCTATACATAGCTTTAACAGTGTAGGGAATGGAATGACTTGAGTGAGGAGACCTAGGGAAAAAAGATACAAGAGGACAATGTTTTTTGTGGACCAGCTCAGCTGCAGTTCAAAAATTCCTGGAGGGAATGAGACATGTTCTGAGTTTTGCCTGAATGTAAATTCTCCTTACCAAAACCTTTTAAAGCCATGAATGATGCATATCAGGTTATAAACTCAGTGTCTACAGAGAAGAATCTGAGTATAGATGGAATCACTTGAAACTTTCTTATATATTTCTATTATTCATGCTTAGTATAATTTAACTTGCTCAGGAAATGCTAAGGACACCTAAAAGAAATAAGTATTTGTAGCTTGCTAAGTCATCATATCAAGGACCAGGAAAGATGGGTCATTAGATAACTACACCAGGTAGCAGGCAGGAAACCTTAGTTTGTTTCATTACTTGAAAGCACAAGGTAGACAGAAAGAACTGACTCATAAAAGTTGTCCTGTGACCTCCACACATCACAATGTCAAGCATATTTCCACAGATGCACACATACATAAACACACACACACAAACACACACACACACACAAAAATAAATAGATATCTATAAATAGATGGATAGATAGGTAGATAGATAGATAGATAGATAGATAGATAGATAGATAGATAGATTATAGACAGACAGATAGATGGGGTGAATTTAACACCTAATATTTGCTTGAATTACCTTTTACCACTTAAGGAAATATAGTTTAGAAGCGCTTCAACAACATTAGTTAGTTCACAGGACAAGGATTAAAGCTAGGCCATGATCCAGTTGTTAGTTTCAATACTGTTTTGTTTATTTTGTAAATGTATGCATTTAAAATTTTTATAATATCCAGGATCAGGACCATGAGAGGTTATATAATTTTGTCTGCTTACTCCCTTGTTTGGTTTTGATTTTTGTTTCTGAATCAGGGTCTCTCACTCTAGTCCAGGCTGTCCTCCTGCCACAGGTGCCCAAAGGCTGGGGATGATGGTATGAACAATAATTAATCTCTTGCAGATTCATTCTTTCCTTTTCTCTGCTGTCCCACAGCAGCATCATGCTTAGCTTTCACTTGTGAAATTAAATCAGATTATAAGAAATACTCTTCCTTTGTAGGCATCCTGTGAAGCCATTAAGCAGGTGAAAAGATTTTCCCTAGGATTTGAAAGGACAGAACTATTGTGACGAACCAGAGCTATTTTATTCCCTGGGGGAAAAAACCCATCAACTTTCAGCTGTGTGGTGTAAAGAGAAGCCTTCCCGCTAGCCTGGTTCCAGAGCCGCATCAGTCCCAAATAACACAGAAGGCTATATTAAATATGAAGCTGTTGGCCGTGCTTGTTTCTTACCGGCTAGCTCTGACTTAAGTATTTACCCAATAATTGTTAATCTAAGTATTTCTCTTACCAGAGAAATTTCTGAGCTTCCTACCCCATGGAAGTTACATCTTGACTTTCTGTGTTTCTCCTACCCAGAGTTCTCCTCGACTCCTAGTCCCACCTATCTTACTTCCCTATTGGCCAACAGTGTGTTATTGACATATACACAGGACTTCCCCCATCAGTGTGATACATCGACCTCTGCATACAAGTACCAGTTGTCAAGAGCATTACAAATAGCGCTCAGCAATATCTTGGGAAAATATTTCAGAACTGATTTCTGGCTGACACAGATTTATATTTTACTTCACTTGAAGTGCAGATAATCAGGTATTTGAAAGCCTTATAAGACAAGAGAACCTACCATTGTTTTTGTCATATCTGACATTTGACCTTTAATTGTTTTCTTTATTTTTCATTATTACATATGATATGTATTATATATTAAAAACATTATATATTAAAAATGTTAGATGATACATCGTGTCTATACTGAAGGATACTTTTTGAACACACAAGACAAAAATCAGTAAGAACAATCCTTTCACAGTGATAGCAATTCTACCAGACGAATGAAGGTCATTGGCTACAACTTCTATGTGCTGAGATCCTTTGCATATTTTGTAGCATTTGAAAAAAGTTCTTGCAGAAGAATATCCATATATCATAAACTATGTTACTATCATCCCTATATTAGTAAATGGAAATTACAGATGCTCTTAAAAAACCTTTCTAAAACTAAAAACATATGTCAAAAATGCTTTGTAGAACAAATGGAACTACTGTCATTGTCATGGCCATTGAATTCTTCCCACTGCACTAAGTAAGCAAATATTTTCACTTAACCTATCTGACTTAATTTTTTTCAGAATAATACATTGGATAAATGTTAGATAGAATGACCTACATTTTAGACATTAATTTTATAGTTGCTTTGCCTTCGTGGATATCTATGCACTACTTCAGAAGACAGATCCTGAGCCATAGATGCTTATGAACTTCTATGATGGTGCTAAGAACGCAATACAGGCACTCTGAAATAGCATCCAGAGCTCTTAACCAGAAAGCCATCTTTCCAGCCACAAAATGTTGTTGGGTTTTCTTTGTCTTGTTATGTATAAAATCATATACTTTATAGACCCTGTGACTCTAAAAAAATCTGTACCAATCTTTTACATGGCAAAATGTTGGATGTTTACCCTCATGGCTGGCTGATTGTAAGCTGTAGACCAATAACACACTATTGTATCATTTATTCTTACCCTGAAAAAAAAGAGAAAAATAAAATAAAACTTTAAATTAGAATTTCTAGTTACTTCACATAGCTTCTATACTATTACAAACTTTAAAATACATATTTAAATGAAATCATTTGAAGCCAAAAGCTGTCTGCAAATTCAAAGCCACATATTTATCCTGCTTCTTCAGTAAACACACATGAGGTTTTCTAATTTTCATGAATCATACATTATTATTTCAAAAAGAACTGCAGCAGGGGACAAAATAGAGTTTAATAATCTACAATAATATTGTGCAGCTGATTTTTACATGACTACTTTACCACATTCCTTTTGCAGATTTCCTTTTTCCTTCCATTTTTTTGTGTTGTTCCTTTTACTCTTAAAGTACATTGTTTTCTTTTTTAAAGGCAGTCTATATAGACTTATTTCATTTCACAAAGAGTTAGCTTTTGACTCTGAACTTCATGGAGGTATTTTTGTTGTCAGTTCCATAAACTTTAAGCAGTACATCTGCTTTCATGCTATAAATCCTGAGACTAAATCACAGTTTTTCTCCCAAGTGGGATGAATGGATTTGAATTGGACACCAGAAAAGAAGGACTGCTGTGCTATTTGTTACAGCCTGCCAACTTCGTTCAATTGAAGCAACAGGGATGTGTTGAAAACCAGGCTGTTTCCATAAGGTCATTATAAAGCCTGCTCTTGGAATTACCAGTGGAAAATTTCAAAGAATCTTCCCACAGAGCATCGATGTGTCTGTATAGCCAAAGAAGCAATCTTCTATGTGTTCACAACTAAGCATAGCAAGACTGGTATCCAAAGGGAGCTTTGGAATCTCTGCCCTTAGTGTGCTGGTTATAAAGTTTGGCAGAGTTGTTTACTCTATTACTTACTGGAAAAGGTCCAAAAGGAATGTTTTGTTTGTTGTTTTATGATAATTCATATTTGTCCATTGAAATCAGCCAATTTTCATTTAAAAATGTGTAGTCACAGAGCAGCCATGAGAGCAGCCTTGAGTTCCTTCTTAAAAATTGATTTAGGTGGTTGTTTAAAATCATGTATGGAAGTTTTACTCAGTGTGGTACCAATACAATAAACACTGTCTCCTCCATACTTCCTCCATACTTATTGACACTGCTTTGTCCCAAAAACTAAAACAATCACAACATAAATTCATAATATAAGCCAAGAGTTTAATAATCTACAATAAACCAAAAGGCTACTGAGTGAGTGTGCTCTCGTGAGTGTGCATTCTGTTTCATCCAAGGACTTCAAGTTCTCTAACTCACTGAAACGGCATTACTTCTTATTTTAGATATGTACTAGATACAAGGAGAACCTAATCCATAATCACAGGTCACATCGTTGAGAAATTAACTCAGGTGAGCATTTAAGAATTCAAGTATAAATTGGAATAAGCATTGTCTAATAAAGCTATAATTACAGACTTGCTTGTTTATATACTGCCCTGATTTTATTCCTTTCCTTTTCTTTCTATATTTCTCCCAGTATAACATTGTTTGCCTTTTTCACTGTCTTTTAGGTCACTGTTCTTTGTAACTAAGCAAGCAGGGGAAAAATGGCTAGTAGTGCAGTGAGCAGATGGCTAACGTGGTCCCCTCCATGTGACTCCAAACACAGAAGTCTGCTCAAGACTACATGGTAAACAGTGTTTATCATAGGTAGGATCATTATCCCTTTAGCCCTTTCATTAGTTCTTTGACCCCTATGGTTCAGCATTAATGAAACCACACTTCCTATTCCTGAGGCTTCTGTACTATTTCACTAGTGTCCTGGTAATGGAGTGTGTGTTTACTGCAGCTACATTACTGAGCTCTCTACTGCTTGCCCCTAGCATCAGTCCCACACAGTTGTGGGTCTTTGACACACACTGGTAAAGTTCTGGGATGAACTGTGCTTATTAGAGCCCACCAGGAAGGCAAGCTTCTTAGTATAATTAGCTCCCCTGAGAACAATGGCTGCCTCCACAGCAGGGAAGCTTGAAGAAATTTAAAGTATGGAAAGCACAGAAAAAGGTACCTGTAATTAAATTCCTTTTCTCCCTCTCTTTCCTTGTGTCATATTTCTTTTTTTTTCTCCCTTCTTTCATTCCTTCTGACTTGTATGTGTAGTCTAGTTTATTTTTAGATTCCATCTTGATTAGCAAAATCTGATTGTGTAATTTGGTAATCAAACCTCTCCTTGCTGAAGGTCACATATTTAATTGGTATATAATATTAATCTTGTTCTTCTTGTAGTGAAAATTCAATAGAGAAAAAAATTATATATATACAAGCAACCTAATGACTTGTAAGTGGAGTGTCTTTATTTGAAGTCTTCACTGTGCAGGTAACACATTCATTTTAACATGGGGCATTGTTCTGCTATTCCCACTGAAGAATGATCTTGATTTTTTTTTTGAGATACCTTTCTCTTTAGAGTTCTCATTTTCTTCATACTTCTTTCTTATTCTCGATCTGTATGCTGTTCGTTCATCCCATTATCCCATTAGAGCCTTCCTCTTGATAGCTGACAGTCTGTTGACTTTTGTTATGAATGTACCAATTATCATTTTAATACTTTCCAATATCTCCCAAGTGGTATGGGTAAGATGTTTAAATAACCCTTAGCAGCAAGTGGCAAAGGCTTGTGATCCAATACACGAATAACAAAAACCCAGCCCCTCTATGGCCTCAGCTTATATTTCTCATTCATCTGGGGCAGTGAAATAGAGTGCGTTATGCCATCCACTTCACTGTACAAATATTTATCTAGTAAAAGGCCATCTCTTGAGGTGTATTATTGGTGTGTGTGTGGAAAGGGTTTTAATAAAGATCTAAGCAATCCTTAGTACATTTGTCTAGACTTGGGAAAAGCATGCTTTGAAGGTCACCAAGGAACAAAAAGAAATGGTAATAACTGTGGTGATTAAAATCATCTGCAGTTACCGAGTTCTTTTGTAAACATCTTACTGACTCAACTGTGAACACAATGGAAAGCAGTCTGTTCAAGTCGCTGACACTATAGCTTTAGAGTCTCTGAATCCGGGCTTTTAAAAGTCAACAATAAAGTCAAGATTTTTTACTCCCTAATTTTCCTGCTCCGAGGCTATATTTGCACAACACAATCAACCCTGCTGTTTCAATCAAGTTAGTGAGAAAAACAAGTCAGGAAAACCAGCTGTTTGGCATTTTGTATATGAAACAGCTGGTTGATTGTCTGAATTTTTCATTTTTGAACTAATCTTGCTGTCATGATATAGAAACATCCTACATACTGATTCATTTCCTTATGAAGTCTAAACAGGTTCAATTATAGGGAATCTGGGGTAAGCAGCCTTAGAATTATTAAGGTATACTTAAGTGCAGCTCCGTGGCACATATAGATAGCCAGAAAAAGAACACAGTGATATAACAGGACAAGTAAGTTGTTAATTTTTATTAGGACTCTAACATAAACTATTTTAAATTCTCTCAGCGGCAGATGTCATGAATGTAATGAAGAATAAATGAGGAACTATTTCTGTTTAACAATATTTTAAACAAGCTTTCCAATATTGGTGAAATTATACAAATCTTTGATTTATATATTGAAATTTGAGTCTAAATTTAGATGTGAATATCCTTTTATCTATGGTTTTATATTTCATTTGATTTATATTTCTCAAGTAAAATAATTCTTGGAGTTACTGTGACTTTTCCCACTCGAACTGTGCAATTTCAGTAGCATAGAGGACATTTTATGTTAGAGAATTACTGCTCTGAACAAAAACATGTATTCACCAAAAGGAAATAATAAAGCTAAAAATATGTCATCACCAGTTTTTTTCTAATTTTATTCATTTATAAGCACATAATATATTAGATTCTCTGAACAATGGCATTAATTATTAGTTTTACATTTATCAACTCAGTGTGTACCTCTGTTGAGTGACATAATGAAATAGAACAATTACCTAGCTCAATCAAAGGCATATTTTGTGCCATTCAGTGATTCATTAATAAAATGCTTATTAAAAATTTAAAATTGATTTATGCTAACACTTTTATACTACAGTTATATATGAATAATAACTCCTGTTCAAATATTAGCATAATAAGTCATTAAATACAATTACCAGTGCAAACACAAATGTTTATGATTTATAAGAAATTACTATTTCACTCTAGTAGCTGAAGGTCAATATATACTGGGGGGTGTCTCTGACTCTTTTTTCTGCTTTTGGGACCCTTCCCCTCTACTGGGTTGCCTCCCCTAACCCTGATATGAGGGTTTGTGACTCATCTTATTGTATCTTGTTATGCTCTGTTCCATTTATTTCCCTTGGAAGTCTGCTCTTTTCTGATGAGAAACTGAGAACAAGTAGATCTGGGGGGAGGAGAAAGGTGGGAGAAGGGGCAGGAAGGAGGTGGGGACTGCATTGTATGAGGGAATAATAATTTTAAAAAAATGGGTATCACAAGTTTGTATTATTTTAAACACTGACCATCACAATGACCCATAAGGGGATGACAAGTCAAGCAGACTAGTCCAGCCACTACTACAAACATATAGACACAAGAACTCATGAAGCAAAGAGTATCCTATACAACAGACAGAATTCATTGCAAAATGTATTTGGTGTAGAGATGGAAAAATAATATTTTATATCCAATAATAATGTAAAACCATTCTTTGCTTTTGGTTGATGTTTTCAGTTGTTGAAGTATGAAGAGAGAAAGGGAAACATCTATAGACTCAGTGTAGATGTCGTCAGTCCATGCAACAGCAAAGGTAATCTCTATTATTTGTCATATTTTGTGTTAATTATATAGAATAACAGGCTTCACTCTGATAACCTCATTCACATATTTAATACTGTCATAATTTCCTCTTCTCATTATCCTTCTTTGCTTCCCTCCTCTTGATGTCCTTCCTCTAGTCTGTATCCCCTTCATCCTATCATACATTCTCTAAAATTTTATGTTCTACATACAGTGAAATTAGTGTATAAATTGCCTTTCCATGTATCACTTATTTCACTTGGCAAAAATCATTTAAAGTTTTGTTCATTTTCTTGAAAAGATATAATTTCTGTCTTCTTGGCTTCATAATATGTTATGATTTATTCATATCACATTTTGCACATCCACTGACAGATACCTATCTTATTTCCAAAACTAAATTGTTATTAATTGTAAGCAAGCAACATGTGATAGACATTTTTTGTACTCCCATAGTTTGATTCTCTGCTGACACAGTAAACCATATAAAGCTGGATTAAAAAAGACCAGGTTTACTGGGTGAAGTGCTCTTGTGTGACTTTCCCGCCCCTCAGAGGTGAGGTGGGGGAAGGAAAGAGGAGAAAATCACATGGCCATTCTAGAGGTTAGGACATGTTCTTGAGCAGCTATTGACTTAGGAAGGAACCTGGACTTTTGGCAGTTTTTCTGAAAGGGGAGGGGTTTGGAATGAGGAGGAGTGGGGTTTATGCAGAGTCTTCAGCCAAATATCCTGACCTTCTTGGATATATGAGCACTGGTTCAAGTCTGGCTAATAGCTGTTGGCATGGGACAATATGAGTAGGGGAAATCTGCAATAGGTTGGTTCATGTTCAGCAGGAGGTGTGGGTCAGTTAACTGCCACGACCTTAGGAATTTGTTATTAAAAGTCCTGATTCATTCCCTAAGTCTCATGACCATGCCTACATGGTATTTAATTCCTGGTCTCTATACCAGCCATGTGATTTCCCTTCCTCCCTTTCCTCACCTCAACTCTGGGATGCTAGAAAGGATACCCTGGAGTCCTTGGCTCATTAAGCTTTGTCTTAGTGTGACTTGAGCTGGCTTATTGAGTCATTTGAGAAAGCTACTATAGGGTACCAAAACACCTGTCAATATGGCTATCAGATGACGCTTTGTATTTTGGCTGTGATAATTTGGGATTTATGCTGTTGTCACTGATAGCTGATTCCTATATTATTTCACTTTAGAAGGTTTCTCATGTTATTGGCATTCTCAAGAATGTGACCTTCCAAGGACAGAGACAGACAGAAAAAAGGAGCACATGATAATTAGAGTGGACACAGAATTTCAACAGTTCTAAGTCAAGCAAAGCCAGGATTTACAACAGACCACTATTGTTAAAAAAAAAAAGGCAGAGGGGACACAGTACAGGTTTCTAAGGGTCAAAGCCTATGAACACCTTTGTCTCTAGCACCCAAATGATCCTAAAATTGTTTGCGTGCATGGCTGCCTGGATTCTTTCCTTTCTTCCTCCCTCTTACCATTCTACTTCCTTCCCTCTTTCTCTCCTTTCCCCCTCCCCCTTCCTTCCTTCCTTTCTTCCTTCCATCCTTCATTCCATCTATGTTTTCTTCTTTAGAAATTGTCAGGGTCTTTCTGTTTAGCCTAGGTTGATTTTAAACTTATTATAGAGCAGAATGGCTTTATTTCCTAAATGCTGGAATGATGATAGAAATACATAACTTCAGCCTGTTATTTTCTGTTGTTTTAAACTAATCACTTTCTATTCATTAGAACAGTCCTCGCAACAAACATATTGGACATTAAACAACAGAGGAAAGGTCAGAGTTTGGTGGCCTATATCCCCTGGCATGAAGGATTTCTAATGAAACTGAATTAATTTCCTTTGTTGGTTTGATTCATTTCTATTTTACTTTAACAAGAGAAAGCAATAAATACTAGTTATAAAGTTATGAAATTTTGCAAGACCATTGAAAAGCTAACTATTACATGCAACAGAAGGGTAACATAAATGTATCTATTAACATCAGTTATAGGATGAAATCCTATATTGTTACACTGGGTTTACAACAATCAAAAAATACCTAAGTTGATTTTGGATTTCCCTTTGACATTTTTATTAATAACAAAGAAATTGTGAGTTTTCTTACTTAGATATGTAACTTACTCCTAATTGCTGCACCTAAAGTAAACAATTATAAAATGACGGAAAAATAAAAGAGTTCAAGAAAAAAAATAGAAAGTATTTTCAATGTCAAACAAAGAGTAAAGGGGCAAAACTTGAGTTCACTACTCAGAAATCTCAAACAGAGAAAATTAACTTTATATTGTTGTCCTCTAAATTTCACACACATGTACTGTGGTATGCAATGTAAGCACTCTTACACACACTCACACACACACACACATACAAACACACACATACAAACACACACACACACTGAAAACTAAAAAATCAAAATTTAGTTTGAGCCAGATGAAAACAAAACATTGTTATTAATTAAAATTGAACATTACCTTACAGGTATATGTTAGTATGAACTATAAATATGTAACATTCACTGGAAGAAAATAAATGACAGAATACACTTTGAATGTTTTATTATTTTCTTTCATTACTTGAGTGTTCAGGATGAGAGAGAGGTACAAAAGCATTCACGCAGATGAGTGCATGCACATGTTTGTGCAAATGAGAATGCATATATGTGTCCTTGAATGTGGAGACTAGAGTTCAACATCAGTGATTTCCTCAATGGCTCCTCACTTTATGTTTTCAAACAGGGTGTCTAACTGTTGATTCAGATAAGGCTAACCAGCCAATGAACTCTAGATATCTGTCTTTCTTTCTGACCCTTCACGCATGATTTTATGTCCCTACTGTGATTCAAATTCAGTCTGCATGCTTGTGTGGTCAATGCTTTAGCAACCACTTTACTGACTAAGCCATCTCCATAGACCCTGAAATTTTATTTACAATGGCACTAAAGTTCATAAACAAATGGTTTAAACTCTAATGAGAATAATACCAACAGTAAAAATATAAGTCAGTATTTGTTGCTCTGTTTTTTTCTTCTCTCATAAAATATATAGTGACCTCAGTCTCCCCTCTTCTCTCCACTCCTCCTACTGTCCCCTCCATCTCCCTGCTCACACCCCTGGGATCGACTATTCTTCCTTTACACTTCAGAAAAGATCAGGCCTCTCAGTAATATCAATGGAACACACAATAACAAAATGCAGTAAGACTAGGCACAAAGTCTTATGTGAAGGCTTGACAAAGCAACCCAGTAAAGGAAAATGGCCCCAAGAGAAGGCAAAAAAAGTCAGAGACTTCCACAAAACCTCAGGCTAAACAACCATATCAAGTATGCAGAGGACCTAGCACAGACTCATGCAAGCTCTGTAGTCTTCTCTTCAGTCTATGAGCCCTGTTCAGTTGATTCTGGGAGTTATGTTCTCCTAGAGTCCTCACCCCTCTGCCTCCTACAATTCCTCCTCCCCCTCTCTGCGGGGTTCCTCTAGCTCCACCTAATGTTTAACTGTGGGACTCAGCATCTGATTTCATCATCTTCCAAAGGAAGCCTCTCTGGCGGCAATTGGGCTAGACACCGATCTGATTTTGTGAAATATCATTAAGAATCATTTTGACAGGTTTTATGTGTTGGAATGGGGAGCAGTCAGTCATGTTAGGTTTCACCCTGAGGTCTCTGAGCCAATACTTCTTCCAGTTCTTGCTGACACTAGCTCCCTCTACTAGCTTGGGCCTGAAGTTGGACCAGTCATAGGTTGGCCACTCCCACAAGTTCTGAGCCACCATTGATCCAACACATCTTACAGGGAGGACAGGGTTGGGTAGAAGGTTTTGTGGCTGAATTAGTGTCCCAGTCCCTCCAGTGGAAGCCTGGACTGGTTACTGAGGATGGCTGGCTCAGGCCATTGTTCATATCTTCTATTACTAGGAAACATGGATAGGGTCACAGTCATAGGTACCAGGAAGTTTCCACTGAACTCACTATGTTTCCACATCACCCCATAAATATCTCCCTATTCTGCATAGCTAAGAATGTCACAAGTTAAACTTTTATTCTCCTATACTGTTCTATAAATTGGCTTATTATGGATGTTTCTGTTTTGCAGATACTGCTAAAGAAAGGTGGAGGTAACTTTTAAATGTTTCAGAAATGACAGCAACAAGAAAACCTCATTCAAAAACAAAGTTCTATTTTAAAATGTGTTATCTTCTTGCCAAGATGAATATAAAATCTACACTTTTAACATTTTTTACAACTTCACATTTTGTACCTCAGATCTCAAGAGCTTACTTTATCCCTCCTGACTCTAACTCCCTACCCATTAATTAACAAGTTTGGTTCCCTGAATTCCATTCTACTGTTTCATTGTATGAATTTGAATTTTAAAATATTTGACATAAGCAGTGTTCTGTCTTTCTGTAATTCCCTTATTTTAGCCTCATGTGATAAATGAACATTGTTATGTATTTCATTGTTTCCATTCTTAGTTTTTGTACGTATGTCTCAATGCTTCTATCTCAAATTATGAAAAATTTCAAGAGTTCAGAAGAGTTGGGGGAAGAGATACTGTGGTTGGGATGTATTGTGTGGAAAAAGAAAACATTTTACTTAAAAAGTAAAATAAAATAACTGGATTCCTTGAGTGTGGTGTCTGAACATGGGTGCCAGTTGGGAGGCCTGGGCAGTTTATAAAGCTGCTAGCAGTAGAACCAGTATTTGTCCCTAGTGTATGAACTGGTATTTTGGGGCCCATTATCTATGAAGGGATACTCTCTTTGCCCAGATACAGGGTGAAGGGTCTTGTTCCTGCCCCAAAGTGACACTTTGATGATCTCTCCATGAGAGGCCTCACCCCCACTAAGGAGCAGATGGGGGTGGGATGGAGAGATGGTGGGGCAATTGGATAACAGCAGGGAGAGGGAATTGAGATTGGTATGTAAAAATGTTTTTAATTTAAATTAAAATTAATCAGGAAATATGTACAAAATAAAATAAAAACCTACAAAATTTCAAGTGTTCTATGACTTCTAGCAAGTATTTAGGACAAAATGTTTATTATATTCTTTAAATTATCATACTGTCTGCATGTGTCAACTCGTCACTATACTATAATCAAAACCATTAATAGGTCCTGAGCATTTTATATATTTTTATTTTTTATTTACATTAGAAACAAGTTTGCTTCACATGTCAATCCCAGGTACCTCTTCCTCCCCTCACCCACCCACCAGCCCACCCCCTCACCTAATCCCCACTCCATTCCCCAGGAGGGTGAGGCACTCCATGGGGGATCTCCAGAGTCTGTCTTTTCTTTCAGAGCAAAGTATAGGCCCTCCCCCAAGAGTCCAGGTTGAGAGAGCATCCCTCATTGTGGGTTGGGCACCCAGAGTCCATTTGTATGCTGGGGTTAAAAACTTATCTACTACCCAAGACCCCACCAATTGCCTAGGCCTCATCAATGACACCCACATTCAGGGGGTCAGGATCAGTCCCATACTGGCCTCTCAGCCATCAATAGCTCCTTCTTGTTCAGATCAGCTGTATTTTGAAGGTTTTGCCAGCCCAGTCTTTACCACTTTGCTCATAACTCCTCCTTCTCTGTCACTGGGTCCCAGGAGTTCAGTTCAATGTTTATCTGTGTGAGTCTGCCTCTGCTTCCATCAGTCAGTTGATGAAGGCTCTAGGATTACACATAAGGTAGCTGTCAAATTCATTATCAGGGAGGGGCACTTAAGGTAGCCTCTCCACTATTGCTTAGTTTGCCAGTTGGGGTCATCCTTGTAGATCTCTGGAAATCTCAGTAGTGCCAGTTCTCTCCTGAAGCCTATAATGACCCCATTATGTTATCTGTCATCCTGCTTTCCTGTAGTCTTCACCTACTCAAGCTTCCTGATCTTCCATATCCTCTTCTCCCCTAACATTCTTCCCCTCTCTATTTCTCAGCTCCCTCTCTCCTATCACCCATGCTCCTGCTTGTTCAGGATATCTTGCCTCATTCTCCTTCTCTGAGCTACCATGCATATCTCTCTTAGGGTCCTTCAGTTTCCCAGACTCTTTGGAAGTTGGATTATAGTGTGGCACTCCCCGATCCATGTCTAAAATCCATATATGAGTGAGCACATATCATGTTTGTCTTTTTGTGACTGTGTTACTACACTCAGGATGGTTTCTTCTAGTGTCATCCATATGCCTGCAAATTTCAAGATACCATTTTTTTCTGCTTAATAGTACTCCATCGTGTAAATGTAAGACATGTTCTCTGTTCATTCATCAGTTGTGGGGCATCTAGGTTGCTTCCAGGATCTGGCTATTACAAATAATGAATGCTATAAACATAGTGGAACAGATGTCCTTGTTGTATGAATGTGCATCTTTTGGGTATATGCCTAAGAGTGGAATAGATGGGTATTGTGGTAGACTGATTCCCATTTTCCTACTTATTTCTAAAGTGGCTGCATGGTTTGTAATTCCCCCAAGCAGCGGAGGAATGATCCCCTATCTCCACATTCTTTTCAGCATAAACTCTCATTGATGTTTTTGATTATCGCCATTCTGGAAGGAGTAAGATGATATCTCAGAGTTGTTTAATTTGCATTTCTCTAATGGTTAAGGACATTGAGTACCTTCTTAGGCGTCCCTCATTCATTTTAGAGTCCTATAGTGAGAATTATTTATTTAGTTCGGTACCCCACTTTTTAATTGAATCCTTTGGTGTTTTGGAGACTAGATTCTTGAATTCTTTGTATATTTGGAGATCAGCCCTCTGTCAGGTGTGGGGTTAATGTACATCTTTTCCCACTCCGTGGGCTGCCTGTTAGTCTTGCTGGCTGTGTCCTTTGCCTTACAGAAGCTTCTCAGTTTCAGGAGGTTCCATTTATTAATTGTCAATCTCAGTGTCTGTGCTACTGGAGTTATGTTCAGGAAGCAGTCTCCTGTACCAATTAGTTCAAGGGTACCACCCACTTTCTCTTCTAAGAGGTTCAGTGTGGCTGGATTTATGTTGAGGCCTTTGAACCATTTGGACTTAAGTTTTGTGAATGACAATAGACATGGAATCTATCTGCAGTCTTCTACTTGCCAGCATTCAGTTATGCCAGCACCATTTGTTAAAGATGGTTTGTTTTTTTCTACTGTATAACTTTAGCTTCTTTGTCAAAGATTAGGTGTTCCAACGTGTATGGGTGAATATTGGTGTGTTCAATTAGATTCCGTTAGACTCCTGTCTATTTTTTGTGCCTACACCAAGCTGTTTTCAAGACTATAGCTCTATAACAGAGCTTGAAGTCAGGGATGGTGATGCCTCCTGATGTTCCTTTTTTGAATAGGGTTGTTTTGGCTATCCTGGGTCTTTTGTTTTTTCATATAAATTTGAAAACTGTTCCTTCAAGGCCTGTGAAGAAATGTGCTGGTATTTTAATGAGGACTACATTGAGTTTGTAGATAGCTTTTGGCAAGATTGCCATTTTTACTACACGTATCATACCTATCGAAAAGGCTGGGAGATCCTTCCATTTCTGGTGTGTTCTTTAATTTCTTTCTTTAAAGACTCAAAGTTCTTGCAAAATGGGTCTTTCACTTATTTGGTTAGCGTTATCCCAAGGTAATTTATGTTGTTTGTTGCAATTGTAAAGTGTGATATTTCTCTGATTTCTTTCTTAGCCCATTTGGGCTACTGATTTTCTTGAGTTGATCTTGTATCCTGCCACTTTGCTGAAAGTATTTATCAGCTGTAGGAGGTCCCTGGTAGAGTTTTGTGAAGTCACTTATAGGAACTATTATATCATCTCCAATGTTTGATCTCCTCTTTTACAATTTGTATCCTCTTGATCTCCCTTTTTTTGCCTTATTGCTCTAGCTAGAACTTCAAGTAAAATATTGAAGAGGTATGAAGACAGGGGAACAGTCTTGTCTTGTTCCTGATTTTAGAGGAATTACCTTGAGTTTCTCTCCATTTAGTTTGATATTCTCTGTTGGTTTGCTGTATATAGCTTTTATTATGTTTAGGTATGATCCTGTTATCCCGGATCTCTCCAAGACCTTTATCATGATGTGGTGTTGGATTTTGTCTAAGGCTTTTTCAGCATCTTGTGAGATAATCATGTGATTTTTGTTTCTCAGTTGGTTTATAGGGTGGGTTACATCGAAGGATTTTAGTATGTTGAACCATTCCTGCACCCCAGGGATGAAACATAATTGATCATGTTCGATGATTTTTCTGATGTGTTCTTGAATACAATTTGCCAATATTTTATTGAGTATTTTTGCAGCAATGTTCATGAGGGATAGTGATTGAGAGCTTTTCTGGGTATAGTAGTCTGGGCTGTCATCTGTGGTCTCTTAGAATATGTTGGTAGAGTATGTATCCTGAAACTTCTGGCTTTCTGAGATTCCTTGGAGAAGTCAGGTGTAATTCTGACAGGTTTGACTTTATATGTTACTTGACCATTTTCCTTAGCTGTTGTTAATACTCTTTCTTTATTCTGTAGATTTGGGGTCTTGATGATTATGTTGCAAGGGGACTTTATATTCTGGTCCACTCTATTTGGTGTTCTGTAAGCTTCTTGTACTTTCATTGGCATGTCTTTCTTTAGATTGAGAACATTTTTTTCTGTTTTCGCTGAATATATTTTCTGCCCCTTTGAGGTGGTTTTCTTCACCTTCTTCTATACCTATTATTCTTAGGTTTAGCCTTTTCACGGTGTCCCATATTTCTTGAATATTTTGTGTTAGGGATTTGTTGGACTTAAGAATCTATTTTTCCTAGTGGCTCAACACCTACGATTCTCTCTTCTACCTCTTGTATTCTGTTGGGTATACTTGCATCTGTAGTACATGAATGTTTGCCCAGCTTTTCTAGTTCCTACATTCCTTCAGACTGTGCTTTCTTTTTATTGTCTCTGTTTCACCTTTCACCCCTTGTAGTGTTTGTATTGTTTCTTACAATTTTGTCTTTTCCTCCATTTCTTGCATTTTTGTTTGTTTTTGTTTCTGTCTCTTTAAGGGATTTTCTCATATCTTATTTGAGGGCCTCTATCATTTTCATGAAGTTGTTTTTAAGATCATTTTCTTCTGCTTCCTTTGCATTGGAATGTTTGAGTCTTGCTGGTGTAGAGACTCTAGACTCTGGCAGTGTCATATTTGTTTCTTGATGCCAAGTGTCTTTTTGTATTGTCTCTTTCCCATCCCTTCTTCCAGTAGGTTCTGAAATAGACTCTTCCTCTCCTGGTGGGTAGGGGATCAGGGTTCCTTTTCTGTGGGTACAAGCAAGTCCAATTCTCTGGTAGTTCTCCTCTTCCAGGTCCTGGTTCCATGGGTGGAGAAGGAGACCAGGATTCTGGGGTGCATTGGCTCATGCCTGGATGGGAGACTCAGTGGCAGTTGGCATTTTATATTTTTTAACAACTGAATAATTATGCTTTGTGTAACCATCCCACATCTTCATTATACACTCACAAATTTATGGACATCTAAGTTGTTTAAAGTTTTTGGGTATTAATGCAAAGTTTCTGTATCCCAATAAGCCTCTCCACTGATTTAGCAATCTAAATCAGACCACATCAAACCAAATTAGAAAAAGTCAACATTTAATGGATACAGCACTGCCAGATGGCCTTCCAACCACCCAGAGAGGAGACCGGGAAAGGGAGACCAGAAAAACCATGAGTGTGTTCTCTGGGGGACTGTTTAAATACCCTATGTGAGTGTTATTTGAGTACCCCTGGGGGAGTGCCCAACATTAGACAGACTTTCTGAGATGCAGCAGGGTTTGGAGGTAAATGGGGGATGGAAGGTTGGGTGGATTGAGTGGAACCTCCACCAAAACAATTATGAATAGAGAAGCAATAACTATAGAAGCATAAATATTGCTGTAGTGTTTTGTATACATGCCCAACACCAAATGGATCAGGAACCACAAAATATGATCAGATACCTGAATCTGACAGAACAAAAAGTAGGAGGGAATAGATTTGAACTCATTAGTACAGGAAAAGGTTTTCTGAACAGGATCGTTACAGCACAGACACTAAAACCAACAATTAATAAATGGGATTTCAGAAAAGCTTCTGTGCAAATAACTCAAGAAGCAAGTCTCTAAATCACCAAAGGATCCAATTAAAAATTGATCTACAGAACTAAATAGAGAATTCTCAATAGAATGAGTCTAAAATGGCTGAGAGGCACTTGAGAAAGTGCTCAACATCCCTAGCCATCCAGGAAATGCAAATCAAAACAACTCTGAGATACCATCTTACTCATGTCAGAATAGCTAAAATAAAAAACACCAAGGACAGTTAGTTTATGCTGGAGAGGTTGTGGAGAAAGGGGAACACTCCTCCATTGCTGGTGGGAGTACCAACTCATACAGCCACTTTGGAAATCAGTATGGAGATTCCTCAGGAAAATGGGAATCAGCCTACCACAAGACCCAGCTACTCCATTCTGAGGCATATATCCAAAAGATGCACATTCATACAATAAGGACATATGAACCAATATGTTCATAGCAGCATTATTTGAAATAGCCAGAAATTAGAAGCAACCTAGATGCCCCTCAACTGAAGAGTGGATAAAGAAAATGTTGTACATTTACACAATGGAGTACTATTCAGCAGAAAAAAAATGGAGTCCTGAAATTTGCAGGCAAATGGATGGCACTAGAAGAAACCATCCTGAGTGAGGTAACCCAGTCACAAAAAGAGAAACATGGTATGTACTCTCTCATTTATGGATTTTACACATAGATCTGGGGAGTGCCAGCCTACAATCTTACTGCCAGAGTCTGGGAAACAAAATCTTCATTCAATGGCTGAAGGAAGCAGAGGCAGACTCCTACATCTAAACACTGAGCTGAACTCAAGGAACCTAGTGACAGAGAGGGAGGATTGATGAGCAAAGGGTTTAGGACTGGGTTGGTTTAAACCCCAGAAACAGCTGACCTGGCAAGGGTTACCTCTCAAATCCCAGACTGATGGCTGGGAATCCATCATAGGACTGATCAAGACCCCCTGAAGTGGGCATCAGTGAGGAGGCCTAGGCAATCTATTGGGCCTTGGGTAGTAGATCAGTATTTATCGCTGGCTTACAATTGTGCCTATCCCACAATGAGAGATGCATTATCATCCTGGACTCATGGGGGAGGGTCTAGGCCTTGCCCTGGGTGAAATGACAGACTATGGACACACTATGGAGGGCCTCATCCTCCCAGGGAAATGAGGGGGTGCTGGGGGGCTTGGTGGGAGTGCGTGGGAGGAGGGGAGGAAAGGGAGAGGGATCTAGGATTGACATGTGAAGCAACCTTGTTTCTAATTTAAATTTAAAAATAAAGATTTAAAAAAAGAAAACAAAAGCTTCTGTAATCAAAGGACATCAAGGATTAAACAAAGCAGCAGGCTACAAAATAGGAAAGGATCTTTATCTAGTACCTATCCCACAGAGGGCTTGTATCTAAAATATACAAAGAACTAAAAGAACTAGACATAAAAAATGAAATAAATCAACAGAAAATAGGGTATAGGACTAACAGAAAATTTTCAGAAGGTGAACTCAAACGGCTGAGAAACAATTAAAGAAATTTTCAACATTCTTAGTTATCAGAGAAATTCAAATCAAACTACCATTTATATCAATCAGAATGTCCTAGATCAATTTTAACAAAGGAAAGATAGGATGTGCTGTTGAGGATGTGGGAAAGGCTGGGACACTTACTCATTGACGGTGGGAGTGCAAACTGACCAGACAACTATGAAGCTGAGAATTGAACTTCCTTAAGATTCAGTTATAGCCAGTCTTGATGGCACACAGTTTAATCCCAGGATGCAGGAGGCAATTGCAATTGGATCTCTGTGAGTTCGAGGCCAGCCTGGTCTACAAAATTAGTTCCAGAATTGTTATACAGAGAAAACCCATCTCGAAAAACAAAAGTTAAACACAAAACAATCAAACAAAAATATTCAGTTATGCCCTTTTTGGGTATATAGCAGAAGGATTCTATATCTTACCAAAGAGATATTAGCTTTGTTTTGATTTTTACTTCCTCTGATACATAGGAATTACCTGTGAGCAGCACAGCACCACTGAGATACCTTATTAGGCCTACCATGGTACATCTCACTTAGTCAATTGTTATGAATTAGTGATCAGTTAAATCAGTAATGTTACTATGATTTTAAGAGATTGAATTTCAGTGCTATATTTTCTTATAAAGACAAAATTTGCCAAGTGGGGAAAAAGGACAAAAATAGAGTTTTAACATTTATGATGTTGATAAATTATTTTATTTTGGATCACTTCTTTTTAAAGGTTTCATGACAATTTTTGTAAGCAGCAAATCATAGTCCCAATAGCTTCATGTGCACTCTCATTAATTTTATCTTCTAGTTCATCCCTTTATTTATTTTAAAAAGTTCATATTTAATCATATTTTGTTCCACTCATGTAGGTAAACTCACCTATGACTTATGTTTGGATCACAAACAGGTCACTTGTGGTTAAAAAACAAAATGTTCAACTGGTGAAATCAATACGTTTGCATAACTATACGCCTATATGCATAATATATGTACAACTGAAACATGAAAGTTATTTGTATTATATGTGAAAACACCTCTACACAAATTTCTCATGCTTTATCCACATGTTCCAATTAATGGATCATCTCAAACTGGTCTTTAAAAAACGTTTCTCCTGTATTTACTTTGTGTGTTTGTATATGTGTTCCCTTTTTAAAAGTTAACAACTATGTACTGTGTGTGTGTGTGGGTGTGTGTGTGTGTACAGTGTACATGCTCACACACATGTACTACTTTCAGGAGTTGGCTCTCTTTTACCACAAAGTGATTCTGAGGATAGAACTTGGATTATCAATTTTGGGAGTACATGAATTTACTCAGTAAGTTTCTAACCAACTCAGCAGAATCATGTTGAACATCAAATATCTAGTATAGGTTCTAGAAACTTTCTCAAAATATGATGTTTGTTTTTAAAATACTTCACTGTGTAGGCCACCCTATATATATCGGTTTTGGATGTTATGAATAAATAGAAGCCAGGAATTAGGTTTGTCCTGTTGTGTGTGGGAGATGTAGGTGGCTGTTCTAGATGATTTCCTTGAAGTTGGAATGCTGCACTTCATTTTTCATGGACTTAATGACTTTTTATTTTATTTTCCCTGTGCATGTAATATCTATAAATTTGATAACTGCATAGTCCAACATTGTTCTTGTCAAATATGATCATTGTAAGAATGACATATTGGTAAGAACTGGTTAAAAGTAAAAAATGTGCAGCCAATGTTGTGTGAGGAGTTGTTCAATCAAATTGGGGCATCAGGATATTAACTGTCACTCAGTGACAGGGCATCATTCACCCCAGACATCTAAATATAATATCAATAACTGGAGAATCATTTGATGTGAGGAAAACCACCCCTTCTGTTTCTGTTTTATTTCTTCACTAATGTCCATTTTTGAAAATGATATTAATAATGGAATAGAACCATGGGTGACTATCTAGTTTTGATTTGAATTTAAGATGTAATCATTATATGCTAAAAATAGTTCTTTACTTAGATGATTTATTTAACAATTCATTTTATTTTGAAGAAATATTACACTAGTAAACTAAATATTGTATTCTTACTATGTTTGTCTTTATTTTGATTACTTTTTATACAACACTCTGCTTTCTTGCTTATGTTATGGTTCTGTCCACCTTTCTGCAATAGAAACACCCTACATTATATTCCATGAATCTCATAGCATTTAGTGATTATTTTCTTAGATTTGTTCTCCTGCAAGCTGTTGATGTAGTGCCATGTGTCTCATTAATTATTAGTACCAGAGTACTTGGAGATACCATTGTGATATATATATATATATATATATATATATATAATTCAAAATCAAAATAGAGAGATGAACAATGAAGAGCCATTTAAACATTGTGTATTCAATGCTATATAAACTCTGTGTGGTGCAACTTTTAAGAAAACTAAGTCAAAATAGGTAGAATTAAATGCAAACACACCTATGCATATAAACACACATACATCAAGATGCTAAGAACACTTGCAGGTTGGCATTTTTATTTCTTTATAATTTCATATGGAAAATCTAATTTAAGTATAACCCATTTTTTTTTCTTTAGGTAAAATGTGATGTGAACTCTCTTGATTTTAGTGAAGAATTTTCCAGAAATTAAAAAATAAATACTAGCAATAAATAATATTAAATCATTGTGAATATATTATACAAACAATGTGAGACTATTGATTTTGGATGTTAATTATTAACTTTGTGTATGTCAGTGTGCAAAGACTTGAATGGATTTTTTGAGGTAAATTAAAGCTATTATCCTTGAAGACTTATGTATGATATTGCTTTATCACAAGAACCATTAGAGCATATTAGAGAATAGACAGTCTCTTGTTTCAATTTAAGCAATTACATTGGTATGATGTGATTTCTGGCTCCATCTTAATTTTTTTTTATTTCACATTTTACACATGTCATTCTCAGTTCCCTCTCCCTCCTTTTCTGAACCCACAATCCTCCCAACCACCCACCTCACTCCATCCCCTTTCTGCTCCCCAGGCGAGGCAAGGCCTTCCATGAGGTATTTTCAGAGTTTGTCATATCATCCCAGGCAGGGACTAGGTCCTCCCCCGTGTGTCCAGGCTCAGAGAGCAACTTTCCATGTGGAATGGGTTCCCAGAGTCCATTTATATGCCAGGAATCAATACTAGTCTACTCTCCAAGGTCCCACAGATTGCTGAGGCCTCTTCTCTGACACCTAGGTTCGGTGGGAGGGGGGTGTCTTGATCAGTCCCATGCTGGCCTCTCATTATCAGTCTGGAGTCCATGTGTTCCCCTTGTTTAGTTCAGCTGCCTCTGTGCGTTTCACCAGCCTGATCTTGATTCCTTTGCTCATCACTTTTCTTTGCAAATGGGTTCCAGTAGTTCAATTGAGTTTTTAGTTGTGGGTATCTGCCTCTGATTCTGTCAGCCACTGGATGAGGGTTCTAGGATGGCATATAAGGTAGTCATCAATTTCATTATCATGGGACGGCATTTAAGGTAACCTTGGTGTCATTCTTGTAGATCTGTGAAGATCTCATTAGTGCCAGATTTCTCCTCCAACTTATAATGGCTCCCTCTATTATCATGTGTCTCATCTTTCTCTCCTCTATTCTTACCCTGGTTCAACCTTCCATCGTAATTTTCATGTGATAGTATCATGTTCATCCAAACAATCAATATATAAAATTTGCTTTATTTTCTTCATTTGTAGGGACTTAATTATTGATTTATTATTAGGCATATCCTATCTAATAAGCTGAATTATGGTTTGATATTGTTAGTGACTAATCCTTACATAGTAGCTATTTTAAATCTTCAGTTAATATAAATAAAGTTATTATCTATTAACTTTAATTTTCTCATTGTACTTATAAAAATATATAGCACAGTATTTTCCCACTGATTTCTTATAAATAGAATCAAGATTTAGTTTCAGGTCACTTTTTTTCTATTTTGGGGGGTAAAACAATTATACTAAAGGAACTTCTTTGTGCTCCAGATTAACTTGATACCTACCATATATATATATTGTCTATCTTTATCATTTATACTTCTCCTTGTGAAACTCTCAGTGGCATTAAAATCATTTTATTACAGATGTACAACAATGTAACACCATTCTTGAAATTTCTAGTTATACCTTCAGATGGGTAATATTATAATAAGAAATTTAAAGAACCATGAAAAAGTAAGGAAAACAAGTTTATGTCAAAAGAATAAATGGTAGCAATTGAAAATGAGCCACCTGTTTCTCATTAAGCAAACAAGTTATGTGACATACAATTCAGTAGCTGAAAAATGCTTTTAGAATCCCAGGATTGCTTATAATGCTGTTGAATGTGATATCCAGGGAGCAATGTACCATAACAATTTCTTACAGAATAGTCAGTGTTGTGCAAAAGGATCTTCAAAAAACAGAAGCCATTTATCATATGATTGTAGACAATGTTTCCTCTATCTTACTCTCAGTGTTAGCAGAGAAGCAAATCAGTAAACCTGTGGTTAGCAGAGGTCATACCTTTATACTTTTTCTGCAATGATAATTCCCTAGCTTTAGCTGGGTAGGTATTACAAAGAAAGAATGTTGAAAACAACTTATCCTTTCCTTAGATTTCTAAAGTAGGCTTGTGGTAGGGAAATAGGCTGTGCTTGTACAGCATATTCTCATGCCTAATGACATTAGGGGTGCTGATGTCATTAGGCTAGGCATTCTATTCTAAGAACTCACTGAGTGTAGTTTTCAGGCCCCATGGTGTGAGATTATAATTTACTGAAATGGAGACTGTTGAAATAATGTTAAATTTTAATATAAAATGTCAAGATTTTAGTTATGGCTATATTTACTTCCTTTTCTGTTGAATCCCCATGCATAGATAAGAAATGACCTGCTTAAAATGGAAATGATAGTACATTTTCTGACTGGAGATACATGTCTCTGAATTCTTAGTAAGGTGACCTTATACACAGTGATGAGATTGAGTGATGTTATAGAAAGAACAGACGATAGCATTGTAGAAGAAGAAGGGTTGCTGGGTCTAAATTTTCCATTGGGTGTGAAATTTTTATATTGATAAAAATAGCAGCATTCACAAAACGCTTTTTCAGAATAATCTAGAGCATGAAATAGAATACTTTATATGATCCAAGTAAAGAAATTGTCTGAAAGAGGAAGTGGTAATATCTAATGAATGATCAAGAGAGATGGTGACTAGAAACTGACTTCTGAGGAAACTCAACACAAAAATCATTGGATTCTATTTGCAATAGTTATCTGATTAGTATGCAGTGGATATCAATATTAATCTGATGAGTTAATGGGAATATGAAATAACAACAGTAGAAAATGTAATGGTGATTTTTTTCTTAGTTAGACTAAGTACTGTGATGGGAGGACCCATGAGTTAGTCAATTTCAAAAGAATTTCTTTATTATGTAGAGGCTGAATTAACCATTTGCATTCATGGATTCACCATTTGTGATTTAACCAATTTCAAACAAAAGTCTTCAAAAAAGACTATGTGTATACTAAACAGAAAAATTTCCAGATATCAATCCCAAAACAATGTACTATAACAACTATTTAAAAAACGTCTACATTGTGCTATTCATTATTAATCTATAAATATATTACAATTGTACAAAAGGTACATACTAGTTACATACAAATATCATGTGTAACGGTTTCTTTTCATTGCTGTAATAAAACACCATGACTAAAAGTAACTTGCAGAAGAAAGTTTTAATTTTGGTTTATGGGTCCAAGAAGAAAAGAAAGCCCATAACAGGGAGAGAGACACAACTGCATGGCCAGTTCAAGATGCTGAGAAATAAAATTTAAATCACACATAGAAAACAGAATAAAAAAGAAAGAAAAGAAATCAGGAAGTGATATAAACTTTCAAAGCATGCTCCCAGTGAGATACTTCCTCCATCACACTGTACCTACAAAAGGTTCCATAATTTCCATAATGGTGCAACAGATTGTGGAACAAGTGTTTAAATACATACACCTCTGAGAAATACTTCTCATTGAACACATCATATCGTTTCACATACATAAGATAAGTGGCCACTGTCAAATTCACTTCCACAAGCAAACTCACACACTAATGCATCCTTTCTATGATGCAAGAGATGATGATGGTCAGGGCTCCACCAAGACATCAAATATGATAAGATACATATTTGAGATGGGAAAGGTATTTGACCAACCACAAATAGGTGGAAAGAAAATGATTTGGTACACAGGCAAAAGCACTTGTCAAATGGGAGGTCAATACATAGGAACAGATACAGGAAGCTGGGTTGACAATTGGTAGAAGTCATGGAATGTAACTATAGTTGTTTTTTTTTAATAACTAAGGAAAATCTTCGGTTTAGAAGATTTGAACGGGTACTTGAAAGTCAGTCGAGGAGCATTTGAAGTCTTGGAAGAGTGAGGATTGTATACTTCAATGGTACGGAAAACCACTAAGTGTCAGGAAATCCTCAGCATCACAGTGCTTCGTGAGAAAGCCTTGTAATGAGGGTCTATGGGAAGCTGTAGTGCAATGTTTTACTCTTTTGGCTTTTTTGGAGCCTGCCACCCAGCTCCCAAGTAAACCACACATGGAGGCTTATTCTTAGTTATGACTACCCGGCATTAGCTTGCCTAGTTTATACTGAGTTTTTCCTGTCTTATATTATCCCATTTACCTTTCCCTCTGGGCTTTTATATTTCTTACTTCTTTATCCCTCTTCTTTCCTCCTTGTTCCCTGTCTGATTGTGTAGCTGGGTGACTGGGTAGCCGGTCCCTGATGTTCTCCCGTTTCTTGTTTTCTCTTACTATTTTACCCTCAGCCTGCCAGCCCCACCTGTACTTGCTCCTATCTCAGTATTGGTCATTCAACTCTTTATTCGGACCACCAGATGTTTTAGATAGGCATGGTAACACAGCTTCACAGTGTTAATGAAATGCAGCATAAACAAGTCACACACATTAGCATACAATTCTGTCACAGGAATTTCATGGGAATTGGGTCTCTCTTTAACAAGATAATGGAAAAAAAGCTAGAGATTAAACATTTGATAGTGTCTACAAGGAAGTAACAAAATGATATAGATTTGATTCAGAATTTGATTTAAAATAAATTTTTTAAATTCTATGTAAGATTCATGGTACTTTAGAATGAGTACTTCTATTGATGTGAACAGTAAGTCATGAAACATTATGTTAGCAATGCTGTTGGAGTGTAGCCTCTTCAAAATACAGTTATACAAGAAAACTAGTATTATAAATATGGTTATCCAGCATCTATTTTGTATAGAGTGTTCATTTAATATGAATTAAAGGAAATTGAAGAAGGAAATTGAAACAAAAGAATGTTAATAGCACAGCAGTTAACATATTGTACATGTAGTCAGATATTATTTTACCACACTAATATATGGACTAATATTGTTCTGAAAGACAATAAAAAATACACATAATTTTAACTATGTTAAAATATAGTTCTTTACATTTTTATTTCATTTAAGTTTTACGTAAAATCCTTATTTTCTAACAGTGGGAAATAGTAGCAAGGGGATCACATAAAAGTTTCTAACAGCATCAAACTATAATAAACTTTCTCTTTAAATGATTGGATGTAGAAAGGTATAAAAGTGAAGTGGCCACCTCCTCACAACCAGAAATTTTAATGGAACTCGATACACTTTTAAATGTTTATTAAATAAAATTCATAAAACTGATATGAAATTGGAGTAAATATAGACTACACTGAAACAATAATGTCAAGTAAAATGATTAGACTACATTCTATTAAAATGTTTCACACACTGTCAATATGTAGCAATGCTATTACAGGGTAATAATAATAGGTAGAACAAACCCATTAAGTTTTATTATTGTTTTAAAACATTCTACAATTTTCCCTTTATTACCTGGTGGTATGTACTCATCATTCTACTGTTAATGTATTCAGGATATTGGGAGTGTCATAGTGATGACTCTGAAATCATTGGAAAAGATAGATTCATATTGGAGACAACACCAATAACTGAATTTGTAACAGGTTCAATGGGAATTACTCCACTACCCACAGAGCAACCTACAACCAGGATAGTGAAGGACATGATGTCATGGCAAGAGATTTTCCATTTTCTTTCCTTAAAAGTCATCGGTTATTAGCTAAAAATAAAAAGTGATCTGGACACTTGCTCAAATCCAGGTGCAATGATGTATGATAAAGGAAAGAGAATTACTGCTGCTTGACAGGGCTACATTAAAGCAGATCATCACAACACATTTAGCATCTGGACTTCCAGATGTGCTGGATGTTGCCCACATCTACTTATCTGGTTCATAGAGGAAAGCATGCAAGTTAAAAGCATGCAGTAAAGGAAGAGACTATCTGATTTAATATTTAAGGGAAGGTGAGAAGTAAGTTAGAAGTTACATAGCTATTCTATAAGTAACTACTGTCTGAGGTATGTAACCTACAGAAATCATTACTGGAATTAATGAATATGCAATTCAATACTAGTAACTCTACTACTGCTCTTACAGAACAATAGAATGCATGCTCTCTTTGACTGTGGTCATTCCCAGGAGTTGCCTCACAAAACAGAACCCACTTTGAATGAGACCTCATTCCTGCGGTGCTGACTTTTCAGCCCCCCTGTGCAACGTGGACCTGAGATCTAAGGTACTAAAGAAATGGGAGGACAACAGACTAATGTTGTAGATAACCGTACTTTAGTTGCAGTGTACTTTTATACATGAATGTAACAAAGAAAGCAATGATTCAGGGAAGACTGTTAGATTTCAGGAAAACATAATCAGAAAAACACATAAGCAAATACTAAATATTGGCAGATTATCCCTTTCCCAGAAATTTTTCAAGACATAAGCCCTATCAAGAGCTTTATAGCACTGAATTGTTTTCAGTAAACATTATCTCCCAGCTGCCTGCTCCCAGGCTGATGGAGGGGTGGGTTTTCGGCCAGGGTCTGTGATCCCCACAATACCAAATTTAACACAATTGTCTGGCATGTGCTACAGATTATATTAGGGAAAGAATGAAAGCATGGACGAAAGTAATATCCAGACTGAAGGTTCACTGACCAGACTGGGTTATATAATGATGGTCTGAAATCCAACATGAATAAACATCTTATAAGTTAAATGTAAATGTTTGAGAAAGGAGGCAAGAAATCACATCCAAGACAAATCCAGGGAAGAAAATTCACCTGAGGTAAAAGGCCCTCTTGCCTTTTTCCTGGAGCCTCTCTCACAGTTCCCCAAGGCATTGTTTACCACGGGACATTCTTTTGACCATTCCAACAACAGGGGCTCTTTGAAGAAATATAAAATGTTATTCATCTATGCTGACTAAATAGGCAATGCTAATGAATTCAGAATCCTGCTTTGGAAGGCAAATCTCAAAATGTTAGGCTTTCTTCAAAACAGAAAATAACTATTTGTGATAATAAAAATACAATAGTTTTCTATTCCATTTATTTTGCAAACACTTGTTTTACTTTCTAGTGTTCTTTGATGAGACAGTATCTAGAAACCCCCTAACCATTAATCTGTGAAAACATCTTATTTGTGGAAGAGTGAAGCATATGTTATATGATATAGTAAAAAATTCCATTATTTGTTAATAAGTGTACTTTGGCCAGATATTTATACAGTTTTTCCAGGAATTCAAAATATGTAAGTAGAATATCCAGCTAGCTATAATTTGACATCCTGTCATGCTTATTCATAAGAATAAAAAGGATACTGTGTAGTGATATGCCATCATAACAGCAATAACATCTGTTATCGATGCTCTCACTTTTTTCAACCATTTTTCTGATCTTTGCTAGTGTGGGTCCTGCACAGTCTCTGAGCTCACTGTTTTATTGCTGAAAAGAGACACTATGACCATGGCAACTCATGTAAGAGAAAACATTTAATTGGTGTTTTCTTAGAGTTTCCAGGAATTAGTCCATTAACACCACAGCAAGGAGCATGGCAGATTTTAGGCAAGCATAGCACTGGAGAAGTATTTGAGTACTACACCCTAACCCATAGTTGGAGGGGTGGGGAGAAACTGGGTCTGGCCATGGCTTTTTAAATCTTGAAGCCTGTCCCCAGTGACACATTTACACCAACAAGGTCACATCCACTGCAAGAAGCCATATCACAGTGCAAAAAGCATTTAATACTGCCTTCACAGACTTCACACGGTTTAAAAGTACAAAGTTCTAAGTCTATTCTGAAACTCATGGTATTCTCTTAATTGCACTTCCCTGTAAAATCAAAATCAAAATGCAGAGGCCTCATACTTGCAACATAAAATGGCACATAACATATACTACCATTCAAAATGGGAAGAAAGGTAGCAAGCATAGTGAGGAAATACTAGACCAAAGCAAGTCTAAAACTCAGCAGGGAAAACTCCAAATTCTACATCTTCCTGTCTGATGCCAAAGTGTTATGTTGATCCTCAAGTCTTGTGCTGTAGTATTCTTTGGATTCTTTGGTGTGTATCCCATGATTCTCCAATCTCCAACATTTGGGGATCTCGAATAAAATCAAGGCTTCACTTTCATAGCCTCCTGCTCTTCCATGTGGGGGCACCACCCCATGCCTGGCTTCAGCTGCTTTCTCTAGCTATGCAAGAAGATACTGCAACCTTTCTTATAGTCTTGACTTCAAAGGAAGAGCCACAGGCTGACGCTGCCAAATTCTGCCACTTGCTGGGCCTAGAACTTGACCCACTCCTTCAATATTTGAATATATTTGAATCAGCTTTCTTTTTTGGATGGTTTCCTTCACTTCCTAATCTTTGCATTAATTCCTTTTCACAAGTTTGAAGTTTAGCCGAGAGGGGTCTTTCCATCAAGTCATCACTCTTTTTTCAATTGAGTATCAAGCATTTGGTAAACTTTTTATCTCATTGAGAGCTGGACTTGACTGGAACATTATACTATGTAGTGCTCCTTTTCTCCTCACACTGTATGTTTTTTATTGCCTGTCCCACTTGATCCCTATCATTTTAGATGTGCGTAAGAATCATCACTAGTAACTACAAGATACAGTCAATACTAGGCTTTCTTGAAAATCTTTTCTTTGTCAATGTCATTCATTTCTCTAATTATCCTCAGGCAGATTTTTTTCGTTTTTTTTTGGGGGGGGGCAACAGCAAAAAGCAGACACACTCTTTTCCAAACTTTCACAAGAATGGTTCGTAGGCCACTTACTAATCTTCCCTTCTGAAGTTTCTTGAGTTGGGCCCCTAAATTTCAAATTGCTTTCATTACTGTCTTCCCTGCTCCTACTAGTATGGTCCATTAAGCTTCACTTAAAACATTGGAATGATAGTCCAAGTCCCAAAGTCTTTCACATACCTGCAACAACATCACAGTCAGACTTGTCACAACAAGACTATTCTTTAACTTCTGCCTTAGTCTATTTATTTGAAGAAGCATCATGACCAAGGAACCCATATAAGACAAAGCATTAAGTTCTTTTTATCTCCTTCCAAATGAGATATTTGGTGTGTTGCTAAATGTGGTGTTTTGGATGGCCCTCACAGACTCATGTATTCCAGTGCTTAGTCACCAGGGAGTGACATTATTTGCAAAAGATTAGGTGGTGAGTGCTAGTTGAGTTGGTTTGGTCTTTATTGGTTGTTATTGGTTGTCTTTGAGGTTTCAAAAGTTGATGCCAGCCCCAGTTTCTCTCTCTCTGTTTCTCTGTTTCTCTCTCTGCCTATGGATTCAGATGAAGCCCTTGACTACTTCTTCTTCTCCAGCTTCCTGACTGTCTGCATGCCTGCAATATTCTATTCCAAGATGATAATGGATTCAACTTCAAAACTATAATCCAGCCCCAGTTTAATGCTTTGTCAGTTTTGGTCAATTTCTAAAGTAAGTTTCAGTTGCTTGACCCATAAACAGGTTGAATTACTTTCAGGAAGGAGATTCTATCAATGTTATTTTAATCATTATTTAAACATCTTAAAACTACAATGGAAATTTATCACTTTAAAAATAACAGAAACTGAGTTACTTTAGATTATTTTTCTGATTTGTTGCTTGCTGTTTATCTCTACCACACTTTTCATAAACATAAAAGAAAATCTTTGAAATTGTCAGTCACTGTTTAAAGTAAATAGCTTCCTAAATAAATTCCTTGTCGGTTTGTGTTAGAATTGCTTTCCTGATTAAATAGGAGACAATAATTAAGTGTTGACCTGTTAATCTAACTGTTATTTAGAAGTCATTAATGAAATGGTTCATGGGTTTAAGAGACATTCTATATTTAAATTAATTCTGTTGCTATAAACTAGGCATGATTCATACAAAGTTCAGAATACTCAGGAATGTAAAATATTGAATTTAACCAGACAATGTAGGAAGAGTGAATCTTGAAATACTATAGTTTGTATTTGTCCGTAGTGTTTTTAATAATTCTGCCCAAATATTATGAATGGGCATGTTATAGCTGGCATTTGAAGTCATATTGTTGTAAAAATAAAGGAATGTTCAATTGAGGAAAATATCTTATTGCTCTTGAGCTATGTGGACACACAATTCTCTAATTTCAATAAACTCCATTTATTTTGAATTTAGGGAAAATATTGAAAATACCGTATTGAGTGTTGTTCTATTTCAACTTTGAGGAAAAATGATCAAGTTCAGTTTATAAAATCTGTTACATTAAGAGGTTATTAACAATATAAATATTTCCTTTATCATTCATACAATAAACAGAAAATATTGGAGAAATTAAGAACATTCCACAGCACTGAGATATGAAGGATCCTAAATGAAGATAAAAATTTGAGCAACAGTAGTTACTTCAGATGCAAAATTTAAAAGCTTTCTCACCTTAATGATTGCCATAGACCATTGTGTCTCACAGCTTCATTCATTTCCCTTACATAAATTAAATTTTCCATTATGCTCTATTATTTAAATATTTCTGTAACACTCCTATTCCCATTTCATTTAAATATCTGAAAAGTCCATAGATGGTCATCTTTTCCTCAATTCCAATTTCATCCTGAATTCATACTAAATTTAGAATAAGTCAGTGATTTTGTCTGTGGCTAAATGTATAAAATGTTTGCATTAATAAAAAAGTTGTAGGGAAAATTTAGATAAACATATGAAGAATAGTAGTAAATGTGTTAAAGTGCAGGATCTGGTTGACTGACAATGACTAATGTTGATTTGAATTTAAAAAGAAAGGAAAGAAAGGAGAAAGTAACCTTGAAATATACATACACCTAATTCATCAATAAAAAGATTTGATATGTATACTGTAGACCTAGTAGCAAACAAGTAATTTTTTGAAAATACTGCTATGCTTCTTAAATTATAAAAAGCAATGAGGTTACTGAGCAAAAAATAATTACACTAAAATAAAAATACCTTTTTGTGAGAATGAATTTTCTTTTGGATTAATCAAACAATGTAAATGGCATCATATATTATATTTTCAACGGGTATAATGTCACACATTGTTAGTTTCTTATATAATTTAACATGACCTGAATGTTTGTCTACCTGTCTACCTACCTACTTATCTACCTACATACCTATCTATCTACTTATCAGTGTCTACCTCACCCAATGCAGAACTCTACAGCTTCCAATGATTTCAAAGCAGATTAATCATATTTTATCACAGCTTTTTATATCATGAAAAATAAAAGACCCAAAGACTGATTTTGGTGTCTAAACTTCAAGCTGAAGATCAGAAAAGTGAAGCAGCCAAGCTACTAGTTCATACCTCTATCTTGGGCTGAAAAGTGTTGACTCTGTCTCCATGATTTCTCATCAACCTCAGACTGTTGTCTCTCCTCAGCATGGGTGGAGAATCCAAGGCATTCCTAAGATCATTGTGGCTGGAGAATGAATGCCCACTCCAAGAGCCTGTTCCTGTCTTAAATACCTCTTATGAGTCCTGGGATTAAAGGCATCTAATCCCAAGTGCTGAGATCCTCTTTGTGTGAGCTGTTTCTCTTTAGATCTGGATATATTTCATTTAGCTCACTGTGGCCTGAAACTGACAGAGATTCATCTACCTCTGTCTCCCAAGTGGTGGGATTAAAAGTGGGTACAAACACCACCTAGCTTCTGTAGCTAACTAGTGTGGCTGCTTTGCTATTTTGCTCTCCAGTGGCTTTAATAAATCATAAACACTATATCACCACAGCTTTTGGTATTATAAAAGTACAGCAGTACTTTTTTATGATCTCAAGGAAAGATTAAAATTATGGAAACATCTAGGTCCTGAGTAAAAATCTGTTTCAGAGGGGCACAATTTTCAGGGAAAAAGTTAAATCACGCATTATGTTTCTATTTTTTGAAGAACATTGGTACTCAAAATTGCCTATATTGAACTTGAATCCTACAGTGAGTATGGGTGAAAGAAGATTGACATCATCCATGGTGACCCACTTCTACCTTTGATAGAGCTTCACATTATTCAGTGGGAATGAATGACAATTTCAAAAAGTCCTGCTTTCACATGGAATTTAATTTTATAGCAAGGAACCATTATATTGAATTGAGCTCCACTTTAGATTATATTGAGAAGACATTTGATAGAGGGCTTTCTTGCCACAAAAAACAGTGTTGGAAATGCTCACAGGTGGAACCAAGGCATAGTCTCTAAGATCAATGTAATTAAGTGATTGGAGGAACATAAGCACAGAAAGAGCAGTGATAAGCCACTATGTGAAGGGAGAAGCCCTTCCGTGTATATGTTTGTCCTATTGGTTGATAAATAAAGCACTGTTGTTCAATAGGGAAGCAAGATATGTGAGACTAGGAAAGGTGGAGGATTCTGGAAAACAAAGGCATAGTCAGTTACCATTTAGGATTTGAAAGAAGAGGTTTGGACCCTTTCTCCAGTAAGAGAAGACCATGTGGAAATACTCAGATTAGTGGTTATGGGTTAATAATTGAGTCAGAGCTAGCCAACAAGATACCATAGCAAGTAATCAACAGCTTCATAAATAATATAGTGTCTCATGAATTATTGTTACACCCTTCACCCATGGGGGTTCTGCTGACCAGCTTGTGACTAGGAACTTCTAGCAAAAATACCTCTTATCCCCTCCTTACAGTAAAGCATGAATTCAATTTCATGTTTTCTGTCCATCCTTATTGTCTAATTGGTAATTCCTGTTATCGGCCCATCCTTTGCTGGAGGGCCCTGGGAATGTGAGCTCCTGACCTCGGTAGACCTTGGTAGCTTTTCACCATGCCTGCTATTGGCATATAACTCTCTGCTCTTGTTTAAAAAAATGCCATTCTCCTTGCGAGAATGAGCCTCTGTCTTTGTCTTCATTTACGTCGTTAGCCCTTCGCCCAGATCGTTGAAAAGTGTTGTAACCTTGAAACAATGTAACTACAACCATTCGCTACACATTATTTACAGGCAGAGATCCAGGCAGTTGGCGGAAAGAAATACAAGTTACAATTATGTCAGGTGATGCTTGATGGAGTAATTTATACACCACCATAAGACTATATCAGGAACCATTCAATTATTTATTTGGTAGCAAGCAAAATCTCTTCCAAAGAGTTAACGTCTTTATAAAAACTATAATATAAATTACATAATTTCATTGAGTGTTATTTGCAGTTGAAATCTGAACACATGAAAGTTAACACTGGAATACTGTGTGGACACATTTAATAGAGTGAAAAACAGGACTCTAGAATAGAAGAACATATTTTTACACAGGGAATGTTTGAATTTGTGTTTTAGGATACTATTCAATAAGTGAATCAGCACTATTCAGTGTGTCTAATTAACATAACCATCATATCTTTCCCTGTCTCACAGTCAAGCTCAGGACCAAAGAGATTATGTACTTTATTTATAGCTAAGAAGTGAAATAGTTTCCGCCATCAGGAACCCATATGCTCAGCTACAGCTTTTCATCACTTAGTTGACATGTGATAGGGACTGCAAAATGATAGGTACAGAGGATGAAGAAATAAAGTTAATACTTTAAAAAATAATGAACAAGCTAGAATTATTGCAATTTTATCCAGAGAATAATACAGAATGGAAAATTAGAGTGGAGAAAGGAACTTCAGAACATTGTGAGAGAAACTCAAATACTCAGTGGGAGCCTTGGTAATTATGCAAGGAATAACATAATAAGAAGTAACGGTGACATATGTGGAAGGATGAATTTATAGAAATTCTTAAAGAAAATATTAAGAACTAATATTAATGTTTAAAGAAAAAACATAGAAGAGAATCAGAAATGATTCTAATATTAAGATGAAAAATAGGGAGAAATAAAAGTCTGGTGATCATGGAGGCAGGTGAATCTCTGTGAGTTCAAGGTCAGCTTGGTCTACAGAGTGAGTTGCAGGATAGCCGGGCTACACAGAGATGCCTTGTCTTGAAGAAAAAATAAATAAAATATAAAAAGAAAAATAAAACAATAAACAACACCAACAAACTTGGATACTACCTATATTATAGCTCTCACCCTTTGTTAAATAATCATGTTTCAGTATAAGATTGAGACTATTACAGAAAGCCACAACTGGACAAAATTCAAAAAACAACTCACCAAGAAGTTCACAAATCCTACTGATATATCATTTGCACAACTCCTATACCTAAGATTCAGGCAATATCTTACAAGAGCTTACAGAAAGATGGTAAGAAGCCAATGACCAGTAAGACTACTGTGAGACAGAATCTCCTAGAAATGAGAGGGATGTTATACACAAGAAACAGCAACAGTGTTACTGCATAAATATGATCTGAGCAATGACAATAACAAGTGACATAACAACATGGCTGATAAAAATTTTATGGGGTTTCATTCCTAGATAGAGTGATAGGCAATTAAGAGCAACTTATGGAGAAAGAATTTGTCTTTTCAATATTTGATCCCATGAATTGTCTATCCAATACCAAGCAATAAAACTGAAAACATATACATACACGAAACACTAAATGACATCATTTGGCTGCATTATATATTTGTTCATGTATAGATACATATGAACATGTATTTATTTATGTATACATAAAAGAAGAAGGTTAAGTTGGGGAAAATAGAGGAGAGCAGGATGAGAAATACCATAATAGAGGTAGTCATTATAGGTTTGAGGAGAGATCTGGCACCAGTGAGATCTCTAGCAATCTACAAGGATGACACCAACTGGCAAACTAAGCAATAGTATAGAGACTATCTTAAATGCCCAACCCTGATAATGAGTGTGACGACTACCTTAAATGCCATCCCAGAAAATTCATCCGTTGACTTATGGAAGCAGAGGCAAATACCCACAGCTAAACACTGAACTGAACCTCTGGAAACCAGCAATAGAGAAGGAGGTGTAATGAGCAAAGGGGTAAAGAACGAGCTGGTAATACCCACAGAAACAGTTGACCTGAACAATGGGGAGCTTTTGGACCACTGACAGCTGGGAGGCCAGTATGGGACTAATTTAGACTCCCTAAATGTGGGTGTCAGTGAAGAGGCCTGGACAATCTATAGGTCCATGGGCAGTAGATCAGTATTTATCCCTGGCATATAAATGGACTTTGAGTGTGCCTACCAGTAACAAAGATGGATGCTCTCTCAGCCTAGACTCTAGGAGGAGGGCCTAAGCCCTGCCCTGAATGAAATGACAGACTCTGGAGATCCCCTTCGGGGAAGGGAATAGGGATAGGATGGAAGGTGGGGGGTGTGGGTGGAAGTAGGGGAGCCTGTGGGGGAGTGCGGAAGGAGGCGAGGAAGAGGGAGCTGGGATTGACATGTGAAGCAAGCTTGTTTCTAATTAAAAATGTAATAAAAATAATAATAAATAATGAACAAAACTCTTACTATTTTGAAAGAATGTGGGCATAACATGGGAAAAGTTTGGAATGGAAGGAGGAAATGATTTCACTAAGGTTTAAGTAAAAATAAAAGACATCTTATGAACTGAGATGGTAGAAATGTGTCAGTTTTTGTCAGGTTTCAATGAAGCCTAAAACACTAGATGACTATACACAAGGACAATTGGGTATAAGGGGTTAGGAGTTGATGTATACTAAACATATAAAAAAAGAACTAAATAACTACTAAGGTTAATATTTGGGGTAATCGGGAACAAACGAATTCATTCACTAAGATAATATCATCTTTATGGAGTAAGTTCTATACATTGGATCTTCTGTTCTGGCAAGCTACAATACTGAATGTTGTAGCCAAGTCTGTTGTCAAGAATGAGCTGGGTTATTGTCACCTTTACAAATAAGCAAAGTCATTACAGGAAACTAAATGCTATAAAAACTAAAAAAATAGGCAAATTTGTATTAAATTGTAACTCAGAGAAGCTGTGTTCCCAATGTATGGTCCAGAGAGATTTCTTTATAGAGAAGACAATGAAGGTGAGATCTAAATGACTTAAAGAGACTGCATTATTAGTGTTAAGGCATTATGAGGTTACAAATCCATATTTGATTCTCAGACATATAGTATGGTCACCAAGTCAACTTGGAAAAATAATAACCATTTTTGGCTTAAGTTTCCTCAACTACAAAATAGAAGTGACAATCACAACCTATATTATTATCCATGAAGGGATTAACTGAATTAGTCCATATAAACTATTTAGCATAATCCCAATAACAAAACATTTGATAGGTTGCATTGATACTAATAGTATATAGCAGTAGCATTGCAGTTGTTTCACTCAGGTCTCTAGAACAGGAAAATGTCTATGAAACTTGTCAGTCACTAATTGAAATGTGGGACTACTCTACAGTGTTCTATGTCTTTCTAAGCAAAGGTAAAATAGTGTAAGAAACACACTCTTAGAGTCTAGAAATTAGAGAGAGTAACTGTGACACTCACTGTTGAAGAACAAAGGAGACATAATGGATCTGGAACCAAGAGGCATATTGTATATAAATGGGAATCCCTCATTACACATAAATCTCCCTGTTATTGTATTTTGTTGTTAAGTAAGCCTGAGTAAACATACTAATGCATTTTCTAATGACTTCAGTGGCAATTAGGCTTGTTATTCATTGTTTCTAAAGACCTTTGTGGTCCCAGATAATATGAATTGTGTCCTTATTCAGCAGGTTGATAATGACTTCATTTCTTTTAATGTATTTCATTTTAAAAATTATTTACTGCTTTTATATCAACAAACTTGTAAACTCAGCTTTTGTCCACAAGGAAAAATACAAGATGTTTGATTGTCAAGGCACTGAAATGTGTTAAGGAGCAGAAAAGCAAATGGAAGATTTGAAGTAAAGTATATTTAATATCTTCCTCAGTTCACACACACAGACAAACAGACACACACACATATGAATGAAAAGGAGAGAGAGAGCAAGAGTGAGACTGAGTGAGAGAGAAAGAGAGAGACAGAGAGACAGAGAGAGAGAAACATATAGACAGAAAAACAGAAAGATAGCAGCAGAAACAGAGATTCATGGGCCAAATGCCTATATTCCATTTTTTTGTAAATGAAATATACTATAACAATATGAAAATAATTTGTATGTTTTCCAAAGAGTAAAACTCTTACTTGAACATTCACCTAAGAAACAGTAATCTTTGGAAACAATATAGTCATTTTCTAATGCCCTTGATACCAACATACAGAAACTCAAAACAATCAAATGCACAGAATAAATAATTGTAGGATGTCTATCCCCAACTGATAAATTTACAACACAACACTTATACTTATGGCTCAGGAAAATCTTGTGGGCTTGGGGGAAAAAGACTGTAATAGCCAGAAGACCATGACAACTACTAGTAGTGTACCATAGACATGGAAAGGGAAATGAAACCATGAAATCTCAAAAACTGTGGTCGCTTAAAGACCAGAACATTGACAACACTTGTTGACAACCAGCAATAGACTGGGGAATTCCACATGCTCCCACCCCTGAATGTCACCACTTCTGACAGAGAATTAGTTTCTTCTAGGGATGGGTTACTGTAATGATGGTCCACTTCCAAGTACTTATCATGGCACAGGACAATTATATATATATATTCAACGCTAAATTGATCAGTAGACATTGTATATAAAGGTGTGTGTGTGTGTGTGTGTGTGTGTGTGTGTACATGTAACAATACTAATTAAAGAAAAAATCATGATTTGGGGAGCAGACAATGGAGAATCAGTAAGAGTAGTGTAGATTCAGAGCTCATGCATGAAGGTTTCAAAAATCAGAAAATATTGAATAAAAAAATCCTTGGAGACAAAACCGAGATTTGACAAGGTCCTAACTAGTTGTAGAATTGAATGAAGGACAGGCTAGATAAAATGACAATAACAGACTTGACCCTAATTTGACTCGTACTTCTTAGTCACGTTCTTAACTTAGTCCTCATGTCAGGGCCCCAAAAATGAATTTTTTGGTAGCCTTGAGTAGTCAGTGGATTTCTTTGCTCCATTCTCCAGTATTGTTACAGTGAATAAATCTTTATATCATTTTCCTCAAAACAAAACAAAAGGAAATTTTAATGCAACAATTTCAATATGTATGTAATTCCATACAAGTCAGTAACATTGGAATTTATGAATGATCTTTATAAGATTTTTGCTCTAATTTTTTTAATGTTTCTCTTATTTTTTACTAGTGTATTTACATCACTTTCCCATTATCCTTTCTCCTTTCAAACCCTTCCTTATACTCCTGATTTATGTCTTTCAAATTTACGGTCATTTTCCTCAAGAATTCTTATTTCATGCATAGATAAGTGTGTGTGTGTGTGTGTGTGTGTGTGTGTGTGTGTGTGTGTGTGTGTGTGTGTACATGCACGCACGTACACATGTGTGTGTTTCATCTAAACATAGGTACTTTTAAAATATTTTTCCAATGTTTTAATCAGTTTGCATAATTTCATCATTTTCATGAAGAAATGTTATAATTTTTAAGGAAATCAGGGTCTCTCTATGTATTCCAGTCTGTCATAGTGCTTACTTTGTAAGCTACCAGACTAGCCTCAAACTGACCTAAATACTACTGTCTCTGCCTCCTGAGTGAGGAAATTAAAGATATGTACTCCCATGCCCTTCCAAAGATTAAAATTTTAATTTAATTTTTAAATTAAATTTTTAAAAATCAAAATTCTATTCTTAATAAGTCTTAGACATTCGGAGGGATTTTACTATTGGTGTTCACATAAGTTGACATGGTATCAATCTGCCTTCTTCACATCTGTGTTTATAACTTTAGACAAATTCTACCCTCTTTCTTAATCAGAACCTGCCATATGCAATAAAACAGAGGTGAAGAGGGAGACCCTTGGCTGCTCACAGTGCTAAGGCAATGGGATGGTTGAATAATCAGTCCTAAAAAGAACCATATACTACCACCTCTAAGACTCACAGACAATTGCAGCAGAAATGACAGAAATAATGTAAGAGACAGAAAACAGAGCCATGGAAGACCATTTTGTGCATGACACAGACACTGTAATCATGTACTCACAGCTGTGTTAATCACCTGCTCTGGGCTAGTACAAGACTGATATACTTAACCATCAGTCATGGATTTGGGAAGAGACTCAACGGGGCACTATATCTGGTTTCAGTAACAGAATCTAATCAGCATATCATGCTCTGAAGAACTCAGAGATGAATCTACTAATAATAGGACTTTTCTTTTTTGAAATATGATTGCCCACAATATTATTTATCCTTTCACTATTATACTAGGAGTATGCTGAGGTGAGGAAACAGACAGTTAATGGCACTCTTTGAATATTTACCAAAGGCATCCATATCCTAGTGGTGGACATCTGTTAATGCTTTTTTGTTTCCCCTGATTTTCCTTCCAATTTCGATTTATGACCACACTCGAGCCAATAAAACAAAAATTTGCAGAATCTCCACATTCCCAGTCAAAACCAAAGATACAAAATGCACAAAATAGACAGATAAACTTCCATCTAATTTCATCTTCCTTGTTTTTTCACAAGTCTTCAGATTCTTTTTTACTTACTTATGAGGGAGATTGAATCAATGCTATATTTAAGATTGTGTTATTCACATCATGAAAGCAAGGATATCTGAAGCTAGAAATCCAGCTTCTGTTCAGTCTGGTTCAAGGGATGCAGTGGGCAGCACTCTGCCTATGAGCCACTTGTAACAGAGAACTAAACTAATGTGTGTTTATTTACAAGCTTTCTAATTCATGGTTGTATGTGTTGCTACTACTTACAATACTGTTCTGATTCTCTGTTGCTTTTAAAGCAGTATATCATAGTAATTAACAGCAAACTGTAGGGGTTGATCAGGGGTTCAGTGGTTAAGAGAATGTATTAATCTTACAGAGGACCAGAGTTCAGTTCACAATACCTTGATCTTGCAACTCTCAACAGCCTGTAACTCTAGTTCTAGGGGTTCTTGTGCCTTCTTCTGACACCCACAAGCATCTATAATTCACACACACACATACACACACAGACACACACACACACAATATTCAAAGCCACCTATCATCCATAAAGACAACGGTACCTATTCTTTCTGTGCTTTCATTAAAGTATTCAGAAGACAGGATAAAAAATAATTATGTTTATTCATAGTTAAGTATCAACTTTAAGTACATCATATTTATTGCTGTAATTAGTGTGAAGTGTCTCAAAGGTATTATTTGTTATGTTTCTTTTCCAGCTAGAAAGCCTTATTTTCTTGAATTTAATAAAACTTATTTACCACAGTTCTTTGAAATTCTTTTACATTTGTTTGCCCAATGGCTATCAAGAGGTATTAAATTTTTAGTCAGTTTGAGAGTTGTTTCCATCTATTTTTTAATAACACATGTCTTATTTCCATATGATTATAAAATAGATTATAAATTATAGCAATTGTAAGTAGGATGTTTTTTCCAATTTAACATTTTTAATTCCTGCTCAAAACTTTAAACTGATAGAAGAAAGCTTTTCACTTCAACTTTGACTTCACAATAAATTAGAACAGGTAATTAAATTAGAAACATGATCCAGGATGAATACTGGAAATTTTTCCTTTTTAATTACTTCTCCTTCCTGATATATCTAAAATGTACCAATGTGCTGTATCAAAATTTGTAGCTGTGATATCATAGTTCTGATTTATTTAATAAACTTTTTCTGCAGATTTGATTCAATATCACTGTAAAAGGAGATTACTTATTCTGTTTAAATGATACTCCTGGAGGTTATTTGTGTTATGTGGGACCAGTCAGGCACAGAAAGACAAAGGCCACATGAGATCACTTGTGTGTGGAATCTAAATCAGTAGAGCTCCAACCAAAGGCAGACAGAAAGGCAGATGGGATAATAATGGTAAGCAAACAGATATAAGTTGTAATAAAACAGAACTGATCTCCAGTATTCTGCTACACAGTAGGATGGCTACAAAAATAATAATGGAATCAGTTATCAACTGGAAATATCTTCTAGGTTATGGATGAGGGTTTGGCGTCCACTTCACTTTCACTCTCAGATCTGGGATGCCATCGGGCTTAGACCTGTGCAGGCCCTGAGTGTGCTGCCAAGGACTCTGTCAGCTCAGTTATATCTAGAAGACCTTATTACGTTGGTGTCATTCATCTCCTCTGGCTCTTACAGTCTAACACTATGTGTTTCTTGTGGTGTTTTTTTCCCCTTTCTTTTTTCTGTTTGCTTTGGTCTGTTGTTTGCTTCTACCTCATTTTATTTGAGTTATTTATTTTTAAATACCTATTTGTTTTCTAATGGGAGAATGAGTTTGTGTGAGAGAGAAACCCTGTGCATTTGGGTGGGTGGTGAGGTGGGGGAGGATATTGGAGAAGTTATGGAAGAGTAAATCATGTCAGAATTATTGTATGAAAAAATTATTTTCAATAAAAATGGAAAACGATAATGCAATTTATTTCAAAAAAGTAAGAGGAAAGTTTTGCTTGATTTGTTTTGTTTTCACTATAACTATGTCAAAAATATGTGAAGATATTCACATTTGCTCCAATTCAAACAACGTATATTATATATAGGTATTAAAATATTCCCTATTACCCCATAAATACACTTAATTTGTATCTGAAAAACATATATAGGTCTTGTAGAGCTTTGCTTTCCTGTAGTCCATTTAGATGGAATTAAATTTAGGTAAACTGCAATCCTGTTGCCTTAAAATGGTCTTTCAGTACTGTCTCACAAAAATATGTATCTTAAAGGAGGCATATATTAAGAAAATGTCAACTAGACAATGTAAAGCTTCCCTTCTCTGATAATCATATTAAAAAACAAAATAATTATATTAGGATTGGATGAATGATTACACTAAGACAATGCTATACTGTTTACAATTGCCTTATACATCCAATCTTTATGAATTATACTGTTACTAAGCCATATGTAAACTATCAGATGTTTGATTTTAAAACATAAACATGATATCTATTTTTAATGTATATTGTGAGACATTATGGTTTTGATATTGTAACAGAGTATTCTACTCTGAAGGCAGAGAGGAAGAAGTCAATTGTTTTTTCATTACCTGAGGGCTGGTGCTGAACTTCGTACTTTTGCTTATGTGCAAAGTAGGGCATACAGAATTCTTCTTAGATAAAAGGCAACTACAAGCATGAGAGTGGGCACCTGAAAAGAGCAGTAATTTATGAAGCAACACCCTGAGAAATGTGACCCCAACTTGAAGACACAAGGAATCATTTGAGAATATGAAGTTATAGAGCCTTCTAATACAAACTAAATGTCTTCACATCTGCATGCATGAGAATTTCTCTGTCTCTCTTGGTGGGACCTATCCCAGGAGAGAACCTCAGAAGTTTCCATCTGCAAATATTTATTACAAATTCAAGATTTAATTGACTGAATGACACAGTTTTGTAATTTCATGTACACAGGTATAATATGAGTCACAGTGCACATTTTTAAGGGAATATTCGATTCTGCTCTCTATTCCATACATAAAACTTTAAACCCGGCATCAAAATAACAGATATGTCTAAGTAACTGTTCTTTCTTGGAGTATTACATAGCAAATCCACCATAAATGTTAAGTTCATCTCCTGATAGCAATATTAAAGTTCTTATACACCAATTTGATAATGAAGGTGCTTGAACAAGAATGGCTAAAAATATCTGTGACCTCTCTGCTCTCTATAATAAAGGAACTAATGCTCCATTCATTACACTCACTCTCACAGTCTAATTATTGGACCATTCTCACAAGGGTCACTTTAAGACATGTTCAAATGTATAGTCACATTTTATTAGCCCCGTTTGCTTTGTATTACAGTACTCAATAGTCATGTGGAAACCATTATGCTCTTTGGAAAAAAATAAGCTTTATACTGTAATTATTTCTCAGACCTTTAAGACTTTGCCTAATTATCTAATCAGCTTCCTTAAGGTATAAATGCCTAAATTAACAAAGCTGTTTGGGAAAGTAGATATGAAAAGAAAAAAGTAATAAATTAACCTTAAGCTTGACTTAATACACACACACACACACACACACATATGAATGCTCCAAAATATAGTGCAAATAATTTAAAACAGTTCTCTGTGTCAAAACTGCAAACAAAACATACCCAAGTATGCATAACAAAGAAAACAATCAACAATAATCAGGATTAAGAAATGGTTTTTGAGGATAGCTTTTCCCTTCATGTTGGCAATTTTCTATGTATTGTGAGTTTGTCTGAAAACATAGCTTCACTGACAACTGTAAGACACAATTATGTCACTCCAGAAACTTAATTAGAGTACATGGCATTCTACATCACAAAGCAGTGTTATTGAAATGGATTTATGTTACCTCTGCTGTGTTGTTCAAATTGTATTTACAAAGAAAATTAGACTATGCTTGACTCTTACATTTAAAGTCATTCACAATTTGATTTGGTACTCTTCTTGTGACTCCTGTTTATAAGGATGTGTTGTTAGGTGGTTGAAAATGTGATTAACATATCTAGACATTTTCACATTGCAACTGGCTTTTTCCCTCCCTTCAGACGAAGTTTTAATATTTTCATTTTGGTTTGCTTGTTTCCAAAGCTCTGAATGTCTTTTCCTATAGTGTTCAAACCTGAATTATTATCCCATAAATATTTCTGATTAAATTGAATTTTTAAATGTTCCCTGCAACTTAAACAAAAAAAAACATTTAATTTCCGTATTTTACATATAAGCGCCTCAGGTTTTGAAAGAGGTATTTCACAGGGATATTATTAACAACCATAGGATTAAGCCTGCTGCACACATCTGTTTGGTTTATGATATTATTTCTCCTTAATGAAATTAATCAGCAAAATAATACCAAAGTTTATGATATTATTGTTAGAGTGAGCCTTGTTACTTTACTTTTATTCCTTTCATTTTTTATAATGCTAAATCTGTCATATGATAGACAAAATAATTCTTATCTCTAGACCACAGTAACTTGAAGAATGTGAAGAATCAATGGGCTTACCACAGAACTATGTCCCTCATCTCCATCAGGTAGGTATTGAGAGATATTTGACTCTACATACATCTCCCTCACATTCCTAATCTGCAAAGTTGGGATTTGCCTACATGAAAGCATATCTGGCAGTACTTAAAACACTGGTTGTTATTAGCAAATATTTTTTACATTGAAATACAGCACTTGGCTTGTATTAATTGTTGTACTGTATTTGCTGAATCAATTAGTATTTTGACAACTCAGAATGGGAAATTTGCTATTATTCGATTAGTTACTCTTTGTTTATGAGACAAAACTACTACAGCCAAAGTGACTTAGAGAAGAATTTACTAAGATTTTTGGATCAAAAGAGTCCCTAATTATTGGATAGGTGTGGCTGTATGTGATCAGAGTAGAAAGTCCAGATGCCATCACCAGTTGTACACAGAAAACAGGGACAATAAAACTGGATATGGGGAACAATAAATACTCTCAAAGTACAACCCTGGGGATGTGCTTCTGCCAGCAAAGCTACCATTTTAAAGTCCCATAAGTTTGCCAAACAGCACCATCAACTATGGAACAAATGTTCCAATACCCAAGCCATTTCAGGGGGAGAATTCCTATTAAAACCACCACAATAATCCAGCAATACCTTTCTTGAATAACAATTGTGCATTGTGTCTATAAAACAACTTCTAAGCCAGAGATAGAATCTTTAATTTTTAAATTTTAGCTTAGCTTATTATTTGGATAAATGAAAATAAGGCATATGTCAGTGGAATTAGGAATTAAGTTTATGCAAATGTGTAGATCCAAAAACAAATTAAGTTACAGGCATAAAATTCATAGAGAGGCTAACAAGTCACTGCTGAAGGAGCAGCATTCAAAACATGGCTCATATACATATGTTTACATTCACTTCAATTGACATGTGTTGAATATCAAAGCCATACATAGCGTAGGGGAAACTTTATGATGGATCCCAGTGTCTGTGGAATTAAATGAACCACAATGTCCTGGCAAATGACAGGCAGCTGGGCGAATGTTCTATCGGAATACGGCACAAATGTAATATACCTCAGATGAACCCCAGCATGTATTGTAGGTAGTTGGTAATAAAAGAGTCTCTACAAATGTGAAAACTGTTCTTGAATATGAGCATTTGCTGGCTGAGTATGTTAATTAATGGAGGTAGACAGTAGAAGGAAGACCTATGAACAAGAAATAAAATGGAAGAGAGGACTAAAGCTGATGGGTCAAAGGCTGAGTGACTGACAGGGGAAATGTTTCCGTCCTTTAACAACTCTAGATACATGCAATCTAATAGAGGGATCAACTTGAAGAAATGTGAAGAAATGACTCACATATGTAGATTACATCTATTTGTGTTAGTTTTTCAACTTTTAAAAAACATTGTTTTATAACTTAAAATTAAACAGATAAACTCAGTTGGGTGTTGGTGGCTCACACCTTTAATCCCAGCACTCAATAGGCAGAGGCAGGCAGATCTCTGTGAATTTGAGGCCAGCCTGGTCTACAAAGCTACACAGAGAAACCCTGTTTTTTTTAGAGATAAATGCAAACTTATTGAACTTTTCTAAGGAAGAAACAATTTTAAGGGTGGGTGTTACTTATACCAGTTTCCATATTTTTTAGAACAAAGTTAATATCTCTATCATTTCAATGGAGCAGAATAAAGCTTTTAAGCATCTCTTCTGTTACTGTTTAATTAAGTCAATTTTTAAGGGAAATATTGAAATAAAATAATTAACTAGACTTTTAGTAGCATTTAATTTCACCAAAAACATAAACCAAAAGGATCATTATGTACAACATATATTGAAAATCCAAAAGCGTTTCATACCATTGTCTGTTTCAGTAAAAGAAGTGGCCTAAAGCAGTGCGGACCTTATGGTGAAATCACTAAAGCCATAATTTTGACCTCGATATCTGTGAACTAATTGTACTAGTTTAAGATAGATTATTTCTTTATGCTTTATTCTCGCGTCTTCTTAATTATTTGAAAAATGCGTAGTAAAAAGAAAATGATTTGTTTACTACCCACCAATTTACCATTTTTTAAAAGATGATTCATGTTAATGAGTCATCTTAGAGGCTAGTGGTCCATAGGAATTAAATAAGCTAAAGCTGTGTTAGCAGACATACTGCACACATCAGTGGCTCTCAGAATGATTCCAAGGATCACATTACAAATTCAGTCTTGGGAAATAGTTGAGCAGATTCAGAATCAAAAGTCCATGATTTAGAGGAAGAAGTTGAAAAAATAGAAAAATAGTGAGTGGTAGGGAAAACAAAAAGTGTTCAAATTCTGAACCCAACAGTTGCTGACTGACAAGCCATATAGTTCGAGTAACTTGTGCATAAAATTCAAGAACAAGGCATATTTTTATAGAGTTGCTTCAAGAGTGAAGAAAGATGTTATTCAATAGTCATTTTGTGTAACATAAATGAATGGAAAATTGGCAAATAGAAAAACCAAAAGAATGTGAACACAGTGTAAACCAATTCTTACCTAGAAATTATTTTAATTAATAACATTGACAAGGAAAGTCTGGGAGTTGTCATTAATTCATTTTTAAATATAACACCTTACGTACAAATGTTCCTTGATGACCAATACCAGACAAAATCTGTGTAGTTAATAAGAAGTTGGCATACATAAAGAGGTAGGTAGTTAATAAGAATATAACAGATCTAAGATTTTAAAATGTAATCCAATCACTCACATCTTCTCTTAAAGCATTTCACACCCTTATCTCAGCTACCAGTTCTGGGAAACCACCAGTCACATTGGACTGTGAACCAGATATGCCAGTAAAGCAGCTGAGCAGTTTTCAGATATATATGCTTCATCCTCTCCTTCAAATACAATCATCCAATATAATCCACAGCTCTGTAATAGACAACTTGCTGTGACCTCTCCTCCCTTCCTGCCCAAGGGACCCAGACGCTGCTAGCAAACTCTACTTTTGTCTGTCTTATGGAACCTCCCTCCTTCTTTCTCATCTCCATTATTGCATCAGCTCCTGTTTTAGTGTTCCTGTCGCTGTGAAGTACCACCATGACCACAGAAACTCTTATAAAGGAAAATATTTAATTGGGGCCAGCTTACAGTTCAGAGGTTTAGTTCACTTTCATCATGGTGAAAAACATGGCATCATGCAGGCAGACATGGTGCTTCAGACATAGCTGAGAGTTCTATGTCTAGATCTGCAGGCAACAGGAGACTGTGAGTCATACTAGGCCTAGCCTGAGTATACGAGACTTCAAAGTTGCACTCAAAGTAACACACTTCCTCCAACACGGACTCATCTCCTAATAGTGCAACGCCAAACCAAGCATTCTTGGGGACCATTCCTATTCAAACCACCAGTTTCAACTCCATGGCCCCCATAAGGCTGTGGCCGTATCATTACACAACATGCATTTAGTCCAATTTCAGAAGTTCCCATAGTCTATAACAGTCTCAGTTCTTTAAAAGTCCTAAGTCTCTTCTGAGACTCATGGCAGTATCTTAACTGTAATCCCTGCAAAATTAAGATGAAAAATCAAATCATATATTCTCAACATATAATGGCACATGATTTTCACATGAACATACAAAATGTATGGAAGGGAACCTAGTAACAAAATACTGCACCAAAGCAAGACTGACAAACAACTAGGCAAACTCCAAACTCTACATCTTGATGACTGATGTCAAAACTCTTCAGATCTCCCACTCCTTTTATTTTTGTTGACTGTGACACTTCTTTTTCTTTGGCTGGTTCCACTTCTTGTTAGTAGCTTTTCTCACCAAGAATCCTATGACTCTTGCATCTTCAAATTTTGGGATCTCCAAGGGAATACAGGCTTCAACTTCATAGCTCACAGAATGGCCCCTCTGGGCTTCCATGCAGGGGCACCCCTGCCATAAACCTGGCCTCAGTGATTTTCTTTTGGAATGGAAGGAGGTTCCATAACCCATTTCTCCCATCCTTGATACTGAAATCAGATCCAAATGGGCAAAGCTGTCAACTTCTGCTGCTTGCTGGGGCTGGAACATTATCCCCTTATTAAATTACTTCTTCATCAGCTTTCTAGTTTTCTTGGTTTCCTTCACTGCCTAAGCTTGGTTGTCCTACAACATTCTCTGTAGACCAGGGTGTCCCTGAATTAGAGATTTGTTTGCCTCTGTCTCCTGAGTGCTGAGATTAAAGGCCTGCACCATCATGCCTGGCCCTAAATTAAATTTTCATATATTGGAAGCTTAGGTAGGTGGGGTATTACCCTGAGGTCAACACTCCCTTTACTCCATTTAATATCCACTTAATCTTAAATCTGTTTTTCTCCTAGAACATAGGACTTACCTCCATTCCACTTCCCAGTGTCCCCTTTCTCCTCAATCTGTACTTTTGGTATTTTTACTTGCTCTGCACCACACTTTCTTGTAGCAGCCTATTCCAAGGACACATATGAAGGAGCTTGCTCTCTTTACCTGCTATTTCTTGGTCTCCCTGGCAAGCCCAATCTTCAGTGGCATTAGAGCCGTTTTGTGGATTCTGGCATATATTTAAAACCAGCTGAAACATTCAGCCTTGTGGACTGAACAACTACTGGGTTCGTGGAACCTCTCTTGGTTGACAGCAATTGTTGCAATAACTGTATCAAAGCATGTAAGCCATTCTAATAAATCTCCACATATACAATATACATATTACATATTTTATAATATATTATATGTACATAATATAATTTATTATAAGTAATATATGTGCATAATAATATTACATTGTATTTCTCTAGAAAACCCTGATTAACACATCATTTTGCAAAGTGCTGAAATGAAAGTTAATAACATAGACTATCAGTCTCACATCATTAAACAAACAAAGGATAATTAAGGAGATGTTATTTGGTGGCAGACTATACTTGAAGGGAGCTACAGTATTCATAATCTTAGCTGAAAACAGTGGCCACTATTACTGGAAGAAATTTAATTTTAATTAAGGCCAGAATCAATACAGCACTTTGGATAATAGGGTTTCACTCACATACAAGGAGTGTCAGTACTAGATATATGAATCATATCATTGTTGTAATGGTCATATTCTAAGATGAAAGGAAAAACTTGGGAAGACCATCCTTAGCATAGCCTATGTACTGGCATTGTGAGAAGCAGGCACACTTCAGTATCAGCAGAATTGCTTGTCAGTCCAATCTTTGACATTCACAGTAAGCAGCAAAATTGGAACAAGTACACAGCTAATATAAGGTGGTTCAAAAGGACTAAAATTTCATAAGCTACATATTAATACTAAATAAATAAGAGTATTAATACTATTAATAGGCAATTTTGTCAGTAATTTCCTGAAATTTAAATCAATTGGCTATTTCAACTAGAATACAAACTTGCTCTATCCTGGGTGTATTGGAAGATGCCTTTAATCCCAGCAGCTGGGAAGCAGAGGCAGGCAGATCTCTATGATCCAAAAGCCCAAAACCAAACCAAGAAAACACTTCTTCCATGGTTACTTTCAAACTACTCTGTAAGATCAGGCTCTACCTGAAATTTGGAACTTGGGCATGACAGTCTCTTCATCATTCCCAGAAATGACGAGTGTCTTCCTGTTGCTAAATTATCTGTACAAAAAAGATAATTTTCTGCTGAACCCCTGTTTTCCCTGTGACCGTCAGAAATGTTACATGATTCAGAAAGACATTTCCTGTGAATATCCCTCAGCACAAACCCTAGTGCACAGTCTTCAATGGGCCTCTCTAGTATCTCACATTTTTCTGCCAAAGACCACCCTTCTGAACATAACCAAACCCTGAGTCTTTAAGTCTTCCTAGTGAAGAATTCCAGTTTGATAGTAATTGAAGATTCTTAGTTTATCAAATAATGCCAAATTTTAATGTGTGTATGTGAGTGTGTGTGTGTGCATTTAACATATTGGGATGCTAATATTGTAAGGAATATAGGATGTATTAGTTTTTATTTCTATTTTAAATTCATTTCCTTAGGAAGATAAGAACTTCAATTGGAAAATGTGACTTAGGAGCCTTAATTGATTGGGAAAGTTTCATTGAAAGAAATAGCCTAGTGCTTGGTTTTCAACTTGAGATAACTATGTGGACAAGTAAATGGATGACTGACAGTGATCCAAACTGAATAAGGATATTTCATGATAAGGAACTGAAGTATAAGATGTTGCTGGTGGTAGTATTGATTGGAGATGTTGCTAAATGAAGAAAGTCTTATCATATAATTGGCTTGATAAAGAATAAAACGATATAATTAATCACAATCAGAAAAAAGTTTTAAATGAAGAAATGGTGAGAATGAAAATGAATCTTTTGTTGGAGTTGAACTAGAAATGATATTTGAATTAATTTCCTTCAAAATACACTATATACAAATATCTATGGCTCCAGATATCAAACAACTTCTTCATGTCTAACTCAAAGACAGAGTATATTGATATGTCAATAGCACTGAGCAAATTTGGTACCCAGTTGTTTGTTTCTGTAAACAAGTCTCTACTAAAAATGAAGAGGCATCTAGGAGATGTAGACAGTTCTAGGTTAAGGCAGTAAAGAACCATGTGATCATGGAGTACTATCTTTTATTGTCCAAGGTCTACTGCTAGGTTGAACAGAATCTGAGCCTCCTTGGACAATAGTTGAAGCAGCCTCTGCATGCCTGGCCAGAGGTCACAATGAACATAGGGAAATGAATTCATAATATTTGGATAGAGTGACAATTCCAAGCAAATTGGAAAATACTTCTATTATTCAAATAGACTAATAATTGAGGACAAAATAAGTAGCTGCATGAGTAGATTATATTTTATAGAAAAAATTAGAGGTAGAGACCTGTCTACTAATTGAAATGAATATTGAACACCTTTAAAGTGAGATGAGAAGTATTGTTCCCCTTTTCAAAAAAGCTTTCCTTCATTCATCTATTCTTTTTGTCATGTATTTTGTTTATATTTCCCTCCTACCTCAAATTTTCCTTATTTTCTCCATGATTTCATATCTGCTTTATGCTTAAAGTTTCATTTACTCATTTAAAATATTATGGGTATGAGTGTTGCCTGCCCACTTGTGTGTGTATCACATGCATGCCTGGTGGGGACTAGATGAAAGTATCACGTCAAACAAAACTGGAAGTATGGCTGGTTGTGAGCTGCCATGTGGGCTCTGTGAATTGGCTTGCCCTCTGCAACAACAGCAAGTCACCTGAAATGCTGTGCTCTCTCTCCTGCTTCCAACACTTCTTCATCCCTTTCATCCTTCTCCTCTTTATCTTCCTCTTCTCTTCCTAACCCATTGAGTAGAATTAGAGCTGCCAGGGCTGGACTTGGTAACACACATCATTAATTCTTGTATGAGGGAGGCAGAGGCAGGCTGATATCTGAGTTGGAGGTTTGTGGAGCTAATTTCATGACAGCCAGAGCTACACAGAAATGTCTGAAGAGAGCCAAAACACAAGAAAAACAAACAAACAAAAAGAATTAGAACTGCCTATATGTTCTTTTGTGTCAAATCATCCAATGTAGGAGGAACAACTTATCAGTGGCCACACCCCTGAGGAAAACTGACTCTCCCTACCACAAAACCTATCACTGCCAATAACTCTCTGTAGAGGGGTTGGGGATCTTGTGGACCTCTCTGAACCATGCTACAGTATTTACTAGTTTAATCCTGTGCAGATTGTTTACAGGCAGTTTCAGCTGCTGTTAAGTTCATGAGTACACTGGTCAGATATATACAGATAACACTATTTTGCTATAGTATTTCCTAACCTCTTACTAACATTATACATCATTGTCCAGGATATGTACCAAGATATATAGAAGTCCAATCGAGACAGAGCACTCTATAGGACTTACTTTCTACACCTGTGATGCACATGTGACTATCTGTATTTGCCACTCTCTGCTGCAATAAATTTTTTTCTGATGAAGGGTGAAAGCTGTAACAATCAGTGGGCATGAAGAAAAGATTACCAGGACGATCAATGCTGTGTCCATTTAGCAAATGACACAGCAGTAGTGAGTTCTCCCCTGGGTTATAAGGTATCCTAGCCATGGCTTACATTACTGCAGAGAGCTCTCTCATACAGAGAGGGCCTTAAATACAATCAGAATGCTTTCACTTATCACTCTTCCCAGTACCTTTCTGTAACAATTATGTTGATTTGAAAGGGCTTAGCGAAGCAACCTCAAAGTGGGGCATACCACCCTGGTTACCTGATTACCTTCATATCATGCAGTGAAATCATGAGTCAACAACTGATTAGAAGAAGTGAGAAAACAAAAGTATTTCTGCTATTCTGGAAAAGGGTGCATTGTTTTAATCTAAACATAAAGTGGCATTTAGCACATCGAAATAGAATGGAGTTCTTAATAAGCAAATGGCCAGTGAAAGTAAAGGGAGGTTTTTCTGTCTTTTAGTAGAGTATGGCAATTATAAATTCCTTGTCTTTGGAAATATATAGACGTCTCTTATTTACTTTTAAGGTTAATATCAATATCTTTTCACATTAATTTCAATAAATAGTTTTAAGACCAAATAAGTCATTTGCCAGCATTTAGACACAAAAGTATACGAGTTAAAGTCTAGATAAACATTCCCTTAAAATGTAACAATAATAAAATAGCACCCCATCTATGAGGTTGTGTGGTTGCACTGCACAGGGTCTAAAATCATGGATAAGCATTCCACTACAACAGGTAAGGCCACCTCCTGTCATAGCCACATTAGAAGACCATTTTTCACTGAGTAATGTCATTTAAATCACTCCCATTACCAGGAAACTTTGGAATAGACCAAGTGTCATACATGCTGCTGATTGGGCTTCTTATCCAAAGACTAGTAAAGGTTTATTAAATAGAATGGATGAAAAATAATTTGTTATGCCTATGAAATAAGTTAAGAGGGTTACCTGGGATACAGAATACTTTCTAGTTTAATACTCAATAATCAAATGAAACCTACTTCTGTTTTCTTCTATTTTTATTTCATTACTTTAATTTTAAACAGCTTGCTTCATATGTCAATCCCAGTTTCTCTCTCTCCCCTCTTCCCACACCCCACCACCATCCCCCCCCAGCCTTCCACCCTATCCTCACTTCCTTCCACATAGGGGATATCTAGAGTCTGTCATTTTGCTCAGGGCAGGATCCAGGCACTCCCCTAAGACTCCAGGCTGAGAGATCATTCCTCTTTGTGCTATGGACACACACAGTCCATTTGTATTCCAGGGATAAATACTGATCTACTGCCCAGGGCCCCATAGGATACCCAGGCCTCCTCACTGACTTTCACACTCAGGGGGTCTGAATCAGTCCCATTCTGGCCTCCCAGCTTTCAGTCTGGGGTCCAAGAGTTCTTCCATGTTCAGATCAGCTGTCTCTGCTGGTTGTTTGTCAGCTGATAGCTACAGGTGCTTCCTGTTTTCTAGTCCTGGCTTACTGCCCCTGCATTGCCCCACTGACATCAACATCTAGCAGGAGGAAAACATGCTCTCTTCCACCTTGGGTTTTTCTACTGTGTTGTAAGACTATATATAAGATTGCTCTCTCCTGCAAGAGAGAGACTCTTAGTACTTGCAAAATAAAGACACTTCTTAGTACAAACAGCTGGACATCTGTTCTTTCTTTTCCTGATACCTCGGAGTTGCTTGTGGCATGGTCACTGCAATTGGAAGTCCCACCGAGATTCAGAGAGACTTGGAAAGACTGGGAGAGATCGGCCAGAAAGAAGACTCAGGAGAGGAGAGACTCAAGAATGAAAAGAATTAAAAACAGGTACCTCAACTTCTAACAGTAAAATTGAATTGTCAAATCCCCAGGCTTTTGCTTGAGAGATCACCTTCTAAGGTGAAGGTGTATTAAATTAATCTCCAGCTTTTTCCTGATCCATTGAGGTCAGCAAAGTAAAGGGGAACTGAGAGATCGCCCTTGAGGCTGGCCATCAACTAAGGCTATGAGGGTGTATTGGAAAGGGGTACCAAGTTAGGGGTATTAGGTTAAATCTCCAGGCCTTTGCCTGCGAGATCAGGAAAAAAAAGGGGGAAACTGAGAATCATTCTCAGTTGGAGGATGGATTGAGTAAATCTTAAAGCTTTTGCCTGAGGAATCATCCTTGGTTGAAGGATGGATTGAAAATAGGTAAATTGGAAATTGGTAACACTTAGTAAACGAGGTACTGGTATTAAGTGAAAGAAAAGGAAAAGGTAAAAGTATATGGAATGAAAAATACATGGAGAGTCTAGATACTATCTGCTATTGTGTTGTCTTTAAACTGTTTAATTGCTAAGAAAGAAACAAAAACTACTAAAAGATATTTGATTATCAATGCTGCTGAAATAACACTGATGGGGGTAGTCCTGTGTATATGTCAATAAAGCACAGTTGGCCAAAAGGGAAGCAAGATAGGTGTGACTAGGAGTCCAGGAGGATTCTGGGTAGGGGAAACACAGGAAGTCAAGATGTAACTGCCATAGGGATAAGAAGCCCGGAAACTTCAACAGTAAGAGAAATACTTAGATTAACAATTATGGGATAAATAGTTAAGTCAGAGCTAGCTAGTAAGATACAAGCAAGGCCAACAGCTTCATAATTAATATAACCTCCTGTGTGTTTATTTGGGACTGATGCAGCTCTGTGTTGTCTTTAAACTGTTTAATTGCTAAGAAACAAAACTGCTAAAAGATATTTGATTATCAATGAAGCTGAAATAACACAACTTACATATTTTGAAAATGCTTTGACTTCTAAATTTAAATATAAGGACAGATTACTTGGGGAAAAATTCTGCTTTTGTTACCACAAAAAATAAAAAGCTGTGGGTTCCTTCCAGACTAATATGGTTTGATGAAGCAAGACCTCCAGAAGCAGTGGTCCAAGTGATTCAACATCTAAAACAGCTAAGATGATGCAGCTCTAGTAGTTCCCTTGCAGAGATTTTTTTGGGTAACTTATGTAAAGTATCATATTATCTTCAAATAGTGAAACTTGACTTCTTCTTTTCCTATTTGTATCCCCTTTATCTCCTTTTGTTGTCTTATTGCTCTAGCTAGAACCTCAAGTACAATATTGAAGAGATATGGAGAGTTTGGACAGCCTTGTCTTGTTCCTGATTTTAGAGGAATTGTGTTGTGTTTCTCTCAATTTAGTTTGATGTTAGCTGTTGCTTTACTGTATATTGCTTTTATTATGTTCAGGCATGTTCCTGTTATCCTTGATCTCTCTAGGACCTTTAAATTCTTGGAAGGGGAAGGGAGCTGATTTTTAAATTTTGTTATGTTTTTGCAAATTTCATAACAGTGTACAAAATATTTACAATTTCAACCCTCTCCCTCTATACTTTAGCTGCAACAACTGTAGCTGAACATCCTGTGTTCCACGTCCCTTTTTTATTTTGACCACATTAAAAACAGAACCTTTGTCTGTGGGTTACCTCACCTGGGATGATTTTTTTCTAGTTCTGTCCATTTGACTTCAATTTTCCTTTTGCCTTCATTTTAAATAGCTGGGTAATACTCCATTGCACAAGTTAACCACATTTACTTTATCCATTCCTCAGTTGAGGGATATCTAGGTAGTTTCCAGGTTCTGGCTATTATAAATATAGTTGCCATGAACACAGTTGAACAAATGTCCTTATTGTATGATTAAGCATCCATTATGTATATGTCTAAGAGCTGTATAGACATGTCTTGTAGTAGGTTGATTCACAGTTTTGTTTTGTTGAGAAACTGCCACACTGACTTCCAAAGGGGCTGTGCAAGTTTGCACTCCTAGCCATGGAGGAGTGTTCCTCTGGCTCCACATGCTTTCCAGCATGAACTGTATAAAATAAAATCTGAGTTACTTTGATTTGCATTTCCCTGATGACGAAGGATGTTGAACATCCCTTTAAATGTTCCTTGACCATTTGAAATTCTTCTATTGTGAATTCTATATTCAGATATGTTCCCCATTTTTAATTGAATTGATTGGTTTATTTGATATCTAGTTTCTTCAGTTCTATACATATTTTAGAAATCAGTAGTGTTGGGTGGAAACCCAAACAGGAGAATTCCCCAAGAGTCTACAGGGAGGACCCCAGCATACTCCTAGAAACATCAGATAAGTAGCCTGTAAATGGCATTCTCCTATGACCAGATTGGTACTTGACCCAATTGTAATCAGAGAGGTGATAGCCAGCAACTGATGGATGAAGCTGCAGAAAACCACAGCCAAACACTAGGCAGAGTTCAGGAATCTGCATAAGAGGAGAAGAAAAGAGTGTATGAGCCAGAGGGTTTAAAAAAAACCACAAGAAAATCCACAGAATAAACTAACCTGAGCTCACAGGGGCTTGCAGAGCCTGAATGGACAGCGAGAGAACCTGCATGGATCTCACCTAGGCACCTTGCTAATTAGTTACACTTGTGTAGCTTTGTCCTCCTGCGGTACTCCTAACAGCAGGGAGGTGGGATGTCTCCAACTCTCTTATGACTTTTCTAACTCTACTCCTCAAACTGGGTAACCTGTCCAGCCTTAATTCATGGAGAGGTGCTTAGTTTTACTGCAATTTGATATACCATGTTTTATTGATACTCATGAGAAACTTGCCCTTTTATGGATAGAGACCTAAAAGGAAGGGATTGGGAGGGTGGGACCTGGTGAGAAGGGACTGGGAGGGGAGGATTGGCAGGAGGTTGTGACTGGGATGTAAAATAAAAGCATGAATAAAAAATATTAAAAGCTACAAAATCAAAAAACAAACCATTCCTCCAACTATTCCTGTGTCCTTTCCCATTCCCTCTCCAATTTATGACTTCTGCTTCCATAACTTTTACACACACACGCACGCACACACACACACACACATACACACACACACACACACACCACACAAACACAAACATATTGAATTCATTTAGTAGTGCTTATATACGCATGATTTAATGGCTGACCATTTGGGATTTCATAACCTATCAGGAGCTTGCCCCTAGAGAAAACTGATCCTCTCTGAGCTTTTGATCTAGGGGTGGTTATTTGTAAAATTTCCCCACTCATATTGATATCCACTGTTGTTGCTTGCTGTCTTCCTACCAGACTCGTTCCACAGCCGCATCAGTCCCAAATGAACACACAGGAGGCTATATTAATTATGAAGCTGTTGGCCGTTTGCTTGTTTCTTACTGGCTAGCTCTGACTTAAGTATTTAACACATCTAAGTATTTCTATTACCAGAGAAAGGGTCCAAACCTCTTACTTCTATGGCAGCTACATGATGTCTCCCTGTGTTTCTCTTTCCCATAATCCTCAACTCCTAGTCCCACCTATCTTGCTTCCCTATTGGCCAACAGTGCTTTATTCAACAACCAATAAGAGGCAGATTTCAGAATGACATCTCCCATCACATGGGTGTTATCATTATTAGGGTACAGGTTAGGAATCCTTACTACTGAGCTTTCACAGGAACAGTTTCATTGTCATGTCTCAAAGATACCATCTAGCAGCACAGTCCTAATTGCCTGAGTCTTACAATCTTTCCACCTTCTCTCCCAAAGTATTCTCTGAACCTTTTGTGTAGTGGAAGTATTGCAGATGTAGCAACTGGCACTCAGCATCCTGTGATGACTTCTCTTTTTCTTTTTGACCATATAAAACACAAACCCTACTCTGCAGCACACAACAGCTGACCTATCACCAGAGCACCAGTAGCTGACCCCTGATAATTTAATTTCTAATATGAATAAAATAAATTTATGATACACTGAAATGTCAGATTGTAGATAGTGTCTCTTTACATGGCAAATATATGAGAAATGTTGCAAATGATTTTGATCTGAAATGCCACTGCAGGTTGGTACTCTGAATGTATATTTTGCATATGGTAGTGCTCTTAGGGGAATTTGTAGAATCTGTAGGATATCAGGCTGAGTGGCCAAAGTAGGTCATTAAGGACAAACACTTGAAGGATAGGATAGCCCCATTTCCTATTTGTCACTAATTCACATCTGTCATGACTCAGATATTGTCTGCAATATGCTCCCATCTCTCTTCACAGAGCCTTCCATGATACCTTACCCACCATGATGACAGCAACTATATTAAACATTGTCCCAAAATAAGCTTCCTTCCTGGGGTTGTTTCTAAGCATTGTTGTGTTCCCAACAGTGTAAAGCAACTTAGTCCAGTTTTACTGGGGGCTGTGTATCAGATAACAGAAAATGTACTGTAAGTGGTTTCCTTATTTTCATGATTATGCTGATGAACATGTTTGGAGAAATACTAAAACATGCATGGGGCTGATGTATCCTTTTCAAATTTAGGTTTAGGAAATTATTTTGAATTATATTTTTCTTTAATCTTGAAATTATCTCAATATTCCATTAAGAGAAGGCATACTGAGATGGTAAATATCTGTACAGTGGTCAAAACTGAAAATTAGTTAAAAATTTTTGCTATTTCTGCTTTTAAAATTATAGAAAGTTTTCAATGGTCCCCCTCTGTTCTGAGAAAATTATTATTTAACAGTTCTACATAAACTTATATATTATTGTTCTGCATTTAAACTATGTAAGTGGAATGGTACTTGCATATACATTTGGATATTGTTTAACTAATGTTAGAGTGTTTTATACTTCTCTACATCTTGCTAAGATTTAATTTTAATTCACTCTGTTTATATAAAAGCAAGTTGTTTTGACTTTGCACTCCCAGAGTTACCTTAGAAGCATTATATAAAATTGAAAATATGTTATTCCAGGATAAGCTTTGATTTTTTTAACCTCTTTTGATATTTGACATATTTGGATCTTTAATTACAGTAATGACAGATCAATTGATCTGATTCTAATCTTAAAATGCAGCATTGCTTTTTAAAACTGAATCCTTTATTATTCTTATGAATTAAGGACTATTTCTATATCTCAGAAAAAATATAATAATTAGAATTTTCAGCAAAACTGATCTTGGAAAATTGAGAATTTAAGGAAAGTCAATAAAAGATGGACCCCACAGATTTCTAAAATAAATATTAGCATTGCATATTACTTAAAGAAAAATACATTCTGTAGTTTTGGCCTTTAGTTTTGATCAAATAGGAAGAAACACATAGTTAAACAAGGCAGCTATTAGCCATGCTCTGGGGTGGGGCGTGGGGGGCCTTTGTCAATGCTGCTGCTGACGTGAATCAGCACCTCCTGTAAGTAATTCCTCATCTGGGATGCACTGGATCACTAAACTAGAATTGAATACAATCTTTTCTTTGCACTGTTTCAGTGTCCTCTCTTAGTTGAACAGACAATGATTAAATTAACTCCAGAAAACATTGCATGACTGTTGTTCCCGTTAGCTATTTTTTCATAGTGATGCAAAGTGTAACTAACACATGTGTATTTTGGGCTTCAAAACATAGCAAGACTAGCCATGAAATAGCAGATAACAATTAGTATATTCTTGAAGAAGAATCAGGGAGGTTTTAGGTTTAGATTTTAGATTGTAAATAGTAATTGTAAACAACATGAAGGATAGTCACACTGTTCAGCCTCTAATACAAATATTTTGATGATTAGAAATGGGAGGGTTGGGGGAAAGTAAAATATAAACTGACATCAAAGCTGAGCATAAAAATAACTGAAAAGGTACAAGTTTCTTTATATGTGTGTGATACCACATATGATTCATGAAAATAATTCATGAAATGATTGAGAAATTTGTGTTATCCCTATGACAAGGGAACTTTTTGGCAAGATGAAGTATATGATTCATAGATTGAGGAACTGATGTTAAGATTACTAAATGTTACTTGACATGTAGCAAAATGGCTGGCAGAGCTTAATCTATATCTTGTAAATTAAATATATAAAAAAACACTTTGAATCTGATAGAAATTGTTAATCATAATAAAATGACAGAGTCAAATCAGGAGTCTTTACAATCTTCCTCTCTTGGTTTATTCAAGCTTGCCTGAGACCTTAGTAGATAAAAGTGTTGTAGAAAATGAAAATGACTGTTTTTTTACTGTTGCCTGTAGGGGTTTCCAGAGTATCTAGAAGAGGATATTCAGTTATAAAATGATATAATATACGATGCTAACCACTGTTTTCCTAATCAAGGGACTATTATATGCTAAATATATTCAATTGCTTGATAGTTTTACAGACTAACATCAAATAATGGTGGAATATCATTATCGAAATGCATTTTTTTTTTGTTTTTTACGAGACAGGGTTTCTCTGTATTGTTTTGGAATCTGTCGGTCCAGCCCGGCCTCGAACTCACAGCAATCTGCCTGCCTCTGCCTCCCGAGTTCTGGGATTAAAGGCGTGCGCCACCACAGCCCAGCTCGAAATGCATTTTTAAGTAACAGACATATAGAAACACATACACAATAGAGAGCAGAGAGCGGCATTCTGAGAGTGAAATAGCAGATTAATTTTAGTGACCAAAATCAAAGAATTGGCAAACTATTGCAAGCATGGTGATTTTCCTACTTTCTCAGCCACAACATTCCATACCCAAAGGAGAATGTGGCTAGAGTTAAGATGAACATTAGCCTAGCTCTCACACAGAATTTAATGTCAATAAAACAGAAAAATCCAGGTGCCCTCATGGAAGTTGTTCCCAGTCTCCCATGCTTTAAATACCTTGGTTGTCAGGAGCATAGAAGATAAAAAGGTGGTAACTGATCTTTTTCCAATTCACTATCAACTAAAGGCAGAATCCCAGGGCCCAGTAACCTCTGTGAGTGAATGAAGACTGGTTTCAAAATGATCCAACTTGCCTGTCTTTGGATATTGAAAATACATGGTAGAGGAAAAATGAACAAAAATGGAGGGTCATTAAAAAAAATTGGAGGTTTAACTGAGAGATTATTTGATAATCAAATAGTTTTTACTAAAATTTTTCTTTTTTTTTTAATTTTATTTTCCAGTTTAAATTTAGATAAGAAACAAGGTTGCTTCACAAGTCAGTTCCAGGTCCCTCTCCCATTCCCTCCCTCCCTCCCGAGCCCTCCCCCCCCCCCCCGTTATCCCCTCATTTCCCCAGGGAGGGTGAGGCCCTCCATGGGGGTGTGCATAGTCTTCATTTCATATAGGGCAGGGCCTAGACCCTTCCCCAAGAGTTCGGGGTGAGAGTGCACCTCACATTGTTCTATGGGAGTCCAAAGTCCGTGTGTATACTTGGGATGGGTACTGATCTGCTGCCCAAGGCTCAATAGATTCCCTAGGCCTCCTCACTGACACCCACATTCAGAGGGTCTTGATCAGTCCCATGCTGGCTTCCCAGGCTGATGCCTGGGATTCAAGAGTTAACCTTTGTCTGGTCAGCTGTTTCTGGCGGTTAAACCAGCCCAGTCTTAATCCCTTTGATCATCAGTCCTCCCTCTCTGTTACTGGCTTCCTTGAGTTCAGCTCAGTACTTAACCCAGGGAGTCTGCTTCTTCTTCGATCAGCCACTAAATAAATTTCTGGTTCCCAGACTCTCTGGCCATAGGTTTGAAGGCTGGCACTCCCCAGATCTATGTCTAAAATCCATATATGAGAGAGTACATGCCATGTTTCTCTTTTTGTGACTGGGTTACCTCACTCAGGATGGTTTCTTCTAGTGTCATCCATTTGCCTGCGAATCTCATGATTCCATTATTTTTTTCTGCTGAAGAGTACTCCATTGTGTAGATGTACCACATTTTCTCTATCCACTCTTCAGGTGAGGGACATCTAGGTTGCTTCCAAGTTCTGGCAATTACAAATAAAGCTGCTATGAACATAGTGGAACAGACATCTTTGTTGTATGAATGGGCATCTTTTGGATATATGCCTAAGAGTGGAGTTGCTGGGTCTTGTGGTAGGTTTATTCCCATTTTTCTGAGGAAACTCCATACTGATTTCCAAAGTGGCTGAACCAGTTGGCACTCCCACCAGCAATGGAGGAGTGTCCCCCTTTCACCACATCCTCTCCAGCATAAATTGTCATTGGTGTTTTTGATTTTAGCCATTCTGACAGGAGTGAGATGGTATCTGAGAGTTGTTTTGATTTGCATTTCCCGGATGGCTAAGGATGTTGAGCACTTTCTCAAGTGCCTCTCAGCAATTTTAGACTCCTCTATTGAAAACTCTCTATTTAGTTCTGCAGCCCACTATTTAATAGGGTCCTTTGGTGTTTTGGAGACTTGCTTCTTGAGTTCTTTGTAAATTTTGGAGATCAACCCTCTGTCAGATGTGGGATTAGTGAATATTTTTTCCCATTCTGTGGGCTGCCTTTTTGTCTTGCTGACTGTGTCCTTTGCTTTACAGAAGCTTCTCAGTTTCAGTAGGTCCCATTTATTAATTGTTGATCTCACTGTCTGTGCTACTGGTGTTATGTTCAGGAAGCTGTCTCCTGTACCAATTCGTTCAAGGGTACCACCCACTTTCTCTTCTAAGAGGTTCAGTGTGGCTCGATTTATGTTGAGGTCTTTGATCCATTTGGACTTAAGTTTTGTGCATGGCGATAAACATGGATTGATCTGTATTCTTCTACATGCCAGTCTCCAATTATGCCAGCACCATTTGTTGAAGATGCTTTCTTTATTCCATTGTATATTTTTAGCTTCTTTGTCAAAGATCAGATGTTCGTACGTGTGTGGGTTAATGCCCGGATTTTCAATTCGATTCCATTGGTCTACCTGTCTATTTTTGTGCCAATACCAAGCTGTTTTCAGGACTATAGCTCTATAATAGAGCTTGAGGTCAGGGATGGTGATGCCTCCGGACGTTGCCTTGTTGAACAGGGTTGCTTTGGCTATCCTGGGTCTTTTGTTTTTCCATACAAAATTGATTATTGTTCTTTCAAGGTCTGTGAAGAATTGTGCTGGGATTTTAATGGGGATTGAATTGAATCTGTAGATTGCTTTTGGCAGGATTGCCATTTTTACTACATTGATCCTACCTATCCAAGAACATGGGAGATCTTTCCATTTTCTGAGGGCTTCTTTAATTTCTTTCTTTAAAGATTCAAAGTTCTTACGATACAGGTCTTTCACTTGTTTGGTTAGCATTACCCCAAGGTATTTTATGTTGTTCGTGGCAATTGTAAAGGGTGATGTTTCTCTGATTTCTCTTTCAGCCCTTTTATCATCTATATATAGTAGGGCTACTGATTTTGTTGAGTTGATCTTGTAGCCTGCCACTTTGCTGAAGGTGTTAATCAGCTGTAAGAGTTCCCTGGTAGAGTTCTTTGGGTCATTGATGTAAACTATCATATCGTCTGCAAACAGTGAAAGTTTGACCTCTTCCTTCCCAATTTGTATCCCCTTGATCCCCCTTTGTTGTCGTATGGCAATAGCTAGAACTTCAAGTACCATGTTGAAAAGGTATGGAGAGAGTGGACAGCCTTGTTTTCTTCCTGATTTTAGAGGAATTGCGTTGAGTTTCTGTGCATTTAGTTTGATGTTGGCTGTTGGTTTGCTGTATATAGCTTTTATTATGTTTAAGTATGTCCCTGTTATCCCAGATCTCTCCAAGACCTTTATCATGAAGGGGTGTTGGATTTTGTCAAAGGCTTTTTCAGCATCTAGTGAGATGATCATGTGATTTTTGTTTTTCAGCTTGTTTATATGGTGGATTACGTTGATGCATTTTCGTATGTTGAACCATCCCTGCATCCCTGGGATGAAACCTACTTGATCCTGGTGAATGATTGTTTTGATGTGTTCTTGGATCCAATTTGCCAGTATTTTATTGAGTATTTTTGCATCAATGTTCATGAGGGATATTGGTCTGAAGTTCTCTTTCTTAGTTGTATCTTTGTGTGGCTTGGGGATCAAGGTTATTGAAGCCTCATAGAAAGAGTTTGGCAAAGACCCTTCTGCTTCTGTGTGGAACACTTTGAGAAGAATTGATATAAGCTGTTCTTTGAATTTCTGGTAGAATTCTGCTGTGAGGCCATCTGGACCTGGGCTTTTTTTGGTTGGGAGACTTTTGATGACAGCTTCTATTTCCATAGGGGTTATAGGTCTATTTAAATTGCTTATCTGTTCTTGATTTAATTTTGGCAATTGATAGCTGTCCAGGAAGTCATCCATTTCCTTTAAATTTTTGAATTTTGTGGAGTACAGGTTTTCAAAGTATGACCTAATGATTCTCTGGATTTCTTCAGAGTCTGTTGTTATGTCCCCCTTTTCATTTCTAATTTTGTTAATTTGCGTGTTCACTCTCTGCTGTTTGGTGAGTTTGGACAAAGGTTTGTCTATCTTGTTGATTTTCTCAAAGAACCAACTCTTCGTTGCATTGATTCTTTGTATTGTTTTCCTGGTTTCTACTTTATTGATTTCAGCCCTCAATTTGATTATTTCCTGGCATCTACTCCTCCTGGGGGAGTGTGCTTCTTTGTGTTCTAGAGCTTTCAGCTGTGATGTTAATTCTCTGGTATAACTGTTCTCCTGTTTCTTCATGTGAGCACTTAGCGCTATGAACTTCCCCCATAGCACTGCTTTCAAAGTGTCCCATAGGTTTGGGTATGTTGTGTCTTCATTCTCATTGAATTCGAGGAAGTCTTTAATTTCTTTTTTTATTTCCTCTTTGACCCAGGGATGGTGCAGTTGAGCATTATTCAATTTCCATGAGTTTGTAAGTTTTCTGCAATTTGTGTTGTTGTTGAATTCTAATTTTAAAGCATGGTGGTCTGATAAGATGCATGGAGTTATTCCAATTTTTTTGTAGCTGCTGAGGTTTGATATGTTGCCAAGTATGTGGTCGATTTTTGAGAAGGTTCCATGTGGTGGTGAGAAGAAGGTATATTCTTTTTATGTGGATGAAATGTTCTATAGATATCTGTTAATCCCAGTTGGGTCATTACTTCTATTAGACCTTTTGCTTCTTTGTCGAGTTTCTGTTTGGTATTCCTGTCTAGTGGTGAGAGTGGTGTGTTGAAATCTCCCACTATAACTGTGTGGGGCTTTAGATGAGATTTAAGTTCTAATAATGTTTCTTTAACGAATGTGGATGCCTTTGTATTTGGGGCATAGATGTTCAGGATAGACACTTCATCTTGGTGGGTTTCACCTGTGATGAGTATGTAATGACCTCCTTCATCTCTTTTGATTGATTTTATTTTAAAGTCTAGTTTGTTAGATATTAGGATTGCTACCCCTGCTTGTTTCTTGGGTCCATTTGATTGAAAAATTTTTTCCCAACCTTTAACTCTCAGGTAATGTCTGTCTTTAAGGGTGAGGTGTGTTTCTTGTATGCAGCAGAAGGAAGGGTTCTGTCTTCGAATCCAATCTGCCAGTCTGTGTCTTTTTATGGGTGAGTTAAGGCCATTAACATTGAGGGATATTAATGACCAATGATTGCTCATCCTTCTTCGATTTGCAATGGTTGTTGTTGGTGGAATTATGTGTGGAATTTCACCCCTTTGTTCTTTTGGCTGTTGGTAGAGAGGGATTCTCTAATGCTTATGTTTTTCTGGTTGTAGTTAGCTTCCTTGGGTTGGAGTTTTCCTTCCAAAATTTTCTGTAGGGCTGGGTTAGTGGACACATATTGCTTGAATCTAGTTTTGTCATGGAATATCTTGTTTTCTCCGTCTGTAGTGATTGAGAGCTTTGCCGGGTATAGTAGTCTGGGCTGGCATCCATGGTCTCTTAGTGTAGGTAGAATATCTATCCAGGACCTTCTGGCTTTCAGAGTTTCCATGGAGAAATCAGGTGTAATTCTGATAGGTCTGCCTTTATATGTTACTTGACCTTTTTCCTTAGCTGCTCTTAATATTCTTTCTTTATTCTGTATGTTTGGGGTCTTGATTAATATGTGGCGAGGGGATTTTTTTTTGTGGTCCACTCTATTTGGTGTTCTGTAGCCTTCTTGTACCTTCATTGGCATGTCTTTCTTAAGGTTGGGGAACAAAATGGAGGGTCATTAAATAAAATTGGAGGTTTAACTGAGAGATTATTTGATAATCAAATAGTTTTTACTAAAATTTTTCATTGGTATTAATGTTATTGAAGTTATTGTAAGCAACTAGAGTTTTTATTTTTCTCAAGTATATTGAATTAATCATACTTTAATTAGCTATGACAAATGGAAACCTTTGAAATATTGCAGCCTTCCTGGTGTTAAGAATTAAACAAAAATAAAGTTCAGAATTTAATCAGAGAATATCTCTCGAATTAAGCAAATGCTCAGAAATGAATTTGGACTATGACTGTTCCCTTTTCATCAATCTGACTTCTTTATTTGCTTGTGAAAGCAAGTATACCTGGAGGTTAATTGGTTCTAAAATATTTCAACTTCATGATCCCTCCATTTTTGTTAAGTGCTATTAACTATATTTATTTATATGTGTCATTTTCAAGGCTAGATGGATACATTTTCAAATATTATATAATTTATTAAAATATTTATTATCACAAAATATCATTTATAAATGAAATGAAGTGAGCAAATAGTTGTTTTTAAGAATAAATGAATAGTAAAACTATCATATTATTTTACATGTTTGCAACTATTTAAAGTATGACTTAAATATAACTTGGTTATTAACCTCTAAAGTTATATTCAGGCTACTGTTTTATTTGAAATTATATAGAATTGTATGCCAAATAGAAATGTCATAGTTAAAGGAACAATTATATTAAATCTGTTTATACAATTGTGGGTGTTTTTATCTTAAATACATCATAACTAGCAAACAGTAGCCCTACAACAAGAAGCCATGTAGTATCTGGGAATATGTCTCTGGCTCATTCGTCTCTTAAAATCCATGGCTCTGTCTTATACTTCAAAAAGATCTGTTATTATAAACAATGGTGACATCAGACACTGGATATTGAGAAAACTGTGACATACATAACCATTCAAAATGTAGAGTTGTGAATCCCAGTCACGATTGACACATCAACAAAACAACACCACACCTAAGGCTCAGGGATCATTGCTGAGTTGTGTAGAGTGAAGTCTTCCTGCCAACCTGTTTCCAAAGCCGCATCAGTCCCAAATGAACACACAGGAAGCTATATTAATTATGAAGCTGTTAGCCATTTGCTTGGTTTCTTACTGGCTATCTCTGATTTAATTTTTTACCTCATAATTGTTAATCTAAGTATTTCTCTTACCGGAGAAAGGGGTCCAGACCTTTTATTCCTATGGCAGTGACATCATGACTGTCTGTATCTCTCTTTTCTAGAATCCTCCTCAACTCCTAGTCTCATGTATCTTGCTTCCCTATTGGCCAACAGTGCTTTATTGACATAGACACAGTACTTCCCCATCAGAGATGGGTCGTGGAGAAGATTTTAAGAACCAGAGAATCAAGGAATTTTCTGCTGGAGAATTGCATGTCTCAAGGCTACCAGAAGCTACACCCATAGAGATTCACCAACATGTCAGACTAAATAAACATGAGCTAAACATGGAGGAAACAATAGATGAGCTGATGTTGACTTGGGAAAGCCCAAGAGGCCTGTCTTACATTATGGACTATATGCAACTAAGGAATTCTATGAGTGGAGAAATAGTATTCCCCATGGAAGAACACAGCAAATGATCATTCCTAATACATATACATGTAAGTAACATTATAAACACTGAACAATTGTATTTATATATTTAAAATACACATATCTTAAATATGTGTATGAGTGTGTTTGTGTGTGTGTGTGTGTGTGTGTATGTATGTATGTGTGTATGAGGCCAAGAGTATGAAAGAAAAATAAGAAATATACATGGGAGAGTTTGGAGCCAGCAGGGGAAAAGAAAATAACATCACTATAATGTCAAAAATGAGAAAGTAAAAGCTAAATATGACCAAAAAAGAAAGTCATGGTTTCCTAGTCCTTCAGATCTTCTCAATCATTCTTAACACACTGAATTGTGAACATAACGCTTTAATGTCATCACTGGTATCTCTTCAAAATATCTTAAATGGATACTGTCTTTTGCTTTATTTATAATAAAGAAACTAATACATATGTAATCACATGATTATCTATTTGAATATGAGCTGCTTTAAATCATTTTTGATATCCAAGCTGTAAATCATCTCTTCTGTGAAGCAAGAATAACATCGAGCTGAGGAGAACACCGTAAATCCAAGTTTAATAATAATGGGTAAATGGTAAATTTAATAATATACTAAGGGTAAAAACCCATTATACACATAAACACATCACTGTTCCTACTATGGCCAGTAATTGTGTCTTTTCCCCATGGAGAAGGACAGTGATGTTATCCTGTCATGTTGATGATAGCGTGTTCAAAGATTATGATATTTTCCACCTGAGACACAGCAGTTCATTCATCACTGATACCTACTAATAGAGAACTCTTTCCTTCAAGGGAATTAAGATTTAGTTTATAGGAAGGAATATGTTATACCAGGTGGAATAACATTTGCAAGATTTACATTAGCTCTTAACAAGGTCATGGAGCACTCAATACTTGGGGTCAAAACTTTTCCTCATGTTCACATATATTTATCAGTGCATAGTAATCACAAAGTAAGTGGTAGAAATATAAGAATTAGCTTCAGTTTAATAACAAAACATGGCCTGTTTGTGGGCAATGATTCAGGATAAAACACTCTCAAAGAAGCTTATAATAATAGAAATAAATGTTAACATAATAGGCAACTTAGCAGAAGCTATCGCTCAGAAAACAAGCTGCTGCCACAAATAATCTTGGAGAGACAACAAAGTTTAAAATGAATGAAGAACCATGTCTACAATCAATCTACCAGAGGGCTTGTACTTTCCTTCAGAAAGGACTGCTGAATATTCAATAGGAAAAATATATAGGAGAGCAAAAATAATCCTTAACAGCAACAATGTTGGCTGTAGTACCAAGGGTTATATGAGAGTTGTGTGAGGGGAGAAAAAAAGAAAAGGAGAATTTAAAAAACATACCTGTTTTCTGATAAAACTGGAATCGATCATAAAAGAAACAACACAATGCTATTCAGATGAGTAGTGATTCATAATTGCTACCAGAAGCTTATGTATGTAATAATTTGTTGGTAATATCCAGGACATCATAGAGTCTATCCAAATAATATGTACAATGCAGAATTTATTGGAGAAAATATCTTTCCTCAATAAGAGCTTTTCATTTGTGGGTAAGTTATTCTTTGGGGAGTGAAGGAACATGGTTAATTTTAGTCAATTTATGGTGTACCAATACTGTCTTTAATTCTGCTGTCATGGCTATTTTCCAGTGTAGATATGGATCCCATAAAGTCATTCATTGAATTAAAGGGAGGACAATATTGTACAAATGAGCTTCTCTAGTGTAAGAAAATATTTTTGCAGTCTGAGTTTAAGACCAAGGATGTTGAATAATATTTGGAAACTGGATCAAAAGGAAAAAAATTTAACTCATTCAAACCAATGTTTTCAACAACGCATGTAGAAAACTCCACACTACACTAGATTAATTATATTAGTGAAATTAAGCTACTAAACAGATATTAAACAAATATACCCTGCTCAACACTTAGATTTCAGGGTAATAGTGGAGATAAACTGTCATAAAGTAAATAGTATTTATAAATTTCCTATAAAATATTGAAAAATTTTTCATTTACAAATAGAAACCCACAAAAGTATCTAAGCAAAAGTTTAATGAATGGAAAGTAAAAAATTAAAGGCATTTATATTTTCAAGATAAACATCTTAATGGTCTCCACTTTATAATGAAAATGCCTATGAACAAAATTTCTTTATATAATACATATCATTTCAAGTAATACATTAAGTTGTAATTTTGCAAAAACACACAAAAAGCTATTACCGAGACATAGTTTTATAGCTCTTTTTCACATTTATATGTCGTGAACATAACACTTTAAAATACTCCATTATTTTTTAAAATGTTCATATTATTCAGGATACTTTGTCATTTTCTCTTCTTTTATATTAAACATGATGATGTCTGATGAAAATATTGTGTCATGTTAAAAATAATCTAGTTCCCTACTGGTGTTAAATCATCAGAAATAACAAAAGCAGATTTCATTTAAAAGACAAGATTAATTAAAATGACAAAGTAAACATGGCAATATAACTCTTCAAACATCTTCTGCATTGGTGAGTGAGAAATTAAAAACTGAGTACAATAATTTAATAATAAAAGATAGTATTGACACTTTGAGAACATGAATGATTTTAATTTTACTAATGTTTAAAATAGATCATAAATAATAATTAAGTATGTTCTGTATAAGTTTTGATACAATGAATAATAAAACTGTAAATCAATTTTCCTAGCTAAATATTTGTCCTTCACATATTCTCTCGCATCCCCCAGTTTTTCCAGATCATCTCCTCCACCCTCCCTACCCAATTTTAAGTTCCTTATTAAAATACAAAAACTCAATACAAAAGGAAAACATAGAAAACAAAATAAAACACCTAAACAAACAAAACAAGAAAACTAGCCAAATAAGAGCATACAGAAACACATATATACACACACACACAAACACACCAACAACAAGAACAACAAGGACAATGACAATGACAAAAGTTGTGGAGTTCATTATATATTGGTCAACTATACCTGATCATGAGACCTGCCCAATTATCCATTGTAACTCCATTGAAGAAAAAAGAATTTTCCCTGTCATAGCAGGTATACATTATAGCTCAGCTGTTTTGCATTACCTAAGTGACTAAGTCTTCATTCATCCATTCATTTGATCATTATTTAAAATATAACAAAATAAAATAAGTTAAAACAAAAGCTATCTCATCAAAGTTGGATAAGACAAACCAACAAAAGGAAAAGAACCCAAGAGAAGGCACAAGAATTAGAGACCCACTCATTAGCACACTTAGGAGTCCCATAAAATCACTAACATGGAAGCGATAATATATGCACGGAGGACCTGGTACGGACACATGCAGGCCCCGTGCTTGCTGCTTCAGTCTCTTAGTTCATTTGAGCTTTGATCATGCAGACTTTTCTCACCCAACAGTTTACATAGTACTCAGAATGACAGAAGAGACAAAGTTTCCAGCTTAGTGCCATCTTGAGATTTTGTGTTCTGTACCGCAAAAGTGTGATGCCTTCAGAAATAGGGTCTTAATCTAGTTCTGGTGGGCAACACAGAACAATGGGTAACTATAATTTTAAATTTATAGCTCTATATTACAGCTTCCCAAATTACAGGTGGGATTTTAGTGAACCAAAAATCAGAGTTAGAATTTAAAAAGAGCTAAGTATGTCTTGTATAGGCCACCAGATTAAGTTACACATATCTTTTTGGATGTTTGAAGATAATTACCTTTACTTTTCATTATCAATTATTGTGACTAGGAGGTTGTCTATGAAAATTGTTGATGCAGTAAATAAAGCCATTGTCTCAGATCTTTACTTGAATCAAATAGTTTAATTTTCCCCTAAGACAATAGTAAAATATACTGGAAGACTGGAAGCCCATATGTACTTCATCAGTACAGTGATTGTATTCCAATCATTAGTTCAGCTTCACTGTATTGTATGTGCAGAACATAAGCCCTGCTACCACAATCAACTTAATTATAGTGACTATTAGCTATAAAAAGATGAAGTGAATGGCTGTATTGCAGAATACAATCTAAAAAAATATTCTATTTACAAAACCCCAGCCAAATTGAATGAAATACATCACCGATGTTGTCAGTGAAATGAATGAAAGGAATGATGTCAGATTTAGCAAGAGTATGTTGTGAAGAATTGGAAAGAATTTGTAGGATTTAAAAGTAAAATAACTAAAGATAAAAACAGAACCTAAATATGTGGGATTAAAAACAGGTTGGAAATAGCAGGAAAAACTTACTGAGCTATAAGATGGGTACTTAAAATGAGTTAGTCTAAACAAAAAAGAAACACTGAAGAAATTAAATTCAACTTGATCATTACATGTTTTAAAAGGAAAGGAAAAATAATAATGAAACTGAAAAAATCCATATAAAATGAAACAGCCAAAATAATGATAGCTAAAGACATAGCCACTGCACCAAACTAAGATGATAGAACATGATTGAAGTCTTTAGTATTAAGTGGTTCAAGTAGCTGAGATAGGATGAAACATGATATTTATATACTTCCAAAATCAACATTTTATTGTTTCCTCAGTAAAATTAAACAAATTTTCCGCAAAATACTTCAATGTATTGGATTTTCTACTAGTACCTACTACTTCATCATCACAAGAGTTTCATAAATGCAGTTTAACATGTCTTCAGCTTGTATGAAAGCTACTTCAAATAGTTTGAAATTGAATTAATAATAAAATGAATGTTATCATCACTCATTAAACACAGCTCTGAAGAAAGAACTTCAGAAAAAAAGAACTTCCCCTAAGGTATCTGAATGAGAAGGTGGAATGCTTAGGAATAAATGGTATGACTCAGGTCTGGTGGCAGACTTCTACAGTCAAGTTGCTCAGGAATGCAGGACAAGCATGGTCAATTACAAGACTTGCCTAGGTTGTAGAGTGAATAAAGGGTATATGTGAAAATGAAAGACTAAATAATACAAACAAAATAAATATTAATTTTTAAAAACTCAATGAAATAGTAATGACATATGAAGCCACATAAATGTAGTATATTATTACTGTTAAAGAACTGTACTTTATGTTTTACATTTATTTATTCAATTTCAAGATGTTGGGATAGCATTTATGATATTTTTGCATATTTGGAAGGATTATAATTTATTGCATTGTTCAGTAAGATGTTAAGGGTGTAACTAAATTAAAAAGCTGAAGTATTGCCTGGAATCTACTAGGTAAATTTGTATATTGTGAAGATTAAGAATAACATATTCATCACAACAAAAATGCTACAAATAAATGAAAGAGAATCTAAAGTATACATTAAATATTGTTAGTTATTTAAATGTTCATAAAATACTAATCACAACCCATGTATATATATGAAACTTTCAGTTCTAAGAGGAGAGAGATGGAGAGAACTCAGTTGCTAAAAACATTGATACACAAGTGTGAGGACCTGAGTTTCAACTCCAAGAATTTCTATCAAACCAGGCTGTGTAACTGAAACATATCTAATACCAAAGATCATATTGAGAAACAGAAAAGCAAAGATACTGATTGCCATGAGGGTCACAGATAAGATACTCTAGCATATGTAGTGACAGAACTATGAAGACAATATCTCGTATAAAGATAAAGGAAAGAGCTAATATTGGGGTTGCCTTCTGACTGCTGAAGCCTGGTCATTTATATAAAGAAAAATATATAAAACATACATTAGTAAATAAGAATATTAGACTAGGGGGGAAATAAAGAAAAAATGGAAATAATAAAAATTAGGCTTTTTAATTGAAACTAAAATCTCAAACATAATCATAGGGCTAGCCATTTAGTTTGAAAAGTAAGAAAAGTTTACTATCAATGAAAAAATTCACTATCCATTGAAAAGGATAATTTACTATGTAAATATAAGGATTTTAAATTGGCACTTACCTCAGAGCATATCACATATTTTATTTACATATATATGAAAATACAGAGAACTCTAAGGATAAATTAAAAAGTAAAGCACCATGTGAGAGAGAATATCTTTGTTTGTTTGTTCCTTTTTTTCTTTCTTAAATTTTTTAAGGATGCCTTGTAACCTAAGCTGACTTTGAAGGGTGAAGTGGAGAACATATTATTTAAGCCTCTACTAATATGCTCTGAACATTACAGATACATTATTTCAAAAAGAAAAAGATGATGCAACAAAATACAATTTCTGATATAAAAATTTTTAACAGAAACAGATCTCATAAACTATGGAATTATATATATTCTGAAGCTTTGTATTATACATTATGATTAATGATCTATATTACCCACATTATTTGTATAAAAATTACTCTCTTATACATGAAGTAAATTTTCTTTAACCATTTAAATAAAATTATTTTAATCATTTTTACAGTTAACATGTATACACATATAATATTAAAAAGTGTATATGAGAGAAGAAATAGATATGTGAGAGGTGTTGTATGCCAAAACTAGAAGTTGTGGTGGTCTGTGAAGCACCACTGAGATCACTGAAGTGAAAGTGATGTTTGGGGGGGAAGTCATGAAAGCTCAATCCTTCAGTTAAACAACATGAAAAGTAAGAATTAAAACTCAAACAGAAAAGGAATGAAAAGAATGATGCTGTTTTCACTTTGTAATCAGGAAAGAGGACTGCAAAGTTTATCCTCCAGGGACATCCATATCAGATCTATAGATGTTAAAGGTTGCAGGGAGCAACTTCAAAGAAGCAATGGGACTCAGCTATCTGTAGCAGAGAAGGAGTTAGAGGCTGTGGAAATTGCCATTGGTGTTTGACCACTATTTATAAATAGTTTATGCCTTTTTCTAAGATTTGATATTATTAGCAACAAAAAAGTCTATAGATTGTGACTTTACAAATAATAGATGTTTGTAGGTATTCTTTGTTCTTAAATATTCTAGTAAAAATTATTTTTTAACATTACTTTTTGTATTGGGATTGAATAATCCCTTATATAAATTTCTTTTACAAAGAAAAAAGAGTATAGGCATAGTAAGAGTGTGAAGAATGTTAGAAAGGATATAAATATTTAGGATTTTAGAATGCAAAAAAAAAGAAAAAGAAAAAATACTTTGTAGTTTTCTGTCAGTCAGCGACTTTATATGTATCTCTGAAGACTACTCTGTCTACACATGGTGGTTTTTGAGAAGTAATCTCAACTTAGATGGATAAACAATCCCATTTACCCATTTATATTGCTAGCTAATAGGAATATTTATTAAAATATTGTACATTAGCAGTAATGAGCCTCTGTAGTTACCTCTGCAAAAAACCTATGACAGGGCTTGAGGGCAACCCTAATTTATGAGTATTAACATAGTAATTTAGATAAACTTAATGTCTATATCATTCCACTATTCCTGCAAGGCTTAAGAAATATCTCTAAAGGTTGAACATATACAAGAACTGGAAGATTCAGTGGAGTGGCCTTGTTTGAGAAAGTATCACTGGTAGAGTACTTTGAGGTGTAAACTGACCTCTGTCATTGCCAGTGCTCTTTCTGCTTCATGTTTGTTGACTGAGTTGTGAGCAATACTGAAACCCTCAGAGAAAACTCCAAATTATAGCTCCATATCTGAAGGGCACTTTGATGACTTTTGCCTTCCAGTTTTGCGTCTTGAAACACCTGTCTCTTTCAGGCTTGTTCCACAAAGCATGAGATTTTCAGTCCACTGAATTCCTGGTGACCCTTTTACAACTTCATATAATGACTTACTGGGACTACTTGCCATGTGCCTGGTCTCAACAGCTCCCGTTAGCCATGGTAGAAGATTCCTAAACTGATTTATCTATGTATCCTTCACGACTTGAAAAATCACATGGACTATACTGACAAATTTAACTTGAACTTTGAACTTTGGAGCCTGTCCCCCTTGAATCACAACTAAAGAAGCTTTCCTTTGTTGTTACTTTTTTGGAGCAGAAAATTCTTCAGGCCTTGCCATTTTACAAGTTGGAAGTTTAGCTGGCTGGCATTTTGCCTTCAGGGCATGCTTCCCTTTATTCCTTTTCAGATCAGACCTCTCTTTACACTTTTCAACATTTTCAGCACAAGCCTTGGCTCCAGCATTAAATTTCCTGGAGCTCTTTTTTTCTTTAAGCTCTATTTTTTGTATTTTCTTGTTGCACAAATTGTTCTTTTTCATTGTAGAGCTGTATGCTAGTGATTACTGACAACCACACAGCACAGTTAATACTAGGTTGTCTTGAAATCTCCTCTGCCAAAGAATTTAGTCCAGTTGCTTTCAAAATAGCCCCATAGAAACTTTTAGGACAAGGCCAGAAATAAACCACATTCTTTGCTAAAATATCACAAGAATAGTCTTCAGTTGCTGATTGTGAATCCTGTGAATCCAATTTTTAGTCTCTATAACCCACTAACCCAAATTGCTCTTAACACTCCTGTCTTCCAAGCTAGGGTGGCCCATTAAGCTCTGTTACAGTGCTCAATCGTTTTCCTAATTCAAATCTCAAAGTCTTTTATATCAAGGAAACACAAAACCATGATCTTGTTTAGCAATACTCTTCTCTCTGTTATCAGCTTCTGTCTTAGTTACTTTTGTATTGCTGTGATAATAACACTGTAACAAAGGACAATTATAAACTAAAACAGCCTGTGATTTTAGGGAATTAGAGTTCATAATGATGTACCAAAGGCATCGCAGCAGCAACAGCTAACAGCTCTTATTGTGATCTGAAAGTTGACGAGAGAGAGAGAGAGAGAGAGAGAGAGAGAGAGAAGAGAGAGAGAGAGAGAGACAGAGAGAGAGAGAGAGAGAAAAGGCTGTGAGTCTTTTGAAACATCCAAGTTCTGTCTCACTGATTTACCTCCTTCAACAATATCACACCTCCTAATCCTTCTGAAACAGCCTCAAAAATTGAGGACAGAATATACAAATACATGAGTCTCTCTCTGGTGTGCATTGTCTTTCAAACAACCACAATTACTTATGGAGATAACACATGTCAGAATAGAGACACCTTCTAAAGTATTGCTTTCAACAAAATAGAGACATTGTTCATGGTTAATGGAGTAGTACACAGGAATAACAAGAATAATGGGAAACTACTTCAGCCCAGAGGGACCGTAGGCCCTCCCCCAAATGATGTGACAGATTTTGATGATCCCCCTTGGAAGGCCTCATAATTCTTGGAGAGTGGGTGGCGGGAGCTGGTGTGGGGCATGGGAGGATGGAAGGGAGAGGGAATAAAGGGATTGATATGTAAGATTGTTTCTAAATTTAAAAAAATATAAAAAGGAATAAAAGAATAATTGCTAACTTCAAATTAAATATTTTCGCCTAATTTTATAATGTTACATGAGCCAAATATTAATCCCCTTGGCAAATGCTTACACTTGTACCTTAGGGGAACATGAGCCTGCATTTATCCTGATTTTCAATTTTCATGTTATAAAGATTCATTTTTGGACCAATGTTATCTCACAATACATAATCATCTGCCTCTAAAATTCCCTTTGAGTTTAAAGCTGGTTCTCCACAGGCTTTGTGATACTTGAGCACATATTAGAGGATCAACGTACCATTTCTCCCTACATTGTTTCCTGCCTAATACTCACCTTTAATTCCTGATAGCATTCTGTCACCATCCTCAACATAGAAGTATGGCAATTGATTTATTTAGTCAATAATCATTGAACAGATTCTTGTTCCTGAGAACACAGAAGTGGATCACTATATGGACAGTGACCCTGTATCCACAGAAATTGGGTTCTCGATTTTCCTATCCAAGGGTTAACACACTAACTGATGGAGATGATGTAAGTGTTGCATAGGATTTAGTTCATTTGATAGTAGTAACGGAACCTGTGCCACATTTTACCCTTAAATTAAAAAATAGAAACATAATCTAGTTGTGCATGCCTGCAATCACAAAACTGCGAGACTGAGAACAAAGTTTTCCTACTAGAGAATATTTGAACTATCTGGTAGCACTTAGTCTTAAAACCTAATACAATTGAAATACAAATGAGAAAATAAACTGCCATTTAAGTACTATACCCTTAACATTCAGCAATTTGTGATTTTTTTTCAAATCTGTATTAGGTGAGTATGACTAAAGTTTGTTATTGAGGCAGAATACACAGCTATGTCTCAGTCTATCCATAGTCTTTGAACAGAAATGTCATTCCCCCAGCTGAATCATTTGCTAGTCATTTGTATAAATAAACATTTAATGTAACTTTGTCATTACATTCAGTAACATATCACCAATGACAGTGTTCTTACTGCACAGGAGTGGTTCAAAGTTAAATGTAGTAAAAAAAGTATGGCTCACTAAGAACAAAGGGGTTTATTATTTTATAGAATCATTTTGTCAACCTTTGATGTAAATACGTGGTGATAACCACAAATTTCAGGTTTTAAATTAATCACATGATACTCACATGAGATATAACAAATGTTCACATCAATAACCTAAGTCTGTATCCAAGAGATCAGATAGCATCTAAACACACACAAAGCTATTGAAAGGTAGATATTAACAGGAGATGAAATCAACAAAATTGAAAATTGGTGAGATTGAAAGATGATTCTTTGAATAAAGTATCACAATTTAAACATAAATTGTGTATATGCAATATAAAACAATAAAACAGAAAACATGTAAAATGCCATGAGTTATAGGCAATACTTGCTTAGGTACTGTAGTTACTAAAATGTCTTAAAAGGAAGCATAAATAAGTTTATGTTCATAGCTTAAACAATTTAGAGGAAATTAGCCAAGCCTTCAAAGACAAACAAGCAAGTGAAATTATCTGAATATCCTTGAAACAGTGAAATTAATGTCACAATGAGACAGTATTCAATAAAGAAATTTCCATGCTAAAAATATTTTCACTGAAGAGTTCCTTTTTGCATCTTAAAAATTGTCATCAAAATATACACTCTTATTAAAACTATAAGATGCAGAATTTTCTCTTTTTTATTACATTCAATTGCATTTTTGAGAAAAAAGCTTGCTTCACATGTCAATCCTAGATCCCTCTCACTCCCCTCCTCCTGCACCCCCTACCATCCCACCAGCCTCCCACCCTATCGCCACTCGCTTCCACATAAGGGATATCCAGAGTCTGTCGTTTCCTTCAGGGAAGCGTCCAGGCCCTCCAACTAGATTCCAGGCTGAGAGAACATCCCTCTTTGTCGTATGGAAACACAAAGTCCATTTGTATGCCACGGTAAATACTGATCTACTGCCAAGGCCCCATTGGTTGTCCAGGCCTCTTCACTGACACCCACATGCAGGGAGTCTGGATCAGGCTCATGCTGGCCTCCCAGCTGTTGGTCTGGGTCCAAGAGCCCCCCTTGTTCAGTTCAGCTGTTTCTGCTGGTTTCACCAGCCCATTCTTTATGCCTTTGCTCATCACTCCTCCCTCTCTGTCACTGAATTCCAGGGGTTCAGTTCAGTGTTTAGCTGTGGGTGTTCACCTCTGCTTCCATAAGTCAATGGGTGAAGGTAATCGTCAAACTCATTATCTGGGATGGACATTTAAGGTAGTCTCTCCACTACTGCTTAGTTTTCCAGTTGGTATCATCCTTGTAGATTGCTAGAGATCTCACTGGTGCCAGATCTCTCTTCAAACCTATAATGACTACGTCTATTATAGTATTTCTCACCCTGTTCTCCCCTATTCTTTCTCCAACTCAACCTTCCTGTTCCCCCATAACATCCTCTCTCCTCCCCTTCTCCCAGTCTCTTTTTCACAGATCCTACTCCCCTCCCCAGCAGTTTCCAATCTGCTCAGGAGATCTTGCCTTATTCCTCTTCTCTGGGATTCTATGCATATCTCTCTTAGGTTCTTTCCTGTTCTAAAGACTCTCTGTCAGTGGAGTTGTAGGCTGGCACTCCCCTGATCCATGTCTAAAATCCATATATGAGTGAGTACATACCATGTTTGTCTTTTTGTGACTGGGTAGTTTCTTCTAGTACTATCCATTTGCCTGCAAATTTCAAGATTCCATTGTTTTTTTTCTGCTGAATAGTACTACATTGTGTAAATGTACCACATTTTCTCTATCCAATCTTCAGTTGATGGGCATATAGGTTGCTCCCAGGTTCTGGCTATTACAAATAATGCTGCTATTAACATAGTGGAACAGACATTCTTATTGTATGTATTTGCATCTTTTGGATATATACCTAAGAGTGGAATTGCTGGATCTTGTGGTAGACTGAATCCCATTTTCCTGAGGAATCTCCATATTGATTTCCAAAGTGGGTATATGACTGGTAGTCGCACCAGCAGTGGAGGAGTGTACCCATCTCTCCACATCCACTCCAGTATAAATTGTCATTGGTGTTTTTGATTTTAGCCATTCTGACAGGAAGAAGATGGTATCTCAGAGTTGTCTTGATTTGCATTTCCCTGATGGCTAAGGATGTTGAGCACTTTCTCTAGTGCCTCTCAGCCATTTCAGACCCTCTACTGAGAAATCTCTATCTAGTTCTGTACACCACTTTTTAACTGGATCTTTTCGTGTTTTGGAGACTTGCTTCTTGAGTTCTTTGTAAATTTTGTAGATTAGCCCTCCGTCAGATAGAGGGTTACTGAATATCTTTTCAGAATTTTCTAGGAAGTCATTTCATGAGGAATGGTTAATGATCAGAATCAATCTCCTTCTAAAGAAAAACAAGGGAGAAATGATAAAGAAATGAATACTTTGCATTGGTATGAATTTTGGTTTATTGATACAAATTTAACATCAAAATTTTGATATGTGTATTTATCCTCTTGTTTAGTGTTGTGTTTATACAAGGTCTTTTAAAATGCAGTGTAATGCATAATTAACTATAGATTGTATATAGTCACCTATAACAGTCAAAATTTACAGTTAGGTTAATTAAGTTATCTAGATATACAGACATATACTTGAGATGGATAGTCTTCACATCTTTCAAAGACCTTCAGGATGTGGCATTTAAAATGGTTTAGGGTTTTCTTGACAGTGAGACACAACTGCTCTTGGCAATATCAGTTATGTCTGAGAAGAAGATGGGCATCAAAGAAACTCTTTATGGAGTTTGCTTTCAATATGGTGAGACAAACCATTTGTGTAAGAACCTGCTCTTGCCTAGACTATTTGACTGTTTTAGTATAAACTGGAAATGCAGGACCACAGGAAAGTGACTGCTGAATTTGACGTGAAAGTCCTAACAGGTTCATGCTTCATGAAAGAGTCTGCCAGACATTCTGCAGAACACAGAGAAAAATGACTGACAAACTGCCAAAGCAAGTGGACAGTTTAAAATTTTCTGATGTTCTGAGAAGTCTGCCAGACACACTATGGCCTGTGGGCTGAAGATGGATATCCCAACTTTATGGAAGAACTTCAGGATACTGTCCAGGTGGCCAGATATCTCTGTCAGTTCTAGAGTGTGTATATTATCCTTCTGTGGTCTTTGAAAGACATGAAGACAGATAGTTATGGTTATAGTTTTCCTTAGTTAGGATTAAAACTAAGTGACATATAAGACTTTAGACTCACTAAGACAGAATAGATGAAAGAATATTTTCTATAAATTTTGCTAAATGTTAATGGACTAAATATTGTAACTATAGTTCTTACTTGATAACTATTTTATTATATATAATTTTACTATGGTAATGTTAAAACACTTCTTTTTATGTAGACAGAAAAGAGGAGATGATGGAGGATGTCTTTCTGTGTACATGTTTCTCTTATTCGTTAATGAATAAAACACTGATTGGCCAGGCAGGAAGTAATATAGCTGGGCAGAATCAGAATATAAGCAGGGAAAATTAGAAATCACTCTCTTCTCTTCTCTGCAGACAGGCTGAGCAGTCTACCTGTAGGACAGCAGAGAAGTAACAGGTCCCTGTACCTTTCTCCAGCAATATAAGGTCATTAGGTAATACTTAGATTTATAGAAATGGGTCTATATTTAAGGCAGAGCTAGTCAATGAGAAACCATAGTCAATGTTCAACAGTAGTTATAACTAATACAATCTCTATGTGTTTCATTGGCACATGCTAGGCCAGAAAAATTCACATGACAATGAGGCTGATATTATTTTGAAACTAAAAACAGACAGCACTATTACCAAGCAAATAAACAGCTGAGCATTACAAAACAAAGACACTCCTGAGCTCAGGTACCACCATTTTCTATAAGGGAATTAACCTACTACACTGACAATGTATAAAGCAGATCTCTATTTCTAAGAGAACTGATTTCACTACTGATGTAAGTTTAATATAACACACTTGAAAAGCAAAGACATCTACAATAAGTATAAACACCTGTATGTTGTAAAGCACCTGGCAATGTCTGATATTCAATAAGGATAAAATAAACAGTCAGACAATAACGAACTCTCAGCATATGACAAATACAGAATGAGTATTACCAAAATTGGTATGAACATTTACTAAACTGAACATGGTGGTGCATATCTGTAATGCCATAGATGGGGAGGAATGTAAGACCATAAGTAGAAAGCAGATATGCAGTTTGAGGCTAGCTCATGAACAAAAACACAAAATGGGCATAAGTGTGTGCACACATGTGCATACACATACATGCACACACAGAGAGAGAAAGAGAGAGAGAAATAGAGAGATAAAGAGAAAGAGAGAAGTCTAGCACAAAATTTAATAGTGAAAGAATAAACACTACCCACTGAAAGTTGAGGCTAGAAAATTTTTCCATTAGTCCTATTTTCCATTGGATTGGACATTCGTGCATTATAGTAAGAAAATTAAAATAAGTGACATAGATTACAAACAAATTTCTCTCCCTCCCTATAGATATCCATTATTTCTTTTGTAGAAAATACCAAAGGCCAAACAATCAAACAAACACAAAAGACTCCTAAAAACCAGTGCATCAACTCAGCAACATCTCAGGATGATGCAAACTGAAGATACAAATGTTGGGCTGAATCACTTTTCTTTATTTTAACCACAAGTGTAGAAAGAGTCCTGGCATCACAAAGAAAGGCAAGAATACACTTCCAAATACAGAATATTATCTGCAATGAGATTCACAATAATCTGAGTAAGAGGATTTGTAGCAATATCTGTGACACAAGATTCGGTTTCATACTGGTTGAAGATGGGTGATGACCAGTTATTTATGCTAACCTATGATGTGAGGGAGTTTCCAAATTTACTCACTGCTCAAATGCAACCTGCATTTACAGAAATTAGGGAAAAGGAAACTCAGCATCTACCCACAAGTTTTGAATGCAGCATTGCATATGGACTCCCTCAGTTTGTGATTCAAACAAGTGCCTCAATTTATTCTTATCCCAACCTGTTTCTGAACCTGTGGTCTCGTATACTTACCCTGACAGTTAACTGTGTTTGCATAATTGAGGCAATCATGTGTGTATCAAATTATCATAATGCAATAGAGAAAATAGGAAGATACTACCTAGGACAGATGTTTCACTGGCAATTAGAATTAAGCATGAAGATAAATAAAATTCATCCTATATAAACAGGGGCTTATTCAATCTCTTCCCCATTTCTGGTTTTGAGTTTAGCTACAATCTTGCCCTCAAAGAAAACAAAAAAAAGTGAGAATGGGGGTTATTAAGAGCAATCTTACTTACAAGACACAATAATCTTAAACACAACATGAATAAACTGAATCAAACACCAAACAGTATATGTAAATAACAGTACTTTCTAACTAAATCACATGTATTTAGGACAAAAAAGATAACATTAAAAAGGAAGGAAGGAAGGGATGAATGGAGGGAGGGAGGGATAAAAAGAGAGAGAAAGAAAGAATGAAAGAAAGAAGGTGGAAAGAAAGAGAAGAAAAGAAAGAAAGAAAAAGAAAGAGAGAAGAAAGAAAGAAAGAAAGAAAGAAAGAAAAAGAAAGGAAGGAAGAAAGGAAGAAAGGAAGGAAGAAAGAAAATGGTACAATATTCTTTTAAGGTGTGTTACTTTTGTTTATGCTCTGGAACATCTATTTAATGATGGAAAGATGTGTTGGTTAATTACATTCACCTATGGTCAGGAGGATGGGTCAGAAACTAGCTGACAGGAAGTGGTAGGGAGAAGCCAGGTGGAGGAGGGTTTTTAAGGAGGGGCAAGGAGAAGCACAAGGAGTTCTGGAGAGGAGAGGAGGTAAGCTACTTGCTATTCAACCTCTGAGGAGCAAAATTTCACTTCAACTTTTGAATCTTGAGTTCTATAGAGGGACAGAGATTTGAATAAATTCCCTTCATAGATGTGAAAGACTTGGTACCAGAGGGAATTTTTTCCTCAGGCTATGGCTCTTTCAGCCTAAGCACTGTTGATAGCAGCAGAGCTGCAGTTGCTGATTCATTTGTACAGCCATGGCATAAAAGGCTGAAACAATTAAAAAAGATAACAACAGAAAGGAAAGAGAGAGAAATCAGGAAGGAGGGCAGGCAGGCAGGAAGGAAGGAATGGAGAAAGGAAGGAAGGAAGGAAGGAAGGAAGGAAGGAAGGTAGGAAATTAGAAGTTGGACAGACTAGAAGGTTTTGTTTCTTGCTAATGTTTTGATAGCTTGCCCTTGATGTCATTTATATAAATAAGTTTTGGAAATATAAATATTTTTATGATTGTAAACAATAACCATTCTTAAAAACATATACACATGTTTTTCTGAAAATTTAACAATGAAACTCATTTAAGAAGAAAATTGCTAAAATGGAACTTATTCTTAAAATCTTGGAAATTATTATAATTGGTAGTTGACTAATATTGGGAAACATCAAAACTTTTTGTTAAAATAATGAGGAAAATGTAATTTTACTAATTCTGAAGTTTGCCGCTAGATAATTTTGAAATGTTTATCCAGTGATAACTGAACCTAAAATATACTTTAAAATCTAGTTTTCTATAATAAAATTAAAACTACATATTTATTAGTAAATATAGGGATGATAAAAACAATATTTCATTTTAAATGCATTTCAGATTCTCATTTAAATATAAAAACCATATTTTATTAAATTTTTATTTTTTTAATTTCATGGGATGTGGGCATCGAATGAGCTTACTTGGAGTATACGTTGTAGCAAAAGTAAGCCACTGGAGAAAAAAGTACCCTTGTCATGCATGATGACACCAAGGAGTGTGAGTGCAAAAAATTGCCAAGACAAGGCAAGACAGTCCTTCAAAATTCTTCTTCACAGAAAAGTCTTTCAGAGATGCTGGTCCTTAGGTGGGAGATGCATTCCCCAGTGTTGCAGAGGAAACTTGGGTGATTATCCAGACAGACAGCTGTTTTTGTCATGTCTAACATTTTTGGAAGTCGATTGCTTTCACTTCCTGTTTACTCAGCTAATATTATTCCCTTCTTGGGATTATGAGGGTGTTGAAGATTAGATAGTTATAGTTCTCCTTGTTGACCAGAATCAGAAATGCAACTCACTAAAGAATGTAAAGTGTGCAAGGTTAAGAGACATTAAAAGATAACTTGAAAATGCAACTTAGAAAGTAAATTCGGTATAAGACATTGGACTCACAAAGGCAGAATAGAGAATGAAGTATTCTCTCAAATGTAAATGGACTAGACATTATTGATGTAATTATGATTGTTATATTGTATATTCTTATTGTATATAGTTTTTCTTATGTTAGTTGTAGCCTTTTCCTTTTACACAAAAAACAGAATTATGGTAATATATTAATTATAGTTTATTAAAGCTTTCCTGAAGATTCAAAAAGCAATGTCAGCCTCAAGATATAGAGATCAGGCAGTGATGGTATACACGTTTAATCCCAGGACTCAGGAAACAGAGATAGATGGATCTCTCTGAGTTCAAGGCCACATGGGGCCACATGAGATTGAACCAGTCTAAAAGAGTAACAGCCTTTAATCCCAGCACTAGAGATGTATAAAAGATAGAGGCAGGGTCTTCAGCATTTGGTCACAGGATTAGTCTTTAGCCACACTAAGGAGAACATGGCAGTCTGAGTGAATCTGAGGAGCGGTAAAGTTGGGAGCAATTTGAGGATCCCCTTTTGGTCTGAACAAGTGGCCAGCTGCTTTGCTTTTCTGATCTTCAGCTTGAAGCTTGAACCCTAATATTTGTCTCTGGGTCTTTTATTTATTGTATTACAAGAAACAGTATTACCATTGTTAAAAGACTAGTTAATTGATCATTTGATTTCAATTCTATTAATGTTATATCTATTAAGTAGTAATATTTAGAGTCTACATTAAAATTCTAATGTGTGGAATTTTAATAACAATCATTTTAGGCGCTTTCATATCTTGCTGAAATAAATTAGAATATACAGCTAAATATTATGTATTAAATTTAAATATAAATATTTTGTATCAAGGCAAATAGTAACTATGAATGCATTGTTCATTATATAAATAGAATGAAAGAATTATATGTTAAAAATAACAGGAACGATTTTAGTACATGAAATAGTTATTATACAGTTATCCATATCTTGAGAGTGATTTTATGCAATGTCCAAATACTAGTGATGCTGACAATTTCTGCCTAATGGAAAATAATTTTAAGATTTAATACTGGTTCTGTAACTACTTGCAAGTTAATATCATCTATAAATATTATAAATGTTTAATATGAAAGTATAATCCAGGTACTTTTAATACATTCAAGTGAATAGTATAAGGGAAAGCAATTGAGTAATGCACTATATTTATAAATAAGGACCACATTCCCAACATCTAAAGTGATACTGGTGCAAAGTCTTACTGAATTTGATAATAAAAGCACCATACTTGTTTATCACTCAGGTGTCAATGGTTAAGACATCTCCCCAAATGCTGCATGCTGGTTTCAATTCAAATGTGAACTAACCAGTATAAAATTGAGGGAGGCAGAATCATAGTTGTTATAAGAAAGTATACTCACCAAGCTTCATTTTTGTTTCAATAAATAAATTGCATCTTTAAGCAGGTAGCAATAGTTAATACGAACATACTTCACTCCTAAATGAAAATAGGAATACAAAAGAGACTTTTGGAAATACTCCTGTTCCTGTCTTAAAGCAATTAATCTTCAATGGAAGTTATTAACATAAATCTCTTTAGTTGCATTCACCAGAGAATTAGGTGTTAGTAATACACATTCATTATCTAACATTTCAGTTCTTCATATCAAACCTAAGAAATAAACAACAGCACAAAAGCAATTAAAATATAGACCTTGTTTAACAATTTCCTTTCTTAATTACCTTTATAAGGAATTACTCTTCAAATTGACATGCCAAGTATATAATTAATCTTGAGGAACATGAAAAGTATATGAGATTAGCAAGGGGTTAGTCTCCTTTATTTTTTGTCAAAAGGAACATCAATCAGAAGTAAAATCATTAGCCTCAAGACTAACATTTTTCTTGAATCCTATTTAACAGCCAGGGGACATGAACTTGTTGTGGTTAAATTTCATTCTGTCACTTTTTATAGAGTTATAGATAAATCAATCATCTAGACATAACTACCTAAACAAAATATTTTAAAAGTAAACTTTAGACATTTAAATGACACAAAATGTATTTGATTATGTATTGCTATATCTATGGATTTTTTTACTTTAACCTTTAACGTGTGCTTTATTTTTATAGTGTAATATTAGAGTTCATGAAGAAAGTGGTTGCCAGACTAGGGATTTTACAAAGGTTGATCTCACTTATTTAATTATTTTTAATTTTTTATTTTAATTTTAAATAGCTTGTTTTACATGTCAATCCCAGTTCCCTCTCCCTCCCCTCCTCCTGCACCCCCCAGGCCCCCCAGCCTCCCACCCTATTGACAATTCCTTCCACATAGGGGATATCTAGAGTCTGTCATTTCACTCAGGGTAGGGTCCAGGCACTCCCCTAAGAGTCCAGGCTGAGAGAGCATCCCTCTTTGTGCTATGGGCACACGATGTCTGTTTGTATTCCAGGGAAAAACACTGATCCAATGCTCAGGTCCCTATAGGTTGCCCAGGCCTCCTCACTGACACACACATTCGGGGGTCCAGATCAGTCCCATGCTGGCCTCCCACCTGTCAGTCTGGGGTCCAAGAGCTCTCCCCTGTTCAGCTCAGCTGTCTCTGCTGGTTTTGCCAGCCTGTTCTTTCCCAATTTGCTCATTGCTCCTCTCTCTCTATCACTGGGTTCCTTGGGTTCAGTTCAGTGCTTAACTGTGGGTGTTTGCCTCTGCTTCCATCAGTCACTGGATGAAGGCTCTCGGATGGTTATAGACATCAAGCTCATTATCAGGAATGGGCATTCGAGGTGGTCTCTCCACTATTGCTTAGCTTGCCAATTGGTGTCATCCCTTTAGATCACTTCTAACCTATGATTCCCTCTTCTCCCTATTCTACCCCCCTCCACTCAACCTTCCTGTTCCCCCATGACCCACTCTCTCTTCCTCTTCTCCCCCTCTCTTCTGCCCAGCTCCCACTCCCCCCTACCACTTGCCGTGTTCCCTATCTGTTCAGAGGGTCTTGCCTCCTTCCTCTTCTCTTGGGTACTATGCATATCTTTTAGGTTCTTTCCTGTTTTCCAGAGTCTCTATCAGTGGAAGTGCAGACTAGCACTATCCTGATCCATGTCTAAAATCCATGAGTACATACCATGTTTGTCTTTTTGAAAGTGGGTTACCTCACTCAGGATGGTTTCTTCCAGTGCTATCCATTTATCTGCAAATTTCAAGATTCCATTGTTTTTTCTGCTGAGTAACACTCCAATGTGTACCACATTTTATCTATCCACTCTTCAGTTGAGGGGCATCTAGGTTGCTTCCAGGTTCTGGCTATTACTCTTCAACGAGTTGGTACAGGAGACCACTTCCTGAACATAACACCAGTGGCACAAACACTGAGATTGACAATTAACAAATGGGATCTCCTGAAATTAAAAAGCTTCTGTAAGGCAAAGGACAAGTCAACAAGACAAAAAGTTAGTCCAAAGAATGGGAAAAGGTATTTACTAACTCCACATCTGACAGAAGGCTAATCTCTAAAATTTACAATGAACTCAAAAGCAAGTCTCCAAAACACCAAAGGATCCACTTGAAAGGTGGGGTACAGAACTAAATAGAGAATTCTCAATAGAGGAGGCTAAAATGGCCAAGAGACACTTAAGAAAGTGCTCAACATCCTTAGCCATCAGGGAAATGCAAATCAAAACAACTCTGAGATACCATCTTACTCCTGTCAGAATGGCTAAAATCAAAAACACCGAAGACATTTTATGCTGGAGAGGACATGGAGAGAGGTGAACACTCCTCCCATGATGGTGGGAGTGCCAACTCATACAGCCACTTTGGAAAGCAGTATGGAGATTCCTCAGGAATATGGGAATCAATCTACCACAAGACCCAGCAATTCCACTCTTAGGCGCATATCCAGTTGAGGCAAATTCATACAACAAGGGCATCTGCTCCACTATGTTCATAGCAGCACTTATTTAATTTTAAGCACTGTCCCAATAAGGCTGCTGTAAAAACAAACCCTGCTTGTGAAGTTGTCCATTCATACTGGAAGTATGAATATTAGTCCACGAATGCACACTTTCCTGCTGAATAGGTAACTTTCCCCCCAACTAATATTTCAGGTACTACATTACATGGTCATTAAACAATGAGTTTCAATTTAAATGAACTAATTATATTTAATTACTATGTAATCATACATGAGGCCTTTGTCTATTTTACAAATAAGGACATATAATTGGAATTATAAGTGACAGTATTTTTTGTTTTCTTAGCCTTATTAGGGATATGATTGAAAGTTCAAAAGGCAAAAATTGCTCTTATATCAATCAGTAAAACATGCACTGACTGCATGATTAAAAGGGTATGGGATAAGTGAGAGTATCCAGTCTCTGCCTTTTACTACCTCTTATCAGATTCCAAAATTTTCTACCTGTTTTGTTTTGTTTTGTTTACTTGAAAACATAGATTTGAGTCATAGATTTATGGCATGCACATCTAATCTTAATAGTCTGGAACAGAAGCAGTTGGATCTCTGAGTTAGAGGCTAGCCTAGTCTACACAGTGAATTTCACACAAAAAGAGAAAAGTGTGTGTGTGTGTGTGTGTGTGTGTGTGTGTGTGTACCTGTCTTGTCTTTATCACTGTAGCTAAGGGGTGTTGTCCTGGTGTCCTGGTTGGGTTTGAAAGAAGAGGGGCCCACAATTAGGAAAAATGCCTTTATAAGACTGGACTGTGGGCAAGCCTGTGAGGCATTTTCTTAATTACTGTTAATGTGGAAGGGCCCAGTCCATGGCAGGTGATATCATGCCTCATGAGGTATTCTTGTTTGTTATTCTCTTATTTGTTTTCTCCTATTTCAATGTGTTACTTTTGTTTATTATAGTATATTGTATTATATTATATTTATCACTATATATCATCAGAAACCTATTTGTTTTCTAATGAGAGACAGAAAAGATATGGATATAGATGGGAGGGAAGGTAGGGAAAAACTCAGAGGATCAGGAGGGTAAATTATATTTTGGATATTTTATATGTAAAAAGCTGTTTGCAATAAATGAAAATGAGAAAGAAGGAAGGAAGGGAAGGAAAGAGTAGGACAGGAGAGAGAGACAGACAGAGACAGAGAGAGTTGAAGCAGGCAAACACTCTGTACAACAAATGAAGAGCTAGCCAGCAAGTAGCCATGTGTTCTTTCTCACTATGTATCATGTACTACACACATTAAATGTTGCATAGTTGTAAGCAATATGAATAAAAGCCATGATAAAACATGCCCATGATACTGGAAAATAAAAGTAAGCAATATGAGTGAAAGTCATCATGAAACATGCCCATGATGTTGAACAATAAAAAGGCTTTAAGGGAAGATAATAGAACAAAGCAGAAGGGAATACTAGAAATTAAAGGCAAAAAATGAAAAAGGGAGAATCAAACAAAATTAAGACAAATTAATATGAATGTATCCAAATGTAATGAAATACACACATTTAGCATATATTTTGAAAATGTACTGTGATATCAAAATACTAATTGCTGTAACTAAACTGTGAATGTAATATATTTTCTTCTTATGTAAATGTCTTGATATAATGAGTAAATTACATATGTAAGCAATAGATAAAACTAACTGAAGTAGAAGAATATTTATGATTTATAGAACCAAGAACGACAACATAAAGTTTTCCCTACTGACCACTAAAGAGATTCGCCCAGAGAAGGAAGGTGTACCAGGAAGAAGTTCATGTTAATTCAGTGTACAGTATTAAATAAATTCCATGCTAGTGCAACTTTAAAACATAGGATAAATAATGTTGGGGGAAGTCCTGTGCATTTGTCAATAAAGTACTGTTGAGCCTATAGGAAACCTAGATAGGAGGGACTAGGAGTCCAGGAGAACTCTGGGAAGGAGAAAGACAAGAGAGTCGACATGTGACGCCATAGGGGTAAGAAGCCGGGAACTATTCTCCGGTAAGAAACATACTTAGATTAACAATTATGGGGTAATTACTTAATGCAGAGCTAGCCAGTAAGGGACAAACAAGGCCAACAGCTTCATAATGAATATAGCCTCCTGTGTGTTTATTTGGGACTGATGCGGTTCTAGAACCAGGCTGGCGCGGCAGAGCCCAGGCGACTGGCGGGGGATAAACCAAAGCGGCTAGCAAAAGATAAAGCTTCTCTTAACAAAATAATACTTAACTATTGTAATTAAAGACTTTGTAATTTAAGTTAAGAAAAAAACAGAATAAACAAATGTGATGCATTACTATAAGATGTGCAATTCTCAGTTGATGTCATCCTTGTAGATCTCCGGAAATTTCACTAGAGACAGATCTCTCCTCAAACCTATAATGACTCCCTCTATTATGGCATCTCTCATTTTGCTCTCCTCTATTCTTCTCCAGAGTCAACCTTCCTGCTCCTGCATGTCCTCCTCTTCTCCCTCTCTCTTTCTCCCAGCTCCCTCTCTCCTCCCTCCATGCTCCCAATCCTCTCAGGAGATCCTGTCCCATCCTCCTTCTCGGGGTCCTCCTTGTTTCCCATACTTTCTGGCAGTGGGAATGTGGGCTGGCAATCCCCTGTCCATGTCTAAAATCCATATATGAGAGAATACAGAGGCTACCTTAAAAGCCCTTCCCCAATAATGAAATTGAAGACTACCTTATATGCCATACTAGAGCCTTCATCCAGTGGCAGATGGAAGCAGAGACAGACACCCAAAGCTAACCACTGAACTGAACTCCTGGCACCCAGTTGCAGAGAGGGAGGACTGATGAGCAAAGGGTTCAAGTTCAGGCTGGAGAAACACACAGAAACAGATGACCTGAACAAGGGACAACTCATGGACCCCAGACTGATGGCTGAAAGGCTACATGGGACTTATCCAGGCCCCATAAATTTTGGTGTCGGTGAGGAGGCCTTGGCAATCTATGGGGCATAGGGCACTAGATCTGTATTTATCCCTGGCACACAAATGGACTTTGGGAGCCCATTTCACATGGAGAGATGATTTCTCAGCCTGGACAAATGGAGGAGGGCCTAGGCCCTGCCCAGGATGATATGAATGACTTTGGAGATCCCCCATGGAGGGCCTCCCCCTCCCTGGAGAGCAGAGTGGTGATTGGGTGAGGGGTTGGGTGTATTGATGGTGGGCAGGGAAGGAGGGGAGGGGGAGGGAGCTGGGATTGTCATGTGAAGCAAGCTTGCTTCTCATTTAAATTTTAAAAAAAGGGGGAAAAAAAGATATGCAAATCTCATGTCTAATGATATACAAGAAATAAAACATGAGCTGTGTGGATGACCAGGACACCAAGATCCAGGAGGACTCATCATTTCATGCTGAACCAAAACCCCTCTCTCTCCCTGATTCATTTTTTTCCCAACGCAATATTCTTAAATATCATTTGGGAGACTCACACAAAGGACCCTAATCACATTCACTTCCAAGTATTCCCAGCTTCAGCTCGCCATCCTTGTCACATTACACATACAAAAAAAAAAAAAAGAGGCTGGGCGGTGGTGGCACAAGCCTTTAATCCCAGCACTCGGGAGGCAGAGGCAGGCGGATCTCTGTGAGTTCGAGGCCGGGCTGGACTGACAGCCTCCAAAACAATACAGAGAAACCCTGTCTCCTAAAACCAAAAAGACAGAGAGAGAGAGAGAGATAAAACCAAAAAGACAGAGAGAGAGAGAGAGAGAGAGAGAGAGAGAGAGAGAGAGAGAGAGAGAGAGAGAGAGAAAGAAAGAAGGAAGAAAAAAGTAAAGAATAGAATACAAACTCCAAATTCCAATTTGTGTTGCCCATACATTCACTGGAGCATAGTCAAACTCCCAGTGGCCAGCCTTTAAAAAATACCTGGATGATATAACAGGCTTTGGAGATTCCCCATGAAGGGCCTCACCGTCCCTGGAGAACAGAGTGGGGATTGGGTGGGAGTTTGGGGGGATGAAGGGGAACAGGGGAGGAGAGGAGGGAGAGCGACCAGGGATTTACATTTGTGAAGCAAGTTTGTTTCTAATTTAAATAAGAAATAAAAAACAAATGAATAAATATTAATTTCCACAAAGAAAATAAAACATACTGAGTTTTTCCCCACCCACACCAAAAGCAAATAACTGATTCTTGTTCTGGGTAGAAGAGGAAAGATGGTGCTTCTGAGAATTGCTTACCACAAAGTTGTACAAACTGTGGAGTGAAGGAAGAAGTCACATTTCAACTGCGGCTCACAGAGCTGAAAGTATGTCAAAGGGATATCAAGTCCTAGATCCTCTAGAGCATTTGGTATAAGCAAATCAGGCTCAGATATTAAAGTTTTAACATGGTAGCCACTAGTAGTAGGTCACACTGAACTTGATAATTAAATCACAAGGAAAATGTTGAGATCTGGGCAGTGGTGGCACATGCTTTTCATCCCAGTACTTGGGAAGCAGAGGCAGGCAGATCTCTGAGTTAGAAGTCAGCCTGGTCTACAATGAGAGTTCTAGAGTAGCCTCCAAAGATACACAGAGAAACCCTGTCTAGAAAAACCAAAAATTAAAAAAAGTTGACATCAGCCACAAGTTAATTAGGTGGCAAAACCTTGAGAAGATAGATATTAAAATATAAATATTTGAAAAAACTCTATCATGCAAATAATGTGTTCACCAGATATGAAATGCATCATAACAGTTTAAATCTTTTTTATGAAATATATTATTGGGTGTAGGTTGAAGTGGATTATCATAAAATTTTACCATGTAAATTTCTTTCGAAATACAGTTTCTTTGTGTAGACTCAGTTGTCCTGAACTCATTCTGTAGCCCAGGTTGTTCTGGAACTCAGTGAGATCTGCCTGTCTCAGCCTCCTGACGCTAGAATTAAAGATTAAAAGTGTTCACCACCACTGCTTCACTACCACGTGCATTTTAAAATGCAAAGTGTGTTAAAAATATAATTGCTTTAAATTAAAATATCAATTGATAAGTAAAACAGCAAAAATATGCACAAGCTATTGAATAAAAAAGTGCAAAGACAGTAAAATGAATGTATCATTTACTTTAAATCAGAGTGCAATGTAAGATAACATCAGCCTGGATTTGTGAAAATTGATATTAAATGTTACTAAAATATCAAGAATTAGGATTTGTCTTAGAGTTTTTATTGTTATGATGAAACACTACGACCCAAAAGCAAGTTAGGGTGGAAAAGGTTTATTTGGCTTAAATTTCCACATGGTACTTCCTCACTGAAGGAAGCAAGGACAACAACTCAAATGGTGAAGGAACTTGTAGGCAGGAGCTTATTTATAAGCCATGGAGGACTCCTGCTTACTAGCTTGCTCTCCATGGTTTGCTCAGACTGCTTTCTTAGAGAACCACGGAACACCAGCCCAGAGATGGCACTTTGCACCACTTACTGGGGACCTCTGCTTCAATGCATAATGAAGAAAACTCCCTACAGGCCTGCCTACAATCCTAAGCTACAGAGGCTTTTTATTAATTGAGGATGCCGTCTCTCAAATGAGCATGTTTCAAGTTGACATAAAACTATCCAGCACAGGCTGAATTGTGGGAACTCATATCCATACGCACAGCTCTTGTACTCAGTGGCAGCAAGGCATGCATCTGCATTGTTCATCACTAATCATTCACCAGGGGACAGATGTTATCCTGAATTTTGCTCTTTCCAGTGACAAGAAGCAAAGCCCATTGACAGGCATATCCCTAAATCAACTATCAAAAACATGATATGTGGCTTTAGAAACATGTTTTGTAATCACTAACAGATGAGAGAGTTCTAGATCTGGGATCCCTCTGTTATACATAATTTAGGGCTACTGGTATCTCTGTGCTCTACAACATCAGAACAGTAGTTTAAAAAGAATGTTCATTTACTTTCTCAAAATTAAGAACTTTAATGTCAAGATTTAAGAAAATCATTTGAAAAACAGAATTTTGAGCTAAAAAGCTGCATCAAACATCATGCCAGCAATGAATGTGTAAGTCAACAGTGCCATTTTTCTCTCTTCTCTTCCCCCTGTCAACTGGTCGTGGCTCCTCCTGCCCACAGGGCATTAGCTCTGACTTCTCTAAGGGATCTAATAACTGTCCATTGAGATCCAGCACGAGAGAGGGCCAGAAAATCATGACTTGTGTATTTTTTAAAAAGGCATGAGCAATAAGACAAAAGAAAAGAGCTAGCTGGAGACCGATGGCATCCGGGTTAGGAATAATTTGGTTAGGGGGACTCAGATATTTGAAATCAAAGTGCCTTCATTTAAAGTTAAAGGAAAAAATTAAGTTTGGTGTTTAGAGGAAAGTAAAGTTCTATTTTCTGATACTTAGTCTAGAGAAACACCTCCTTCTGATCCTTCATCTATTGTTCTTTTTAACATGTCTTTCATCTACACAACCAGAAAACACACTTTCATTGTCATGCAGAATAGTAAATCTTAACAATAGAGGATTGGAAGACAAAGTCACAAGACAAGGAAATTTCACAAGCAGCAGTAAAGTTTCCTGAGTAAAAAATGCATCCAGGAAATAGCATATGAATCAATGAAAAAAATGGCATTTTCTAGATGCGCAGCATGAACCAGTTACAGCACCTAGTAACTGAGCATTGCTGTGAAGCACATAGAAGTAATTTGTAACGTATATTTAGCTGACATTTTCTTGACTTTTCAGGCTTTAAGGGTTATTGGGAATGGATTATCATTAGGATATCCATTGATATTCTTAAGAGAGTATGACATGGATGTTCAGGTTTGTATGAATACAAGCATGCAGGGCTGTGCTTCATGAACTCATTGAGATAGCCAGTTAACATAGAGTAATGGAACAAGAATTGTTAGACTTAGGGCCTGGAAGACTGGCTTAGAGGAGAGCATACCAGGAGTTACAATAACACTGAAAATGCTTTGAATATATTATGTGGAAAACTACTGCTAAGTAGCTTCTTAAAACCCAAGAACACACATATACACAAAGTAGAAACAGAGATTACAGACACCAGAACAACAATGACCCTGCTAGACACCACAGGCTAACAGTGCCAGGAATAGGTTATTTCTTTAGGAGATGTTGACCAGTGTGGCCCAATAGACTCCTAAACATTACTGTCTATTGCTAATACTTTTGGTTTCCCTGCAGAAGTTCATGTTATTCTGTTGCTGTAGACACCACATGCTCGAGTCACAGATCATGAAGACATCAAGCTGGACCTCACTAGGAAGCTTCATTCTTACTGGATGGCCTAATAGTGTTAGAAGTTGCCATGCAGATTGCCAGAGGTGAAAAGTAATCATCAGTCTTGCCCAGATGTGAGCTACAATACCAACTGGCCTGGAAAGCCATACGTCCCCACTGGTACAATAATGGCACAGATGTCATGGGAGTAAATAATCTCTTTTCTACTTGTATTCAAGGACCACTGTGTAAGTTCTGAAATGAGAGAATAAGCAGCACAAAACCAAGCCTTGTAAACTTCCTTCTCACACAGGTTTTCTTTTTTAGAGCTGTTAGAAAAAAAAAGCTGAAGCACTAATCTCTTCATATGTGAACATGCATACATATCACAATTTAGGAATCAGAGCACTTTTAGAATTTAAATTCATTCTTGCCCCTCAAAATTGCATGTCTTCTATCTTATTTTCATTATTTATTTCGACTACAATGAATTTAGTTCGCTTTCCATTTCATACATGAGATATATTGGTTGATCAGTTATTCAGAGCAGGTTAACAGACTTGTCCATGTATAGCTAGATTTTAGCATTATATCATACATTGTACACCTGACAAAATGTGGCTGCAGTGTGATATTCAATCACATTAGACTTAGAACACTGATAAGCTAAACAAACAAGCAAGTCTGACAAAGGTGCACCTGGAGCTAAGCGTATAAACATTGATCCAAAGTTCTGTATGTACCTGGTAGTCAGGAGAGGCTCAGCAGGCTACATAAAAAGTCAAACAGGAATATAAATATGTATGTTACACTTAAACAGTGCTGTGGCTTAGCATGGGTCTCTCCTAAAATAATGGGAAAATCATGGGAACGGGTGCCTGAAGAGGGTTAGCATTAAGTCATAGAAGGCACTAGGAAAAGCACTTGTTGAGGGTACAAAGTGTTTGGATTTAAGAATTCGGGAGATTATTCTGCTATATGTTGGTGGTGGATTGTAGCCATGATCAAACAAAAGAGGCTCGTTATGAGACTATTTCAAGGGAACAGCTGAAAGTGCTCAGTGCCATGTCTCAGGCAGTAGAGAAAGTGATGCAATTACTTAAATAATTTACGCTAGGATGTGTTTGATTTAACAGGGACTCTTCACTGAACCACTGAAGTATATCAAAGACCATGTAATTTATATCACTTTATCTAGCAAAATTTGCGGCCAGTTGTTTTATAAATGTGCATTTTTTTATTCCTCCTGACCTCAGGTGAAAAAGCAGAAAATATTTATTTGAATGAGTTACTAATTGATGAATAACAGGTGTAATTCAATTATTAAGTAATATACAACTCTAAAATACTAACTACAAAATGAAGCCTTTAGGCTTTTTTTTGGTGACATTTTGTCCTTCAAATACTTACTGTGCGTTTAAGTTTCCTCCTTCTTAGAAACATATTTGTCCTTTCCACATGACGCATGCATCCCAAGGTCAACTCTTCTACAATGTGTTTCAGAGCTTTACAGAACTAATACATCAAAGACAGTCAGGAAATTATTCTACACAACTACAATGAGGCTTGCTGAGGTATATACAATGCTCACTTCCTCTGAAGACACATGAAGAACCAAGCAATAAATACCATTGAAAAATGAGTGTTCTTTATTAGACTATCTAAGCATAAATACATTGTGTTAGTTCAGTGTCAATCATTATGCCATGCACTAACATGTATCTTTCACATTTTGTCTTTTGTGAATTTAAACCATATAAGGTAATGATAAATAGGTGATGTTGAAACTCCAGATTATATATTAATTTTTTAGGGAAAATTCCCTCAGGTTCTTTCAACAAAATATTTATAAACCAATACTCTATTTTCATATGTTTAATAGACACAGACACATACACATGCATGTACCCAGAAACGCTTGAGTATATTTTAATAGTTTAACCCACTTAGAGAAAAGATATATCAAAAACTTTAAAGTATACTAGCAATAAAATAAGTGTCTTGAAGTTTATTCAGATAATGATCCTAGATTTCAAAAGAGAGAGCTATGATAGTGACCTCTATTTATCATGAAAGCTTTTACCAGGAAATGGGATAGAAGCTGATCTGCAGAAAGATGGAAGAATTTGTTAAGAAACACTAGGGAATAGGTAATAGCAGAAAGGGAAACTCCTGCAAAGGAAGTTGAGTCAAGTTCCAAGAAGTGAGACATAGTCACAAAATATCTGAAAAGTTTCATAAGAACTACTTCATGATTTCCAGCTATAATTGATGAAAATCATTCTACTAAGTCATAAAATGAAGTACAACCCAATTTTAGCAGGGATGTATGGAGATGGAAATAATATGAACATTAAGAAAGTTTAAAATAACATATGTAAAGAACATACCTTTGCCTACTATAAGATTATCTTGGTTATTTCAGTAAGTTGGTTGTGTCTGTATGATTTTTTTTCAGGGAAATTGAAATTTTTCATCAATATCTTATACAAATTGACTGAATGAAGAATTAAATTGGGTTATTAGTTATGAGTAGTACAAATAATTTTGAATGTACCCTGTAAAGTACATACATATATTTGTGTAGAAAGACATTTGTAACAATTAAAATATAGTTTATATTAAAACTATCAAAATCACATACCAACTAGATATAAAACATATGTTATAATATATATATATACAATATATGCATATCCACATATATGTATATTATAATACATGTTATCTAACAAAGTTTTATGTCATGTTTAAAGTGTGTCTCATTTTCTACTGATAATAGCCTTTGGCAAGAATAATGGAATCATTCTAGGATCAATATAATCTTCATGACTTACAAGTCAGTGTGTTCAACACTGTAACATTATACAGATTGAGCAGGTTATATTTAGGTATTTAGGAATGTGTATATGCATATATGTATATAACAGCAATTAGTGAAAAAAGAGGCCATGAACTTGAAAGAGCAAGGAGGTGTATATGGAGGGAGAAAAGGGAAAATAATGTAATTATACTATAATGTCAAAAATTAAGATGTAATTCAAAAACAAGATATCAATGTGTTAAAACATTTGAAAATGTACAATATTTAAAATAATTACTCTATAAAAACTAATTTTGGATATTAATCAATTAGCATTAGTACTTTCACACCTAAGAATTTTTCAGAAACACTGAACTCAGAATCTCCTATTGTACCTTTGTAAGTAATCACAATTGCAGCGAGGCACACTTATGCTAAATTTGAAAATATACATAATCATAAAACAGCACACCTAAGGCAAATTACTTCTGTAATTAGATTTATAAGCTTGCAAGATAGAACCTAAACTGTTCAATAATGGAAATAAAAAGAGGACAAAACATACTACTTTTCATGTAATCATATATCTCATGGATGCTTAAAACTTGCATACTTGTTTTAGAAGGTAGAGACATTATATGTTCAATTTGAAGTAACAAATCAATAAAATTTTCTCATTACCTATTTTTGTCACACACCATAAGAGGAAAAAAAATTAAGGAGGATTTGGTCTGTACTGAGCAACTTCATCTTTTTTCTGGTGAGTACTGTGTGTGAGTTTGCTGGCACACAAAGAGGAAAATTGCTCTGGAGTTGGAACATTTTAGAATGCTCTCTGGATCTTACTGAAGATATTTATAGTTTTAAAAGTTTAGGTGCCTACATGAGGCAAAAGTGATGGCATTCTGTTTACCCATAATGTAATTCTTAGATAGCCCCTTGCTAATCAAAGTAGAAAAATATGGAGCCAGAATCACAAAACTGCTTTGAGTGGTAGTGAAACAAGTAGGTCATCACTAATAGCAATTCAGTGGCCCTGTCCCCTGTGTATATATCTCTTCAGAGAGAGTGCCACATGCCAATCACATAATTAAAGACACGGATAAAAGTATTTAGAGCCTCACATATTAGAGTTGTATCAATTAACATTTCCCCATTTTTTAGCCAAAAGCATGATATGTAAATAAACATGCACTACTGAGGATGGGTGATGGGAGATTATTAAGAAGAGGATGGAGGAGATGATGTTCTCTGCAATAAGCTCACATTGGCAAAACATATTAGTGTTACTCAGTATTATCAATAGCAATTCCAAGCCTACTTATTACACAAACTATAAGCCCGACACTTCCTATTCCTGATCTTTCTCAAGGGCTTTACTAAGGACCTGTTAGAAGAAGCTATGTGTAATACTTCCCCAACAGGAGCCTTTGAATGTATCCCAGTCAGGTTTTGATCCCTTTGTGCCACATTTCTTCATGGAAATCACTAACATGCCTCCAAACCTAAATCTTAATTCTCATTTAGTTTTCTCAATTTACCACTTTTTATACTCTTCTTGGAAACATCCTTACCTCTCCTGCCCAACAGTGTGTTCCTAGACACAAACAGTGAGAGTCACCATCCCTAACTTACCTACAAATGCTGGAATTTCCTAAATACCCAGGAGCTTTTCTCTTTGCTCTCTGTGATCACTCTTTGTACTTGTTTGCTTTATCCTAGGGCCTTAGATATTACCTACAGGCTGTTATTTCTAGTGTTTATATTTTCCTCCTGACATATTTCATAAGCTTCAAATTCATTTAGCTTATTTGGCACTTGGTATTTCCAGGTGGATTCTTAAATAGAAATTTTAACAGTGATATATCAAAATTGGTCTTTATGTTTATGACAACACCCCAATACTGCTTGCCAAGTACTCTCCATTTTAACAAATGGCCCAATTATTCATGTAGTTGCTCAGGCCTAGAATCTTGGTTTTATTGTTTTTTTTCATTATCCAGATCTCATATATTTCCACCATAAAAGCTTGTTGACTCTACGTTTAAAATACCTTAAATCCAGCAACCTTTTACAAATTCTACAGCTGCCATTGACTCATGCCATCATTTTATTCATAATTAATGCCTTTAAAAGCCTCCAGAATGGTTACCTTGAATTTTTTTTGTTTTAAAAACCTTTTCTTTGTCCTACCAGTGAAGAAACTGAAAAAAAAGCTTAAATTAGTTTTAGACACAATGTTATGCTTTCTTACAAAAATTAACTCAGAAAGCATTTGAGGTTTAACTGAAGAATACAGAATTATAAGACCTCTTTACACATGACAGAGAAGACTGAAGTGATGCAGGACTTTGCAATGATTTCTTTAACACAGCACCCACAGTTAAATCAGTGATATCGAAACGTGATAGTCTTTATTGCTTTATTGCAAGTAAAACATCCTGATTATAAAATACACTCTTGAAATGATTAAAAGCAAAAGAACAATAACAATAAATCAAAAAAGGCAAAAATGAGCTAAATACTGAGTGTAGATTTTCTACACACATATCCCATCAATTACTTTTAGTTTTAAACCTTGGAGTAGTGAGTCTTATCAGGCCACTTACAATTGTATCTTACAGTATTCACTGCTGGATGAGACAGAGGTTTACTTTACTCCTCCAGAATCATCTGACACCATGAGAGCTAGCCAATTATGTTGAAATTTTTCAAGTGAGTGTTCACTTTATTTCTCCAAGTTTGATAATTCATGTGTGTGGTGTCTTTAATAACCGGGCCTTACTATCAAACTCTGGAGCATAGCCAAGATAATACCCTTAATGAAACTAAGAAAAGATGTTTTAAAAATAAACAAAAGGTCTGAAAATTCCCCAGATGATTTATAGTTCACTGAAACATAAAAGCATGTTTCACATCATATGTCCATTAGGGGATTTCATATTAAAACAGCAGAGAAATTATGATATGTAAGTGTTAGAATGTTTACTATGCACTGAGAATACCAAATGATAACAAGGAAAAAGCTACATGTACTGGCACCAATTGCTGGTAGCAATACTAATTTAAGAAAAGAAGACAGTATAGTTACTTTGAAAACAAGTTTTGTTAGTTTTCACCCAACTGAACATAAGTCCTGTAACTTGGTCTAGCAACTGTACAATTTTATATTTAACTAAATAAGTTGAATATTTATGAACACATAACATATATACATAGGTATAAATTCCAATATTTCTAAAGCTTTGGGGGTCAGAGTTATCTTTTTTTTTTTTTTTTTTTTGGTTTTACGAGACAGGGTTTCTCTGTATTGTTTTGGAGGCTGTCGGTCCAGCCCGGCCTCGAACTCACAGAGATCTGCCTGCCTCTGCCTCCCGAGTGCTGGGATTAAAGGCGTGCGCCACCACCTCCCAGCCAGAGTTATCTTGAGTAGATAGATGGATACATAATCTGTGGTTCCCCTGAACAATTAATCTGAATTGTATATCACTAAATTACAAAAGTTGAAAAGAATAAATATGATAATATACCATTCTGAAAAAGGCAAAATCAAAGAAATGTTTAAATGATCATAAGTCAAACAAAATTTGAGGAAGGGATAAGTAGGGAAGGCATACATCTCTCTCTCTCTCTCTCTCTCTCTCTCTCTCTCTCTCTCTCTCTCTCTCTCTCCTTTCTCTGTTTCTCTCTGAATTTCTGGAGACATGGTTTCTCTGTGAATCAGTCCTGGAACTCACTCTGTAGTCCAGGCTTACCTCCAATTCACAGACTTCCACCTACTTCTGCCTCCTGAGTACTTGGATTAAAGGCATGTGAAACCACTGCCTGGAAAGGCATAGATTTCCAGCACAATGAAAATAGTCTGTGTGGCACAATGATAGCTATACCATTATCTTTAAGGAATCGTGCATAGTAAAATATATGAACCTTAAGTTCAACTGTAGATTTAATAATTGCATATCAAGTAGCACAGTATTTGACAGATGAAGCACTGCTTCAGAATATGAACGAGTAGGGCACAAATGCCAGGAATGAGGGAACACTCAGCAGGGAAGAAATCTTAAGACTGTAGAGAGATATCAGAGTGTCCTTTTGAGAACAGGAATATTTGAGAAGCAATCGATGTAGAAGAAGCTGCTGTCATCTCCAAAAGATTTTTGCTGAGTTCTGATTCTCTTTGAAATTCCCTCCCAGAAAACTCAAAGCAAGAAACGGGTGGCACTGAATAGCAGCATCTGCTGCTGAAGATAGGATCAAGTTTACCAAGCAACCTTAGTATTTCTAATTTTAAGTCTTAGAATTCACATGTGATGAACACAGTGTCTTCTGCAGCTAACACAGAAACCTTTGTCAAACCATCAAGTTTATTACTGTAGTAATCTTTCCTACCAAACATAAATCTACGCAAAAACAACGAATCACAAGAACTCACATAAAACAAAACCAACCAAAAAGCATGAACAATAATGTAATCTATAAATGAGAGGACATATATACCAAAACAGATGTTCAAAACAGAGCAAGAAACATTTTTAAAAATCATGAGATTACACTTCACTGGGAAATATCCACAGATGGACAATTTCTCACCACAATAAAATCATAAAGATTATATAGTTGAGGGACAGGAATAGATTTAAATATAGCACTTTTAAAAAATCAAAGGGAGGGGAGGGAAACAGAGAGGGACCTGGAACTGACTTGTGAAGCAACCTTGTTTCTAATATAAATTTAAATTTAAAAATAAATAATAATTAAAAAATTAAAGGGAACTAGAAAGCTAGCTCAGAGATTATACAGTTGCCGCTCTTACAGAAGTCCTGGGTTCTATTCCTAGCATAAACATGGGTGACTTGCAATCCTCTATAACTCTAATTCCATGGAATTCAACACCCTCTTCAGACTGGCATCCAAGGGCACTGTAGACATGCAGTGTACAGACATACATGCACCCATATACAGAAACTAAATAAATTGTATTTAAAAATTCTAGTCCCAAATAGAGAACTCTAAAAATAAACAGATAATAGGCATAACCAAGCCATATAAAAGAAATGGAATGGAGGAAATCAGAAAAACCATAAACAAGGACTTTACCAAAGTACATAATTCTGAAAGTATAGGAAAAAATCAACAAGGAAATAGACACTGTAAAAGTTCTGACCCAGTTTGCTTCTCTATTGCTGTAGTAGAACACTGACCAAAGTAATACAAAATGGAGAAAAAACTTGCTTCATCTTACAATTCAATGGCTCAATCCATCAATGAAGGTAAGAAGGAAGGAAGCCAAAAAAGGAATCAGGAACTGTTCTAGAGACCATGAAGGAACTTGATAAATGGATTACTTATACAGTCCAGACCTACGTGAAAGGGAGTAAGTGACCTACTCACATTGGCCTGGACAGTAACACAATAACCAATTATCAAAAACAGAAAAATGACTATCATGCAGATGTAACATGTACTCTTCGCTCCAACTGCTTGGGTCCCACTGCTATCTCATCCCCAAAATAACACACTATACAGTATATTAATTATGAAGCTGTTGGCCATTTGTATAATTTCTCATAGACTAGCTCTGACTTAAATATTAGCCAATAACTACTAATCTTAGTATTTTCACGTGATGTTCTCTTACCAGAAAAAGGGTCCAGGCCTCTTACTCCTCTGGTGTCCTACATCATGACTCACTGTGCTTCTGTTTCCCAGAATCACCCTTGACTTATAGTCTCACTCATCTTACTTCCCCAGTGGCCAACAGTGCTTTATTCATTAACCAAAGAGAGGTATATACACAGAAGGACTTCCACCATCATTTCCTCTTTATGTCTAAATAAAAAGAAAAGTTTTAACTTTAGCATAGTAAAATATATAACATGGTAGTTATTAAGAACTATAAATGCAATATTTAGTCCATTAACATTTAGCAAGGTTTAAAGAAAATATCATCTATCCTATCTTTGTGAGTCTAAAGTATTATGTGTTTCTTATCTTTTATCATAACTAAGGAAAACTATAACTATCTATCTTCAACTCCATCAAAGACCACAGAAGGATAATATGTAAACACTAGAATTAACAGGGATATCTCACTACCTAGACAGTAACCCAAAGTTCCTCTGTAACGTTGAGGCATCCATCTTCAGCCCATAGGCCACAGTGTATCTGGAAGACTTCTCAGCAAAGCAGGAAAATTTAAACTGTCTGCCTGCATTGGCAGTTTGTTAGTCATATTTTTGTGTCCTGCAGAATGTCTGGCAGACTCTTCCATGAAGCAGAAACCCTGTAAGACTGTCCTAGTTCAGCAGTCACTTTCCTATGGGCCCTGCATGTCCAGTTTATACTGCAACAGTCAAACAGTCCAGGCAAGAGCACTTTCTTGCCCAAATAGCTAATCTTGCCATGTTGAAAGCAAACTCCATAACGAGTTTCATGGATGCCCATTTTCCTCTAAGACATAATTAGTGTGCTAGGAGCAGACATTTCTCAATGCCAAGAAAAACCATAAACGATTTTAAATGCCGTTTTCTGAAGGTCTTTGAAAGGATTGAAGACTATCTATCTCAAATATATCTAGAAAATCTAACTAACCTAATTATAAGTTTTGACTATTATAGGTAACTATCTATAATCTGTATTTAATTATAAATTACATTTTAAAGAGCTGTATAAAGATAATATCTAAACAAAAGGATATATATCTTAAATTTGTATCAATAAATGAAAATCCATTCCAAAAGAAATTATGAATTTCTATATCATAGTCTCTTTATCCCCTTTACAAAGAGATTGACTATGATCATTATCATTTATAAGCAACCCCATTTAAATGAAAACAAAATTTTATAAGCAATATTTGGGAATTTGGGCATTGTTCATTATTCCAAACTGCTGGCTGCGGGGTGCTGTCCATACCAGAGGGATCATGACAAAACACAGAAACATGGCCAGGTTCTTGTTTTTGTAGTCTCACCATCCCAGCTGTTTCAAATGCTGGACTCCCTGGGACACTGCTTCAAGATGTCTTGCTTCATCAAATCATAGAAACCTGGAAGGAATCCACAGCTTTCCATTTTCTATAGAAACATAAATAAAATCTCTTTTCCAAAGCAGCGTATCCTTATACTTAAATTTTGAAGTCAAAGCGTTTTTAAAATATATAAGTTCGCTTAATTTAGCAGCATTTATAATCAAGTATATTTCCGCAGTTGTTCCTTCCTTAGCAATTGAACAACTGAAAAACACAATAGTGTACAGTATCCAAACTCTCTGTGTATTTTCTATGTTTGCATGGCTTATAGTACTCTATATCTTATACTTTTATTCATTTGTTTTTTTTTTCTCTGTGGAAATCCTCCTGTCTCTGCTTCTGGTGTGCTTGGATTAAAGGCTTGTGCCACCACACTCATCCATTATCCTGTTTCTTTTCCTCTCTTAAGCCTAAATATATTTTTAAACACACTATAAATGTTTTAGAGGTTTTACTTTATTTGAATCTGACTTTACTGGAAATAGTTATGTTTTTCTGGCCATGTGTCTGTTATCTGCTAAGAGCCACGGCTGTTTTAACTGCAATCTTTCCAAGATGGTGGCCTTAAGTTTGTTGCCAGCACTGACCGTGTAAAGTCCCTGCTTATCTCTAGCAAAACAGAGGCCACACGAGAAAATGCTGATACCAAGAAGCCTTGCTTGTCTCTGTTCTTTTGTTTCTAAAATCCCTTTTTAAGTTTTTGTTAGATTCTTAAGTGGAAGTTCATGGCCCAAATCCAGGTACCATATGAAAAATGTATTCTTCCGGCCAGCCACCTGGGTCCTGTCAATGCTAGGACCCCAAATAACACATGAGACACTATTTTAATTATGAAGCTGTTGGCCATTTTCTATGGTTTCTTAATGACTAGCTCTGACTTAATTATTACCCCATAATTACTAATATGTATTTCTATAATGACTTATATTTCCAAGGATGGCATCCTGACATCCCACCTATCTTGCTTCCCTATTGGCCAGCAGTGATTTATTCATCAACATTTACACAGAACTTCCCCCATCATCTTCTCTTTTCTGTCTAAATAAAAAGAAAGATTTTAACTTTAACATAGTCAAATTATATATAACATAACAGTTATCAAGCAAGAAATATAGTTAAAATATTTTATCCATTAGCATTTGGTAAGATTTAAATAAAGTATTTTATTATCTAGCCTATCCGTGTGTACTGACATGCCAAGAGACTAATATGATGGAGACTATTCTTCAATTAAAATTCCTTTTTCCCATGCACACCTAGGTTTGTGTCTGAAAATCTATTGTGTGTGTGTGTGTGTGTGTGTGTGTGTGTGTGTGTGTGTGTGTTTGTCCAGATGAACCATCTATTGGAGAAAGTAGGGCATTGAAATCACCTGCTGTCAATGGAATGATGTTTATCTGTGACTCTAAATCCAATGGCATTTCTTTTTTGTGTATGAAATTGGGTGTCCTTGAGTTTGGTGCATATACATTTAGAACAGTAATGTCTTCATGGTTAACTTTTTCCTTAATTAGAATGAAATGTTCTTTTTTGTCTCTTTTAGTTACTTTTAGTTTATCAGATGCTAGGATAGGGCTCAGCTTGCTTCCTGGTTCTATTCAATCGGAAGATATTGGTCCATTGTTTTACTCCAAGTTTGCACCTAACTTTAATGCTAAAATGTGTCTATTGAAGACAACAGATAGATGAATTTTGTTTCATTTTCAGAATATTCAGCCAGTGTCCTGTGAATGGGGAACTGAAATCATTGATATTTTAGGTTATTATGAAACTGTGTGTATGTTTGTTGTTCATTTTTGATGTGGTTTTTGGTTCTCAGTGGTAATTTATGACTTAAGAACTAAGGCTTTGCTAGTCTTACTGTAACTTGTTATTCCATGTTTGGTTAATATCCCTGAGGGGCCTGCTCTTTTCTGAATGGAAACATAGGAGGAGTGGATACAGACCAGAGGAAGTGGCAGTATAGGGACTTGGAGGAGACTAGGGAAAGGAAATTTCTCCTGTGATGTAATATATGAGAGATGAATAAAAAGATAATAATGGCTTTCTATTTTTTCACATTCTTTTGTCTATGGCCATTCCTCTTTTCATCCTAAAATACTGCTTATTATAATTTCTTCAGACATGTTTTGTTACCTATGAATGTATTTCAGGCAGTTTATGGCATAGTATGTTTCTTTCTTCTTCAACTGTGGCAGATAGTATTGTTGGGTAGATTATTGTATGCTGAGTGTCAGAATATTTTATGATTTAGAATGCAATGCATTGCTCCAGGCTTTTCTGATCTCAGTTTCCACTGAAAAATCCACCTTTATTGTGATGGGCTTTCGTTAATATAGAACTATTTTTTAAACTTAAAACTACACTTTTTTGTTCTATATTCTTAGAGTTTTAAATAAAATATGCCATATGGATTTTCTTTTCTGGTCTTCTCTATTTGGTGGCCAGTGATCTTTGCATTTGAATTGGTGTATTTTTCTTGGTCTGGGAAAGTTTCCTTCTATGATCTTATTGAAAATCTGAAGAATGTCATTGACTTTGTATTCTTCTTTATCATCTAAGTTCAAAGGTTTGGTATTTTCATGGAGGACCAAATTTCCAGTATGTTCCTTTTCTTCTTGTTTTTATTTTCATAAATTTTTGTATCCTTATCTATGTTATCTTTTAGGCTTAATGTTCAATTTTTTTCTTGGTCTGCTTGAATCATTCTATGTGTAAGGTTTTTCCTTTGAGTTTCTAGTTGGAATAATGGGATTCTCCATTCCCACTTCATTTCAACTTAAGTCTTCTTTACAAATTCTTTTAACAATTTTCTTCTGAAGGCTTGTATTATCTTCATCATTTGCACCAGCCTTCAGTTTATGTTTTCTTGGATATCACTAAGGGATTTATTTTCCTTAAATTCTTCCTCTTTAATTTCATAGAGCTTTCTTTTCAAGTTGGTTGGTTGGTTTTTGTTGTTTTTTAATATCTTCTTTGAATTGCTTGAATTCTTTGATAAAGTTCAAGAAAGTTCTCCTAAATTCTGTGTCATGGGGTTCATTAGCATAATTCTAATTAATGAACATGTCTATAAATTGGGGGTTTTGTAGGTAAGACACTGGTAAATTTACATATGTTTATATTTTTGTAATGAGATCTGATCATGTAGACTATTTTGTTTGTTCTATGTCTCATATGGGAAGAGCAGATTGGGGCAGAAAAGGACATACTGATGGGTTGGGCCTAGACGTTATAAATGGCTTAAGTGGAATGAAGCCAAGTGGACAGAAGGGATTGGGCTAGTGTACAGGATGTGTATCCTAATCAAAGCCTATGCTGAGATAATTGTATCTATGTAGAGAGGTTGGATGTAGTCGGGGGGGGGGTGGGTCTGTGGATTTAAGTTTAGGCAGGGCAGGTCCTAGCAGAATGCTGCCATGGAACAGGTGAGAAACCTCAAGTAGGTACTAGTGGGACCTGATCTAGATCTGGTAGGGTGGAGAGGGTGACTGGAAGGGAGAGAAAGGCAGACCCTTGAGAAGGATGTCCAGAATGTGACTGCAGGAGGTTGTCTCAGTGATTAAGAACACTTGTTGTTCTTGCAGAAAATCCACAGTCTTCCTTCAGCAACCACCTGGTGTCTCTCAACAGCCTGGAACTCCTGATCATGAGGATCTGATGCTCTCTTCTGTCTTCTTCTAAAGAAAATACTCTTTTTCTTATTTGCAGTGTCTCCACCAAATGCCACAACTCAAGAGAGAATATTCTTGATTTAAAATAATCTGCCCTGTGATTGTATTCAGTCCTCATACTTAGTTTAAACTCCTTGTTAATATGAGTCAATACATGTTTCCCTTGGGAATATAAATGCTTCTTAATAGGGGGGGGCTTAGTGTTATCCAGTGCAATGTGCCAGCATTAAGTACTTGTAATACAGTAGAGCCTCTTAAACACAGGCAAAATGAGAAATTGAATGAATGTACTGAGCCTTTTTGAAATATTTTGAATATGTCTCTTAATCTGGAAAATTTTGATGTATGATTACTCTGTTTACCCAGTTAGGCTATATGAATTGACATCATTGTAAAGTTTATCATGTCTATTATGTAATGGCAACTTAGTTCATAAAGAATTCATTAAAAATAAAGGAAAAATTAAAACAAAAAATTAAAGGCATAATATATACACGAGCCTAAAATATCATATATTAAAAAATCCACAGTTGCATGTGCACAACGAATTCATACCAAAAGTCAATATAAGACACTAAGAACATAAGGAGACAGCATTGAATACTGAGAACAATAATATCAACAAAATTTCTCCTATTGTTTGTTCTTCATTTGTCTCATTAATTCACACATTGGCCTTCGAGAAAGTCTTGTTTCCTTCTTTTCAATTTCTCATATATATGTGAATTCCTATTCCAAGACCCTGTGAGTCTTGAATGGTGGGTGGATCTTGATAAACATGAATATATAATCCACATTCCTTATGCACTCATATCAGCAGGGTAATGTTTTAAGAATTAGGAAAGGTTTATGCTTGCTTATGGAAATCAATAATGAATGAATATCTGTGTATACTCCTAATATATCTCTAACACTTCTTTATGTATAATGCTAAGACAGGGATACACTAATCATAATCAACATTTGTCAGCATAGCTTTACTTTTACATATTACTCCAGAGCTTGTTGCAGACTACAAAGATTACTGTTGAACATGGAGTAAATGAGGATCAGGTTGCATTTCATTTTACATACTAGAGAATACTACTATGCAATATGGCTATAAAATAACTTTTCTTATTGAACTGCCTTTGTATCTAGCAAACTACATAATTTACACTGCTTTTTGTTTGGTTGTTCATGTGTATACAGTTCCCTTCACAAATTTAACTAGGTATCACTTATTGTACTCATTTATAAGGTATGAATAAGAAATCCACACTAGCTCATGTTCAGTCTAAAGTAAAACTGATTGGAAACAGAAACTTGAGTTTGAATAAAACTAACAAAGGGGAAAAACTTGAGAGAGGTTGTAACCATGCCTTCACAATAAATCAAGATAAAAAATACTCACGTATTTTAGAGAAAAAAATAGAACTCATAAAATTTTACATTTCACAAAATAATGATGATAGGAAAATTGAAGACACAATCATATCTAATGTACGAATTTCAAGTGACTGTAAATTTAAAATATAAATGAATTATTTATGTAGTAAATTATGTCTCATATAATTCAGGCTGTGTTTGAGCTTGTGAACCTCTATTCTAAGAGAATCATGCAGAAATACTTGAAAGTCCTAAAGTTAAGCCACTTGCAGTTGATTTGGGGGAAAGATAGATTAAAAATGAAAAAAATATTGTTAGAAGCTTGAATTTACTAAATTAAACTCTAGTGCCATTCTCATGAATTAGAAGACTAAATATGTTTGCTAACACTCACTATTGAATTAATCAAAACCTGAAGTATAATTCCAAAAGTGTTTTGGAAAGAGTAGTAAAAATTGACAATATGCCTTTAAAATGAATGTGAAAATGCAAATAACATTAAATAACTAAACAATATTGAGCAAAAGAATGAATCTGAAAACATTTAAACTCAATCCTAACTCACTATAAAAGGAGACTAAGTCAATGGTATCTGTGTAACAGTAAGGCATGCATCAATGAAACAAAATATATCTACACAAAATAATAACAAAGAAGTCCAAACATACAATGGTAGAGGATAATATTTTCAAAAAGTGTTGTAGAAAACTATATATAGAGAGAGAGTTTTATATATATATACATATATATATATATATTTATATGTATCAGACCAAAAGTTAAAATTGAAGCCTTGCCTTGAATCATTTATAGATTCCATCTCAAATATGTATAGATTACTTCTCAAATCATAGACTTTAATGTAAATTAGAAACTAAAAATTCTTACAACAAGGGTTTCTCAATGAAGGCCAATTTTATCCTCTACACAATTCAAGTAGTAGTTCGCAATAACTAGATACAAAATTAGTGCTGATTGTATCCGTATCAATGATACTGATGAGGAGAAACAATAGTATTGAAATCAAAGTGATGGCAGTACCTATTCAATTTTTTGACAGTGGTTTCTTTCTTGGATAATGTGCACAGCATGGAAAAATAAAATAAAATAGTAAGTGTGCAGTGAATCATCATAAAAGTCAAATATCTGTATTATTTAAATGATACTGGTAAACAAGTAAAAACAAAAGCCACACTAAATTGACAGATAAATTATAGTGAGATATAATCACTGCAATATATCAGTAAAAGCAACCCCATCCTTAAAAAATAAATGTGTTCCACAGTTCAATTGTGTAAAGATTTGAATAATAAATAAAATGTTAATGGTCAATGTGCACAGTATATCATACTCAATTATATCTTTCTATAAAAGTATAAACTAAGATAATGCTGTATTTATTACTACACAAGTATCACATTGTACAAGAAAAAAATGGTCGATTGAATTGCTGGTTAGCATATATACATCAATTGAACTATTAAACATTGTTGTTACTAATACAAAATAGTAGAACTATTTCAATAATAGTTTATCCTTTTCTTATATACTTATAGAAAATTCTTACTCTCCATACCTTCTATGTATTTTACAAGGAAATCTATACAATGTTAGTGTTATCCTAATTTACATATATATGTAAATGCATGCATGCAATGACTACTGTCTGTGACCTACAAGTTCAACTATTTCTTTACAAATATGACTATTGATTACTTGGATATGAGATATCTAATCTTGAATCAAATTTATCTTTTTATTCTGCTTTCTCATTAAGAATCATATCCCAGTTTTGGCCATCCTTATGGTTTTAAAATTCATTCATTTTGTTTTGGAGATTATACTGTAATTCCATCATTTCCTTATCTTTTTTCTCCAAACCCTTCAATATAGAACCTTCTCTCTCTCTCTTATTCAAGCGCTCTTTTTTATTAAGTGTTGTAACATGCATTTTTGAATATAAATTTATATTCCTAATCAATTACTCAGTCTGAATAATCTTAGTCTTATATATGTATTTTAGGGCTGTTCATTTGGTATAGGGAAATAAAATATTGTGCTTTTACCTGGAAAAGATTAATTATATCTCCTATTCTCACCATTCTTTAGTTGCTTGTTGTTTTTGTGTAGGTTTGATGCCTTGTGAGCTTTACCCCATCTACTTTGTGATTGGGAAAGATGGTGCAGAGGTCCTCCAAAACTCTTGCTGATACTATTTCAGGTTGCACTAGAATTTGATCTCCTTGATGGAGAATCCCATGGAAAATAACCCAACTCTATTTTAGTAAGCAAAGATGAGATTGTCCTAGCTAACTCAGTTTAACCTTTGCCAGTTTGTGCTGATGCCCCTCCAGCTACCTGTTATCTTAGCTTCTGTTAATAATGCTTGATTTAGCATAGGCCCTGGTAGCTCACCAGTGACATGCCATATCCTGTATTTGTCTTTAAATGCCCTGGGTTCTGCACATCCAGGACCACACCTAGATTACTGAACACATGAAAGAGGCCCCATCCAGATGTAATATAGACTTCCCATTGTCTATATTTATAAAAGCTGGTCTTCATGAGGAGGCAATTAGATCAGGTCTGTCTTGGGAACCTATGGAGCCTATTTCTGAAATGTCTTCAGCAATAGGGACTTACTGCTTTCCACCTCTCAAAGTCAATCTAGTTTGTTTCATAGTCTGTAATATTTTTGAAGTTTTTTGGACAACCCTGACTCAGACTTATGATTGGTACTGGTTTGTTTTGTTGTTTTTGTTGTTAGATGCTCTTTGGCTTTTGAAGGAAACCTCATCAGTCAAGGTGGGAAATTTTATCTAAACTAAATATGTATATAAGACATTATTATATATATCATAAGGATTTAGGGAGATGCTAATAGTATGATACTTTATGATTTTTTCAGACACCTCCCTGTAATTTTATCTGTCTCCAACTTATTTATTTATCTCCCCAACTTCCCTACTTATAGCCCACCCTGTTTCCATTTCCCTAGTTTAATCACTGGTACCTTGTTATTCCCCTCTCTATTCTATCCCTTGTACCCCAGAAATAGTTTCCTTTTACTCTCTTGATTTCTGCAATTACTCTGTAATACATGCTCACATCTGACGATTTGGCGCTAGGAGCAACTGATGAAAGAGAAAGTTATGGAATAATACTTTAACTAGGCAAAGATGTGTTACATTTATTTAGGTTGCAGAATATTACTTTAATTATGTAAAGGTGTGTTATATTTGTCCAGGCCCCATTTTAATGATATAAAGATGTGCTATATTTGTTTATGCTGCATCTGTTTAATTGTAAAAAGGTGTGTTGCTGATTGACATGCCTGATTCGTCTAATAAGACGCTGAACTGCCAATAGTTAGGCAATGGATGGATAATTGGGGCTGACAGGGAAAGAGAATAAGTAAAAGGAGAATCTAGACTTGGGGGAGAAGAGAGGAGAAAGTGGGGAAGAAAATGCCCCGGGGAGAGGCCAGCCAGGCAGATACAGAGTAGGACATATAGAAAGAAAGAAATGTAAAATGTCACAAGACAAAATGTTGATGAAGAGAAACAGTTAGTTAAATTATAAGAGCTAGTGGGACAAGCATAAGATAACATCGAGCATTCATAACTAATATTAAGTCTCCATGAATTCACCTTGAAGGTGGTTGTGACCCAAAGGAAAGCCTCATACAAGAGAACATTTGTGACATTTGTCTCTCTGAGTTAAGGTTAGCTCATTCAATATAATCTTCCTTAGTTCCACCCATTTCTCTACAATGTTCATGATTTCATTTTTTGTTACAGATGAATAGTATTCCACTGTGTATATGTATACATATATGTACACGTGCATACATACATATACACACATACAACACACACATATATGTATGTATATGTATATGTGTGTGTGTATACATATGTACACATACAGGTATCACATTTTCATCACTCATTTGTTGGTTAAAGAACATCCAAATTGCTTCCATTTCCTAACTATTGTAAATAGAACAGCAATAAACATGACAATTTGATTTTTCTTATTCCCTTATGTTGCAAAAATATAGGAAACTATGACACTAATTTGCAAAACACTTTTGCCAACTCAACAAATTTCAGTTAAGCACTGAAAATTATCGTGTACTTTAAATATGTTTTTATGGAGAAATAGGGGATATACCATCCAGCTTTTTCAATATGCAGACAATATCTAACACATAATAAGTAAAGGACAATCCTGTCTTTAATTCAGTTATACAAGCCAGGTTTCCTTCAGGAAAAGATTAACCTTGGTTTAAAAATCAAATACATTATTTAAATATTCTCTTAAATAGGAATCTATTATACAGTTAATTATGATGTACTCTTTTAAGGACTATTGCTAAGTTGTGATGGTCAGTGTTATGTTAACCTAGCATAAGCTAGAGTTATCAGAGAGGACAGACAGACAATTGAGAAAATGCCTCTATAAGACTGGACTGCAGGCAAGCCTATAGGGCATTTTTCTTAATTAGTGAATAATGTGGGATGACCCAGCCAATTGTGGGTGAGCACATCCCTGGGCAGGCAGATCTAAAGGAAAGTAGACTGTGCAAGCCATGATGGCAAACCAATGTACAGTACTCCTTCATGACTCCTTTATTAGCTCCCGACTCTAAGGGGCCTACCCTATGTGAGTTCTTGTCCTGACATTCTTCAATGATGGACTATGATTTTGGAGTGTAAAACATTGAAACATTACTTAAAACATGTATTGTCTGATACCACAAAATATATTTAGAACACATTCTGTCTCATATACTTATCTATAATAAAATAATACAGTGCATTGTTAAAACCATTAGCTATTAACAAAATCAGAAAATACCAAAAGGCTAATACTGTTGGTAGTTCATGAGTAAGCATATTGCATTCTATATACAGCATTTTAGAGAGTCAGATATAGAATTCATAGTGAATTTCACTGATGCTACTATGCATAACAACCAAATAAAACAGAAATACAATGACTATGAAAATAATTCATTCAAAATATACTCTATAAGTATATTTTTGACAATAGATATAAAATTATTAGATTAGTAATTGCATAATCCTGGTGTAAAATGTCATGCTTGGCTGATAAAATAAATTATTAGCATATTTTTATTAATGGAAATATACTATCCCCTTCATTTTATATCACCTATTAACTATTCCTTTCTCCAAACTAATTGTATATGTGTTAATATTCAAAACTTTCCAATAAACTTGCAATGTTTGCCTTTTGGGATATGGTGACCTTACCTGGTATATCCATTTATTTACTTGAGAACATTTTAAATTAATTTTTTCTTTATACCTAAACGATACTCCATTTTGTGCATGTACCATAATTGCATTAACCATTTATCAGCTGATGAACATCAAGACTGTATTCCTTCTATATGAGCATTATTGACAAAGTTTGTGGTAGAATATAGTCCTTTGGGAATATGCTAAGGAGTATTATTGGTGTAATTCAGGCAGGATATCATTAAATGGGCCCAAAACATGTGTCTGGTTAGATCGACGGCCTATGAGAAAACCTAATATTGTCTGGTGGACATAGCAATAAACTACTTAGTAAGATCTTGCATTCATACATATAGATTGGTCCTTCTTTCAACAATCATCAGAGAAGCTTCCTTTTATAGTAGATAGTGGTTAATAAAGAGATTAACACTAAGAGACTGTGAATGCCTCATCTATAATGGGAAATCATATATCATTTCTCCAAGGCTCAGGAATCACTATGGAAGTGGGGAATAGAGATTTAAGAAATTGCACTGAATGTCCATAATCAAATAGTGTTTCATGGAGATGACAGTACTGTTTCTCTTATGAACTCACAGAAGCTGTGATGCTATGCACAAGAAGTGTACAAGACCAAGCCAGATGAAATCAGAGCAAGGATGATGGAAATATTTCCAACCTTAGCTGAGGAGCTCTTCATAATTGATGGCTGCTGGGGACTGGTTAAGTTCCCTTCAGGAACATGGTCTCTGAGAGTCTATCCATGCTCCTAAATACAGCACAAAAATAAGTTTAACACTAAAATGACTTAGATTTAAAAACAATGATGTTAGTAAGGAAAAGTTGTGAGGGTGTTGTGTAAGGGGAAAACAGGACTCAGCCATTAGCCTTGTGGCACTCTAAAGACTCATATGGATGTGGCAATGAAAGGGCAGAACCATGCCACTAACCACACCCACTTTAGGGATGACTAGAGACAGGGCTGCTGAACTACACCACTAGCCAGGTCCACTTTTGGGTATGGCAAGGGGCGTGTACAGAGGAAGGAATAAAAGAATGAACAGCAGAGTGCTCGCCTCTTTTTGGCTTCCAGTTTGGTGGCAGAAAACTACTCAATGCATCTGAGTTGCTTGTTTTTCTCTTGTGAGTAATTTCTACAATAAACAGTTACCTATACTCTCAATAAGTGTGCTGTTTATTGTTTCAGCATCAGTGTGGGAAAGGGAAAACAATTTTATGAAACATTATAAGATATTTTAGGATTAAAAAAGAAAATTCATTAAGTAATACAATTAGGAAATTACTGTAAAAATTGTGTTGGGTATCAGCCCCCACTGGATCTCAGTGAGTCACTAGACAGCCAACAAGTCCATTCTGTTTTCCTGTCCAAGTTCCTCCTATTTTCTATTCCTGGCTTACTGCCCCAGCCTTACCCACTGACATCAACATCTAGAAGGAGGAAAACCATCTCTTCCACCTAGGGTTTTTCCACTGTGCTGTAAGCCTGTATATACGGCTGCTCCCTCTCTACAATGGAGAAGAGACCTCTTTGCACAAACGACCGGACATCTTGACTTTCATTTCAATCTCCAGGCTTTCCCCTGATATATTAGACTTTCTTGTGGTGTGGGCACCACAAGTGGAAGTTTCACCAAGATTTGGAGGGACTTGGAAAGATTGGGAAAGAAAGGAGATTGGAAAAGAAAGGAACTGAAAACAGGTACCTCAACTTCTAACAGTTAGTAAAATTGAATGGTTAAATCTCCAGATTTTTATCTGAGAGATAAGCCTTGAAGGCTGACCAGTAAGTACAGTTATGAGGGTGTATTGTAAAGAGTTACTAAGTTAAGGGTACCAGATTAACTCTCCAGGCTTTCTCCTGACACCAAGATCGGAAAGAAAGCCAACCCTGAGAGATCACCCTCGGTGGCTGGCCAGTAGGTAAGGATTTATGAGGGTGTATTGGAAAATGGGTGCCTCAGTTTCTAAGGCTGTATTGATAGAACAGTTATTAGAATTATTAAAGAGACAAGGTACCAGCATTAAGGGGGGAAACACAGCTAAAGATTTTACTTTAACTTTGGAAAAGACAAGTCCATGGTTTTTACACTCAGAAGGGCTTAATATCCCTGACTGGGAACAAGTTAAAAATGAGCTCCATAAGGTTCTTCAGAAAGAGGGACAGGAAGGTTTTCCTATTCTGCCCTTCCCCTTTGGAGATTAGTGAAAGATGACATATTGAGTGAGAGTACTAAGATGAAGGAACAAATGGCTGATCCTGAAAAAAAAACACTTAAAAATACCCAGGAGGAACAGTTAGAAAATTACTGCCCATATTTAGTCTTAAACTGTACTCCTAGTGATTGGCAACCATTGTGTTGTGCCACTTTACAAGGAGTGGGTATGGCTGTACCTCCTGAGTGTAGCTCAGAAATTCTCAAATGAAGAGATGATGAGAGGCACACAGAACTTTTTACCATTCAACCAGTTATTACTACTCAACCAGTTGGTTTAAGAAATTCTGTTACCCATAAGTTGGAAGATTGGACAGGACTGGAACATTTTTAGCTAGGGCCCATTGTGACTAAGCCTCCATTCATATGGTCTATTCCAATCACATGGAAGTTAGAGCAACCCGTGTGGGTAGACCAATGGCCCCATCTAAAACAAAATCGGAGGCTGCTCAAGAGCAATTGGAGTCTGAACATATTAAACCTTCACTTCTCTCTTGGAATATACCTATTTTTGTTATAAAGAAAAAACTAGAAAAATGGCACCTCTTATAGGATTTGAAAGAGGTCAGTAAAACTGTGATGGTCATGGGTGCTGAACAACAGGTTTGCCCACTCCAGTAGGAATTCCAAAAGATTGCTTCAACTCTTTGACAAAGGACCTGATGTTGTTTTTACCCCTCACAACTCCTCTCAAAGTGCCTAATTACAACAAAATATTGACTATTGGAAATTGAAAGATGTGGAAGGCCATGAGGGTCTTTTTCAACCTTTTGTTTTAATTCAAGGATTGGTTGGAGCTATTCTGTCACAAGAGATATCAATTATGAAAATTTCATTTCAAGAAACTAATCATGACCTAGGGAAAATGATGACTAAAAGATGTATGTAAGTTCTGTATGTATGGTGTGGCCACACTGGTATGAATGAATGTGATTGTGAAAGTGTGAATGTGAACTACTTGAATTGCTTTGGATATGATTAAAAGGTTACTTAAAATGCTTCAAATATAGGTAAGATGCTACCAAATTGCTTTGAGTTTAGCCAAAAAGAACATCCAGACATTCAGTGTCTTAACAGGAAAGGTTGGCGATTTGAGTCCTCAGAGCAGTCAGTGGAAAAATATCAGAAGCCTGTAGCATGGACTAAGAGCAAAGGGAATCTCTATAGATGATTCTATAGAGTTTAGCAGAGGAGAGGATACAGGTATTCTTCTAAACTTTTATGGTTCAAAAAGAAATATAGAAAAAGAAAATTTTTTTAAGAAGAAGCCTCAGGGACATTGCTGCCCTGTTAGACCACACCTACAGAGGAGTCAGCTAAGATACAAATGAGGCCTTTCAACTATCCATAGCTTTTTACAAATTGAATTTCTGATTGTATTAAAAAATAGCACTCACAAACTTCAAGTAATTTTCAAAAGTTATTTGGGGTATATGCTATAGCTTAAAGAAATTAAGCCTCAAAACTTAGAAAGGGTAGTTTGCAATCTTTGAGTGATTTTTCAGAAGTTGTTGGGAACTATTCAATGGTTATGTCCTTTTGTAAGAGCATCTACTGGTGATTTAGAGAATGATCCCAATTCACCTAAACAGTTAACTAAGGATGGTAGACAAGTATTTCTACTATTAGAATGTAGTCTAGCATCAACAGATGTTAGCAAACGGTTCAAACAAATTTTGTCACTTTATCTCAGGTAGAGAGAGCCCTGCTGACTCATAGCTTTCATCATCAGAATAGCAGAAGTGTAAGAAAGCAATTTGGCCCCTGGGACCCAGTGACAGAGATGGAGGAGTGATGAGTAAAGGGGTCAAGACCATGCTGGTGAAACCCACACAGACAGCTGACTAGACAAGGGGGAGCTCTTGAACCCCAGACTGATGGCTAAGAGACCAACAGGGGACTGATCCAGACTCCATGAATATAGTATCAGTGAGGAGGGCTCAGCATCTCTGGGGCTTTGGGTAGTAGATTAGTGTTCACCATGGCATAGGAATGAACTTTGGGAGCCCATTCCACATGGAGGGATGCTCTCCTAGCGTGGACACATGGGGAAGGGGATAGTTCCTGCCCTGGATGAAATGACAGACTCTGGAGATCCCCCCAAGGAAGGCCTCACCCTCCCTGGGAAATGATGTGGCGATTAGTCTGGGGGCTGAGGGAGGGGGACTGGTGGAGGCATAAGGAAAAGAGCTAGGATTGACATTTGAAGCATGCGTGTTTCTAATTTAAATAAAAACATAAGATAAAAGAAAGAAAGAAATTTGGTTTAACCAGAGAGACTGCTTGTCAAAATTGTCAAACAATGAGGTATACCCACAATATTTATCTGTAACTAATTTAAAAATTAACCCTTGAGGCCTACTTCCTAATAATTTTTGGAAAATGGTTGCTACTATAATTGCAGAATTTGGCAAGTTAAAATATATGCACATGGCAGTTGATATGTATTCAGGCATCTTGACAACCACTACACAAAAAAGAATAGCCACCAAACATGTGATAAGTCATTGCTTAAAAATTGTTTACTTACATGGGATTTCCAAAAATTATAAATCAGACAACAGGTCTAGATACTCAATGGCAAATTGATCACAACATAACTTCAAAAACTAAAAAAGGAGGAGGGAGTAATGTCCCCAGGCTCCACATGTTGCAAAATTTTTAAATGTGGGATGCCTGTGAGAATTCTGCTGCAGACAAATTCTGGCATGATGGAAATCTGAGCAACTTTTGCTCAGGTCAAATGGAGACATTCATGCACTAGACAGTAGAGAAGACACAATTCTTCTGTAATTTGGGGTTGAGGGAGTGTTTGTGTTTTCCTGCAGAAAAAGAATAAAGCTTGGTGATTGGCAGAACATTTGGTGAGATGCATGGAGCAGAGAAAAAATGGACCTGATACCATAGAAGCCTGCCAAAGCCAGTTCAGGTGAGATTACCTGAACCAGTGTTCCTGACCCTTGATGTCATTGAATCCACAGTCTGAGAAAGAAAGGAAACAGTCAGTTTGAGATTTCCAGTTTCTCAACAGGACTATGGCATCAACTTCTCAGATCTGTGGGTTTTCATGCCAGAGCCAACAAAGAATTGTAAGACTAGCAGTTTGCCCTTGACACACTTTGAAATACAGAATTCATTTTGCCAGTTTTTCCCTTTGGGAAAAAAGGGATCCATTTAAAACAATTGAAGAATAGTATGGACTGTGACAATATTTGAACAAGACATGGCCCTTGAAAACCTGCTGGAGTGGTGAAATACAAGCCTTGGTGGTTCATGTTATAGGCATCGCACCTATGCCAGTATATCTCTCCAGAGAAATGCAACTTGCCCAGATGCAGCAGAAGAGAGATTTTGGCATCACTGCTAGGGTGATTATAGCTATTGGTGTTGCTGCTACAGCAGCCATTGTATCTGGGACTGCCATCTTACAGTCTATCTCTATAGCCAGCACAGTGTATAAATCAGCAGGGGAAGTAACAGAGACTCTCAGTACTCAGAGCTCCTTAAATAACTAAGTGAGTTAGAAATTTTAAATCTCGATCAGCAAACATCCTCAAACCTGTTTGACTACCCTGGTACACATTTGTGTTTTCCCTGCCAAAGCTTATGTTCATCAATCGAATTATTAGGATAAATGAGACTGGGTTCCTTCATCCTCTAGAGAGATCCATTTAATCAAAGAATGGGCCAGGTACCCATCTCAGGGCCTTGTAGCCATAGGACTTATTATGATATGCTTCATTTGGCTAAGGTGCCTTGGCACCAGACAAACCCAGGCTCGATTTGTCATTGTAAGACCACATAGAATCCTTCAGCTCAACTACGGTAGAGCCTATAGAAAAATTAGGCAGCCAATGACAAATGAGACTAAGGAGATGCCAGCTACCCTAAGACAGGGTGATTTCTCCATTGACAGATAATGTTGACATTAACATTAATGTCTTAGTTAATGAGACAGGAGCATATATAAAGAAGGGAGAAATGTTGGGTCCCATGCCCCATGGGTTCTCTGTGAGTCACTGCTCAGCCAACAAGTCCATCCTGTTTTCCAGTCCAAGTGCATGCTGTTTTCTTGTCCTGGATTACTGCCACAACCTTGCCACACTGAAATCAACAACTAGCATGAGGAACACTATCTCTTCCATCTGGGGTTTTTTCACTGTAAGACTTTATATAAGGCTGCTACCTCTCTACAATAGAGAAGAGATCTCTTAGCACAAACAACCAGATGCCTTGTCTTTCATTTCAATCTCCAGGCTTTTCCCCAATACATTGGATTTGCCTGTGCCATGGGCACCACAAAACTGACTGTTCAGGAATGTGGGAAAAATTTGGAACAGTGAAGATCTAAATAGATAGAATTGAAAACTTAGCAAAGCTTTCAATCACTAGAGATGGACAAAACAAGATATTCTATGACAAAAAGTTATTTAAACAATACATATCCACCAAACCAGCCATACAGAAAAATCTGGAAGGAAAAACCCAACCCAAGGGAATTAACTACAACCAGAAAAACTCAGGAATAGATAATCCCACCTTACCAACAGCCAAAAGAAGAGAGTTGGAAATCCACATATAATTCCACCATCATCAACTATTCCAAATCAAAGTATAATGAGCAATCAATGGTCATTAATATTCCTCAATGTTAATGGTCTTAAATCGCCCATGAAGAGAAACAGGCTAACAGAATGGATTCGAAGACAGAACACATGCTTCTGCTGCATACAAGAAACACACCTCAGCCTCAAAGACAGACATTATCTAGAGTTAAGGGTTGGGGAAAGATTTTCCAATCAAATAGACCCAAGAAACAAGGAGGGGTGTCAATCCTAATATCTAACAAATTAGATTTTAAAATAAAATCAATAAAAAGAGATGGGTTTTCTCTTTTCACTGTGTGGATCTGGGGAGTTGAACTCAGGACATCAGACTTGTTGACAAGTACCTTTGTGTCTTCAGAGTCCTACCACTGCCCCAGTGATAGCTTTCCCATAGGAACAGAGTGTGTTGTTCTGTAAATACCTCACAGATGTTTCCACAAAATCTCTGGTGTTAAATGGTGAACAAACTGTGTTGCGGCCTAGCCCCCACAGGTCTCTGAGTTGTGTGTCAGCTGATAGCCACAGGTGCATCCTAGTTTTCTAGTCCTAGCTTACTGCCCCTGTATTGCCCACTGACATCAACATCTAGCAGGAAGAACACATGCTCTCTTCCACCTGGGGTTTTTCTACTGTGTTGTAAGACTATATGTAAGACTGTCCCCTCTTACAAGAGAGAGACCTTTTAGCACATGCAAAATAAAGACACTTCTTAGTAAAAACAGCTGGACATCTGGTCTTTCTTTTCCTGATAGCTTGGAGTTGCTTGTGGTGTGGGCACAACAAACTGAAGATAGATGATTTCTTTGTCCATGGTTTCCCCTTTAAAGACTGGATTTACTACTGTTCAGTCTAGGAGTTAATCATCATCTGCCAACTCTCCCCTTGATGTATAGAATACAGTTTAATCATAGAGCTTGCCTTGTCTTTAAAAGCTTTGTGAAAATTTCCTGAATTATTTGCTCTGTTGTTTGGGATTCCAGTTAAGTATAATGCTTCCTCCTTAAAACATTCTTGAATTTTTTTTTAAAAAAAGGGATGAAGGTGGGCACTCATGATCATCACAGGAGAAATCCACCAAGATGAAGTTTCAATTTTGAACATCTATACACCAAACAAAGGCACTCACATTCATAAAAGAAACATTACTAAAACACAAATTACATATAAAGCCCCACCACTTATAATGAAGGACTTCAAGACCCCACTCTCACCACTAGACAGAACTACCAAACACAAACTTAGCAAAGAAGCAAAGGAACAAAGAGAAGTTACGACCCAGTTGGGATTAACAGACATCTATAGAACATTCCACCCAAATAAAAAAGAATATAACTTCTTCTCAGTGCCACATGGAATCTTCTCAAAAATTGACCACATACTCGGCAACATAGCAAACCTCAACAGGTACAAAAAAATTGAAGTAACTCCATGCACCTTATCAGACCACCATGCCTTAAAATTTGAATCCAACAAGAACACAAATTGTGGAAACCCTACAAACTCAAGGAAGTTGAATAATGCACATATGCACAATTCCTTGGTTAAAGAAGAAATAATAAAAAAGTTAAAGACTTCTTAGAATTCAATGAGAATGAGGACCCAATATACCAAAACTTATGGGACACTTTGAAAGCAGTGCTATGCGGGAAGTTCATAGGACTAAGTGCCCACATGAAGAAACTGGAGTATAGCTACACAAGAGAATTAACAGCACAACTGAAAGATGTAGAACCAAAGAAGCAAGTTCACCCAGGAGTAGATGCCAGGAAATAATCAAATTGAGGGATGAAATCAATAAAGCAGAAACTAGGAAAACAATACAAAGAATCAATGTAACAAAGAGTTGGTTCTTTGAAAACATCAACAAGATAGACAAAACTTTATCCAAACTTATCAAATGACAGAGTGCAAACATGAAAATTAAAAATATCAAAAATGAAAAGGGGGACATAACAACAGACACTGAGGAAATGAAGAGAATCATAAGGTCATACTTTGAAAACCTGTGCTCCACAAAATTTGAAAATCTAAAGAAAATGGACAATTATCTGAATAGATATCACTTGCCAAAATTAAATCAAGAACAGATAAACAATTTAAATAGACCTATAACTCCTAAGGAAATAGAAGCAGTCATCAAAATCACCCAACCAAAAAAAGCACAAGGCCAGATGGCCTCAGTGCAGCATTCTACCAGAAATTCAAATAACAGCTTATGCCAATTCATCTCAAAGGATTTCACAAAATAGAAGCAGAAGGGTCTTTGCCAAACTCTTTCTACAAGGCTTCAATAACCTTGATACTCATGCCACACAAAGACACAACTAAGAAAGAGAACTTCAGACCAATATCCTTTATGGACATTGATGCAAAAATACACTATAAAATACGGACAAATCAGATCCAAGAACACATCAGAAAACACGTCCAACATGACCAAGTAGGCTTCATTCTAGGGATACAGGGATGGCTCAACATACGAAGATTCATCAATGTAATCCACCATATAAACAAGCTGAAAAACAAAAATCACATGATCATCTCACTGAATGCTGAAAAAGCCACTGAGAAAATCCAACACCCCTTCATGATAAACGTCTTGGAGAGATCTGGGATAACAGGAACTTACCTCACATAATAAAAGCTATATACAGCAAACCAACAACAAACATTCAAACTAAATGGACAGAAACTCAATGAAATTCCTCTAAGATCAGGAACAAGGCAAGGCTGTCCACTCTCCATACATCTTCTATATTGTACTTGAAGTTCTAGCTAGAGCAATATGACAACATAAGGAGATCAAGGAGATACAAATCAGAAAGGAAGAGGTCAAATTTCACTATTTGCACATGATATGACAGTTTACATAGTGAGCCCCCAAAAAACTCTACCAGGTAATTTCTGCCACTGATAAATACTTTCAGCAAAGTGGCAGGCTACAAGATCAACTCAAGAAAATCAGTAGCCTTAATATATACAGACGATAAAAGGACTGAGAAAGAAATCAATGAAACATTGCCCTTTACAATAGCCACAAACAACATAAACTATCTTGGGATTATGCTAACCAAACAAGTGAAAGACCTGTATAACAAGAAATTTGAGTCTTTAAAGAAAGAAATTAAAGAAGACACTAGAAAATGGCAAGATCTCCTATGCTCTTGGATAGGTAGGATCAATATAGTAAAAATGGCAATCTTACCGAAAGCAATATCTGTATATTTAACTCAATCCCCATTAAAATCCCAGCACAATTCTTCACAGACCTTGAAAGAACAATAGTCAACTTTATATGGAAAAACAAAAGACCCAGGATAGCCAAAACAACCCTGCTCAACAAGGCAACATCTGGAGGCATCACCATTCTTGGTTTCAAACGCTATTACAGAGCTATAGTCCTGAAAACGGCTTGGTACTGGCAAAAAAGTAGACAGAGAGACAAATGGAATTGAATTGAAACCCTAACATTAACCCATACACGTATGAACACCTGATCTTTGACAAGGAAGCTAAAATTAAGCAACTGAAAAAAGAAAGCATCTTCAACAAATGGTGCTGGCATAACTGGATATTGGCATGTAGAAGACTGAAGATAGATCCATGTCTATCGCCACGCATAAAACTTAAATCCAAATGGATCAAATACCTCAACATAAATCCAGTCACACTGAACATATTAGAAGAGAGGCACCCTTGAATGAATTGGTACAGGAGACCACTTCCTGAACATAACTTCTGTAGCACAGACACTAAGATCAACAATTAATAAATGGGACCTCCTGAAATTGAGAAGCTTCTGTAAGGCAAAGGACAGTCAGCAAGACAAAATGGCAGCCCACTGAATGGGAAAAGATATTTACTAACCCCACATCTGACAGAGGGCTGATTTCAAAAATATACAAAAATTCAAGAATCAAGTCCCCAAATCACCAAAGGATCCAATCAAAAAGTGGGGTAGAGTGCCACGCCTCCTGTGCAGCCTGTATCCGAGAATGTGGTGAGGAGGTCGGGATTGATGACACAGAGACCAGTTGGTTGCGTTAAGAGAACTTTATGCTCCCCAATTCGGTTTAGGAGAACTTTTTAAGAAAAATGCTTCCCTTCAGAAAAACTTCTGCCATAGATACACGCACAAATCTCCCACACACCTCTCTTTTCGCCTCCTGGCTGGTGGTTAAATCTCTGACACCAGAATCGGGAACAGCAGGGAGCAGAAAGAAGTAGCTAGCCATCAGCATTGGGAAGATCAAAGTCAGGGTGTTTCAATGAGCTAGCCCTTATCAAGCTCTTATCAGGAACTTATGGCATTGGATTGTTTTCAGTAAACATGTTTTCAGTAAACATTGTCTTGCAGCTGCCTGCTCCCAGGCTGATGGAGGAGTGGGTTTCCAGCCAGGGTCTGTGATCCCCACAGTAGAGAACTAGAGAATTCTCAGTAGAGGAGTCTAAAATGGCTGAGAGACACTTAAGAAAGTGATCAACATCCCTTGCCATCTGGGAAGTGCAAATCAAAACATCTCTGAGATACCATCTCACCCCTGTCAGAATGGCTAAAATCAAAATCTCCAATGTCAGTTTTGGCTGGAGAAGATGTAGAGAAAGGGGAATACTCCTCCAATGCTGGTGGGAGTACTGCCTGTACAGGCACTTTGTAAATCTATATGGAGATTCCTCAGGAAAATGGGAATCAGTTTACCACAAGGCCCAGCAATTCCACTCTTAGGCATACACCCTAAAGATGCACATTCATACAACAAGGATGTCTGTTCCACTATGTTTATAGCAGCATTGTTTGTAATAGCCAGAAACTGGAAGTAACCTAGATGCCCCTTGACTGAATAGTGGACAGAGAAAATGTGGTACATTTGCGTAGTAGAGAACTACTCAGTGGGAAAAAAACAATGGAATATTGAAATTTGCAGGCAAATGGATGGCATGAGAAGAAACTATCCTGAGTGAGGTAATCCAGTCACAAAAAGACAAAGTTGGTATGTACTCTCTCATAATTGGATTTTAGACATGAATCAGGTGAGTGTCAGCCTACAATCCCACCGCTAGTGAGTCTGGGAAACAGAACCTTCCTCTAGCAACTGATGAAAGCAGAGGCAGATGCCCACAGACAAGCACTGAACTCCTGAAATCCAGTATCCTAAAGGGAGAACTGATGGACAAAGGAGTTAAGACTGGGCTAGTTTCACCTACAGAAAGAGTTGACCTGAATAAGGGGAAGCTCTTGGACCGCAGACTGATGGCTCTGTGGAAAGCATGGGACTGACCCAGACCCCCTGAATGTGAGTGTCAGTGAGGAGGCCTAGGTAATCTATGGGGCCTTGGTTAGTAGTTATCCCTGGTGTACAAATATATTTTGAGTGTCCATGCCACAATATGAGATGCTCTTTCAGCAGGACTCTTGGGTGAGGGCATAGGTCCTGCCCTGGATGAAATGATAGTCACTGGAGATGCACCATGGAGGGCCTCACCCTTCCTGTGTATCAGAGTGGAGACTGGGTAGGGGACTGGAGGACCTGGTGGATTGACATGTGAAACAAGCTTGTTAATAACTAAAATAAAATAATAATAATATTAAAAGAAAACCCATAATACCATGGGTGTGATGGCCAAGCCTGAGGCAGAGGCTTTCCAATATCTGGAAATTTGAACCCAAGGTAGCATAAATAGTGAGTTCTAGACTAGCCAGAGCAGTGTAGTGATACAGTTATACAAAAAATAATAATAAATAAAGTATGCTTCCTGAGAATCTGTTGATCTGGGGATGCTTGACTGCTCATGTGAGAATGACAGAACAGCTGGTAGAGTTGGCCAGTGAAAATTATCCTTAGAAAGCTGTTTTCTCTGTATATCAACTGTCCATATGCTGACAAATGCAGAGCCCATGGAGAACCCAGCTCCTACTGTCATCAGGGGCATCAGAGTCAACAGTAAGGACAAGTTGAAGCCCAAGGCATTCTGTCACTTTATCAGACTGGGAGTGTTCCCAAAGCAACAGTTTAAAATTTCTTTTAGCCTTCAACCTCAAGCCAAGTTTGTGTTTGGCATCTCTATCCTTAAAATGCACAAAATAGGGTTTTCTCAAACTTATTACCATTCTTTGCTCAACCAACAACATAGATTTTTCATGAATTGTTAATGGTATAGTGGGTCACAGAATAAAATGTTTGAAACAGTCTGTTTGGGATCTTTTCCACTGCAACTGGGAATTTAGGTAGCCACTAAAAGCATTCATATGATTTTGAACTGTATCAGTAACCCTAATATGTACTATGAATTGCTTCCCAGATAAGGCATATCTGAGAAAGTAAGTACATCAAAAAGCAATTGAATATGAAAAGGCAGGAAGAAAGGCAATTCTATTCTCTAACAGGCAGACTTTGACTCTGTTGTGTATAGATCCAGACACAAGATAGATGTATCACAAGGTAGATTCAATTTTAATTACTTGAGGATTAATTAATTAATACAGTCATTATGGAATGTTTTAATTAATACGTTAACATTATCCAAAAATCCCTTATCTCTCTGTACTCTAATAAGACTTATTAATTTCTTTGTTTCCTTGAGAATGGGATGGATTTGCAATTTACTAATCACTAAGTCTACTATGTTATGAAAAATTTCAGCAAATCAACATTTTGTTAAATCTGACTGATCTCTTCTGGATGCCATATTTAATATTTAGTGACTATTGCAGTTTTATAAAGTATATCACCTATTGCATGCAGGATATCACCAAAAAGGGCAGAAGAAAAAAATGACTAAAGTGAAAATTTCTATGAAATGTACTTTTAAATGAATGGCAAGAAGATGAAATATATGTTGATTAACTTTATGTTAAGGGAAATCAAGATCATGATATTGCAAAACAAAAAATTAACCCCCTATTTCAAAACAAATTCTGATCAACAGTGTATTATTATATAGAACAACTAAATGTAAGTGGACATCTTGACTGGGACAAGAAAATACTGAAGAAATAAACTAGGCATAATATTTAAAGAAACATTGAGTATATAAACTGCCTTACCAAAATGTTTGAAAACTCAATGATACGGTTGTGGTCAAAAATCCCTTATATTCATGTCACTTTGCTTTGTGGATAATTCTACCTGTAGGTTATTCTCAAATATATAAATATGTTTTATTCATTCTCATGTGCAGATGCAAAAGAGACAGTTGCAATAGAAATGCCATTTGAATAAAAGACATGATATGTGAGGTGGTTTCTGAAAAAATAGAAATGCATGGAATCCCTGTTTTAACAGCAGGGGCAGATATGGTAAAGTGTACTTTTGGGAAGAATTTGATATTTATATTGTACATGCCTTACAAAACTATAACAGTAGGTTATTATTTCTTATTTTATCCTCTATTTACCCTTATCTCAATGCCTCTTCTCCCTCGTGCAATCTGAATCACAACAAACAAATTATGTGTATGACAATAAGAAAATATTGGTATTAGGTAACAGTAATAGAAAAATGAGGACCAGGAAAAATGGTAAATGAAAGAAAAGCAAAAAAAATTAAAATCTTTGCAGATATAAAAGCAGATCAATGGATTGAAAGTCTGAAGATGGAGTATCGAAATGTGAAAGAGAAGTATGGAGCTAAGAACAAAGGAATGTTAGATCAGATATGAATGGATATATGATCAATCAGAAGCCAGATACCTGTCATCCTTAAAGTCCATGGAATTTATAGGTCAAGGCATAAAATTAACTTGAATTGACACATCATATTACTTAGAATGATAGTGTGGCATGTGAAGAATGACAGCAGTGTAAGGATAGAAAAGTTAGCTTGGACCATTCCCCCAAACCATCCTGCCATGGTGGAAAATGGATGGGAAATTTTTGTAAGAATTGGACCCTGAAAATAAGAAGATAAGAATATATCTTCAGACAACAAAATCTCCTATCTTTGTGTCATATTGTATAATCTAAGAAGATTTAGCAGGAAAAGATAATTTGTTTTTTAATGCTGTTGTTATTAGATGTTAACCTATCATAGAGGGTATAAAATCAACACAATGTCAGTTGATATTACTGTCTACTGTTCTGGGGCCATTTTTGAATCTGACCAAGACTCTTCCAGATCTTATATTGTCACCTCTGAAGGTGGAGATCATGATAGCCACTTGAATCAGATAAATCCTACAAAGAATATATCCAATAATTTCCTCCAGTTTTATCAATGACTGACTACACTATGGCCAAATAGATCCAAAAAGATGAAGGAAAGAAAGCCCTGGGGAAAATCCCTGAATGATTAGGAAATGATGAAAGTGGGGGCAGGAATGGGATGGTTTTCTTTCTGCTCGGTGTTGTCCTTTTTCTGAATGATCTAAACTGACAACCGTGTTCTAAATGAGAACATGTTGAAACTCATACAGAACAGATGCATGGAATCCAGTATGCAATGACATCAATGAGTCACTAAAAATGAACAAAGCACCTTTCCTCAGGTAGTCTCTTAGGCGGAATAGTAAAACTTCATTGTTTTAGCAATTTGAACTTTTTGATTTTTAAAGATGAAAGCATAGTAAAGAAATAGACGTTTTTCACTAATACTTTTTATTTTCCTTTCAAAACATTTTAAGTAAAACACCATCACACACACACACACACACACATATACATATCACCACTATATATGTGTGATTTAAGCACTCTGCAATTTTGAGAACTTATCTGTGAATTATTAGTGATTTTTCCCAAATGCTGTCCAAGATAAGGTTAATTGTATAATAATTTTAACAAAGAAGAAGCATGGTAAAGAAAAATCAAGTGGTTTATATAAAGTGGTTCACAAATCTGTGCAGTAATATCCAGCTCCAGACAAGAAAACTTTCTCCTTCCTTCTCCCAGCCTTATTGCAGCACAATTAATGAACACAGTTGGTATATATTCCCCAGTAGAATGTGATTATATAATAAAGTTATACATCTTGAAATAGTACTCTAGCCATATGTGCAAAACTATTACTGTGTGTGATGAGAACTTCTCTTCAATATTCAATTACTTCAAGTGTTATACAGTACTCGCTATATCAATCATACTATACATTAATACTTCTAATTCGTTCATAGTTGAACCTAAAGCCTTTAGCTAAACTTCTCATGACCCCTATTTCACCATTAGCTACCACCTTCCAACTTTTGCTTCCATGAGTTTTACTTTCTTAGAGTTCACACACAATTGAAATCAGGTACTATTTAACATTCAATGTGAAACTTATTCATTTACTATAACATGTAATGTATTTCTCTTTCATTGAAATTGATTGTTGAACAATATATCTGACTGCAGTTTCCCTCTCTGTACTCCTCCCAGTTCTGCCCCACTTCCTCTCACATCCAGACCCACTCCCTTTCTGCTCTCATTAGAAAAGAACACGTCACCTAAGCAATAACAGCAAAACATATCAACATGAAATATAGTAAGATAAAACAAAACCATCGCATTGAAGTTGCAAACGGCAAACCAATAGAAGGAAAAGAGCCCAAAAGCAGGTACAAGAATTAGAGATCTATTTGTTCACATACTCAGAAGTCCCACAACAATAATAAACTGAAAGTTAATGTAAGTGTGGAGAACCTAGTGCTGACATGTGTAAGTCCTGTGCTTACTGCTTCCGTCTCTAAGAGCACATATGAGCTTTGCTCAGATTATTCAGAAGGTCCTCCCTGTTTTCCCAATGTCTTCATCCCTTCTTGCTCTAGTGCTTTTTCCATCTCTTCTTCTTCAGGGTTTCCTGAGCTCTGAGAGGAGGGATTAGACGGAGATATTCCATTTAGAGCTATGGGTTCTAAGGTTTCTCTCTCTATGTGTATGTAATGTCTGGCTGTGTATCTCTGAATTTGTTACCATCTGCTGCAGGAGGCAGCCTCTCTGATGGTAATTGAATGATGCACTTATCTGTCAATATAGCAGAATGCCATTGGAAGTCATCTTATCACTACTTTTTTTTTGATTTTTCGAGACAGCGTTTCTCTGCATTGTCTTGGAGGCTGTCCTTGGACTCACTCTGTAGACCAGGCTGGCCTCGAACTCACAGAGATCCATCTGCCTCTGCCTCCTGGACTCACTCTGTAGACCAGGCTGTCCTCAAACTCATAGAGATCTGTCTGCCTTTGACTCCCAAGTACTGGGATTAAAGGCATGCACCACCAACACCTTGCTATCATTACTGCTTTTTACAATAAGACATTTTATGAATATTTTTCTTTTAAGACCAGTAATACTTAGTTTCATCCTAGGCCTATGGGCTATCTAGTCTCTGGTTCTTGATCATTCAATCATTGTTGAGCACGGGTTCCATCTTGTGGAGTGTGTCTTAAGTAAAATAAGAACTTGGTTGGGTACTCTCACAGGCTTTGTGCCACCTAGCATATTTTTCAGAAAGGACAGCATTGTAGATCCCAGGATTTGTGACTGGCTTTGTGTTTACCTTTGAAATTTGTACTTGTAGAGTACATTCCCATACCAAAGACACTAGGATATACTGGTGAATGTTCTATGTAGGCAATCAGCTCAACCTCTCTATGTACAATAAGCTGTATGGGAGCAGATTCAGCAATGGGACATTGGTGTCAGTCTGTGAAAACAAACTTAATATATTGACAAAAGTCTGGGTCATCTGGGGATTTCATGGGAACCCTTTGGCCAAAGATTCAATGGAATGTAATCCAGTTTCAGTACTAGAAAGCCTATTTGATGACAAGAGATGGTCAGGTGGGACTCTGTTTTCCCCATTATTTGGAGACTTCAATAGGATTACTTCATGGATTTTAGGAGTTTTCTAGTGCACTCGCTTCCCATACCATCCCTCAAATGCTCCTCAAAAAACCACAACTGCGGTTATATATGTGAACAAGTGTAGCTGCTTCAAACTGAAAAGCACAGTGAAGGAAAGAAGATGAAAAGGAAACCTATGGGATGGGTAAAAATATTTGCAAATTCAATGAATGATGAGGGGTTAACATCCAACATGTGGGAGTAGCTCACTCCACTCAGCAACAAGAACTGAAACAGATCTATCCTTCTGTCATAGGCCCTGGGTGAGACCAGTACTGATGACCGATGGTGGGATGCCTGCTCACTTCTCCAGGAGTTTGTACTAAAATCAACTCAGGGCTGAAATAACTTTGATAATTGAAGTTTTCCTTTAGGCTAAATCTCTTAGGAGTCAGCTGGTAGCATAATCTTAGCAAGTTTAATGCCCCTGTTTAACATTTATATAAGATTTTGATTACAGAAAGAATTTCTTGCTTCTGTTGACATTTTGACATGAGTTTAATAGTTATGGGAGGGATTATCTCAGCTCTGAGAATATGACAAAGAGTTCTGCTAATTGCACAGGAAAATTAACACACTGTTGGCATTGTGCTCTTAATACTTTCACCACTTTCATTTGAAATAATTCAAAAGATTAGTTAATATTGAATATAAACAGACCTTAAATAAATCTGTCCACAGATTATCCCTTTATGGGAATGCTTTTAGTTCTCCTGTTACATTTTGTCATTGCTTTCATTGTGACAAGTTTTTCAATCCTCAGCAAGTTTAAATGGATTCATTTAGTAAGAATACTAGGTGTGTAAGTCCTAATTTTGAAAACTCTATTTGGAAGTACTCTTAGATAATGTCAGTTTTTAATCACGAGTATTTTAGGGGAAATTTTCAGCATTTTATTAAAAATATACATTTCAGAAAAAAATACTCCAACAAGGTACTTCCATTTCTTTGCCAAAAACATCATTGAGACCTGACTGATTCTGACACCAGTTCCTTACATCTGCCAAACTAGTGCTAAAAAACATAATTTTACAACTCACAGGAACAGCAGAGAGGACACTGATGTTATTTGAGCACATTACATTTTTTTCTCTAATGGAAAAAAACATAATTTTATCACAAATATCTAAAATATAAGTTCAGACACTAAATTATGGGAGTCTAGGTTGTGATGATATAAACACAGAAGTAAGACTGGAGGTAGAACATAGAGGTTAAGAATACTTGGTATTATTTCAGAACACATGGATGCGGACTTGGTTTGCAGCACTCAGAAGATGGCTGAGCCATTTGCAATTCCATATGCAGAGGAATTATTACCCTGTTCTGATCTCTGCAGGCACCAGGCTTGCATATGATACACAAATACACAGGCTGGTATAACACTCATACACTTAAAATAAATCTAAAAATGATTTCAAGGGCATCAAGAAAATTTATTGCTTATGTGTAACCACATGCACTTTTTTTGCTTTTTTATTTTTTTAATTATTATTTTTTATTTAGGTTAGAAACAATCTTGTTCCACATGTGAATCCCAGATCCCTCTCCCTTCCCTCCTCCTCTGCCTTCCCCACCAGGTCCCCCAGTACCCCACCCAACCTCCACCACGAGGTAGGGTGAGACCCTCCATGGTGTTTCTCCAGTGCCTGTCATTTCATTCATGGCAGGGCCTACTACCTCCCCCAAGAATCCCGGCTAAGAGAGCCTCCAATATTGTGGCATGGGAACCCAAAGTCTATTTGTACAACAGAGATAAGTACTACCCAAGGCCCCATATATTACTTAGGCCTCCTCACTGACACCCCCTATCAGGGGGTCTGGGTCAGTCCCATGCTTTCCACACAGCCATCAGTCTCGGACCCAAGATCTCCCCCTTGTTGAGGTCAACTGTTTCTGTGGCTTAACCGAGCCTAGTCTGAACTCCTTTGCCCATCAGTTTTCTCTTTCTGACACTGGATTCTAGTTCAGTTCTGTGTTTGTGGGCATCTGCCTCTTTCTTCAGTTGTTGTATTAAGGTTCTGATTCCTAGACTCTCTGGCAGTGGGGCACCCCCCTGATTCATGTCTAAAATCCATGAATGAGTGAGTACATACCATGTTTCTCTTTTGGTGTCTGGGTTACCTCATTCAGGATGGTTTCCTCTAGCGCCAACCATTTGCCTGCAAAGTTCAATATTCCATTTTTTTTCCGCTGAGTAGTACTCCATCATGGAGTAGTACTCCATCTATCCACTCTTCAGTTGAGAGGCATCTATGTTGCTTCCAGTTTCTGGATATTACAAAAATGCTGCTATGAACATGGTGGAACAGACATCCTTGTTGTATGAATGTGCATCTTTTGGTATATACCTAAGAATTGGATATGCTGGGTTTTGTGGTAGACTTATTCCCATTTCCTGAGGAATCTCCATACTTATTTCCAAAGTGGTTGTACAAGCAGCACTTCCACCAGCAGTGCAGGAGTGTTCCACTTACTCCACATCCTCTCCAGAATAAACTGTCATTGGAGTTTTGATTTTAGCCATTCTGACAGAAGAAGTGAGATGATATCTCAGAGTTGTTTTGATTTGCATTTCCCAGATGGCTAGGGATGTTGAGCACCTTCTCAAGTGTCTCTTAGCCATTTTACACTCCTCTACTGAGAATTCTCTATTTAGTTCTGTACTCCACTTTTTGATTGGATTGTTTGATGTTTTGGAGACTTGCTTCTTGAGTTCTTTGTACATTTTTGAGATCAGCCCACTGTCAGATGTAGGGTTAGTGAATATCTTTTCCCAATCTGTGGGTTGCCTTTTTGTCTTGCTAAATATGTCCTTTGCCTTACAGAAACTTCTCAGTTTCAGGAGGTCTCATGTATTAATTGTTGACCTCACTGTCTGTGCTACTGGTGCTATGTTCAGGCAGTGGTCTCCTGTTCCAATTTGTTCAAGGGTGCCTCCCACTTTCTCTTCTAGCAGGTTCAATGTGACTGGATTTATGTTGAGATTTTTTGATCCATTAGGATTTAAGTTTTGTGCATGGCAATAGACATAGATCTATTTGCATTCTTCTACACACCAGCATCCAATTATGCCAGCACCATTTGTTGAAGATGCTTTCTTTATGCCATGTATATTTTTAGCTTCTTTGTCAAAGATCAGGTGTTCATACGTGTATGGGTTAATGTCAGCGGGTTCAATCAGATTCCATTGGTCTACCTGTCTAATTTAGTACCAATACCAAGCCTTTTTCAGGACTACATCTCTATAATAGAGCTTAAAGTCAAGGATGGTGATGCCTCCAGATGTTGCTTTGTTGAAGAAGGATGTTTGGGCTATCCTGGGTCTTTTGCTTTTCCAAAAAATGATTATTATTCTTTCAATGTCTGTGCAGAATTGTGCTGGGATTTTAATGGGGATTCTGTTAAATCTGTATATTGCTTTTGGTAAGATTACCATTTTTACTTTGTTGACCCTGCCTATCCAAGAGCATAGGAGATCTTTCCACTTTCTGGTGTCTTCTTTAATTTTTTTCTTTAAGGACTCAAAGTTCTTGCTAGGTCTTGTTTGGTTAGCATTACCTCCAAGGTATTTTATGTTTTTTTTTGTTTTTGTTTTGTTTTGTTTTTTACAAGACTGGGTTTCTCTGTATTGTTGTGCCAGCCTCGAACTCACAGAGATCCACCTGGCTCTGCCTCCTGAGTGCTGGGATTAAAGGCGTGTGCCACCACTGCCCGGCTATTTTATGTTGTTTGTGGCTATTGTAAAGGGTGTTGTTTTGCTGATTTCTTTCTCAGCCCTTTTATCGTCTGTATATAGTAGGGCTACTGATTTTCTTTTTTTTTAATCATTTTTTATTTTAATTTTAAATAGCTTGTTTTACATGTCAATCCCAGTTCCCTCTCCCTCCCCTCTTCCCACACTCCCCTTTCCCCCCTTCCTCCCACCCTATTGCCAAATCCATCCACATAGGGGATATCTAGAGTCTGTCATTTTACTCTTGGTAGGGTCAAGGCACTCCCCTAAGAGTCCAGGCTGAGAGAGAATCTCTCTTTCTGCTATAGGCACATGAAGACAGTTTGTATACCAGGGATAGACACTGATTTTCTTGAGTTGATCTTGTATCCTACCTCTTTGATGAAAGTATTTATGAGCTGCACGATTTCCCTGGTAGAGTTTTTTGGGGGGTCACTTATGTAAACTATCATATCATGTGCAAATAGTGAAAGTTTGACCTATTCCTTTCTGATTTGTATCCCCTTGATCTCCTTTTGTCGTCGTATTGCTCTAGCTAGAACTTCAAGTACAACATTGAAGGGGTATGGAGAGATTGGACAGCCTTGTCTTGTTCCTGATCTTAGAGGAATCACATTGAGTTTCTGTCCATTTAGTTTGATGTTGGCTGTTGGTTTGCTTTATATAGCTTTTATTATGTTAAGGTAAGTTCCTGTTATCCCAGATCTCTCCAAGGCGTTTATCATGAAGGGGTGTTGGATTTCATCAAAGGCTTTTTCAGCATCCAGTGATATGATCATGTGATTTTTGTTTCTCAGCTTGTTTATATGGTGGATTACATTGATGGATTTTTGTATGTTGAACTAACCGTGCATGCCTGGGATGAAGCCTACTTTTTCAGGTGGATGAGTTTTCTGATGTGTTCTTGGATCCGATTTGTCAGTATTTTATTGAGTATTTCTGCATCAATATTCATGACAGATATTGGTCTGAAGTTCTCGTTCTTAGTTGTATCTTTGTGTGGCTTGTGGAGCAAGGTTATTGAAGCCTCGTAGAAAGAGTTTGGCAAAACCCTTCTGCTTCTATTGCGTGAAATACATTGAGAAGAATTGGTATAAGCTGTGCTTTCAATTTCTGGTAGAATTCTGCACTGAGGCCATCTGGCCTTGGGCTGTTTTTGGTTAGGTGATTTTGATGACTGCTTCTATTTCCTTAGGAATTATAGGTCTATTTAAGTTGCTTCTCTGTTCTTCATTTAATTTTGGTAAGTGATAACTATCCAGAAAATTGTTCATTTCCTTTATATTTTCAAATTTTGTAGAGTACAGGTTTTCAAAGTATGACCTGATGATTCTCTTGATTTCCTCAGTGTCTGTTGTTATGTCCCCCTTTTCCTTTTTGATATTTTTAATTTTCATGTTTACACTCTGTCATTTGATAAGTTTGGATAAAGTTTTGTCTATCTTGTTGATGTTCTCAAAGAACCAACTCTTTGTTACATTGATTCTTTGTATTGATTTCCTAGTTTCTGCTTTATTGATTTCAGCCCTCAATTTGATTATTTCCTGGTGTCTACTCCTGGGTGAATTTGCTTCTTTGTGTTCTAGAGTTTTCAGCTGTGTTTTAATTCTCTAATATAACTATTATCCAGTTTCTTCATGTGGGCACTTAGTCCTATGAACTTCCCGCATAGCATTGTTTTCAAAGTGTCCCATAAGTTTGGGTATGTTGTGTCCATATTCTCATTGATTTCTAGGAAGTCCTTAATTTTTTTTATATTTCTTCATTGACCCAGGAATGGTGCAATTGTGCATGATTCAACTTCTATTAGTTTGTAGGGTCTCTGCAATTTGTGTTGAATTCTAATTTTAGCGCATGGTGGTCTGATAAGTTGCATGGAGTTATTCCAATTTTTTAGTATCTGTTGAGGTTTGATATGTTGCAAAGTATATGGTCGATTTTTGAGAAGGTTCCATGTGTCCCTGAGAATAAGGTATATTCTTTTTTATTTGGGTGGAATGATCTGTAGATATCTGTTAATCCCAATTGGGTCATAACTTATATTAATTCTTTTGCTTCTTTGTTAAGTTTCTGTCTGGTAGTCCTGTCTAGAGGTGAGAGTAGGGTGTTGAAGTCTCCCACTATAAGTGTGTGGGGCTTTATATGTGATTTAAGTTTTAGTAATCTTTCTTTTACGAATGTGGATGCCTTTGTATTTGGGGCATAGATGTTCAGGATAGACACTTCATCTTGGAGGATTTCGCCTGTGATGAGTATGGAATGACCACCTTCATCTCTTTTGATTGATTTTATTTTAAAATCTAGTGTGTTAGATATTAGGATTGCTACCCTCACTTGTTTCTTGGGTTGATTTGGTTGGAAAATTGCCAGAACCTGGAAGCAATCTAGATGCCCCTCAATAAAAATCATAGGTAAAGAAAAGGTGGTACATTTACACAATGGAGTACTATTCAGCGGAGTGGGGGGGGGGGGGGGGAGAGACCTGGTGACAGCTTGAAATTCAAAAGCAAATGGAATGAACTACAAGAACCCATTCTGAGTGAGGTAATCCAAACAGAGAAAGAAAAAATGATTTGTTTTCACCCTTATATGAATATTAGAACTAGAGCAAAGGATAACCATTCTACAACCCACAACCCCAGAGAAGCTAGGAAACAAGGAGAACCCCAAGAGAGATACACATGAACCCCTAAGAAGTGGAAAGGGACAAGATCTCCTGAGTATATTGGGAGCAGGGGGGGTGAGGCACATAAGAAAAAGAGGAGGGGAAAAGAGTAGGGAGGAGGAGAACATGAGGTATCACATGTATATTTGAAAGCAAATCAAACATATATCACCCAACAAAATTGTGCTTTTGTTCCTGAAACAATTCATATGGCTATAGAGAAGTTTCCCAAAATATAAGTAATCATATGATTATGTGTTCTCATCATCTGGAGAGAAGAATATCTAAACCAAAATTACTTGGCATTTTACTTAATTTTTTGCCTGTGTTTTAATTACATACAGAGTTTCATGTTTGTGTCACAGCTTTTCTTCATTTTCCTATAACATGTTGATTTTGGGGAGAAGTATATAATCTGTAAAGTATAACTATAATTGATTTAGAGAAACACAACTTTATCAAAAAACCCTAGTTCCTGCACACTATAAATTTGAGGAAACTATTCAATGCACGGTTCTTTTTTCACAAGTTTTGATTATAGTCCTCTGATATATAGGAATGTAGGTGTTCCAGAAATGTTTACCAATGAATCTGAGATAGAAATCACAAGACTTTTGATTAAATGAAATGTGCACATAGAAGAATTACTTTTTAAATAGCACTGTGACATTATACAGGAACATGCTTTGAACTCAGATTTAGCTGAAATATTTGATGTATCAGATGCTATCTAAATGATGTTTATTTACCTCAGTACATTCATTTCCATCACAGATAAGGTAAGAATCAGTCTAGGTGGGTATCAATGGCAGTGTCTATGGAATATCAGTACACATTTGAATGTATATCTTTCGGGGTTATCAACTGTATTTATTACTCATCTTAAATTTTCCCTTTCCATAAACACACAAGTTTATATGTTTCAAGCTATGTGAATAAAGAAATTACTGAGATGAAATGGCTAATTTTCATTCCATTTGATGCTTTCTTCTCTGTGTGGCCTCTATATTTTTGCCTGATATTAATTAATTCCTACGTGGTAACTTCTTTCCTGTATGCCTGCTATAACATGAAGAAAATTTTCAAGAATTTATGCTACAAACTCTTCTAGACAACTATTTTAATTTTATCTTATTTGTTCAAATTTCCATTTTGATGCTATTTTGCACTACTTCTCAACATGTTATTAAGATTTTGGGGTAGAATAATCAATCCAAAGGTATATGTGTGTGTGTGTGTGTGTGTGTGTGTGTGTGTGTGTGTGTGTGTGTGTGTAACATATATAAAATATTTAGGCATCCCACTTTGAAAAGAGAAAGTGAAATTACCACTTTTATATTACATTGTTTTACAGATGGAAAATACCAACTGCTAAAAGTATTAGAACTAATAAACAAATTTAGCAAAGTCATCATACAAAAATAATAGCAGTGCCCTATGTCAAAAGATTTCAAAAGAGAACTGCTTGAAAGAATACTGAAAATTATGATCCCAATTACACCAGCTACTGAATATAATAGAAAAACAAATTAGCCAGTGATGTAAAAGTCTGTACATCAGAATCTCTCATATGGAGGAGAAATTAAAGACTTTCCCACATTTTAATAATACAAAGGTACTCATAGAGAAGGAGCAACACTGTCAAGATATCAATATTTCTGAAGGTCACCTGTAGATTCAAGGCAGTTCACATTAAACACGAATAACATTCTTCTTGATACTAGGAAAACAGGCCAGAAATTAGGAAGCCACTATGTCAGAAGATATGGGGAAGGCAATCTCAAAAATGCAGAAGGCATAATATCTAACTCAAAAATCAACTATAACAATTTAGTTGCATAACCATTAATGTTTTACCAGTAAAACAGACATAAATCAATCAATCAAACAGTTGCAATCAATAAATTCACACATATATAGAAAACTAATTTCAAATACATTATATAAGAATAGTCTTCAATAAATTACAATAGGAATATTTAAGATGTTGAAGTGTGCTAAGGATATTTGGAGAAGAACCCAAAGGAAAGGAAACAAAATCAAAGAAAAATTTAGATATATCAAATTAAGAAGGTTCTCCACAGCAAAATAAACAACCATGAGCAGGCAAAGACAACTTACACAAGGAAAATACTTGAAAATATATACTATATAAGATGTGGCTATCCCAAATTATAAACAACTCATAAAACCCCGCAAACAAATGCCATGAGTAAAATATATATTAGCCAAGCAGACATTATCCAAAATAGGATACATAAGTTGACAATTGGCAAATGCAAAAGTATTCAGCATGTTGAAATCAAACCCCCAAATGATATAAGACTCCATCTCAGTAAGAATGGCTACTATCAAAAAGAATAAGATAAGGAGTCTTTAGAAGAACGTGGAACAAATTGAAACCTGTGCCACATTGATAGGAATGTAAATTAGTATTGCCATTATCAAGAACAGTATGGAGGACAGAAATATAAATGTCATATGATTCAAAGAATATTAATCCAGTGTGTTAAGCAGTATTTGCTGAGAATACAGATTGCAGAACTTTTAAGCATAGCCAAGAAATTCAAAAAGCACAGTAGATATCAGTTAATAAATGGACAGGTAAATAAGATACACACATATTAGAATACTATTTAATTGTGGTGAAGAATGATCCTGCCATTTGTAACTATGTAGTTGCATATAAGCCTTATATGTTAATTGAATTATGCCAGACTCAGGAAGAGATATACCACATGATGTCATTCAAATATGAAATCTAAAAATATTAATCACATGGAAGTTGACATAGAATAGTGATTTCAAGAGTCTGTAGTTATGCTTTTATTTCATAGAGATCAGAGTCCTGTCCTTAAATAACTTCTGATAGGAAGTATAATTAAATATATTTTACTGATCAAATGAATACAAAATGAAATCAATAATCAAAATATTCTCCTGTACAGTTGTTCAAAATCCTCTTCATTCTCTGTTCATTGGTAGACAAATGGTATCTGGTCTCATGTTGAGGTCCTTTATTAATTTGGAGATGAGTTTTGTGCAGGGTGATAGATATGTATCTATTTTCATTCTTCTATAATATAGATATCCAGTCTGACCAACACTGTTTTCTGGCAATGTTCTCTTTTCTCCAGTGTGTATTTTTGTCTTCTTTGTCAAAACTCAGGTATCTATAGTTGTCTAAAATTATGTCTAGCTATTCAATTTGTTGCCATTGATCAGCATGTTTCCTTTCATGCAAAAACCGTACTATGTGTAGTACTATAACTCTGCAGCACAACTTGATATCTGGGATGATGATACCTCCAGAAACTTACTTATTATTTAATGTTGTTTCAGCTACCCTGTGTTTGGTGTTTTTTTTTATTTTCATATGATTGAAGAACTTATTGTCAAATTCTGTGTATAATTGTCTTGAAATTTTAATTATAATTGCATTGAATATGCAGATTGCTTTTCACAGTATCAGTTCTATTGATGCATGACTAGTTGGAGATTTCCAACTTGGTATGACTCCAATCATTTGGTTTGTAACTGCTATCCTCGTTACCAGGTACAATTAATATGCATTCCCCACTCTTCATAACAAAGTTATTAGATATGAGTCAAGTGTTTCTGCAAAGCAGAGATGTTGCGGTGTCTCTTGATACATAATATACTATCACTTCTGAGAAGCCAAACCAATACTTGGACCATTTTTCTCTACCTTAGCATATAAGGTTCCAGAGGTTCATCTGCCTTTCTACTGCCTAGATATCGTATGGTTGGGAAGTCATGATTAATTACACTTACAGATCTCTAATTTATTGACTCGTGAAAAAATCGAAGACTTATTACATTTTTAAGCTATGGATAGGAATTGAGATGTCTGCTTTGCTTACATGTCTATGATGTTATCCATTGAAATGTCTCTCTCGTTATCTTACACTTTGGAAATCTAGGCTAATAGAAAGCATTACATTGTCTTGCCATGGTATAAATTTCCAGGAAAAGGGGTTCACAAAGGACATTAAAAATCAGAAAAATGTTGATATGTTAATATTTCAACTACATTAAACACTGACGTATAGAAGGCAAGAAATTATTAAATAGTGAATATTCTATGCTATGAAGTGTACAGTTATAGAGAAAAGAGAGTCTCCCACTGGTACAGGAACTATAATCAGCTTTCCATACATCATCTTCAAGTCTGTAAAACCTCAGCAGTTTGTAGATCTGTGCATATGTCTCAGTTGCTTGCTAATCAAGGGCAAGAATCAGGTCACAGACAATGTCCTGACCAGGCAGCACCTGTTACAAAGTCAGGGACAGGGTTCCTCTTCATTGATCAGCAAGAATTGCTAAGAAAAAATAAATAAGTGTTAGAAGAAAGATTTTCCCAATAAAGCCATTACCTGGAAGAATAATTTTTGTTTGTTTGGATTGTCTACTTTTTATTTATGGTTGGGCAAAACCAGACTGGCTGTGAGAAAACAGAAATTTAACAGTGCAACATACATCATCATTATCGCTAGTTTATTTTACACCCCAGTGACTTTGTGTGTGTGTGTGTGTGTTTGTGTGTTATTCATATGTGTGGGTATATTTGTTTTATAAGAATGTGTGTTCATGCTGAGAGTGGGGATGATGTCAAGAATCATGCTTTATGTATCTTCTATTTTATTTCTTGGGGAGGGTTTCCTTAATCAAACTCAGAGTTATTAGCTATGGCTAATCTTGCTATCCAGATTATCCTATGAATACCTTGTCCCTGCCGTTCAGGATTGAAATTACAGGCAGACCTCCATGCTCATCCTGTCTTTATGTGGGCTTCTTGGAATCATAACTCTGGTCCTCACATTTGTGTGGAAAATGTATTAAACAATAAGCCAGCTCCCTAGCCAATAATTCATACTTTAATGTTCATTAAAACTTCTAACATAATTAACTTGAAACTAACAAAAAACATATAAAGAGACATATGTGTAGCAGAATTAAAAGAAATGTTTAACTTGTCAATACCAACAGTGAAAGAAGAATAAAATTATTATTCCTTTCCATCAGTATGAACAAAAAGTGGAACAAGTTGTTACTGATTTTCCTGTTGTTAGGGAAACAAAAATAATTTTGTCATTTAGGAATTTAGAGGAAAACAAGATTTGGAATGAGAATGAAAAATGGACAGGTTGGTTCAGGAAGGATATGATCTTTTCTTCTACTGCAACTGTTGAGGCAGGTGAATCAATCTACAACATTCTAGATACAATAAAATTATCTGGGAAATAAAGTATTGAAGCCAAGGCCTTTATACACAAACAACCTTCTAAGGAGATATTTATATTGGAGCCAACAAAAACAGAGGAGAATTAATACATGTTTGGCACTATCTAACTAAATGCATAGATGGCTACCAAAAACATATCCTTTTCCTATGGAGCCACATTGCCCCTGATTCAAAACTTGAATAATGTAGAGAAAAGTGTTTGGAGGTCAAGGTGCCTGGGCGGGCATCTAATATGATAAATGAATGTCTGCATTGCTTATTACCCAATATTGCTTCTTGGTGGTTAACATCTGTTTTTCAGTATCACAAAGCACACCTGCAGCCCATGCCTAAAAAGAAAGGATTCCAGAATGATGTAGTTTCAATATTCGCCGTTTGACATGGCACAAACTTATTGTATGCAGTTAATGCCAAACACATTCTTTAATTGTGAATGAAGTCTATTTTGACTTACATTCATAAACTACCAAATGAGTGGTTACAGAAAAGTGAAAACACATGATATATAGTTCATATATAAGATGCCACCACAGAAACAGCTGACCTGAACAATGGGGAGCTCATGGACCCCAGACTGATGGCTAAGAGGCTAGCATGGTACTGATCCAGACCCTCTGAACATGGGTGTCAGGGAGGAAGCCTCAGCAATCTATGGGGCCTCAGGTAATAGAACACTATTTATCCATGGCATCCGAATGCATTTTGGGAGCCCATTTCACATGGAGGAATGCTTTCTCAGCCTGGATACATGGGAGAGGGCTTAGCCCTGGATGATATGACGGACATTAAAGATTACCCATGGAGGACTTCCCCTCTCCAGAGAGCAGAGTGGGGATTGGGTAGGGGGTTGGGAGGATCGTGGGTGGCAGTGGAGGAGGGGAGGGAGAAGGAGCTGGGATTGACATGTGAAGCAAGCTTGTTTCTAATATAAATAAAAATGTTTTTCTTTATATAAAAGATCCACCAACTTAAAAATTATAAGTTAAATGGTATTTCCAAAGTGTGACAAAACTAATATTCTGGGCATCATTACTATTACTTTGTTGTTCGGTTTTATTTTCTTGGTGTATATTGCTGACTGAATAAAAGGTAAAAGCATATTGTAAAGGGCAGCTTTTTCCTTGAGAGGAGCCTTCCCACCAGCCTGGTTCCAGAGCCGCTTTCCCGCCAGCCTGGTTCTAGAGCCGTATCAGTCCCAAATAAACACACAGGAGGCTATATGAATTATGAAGCTGTTGGCCTTGCTTGTTTCTTACTGGCTAGCTCTGACTTAAGTATTTACCCCATAATTGTTAATCTATGTATGTCTCTTACCGGAGAAGTTTCCGGGCTCCTACCCCATGGCGTCACATCTTGAACTCTCTTGTGTTTCTCCTTCTCAGAATCCTCCTGGACTCCTAGTCCCACCCATCTAGATTCCTATTGGCCAACAGTGCTTTATTAACAAATGTACAGGACTTCCCCCAACATCTCCTCTTTTCTGTTTAAACAAAAAGAAAGGTCTTAACTTTAACATAGTCAAATTATATATAACAGAACAGTTATCAAATAAGAACATAGTTACAATATTTTAGCAAGATTTAAAGAAAATATCATCCATCCCATCCTTGTGAGTCCAAAGTTCTATATGTATCTTTTATCATAACTAAGGAAAACTATAATTATAACTATTTGTCTTCAACTCCATCAAAGACCACAGAAGGATAATATATAAACACTAGGATTGAGAGAGACATCTTACTGCCTGGACAGTCACCCGAAGTTCCTCTGTTTCATTGGGGCATCCATCTTCAGCCCGTAGGCCACAATGTGTCCAGAAGATTTCTCAGCAAAGCAGGAAATTTCAAACTGTCCATCTGCATTGGCAGTCTGTCAGTCATTTCTCTGTCCTGTAGAAAGTCTGGTAGACAAGTCCATGAAGCAGGAACCCTGTAAGACTGAGTTTAGCAGTCACTGTTCTGTGGGTCCTGCATGTCCAGTTTATACAGCAACAGTCAGTCTAGGCAAGAGCAGTTTCTTGCCCAAATGGCTAATCTTGCCATGTTGAAAGCAAACTCCATAACGAGTTTCTTCGATGCCCATCTTCCTCTCAGACGTAATTGGTGCTGCCAGGAGCAGACATTTCTCATTGTCAAGAAAAACCCTAAACCATTTTAAATGCCATTTTCTGAAGGTCTTTGAAAGGTTTGAAGACTGTCTATGTCAAATATATTTCTGTATATCTAGAAAACCTAACTTACCTAACTATAAATTCTGACTATTATAAGTAACTATCTATAATCTGTATTTAATTATGCATTACATTTTAAAAGATCAGTATAAGCACAATACTTAATCAAGAGGAGAAATATACATATCACAAAATTGTCCTGGAATTTGTATGAATAAATGAAAAACAATACCCATACCATAATTCCCTTTTTTATCATTAAAAAAGATTGGCTGTGATCATTAGCCAATTATAAACAACCCCATTTAAATGAAAACAAAGATTTATAAACAAGATGGGAATTAGGACGTCACTCATTCCAAACTGCTTCCTGCTGGAAGGGGGCACTGTTCATACCATGGGGATCATGACAAAACTCAGAAACCTGTATAAGTCCATATTTTCGGGGTCTGTAAGACTGCATCATCTTAGCTGTTTCAATTGTTGGAACATCTGATCCACTGCTTCCAGGGGTCTTGGTTCGTCAAACCACAGAAGCCTGGAAGGAATCCTCAGCTTTTCATTTTCTGTGGAAACATAACTAAAATCTCCTTTTCCAAGTAACATATCCTCATACTTAAATTTTAAAGTCAAGGCATTTTCAAAAGATAGAAGTTGGATTAATTTAGCAGCATTTATAATCAAGTGTACTTTAGCAGTTCCTTCCTGAGTAATCAAAAAACTGAAAAACACAATAGTATACAGTATCCAGACTCTCTGTGTATTTTCCATCTTTGCATGGCTTATTTATTTATCTATTATTACTTTATTTCTTTTACTTTTATTTCTTTTTCTCTGAGACAGGGTTTCTCTTTGGAAATCTGCCTGCTTCTGCCTCTGGAGTAAATCGTACCGGCGTGCACCACCACAGCTGGCTTTTGTATTTATTTACCACTTTGCCGTTTCACTTTCTCTCTCAATCTCATGTATATTTTTAAACACACAGTAAACCTTTAGAGGTTTGTTCATCCAAGTCTGACTTTACTGTAAATCTTTACGTTTTTCTGGCCACATGTCTTATCTGTAAAACCGCGGCTGTTTAAACTGCCGTTTTCAAGATGGCGGGCGTAAGCGTGACTCCAGGTTACTGCCTCAGTCCATGCTGACATTCAACAAAAGCTGCCACTTCCAGCTGTACTTACACACCTTTTAATCATTAGCAGAGTCTCTTAAAACAACCTTGCAGGTTTTTTTTTTCTTTTTATGCCGAGTCAGGAAGACTCTCGTAAGCGAGCCGCGTGAATCTCGGCTTGTCGCTAGCAAAACAGAGCACACCTGAGAAAAATGCTGCTACCAAAAATCTGTGCTTCTCTCCGTTCTTCTGTTTCTAAAATTCCTTTAAACCTTTTGTTGTTTTGCATGGAAATTCAATCCCGCTCCTGACAACCATTTTGTAAAGGGCAGCCTTTTCCTTGAGAGGAGCCTTCCCACCAGCCTGGTTCCAGAGCCGCTTTCCCGCCAGCCTGGTTCTAGAGCCATATCAGTCCCAAATAAACACACAGGAGGCTATATGAATTATGAAGCTGTTGGCCTTGCTTGTTTCTTACTGGCTAGCTCTGACTTAAGTATTTACCCCATAATTGTTAATCTATGTATGTCTCTTACCGGAGAAGTTTCCGGGCTCCTACCCCATGGCGTCACATCTCGAACTCTTGTGTTTCTCCTTCTCAGAATCCTCCTGGACTCCTAGTCCCACCTATCTAGATTCCTATTGGCCAACAGTGCTTTATTAACAAATGTACAGGACTTCCCCCATCAGCATATTGTAATAATAACAATTCTTAATCGTCAAAATGTTTAAATTGGTTTTGATGTCTACAATTATGACATAATAATGGTGTTGTTGGTTGAAAATTCCAAAGTGAAGCAATGGGTTTAGGATTTAAGAAATAAATCTCAGTTGACTTAATACACTGTGTCAGTAGCCTTCTGGGTAGGATGCCTGGTACTGGCACATAAGAATTGAATCTTGAACAATGATATCTTGTCAGGCCTTGTTCTCTGGGTGTGCTGAATTTTATATAAGTAATGAAACTAAATGATTAACTTTTTGTAATCAGTTGGGACCTTAAACAGACATTTCATAGAGAAATGCAGAAAAAAGATATACTAATTTATTTTTAATTTATGAACAAAACCTACACGTAATATGCCAACACCTGCAATATTATATACAGATCCAAAAGTTGAAATTTAAGCATATAAGTGTGTTACAAATCATGTCTGTATTACTCTGCCCTTCTACATAGTGTATAGTCATATAAATTGAAAATAATTCTAAATAAACATACTGATAGAAATCTTGGATTAAGATCCCACCAGCTAAATTTAAAATTTAACAATAATATGTTTAGTGGAAGTAGTGCACAAGACACAGACTATTACAGGGAATACACACATGCACACACAAAAACAAATGTAATTGTTATCTGAAATTAAATTTAATTCAGTAGTGTGTATTTTTATTTGACCTCTGTGGCAGCTCTAACCTGAGCTTATGGCAGAAAAGTACTATAAAATGAATTTCTAAGTTATGATAATTATCTTGGCAATAGAATGTCATAACCATACATCAACAGACTGAGACTCTTCCTGAACACCATGCACAAATTTTCATGATGAAGAGAAAAGTGTCCTGCTTGCACTTCATCCCAGAGACCACATTATTCTTCTAGCCAGTTTAGTCCCTAGGCCTGCCTCAGTAGATATAAATGAAGGGAATTGGCTGCATGTCTTTCCCACTCCCCAAGTAGGCGTTTATCACCTTTGTCATCTTTACCTTGTCTCCCAGGGTTTCCTTGTAATGGTCTCAGCTGCTAATGCCAGAAAAGCACGAAAGAGATTCTGTTGTCATAAAAGTGCTGCAAACATGTTTTATTATCCACCGTGGTGATATAGCTAGCTTAAAAAGCAATCTTTCAAACCATCAAGAGAGGAAGGAAGAGCCGCTGGAACTCAGAAAAGATAAAAATAGAAAGTTAAAACTGCAACAGATCCAACTTCATGCTTTCAACAGCTTCCTTTCTCTCGGAGTTTTAATAGCTTAACTTCAAAGAAGTATTGAGTAGGGGTGAGAAGAAAGAACTTTAAACAATCAGGTCTATATCTACAAAGAAGATTTATGAGAAGCAAAAGGCTAACGAAGGAAAAGCACCATTGAATAAATAATTCATTCAAACACTACCTTGTCTCATGTGCCTTAAAAATTAATCATAAGAAATGTAAAAATTATCTGTATCATTCTTGAAGTTTAAAGTAGTTTCTCTCTGTGTGTCTGTCTGTCTTTCACATGCTCTCTCTCTCCTATGTCTCTCTCTCATTCTCTCTTAAGCAGGGTCTTATATATCTCACCTATGCCTTGAATTTTCAAAATAGTAAGCAGTGAGAATCACAGTCCACACTTCTGATTCTCCTACCTACCTCCATCTCTGGAGTGTCAGACCCAAACAGATATCATTCTATGTGCTGACAGGATGATGTCTGGGTAGTCATGATGTCAGGCAAGCACTCCACACACAGCCCTTAATCTCCACCCTCAATCCCCAACAGTTTTTTTGATAAAGATTTTTAGCAAATTATCTCATCTAAGTTATGTTGACTACCATAATTATAGGAACACAATCCAGGGAGATTTTTAAGATACATTCACATGTTATTCATAAAAAGAAAGGCTGTTCAAAGGGAGGCTTTCATTTGGCTACAATTTGAGAATTTGGGAAACATCACAGGTATCTGTGACATATTTGGGAATTTAACATGAAACTTCAAGTCAATGTGTACTGCAAGAAAATATGAAATTGTATAGTCTTGCTTAAGAGTGTAAGATTTTATGATAGAGCAAGTGAGGTACTGTAAAAAGACTTCAGTGAAGGAAGAGCTAAAATGTTTCCTACCTAAAAACGCATTCTAGGAGCACAAAGCTATTGTACTGGCGGGAAGATCAAAAAGAAGCAGAAGACCTCTTTGGGTTAGTAATCAACATGGCGTTGTTGTTTTAGAATTAAAAAAATTATCTGCGTACACTTGTGGGCTTGGTGGTTTGTACACATGAGCTATGTGAATCCCTATGTGAGGCTATGAGAAGGAAATGAGATAGGCAGTAGAAATGAGAAGAAAAAAATCAGGAATTATTTATGGGAGCAAAATTGGCTGGGTTAGCTGAAGGAGAAAGAAGATTGGTGATTCACATCATTTTTCCCAGCACCCATGTGAACAGCTAGTAACGCATTTATTTGTTACCTTTTAATAACAAGATTTTCACTACCTCAGTAAGATTCATGTCATTTTCTGTGTTAACAGGCAAGGTTGAGTACAGGAACAAATGTTGAATACTCAACTTAAGTCACTAAATGTTTGGCAATGTGAACTGCAGACCCTAATCTTGAAGCATTAAATGGCATCAGGGAAACATGGCTTTATTATCTCCTTGCTTTCAGGCTTCTAATACTTTTAAATCAAAACCAACCTACTCTATTTATAAATCTCTCTGCCAATCCATTAGATAGATGATAAACAGATGATAGATAGATAGATAATAAATGCCTGCCTAGATAGACAAAGAGAGAGAGAGAGACAGAGAGACAGAGAGACAGAGAGAGAGACAGAGACAGAGACAGAAACAGAGGCAGAGTCAGAGACAGAGACAGAGACAGAGAGAGATACAGATAGACTTTCCATTTCTGAGGAATCTTCCATGTATTGGGTATGGAATGTTCTAGTATACATCATTCTTTCTAAACATTAGATACACTGAAAAGAACATAAAATTGTACATGTACAGGGCTACTCTAAAGAGGGAAATATATAGATATTTCAGAATCATTTCCATAAAAACTAGATAAACATAGGAAAACTCAGAAAATGATATTTAAATGTGGAAATGGGGTCAAAACATCACACATTGGAAGAGAAAGCTTCAACTGAAGAGAATAGTAAAACAACATAAAATATAAATGACCTAAACTTACAAGTGAATTCTAGTGAATTTCCTAGTGAATTCTAGTACTAGAGAATATAGCTTATATGTTACCTAATAAAGTTAGAATTTTTACTGCTGGTATATATTGAAATGGAAGATTAATGTGAAGTCCTAATTTTCAGTAACTTATAACGTTGGCAGAACATTTAATTTCAAATGAAAGCTGGCATGAGTTCACTCTCCGTCAGACTCTTGTCTTTGCCAAGTTTGACAAACATCCAGTTCAGCTGTTTTGAGCAAAGATCCATGCCAAAGTAAAGAAGAGTTTGTTTTTTTGTCACTTGTGATTTTTTTTAATTTTTCGCATTCAATTCCAAACATTTTTCCTGATAAAAGTCAAGAATGAGTAAATGACTGTTTATTGTCAAGGCTATTAATTAATACAAAACAACCCCCAAAAACTTAAATGTAAATTATTCAGTGAGCAGTTGAGGAGTCCTCAAAAACGAATCCAAGTTTTTGGTACAAACTCACTTTCACCAAATACACATGAGAAGTAACTTATTGTCTTTATGAATTAAGGACTCAGTAATAAAATTTAGAGACTGTTATTAACCTGCATAATCACAATAGTGAAAATGATAGGCATCTTGCAAATTTAAATATTTGACTTTACATTTCAAAATCCTTCGACTAAGGATTTATAGTGTGACTGCTGCTGTCATTTTGTAGATACAAATAAACTTGGACTATGGTGACAACCTGTTTACAGTACACATGGCTAAGAACTTTTCAGGAAAAAAACATATACCAGGAACATTTCAGTTCACTCAGAAAACATGTTTAGTATTTGGAGTAGTTAGAGGTAATTACATTAATAATTTGATTCATCATTGTAAAAATGATTACTTTGTCATGCAAAGTCTATGTGGCTTGAAATGTTTAGTCACAGCCTATTCCAATATGTGGCATATTTTTTCATTAAGAAATATTTTACACATCTGGGTATTGAAGGGAGCTTAATAGGTCCAAGTAATAAGATAATTCTTTTTCATACATAACATGTAATTGTATATTTATAGCAACATTACAAACCATTAAGTTGGAACTAGAGAAAGTTCAGCAATCAAGAGCACTGGCTGGTCTTCCAGAGGACCCTGGTTCAATTCACAGAACCCACATGGCAGTTCACGATTACTTATAACTCCAGTTCCAAGGTATCCAACACTCTCACACACATATACTGCAGACAAAACTCCCATGAACATAAAATAGAAATAAATATATAATTAAAAAGAAAAGAGCCACTGAGTTATTTAAATTGCCTCCTTTACTGAATAGTATTTTGAATTTTCCCTAGGACTTTCCAAAACACTGTAATAACAAAATCATTTTCATTTCATAAGCTAAACAAAAGCCTGTATCCAACAAATGTTTCATTCACTTATGTCTAGGCTGAATAATGCTGCATCATGAAAAATCTTGAACAGTTTTATTTAATTTTCTGACAAGGTACTAATGTACAGAGTACAAAAATTTATTGTCGTTTAAGAGTAAACACAGTTTACCAGCTATGTTAGAAGATACATTTGAAATGTATAGTGTGCCTGTCTTAAAACAGAACTGTTGTCATTAACCTGCTACAAGCTGTGTTTAGAATATTGATGTCTAACATATAGTGCTCAGAAATTTTTGAGATAATAGGAAGTACACTGAACTATGATTTAAATAATTTTAACCTAAATAAATGTATATATTTATTTCTATGATCCAACATCAAATGTGTAGTGTGTGTTTTGTCTAGAAGTAAATTAAGGTTATGATTATGGCCATCAGAGCACGGTTTGTCTATGGTGAACACATAGAATAATATTTTTCAGTTTGACTCAATGAACAGACATGATGATTTTCAGACTCACACTGTCACTGAATTTTTTGGTCATTATTTTGAAACCACAGACAACAAGTGAGTAGGACACTAGCAATACTCAAATAAACACAGCAGGGTCATAGGGAAGTGATGAATGTTTTACATTCCAGTTTAGGTGGAATTCAAACAGGTCAGCTTTGCATTATTGCTCTAGAAACAAAATTTCCATAACAGATTTTATTTAAAGAAATAGCTGTTGTTTTGTATGTGAAAAGAGCAGTACAATTAAATAAACACAATTTATGAATTAATGCCTCCAGGAACAGTAGGTATTTAAGATGCTTAGGTATGAGATAACAGCTTGACTCTCACTAAAGTTATTAGAAATATGTAACATTTTAATCATCAGTAAGAACAGATGCTCATCACGATAACATTGCAGGTCACTTTAAATAATAATTAATTATTACATTTCAATAAAAGTAGTGTGACACTAACAGATATCTACTTGATAGACAGTTTTAATGAACTCTGTGTCCGTTAAAAAACAAAACGCTTCTCATGGGAATTAACTTACCATGATGCAACTGAAAATTTTGCTTAATGCCACTTTTTCACTGATGCTGAATAATCTGAGCACATATCAAAGTTCAGATATATAGCTTTATATTCTGTGGAAAGGAGTGTATTATATTAGTTCCTCAGAATAGAGTTAGCAGCCTGGTCTATCTCATGCACAATGTAAATGCATTCCTTCATTGTTATCTTGTCAATTGAAGTGTCATCCAATTTTGTATAATTATTATTTATACCTTCATAACAAGAACCTGTACATGATCTATCATTTAATAACCGTATGTATGAAGGTACTGTCAAATGGTCATTGTATGTATGTAAGCATTAATTCTTCTAGAAATAATACTGAATATGAAAATAACTGTTAAAACTGATAGGACATTTTTATATTTTGTTATTTTCTTTTGAAATTGTGTAAATAAAGAGGTAGATTTCACTTTTCTAGTCCAAAATTATCACTGTGAAAACAAAGTTAATACTAAAATTTTGCTATGGGTTATTATTAAAGTTATATTTCTCTTATACTTTTATCTTTACTTTTGAGATTATAATTATATCATTTCTTCCTCCCCTTTAGTCTATCCAAACCCTCCCATGTGTACCCCTTTATGCTCTTTCTCACATTCATGAAGTCCTTACACTTTATAGCATTACAACTTAAAGCATAATACCCCAGTAGTATTCCTTAGTTCGCAATAGACGATATAAAAAATAAGATTCCGGTTTTTTTTCCGCTAAGTAGTACTCCATTGTGTAAATGTACCAAATTTCTCTATCCACTCTTCAGTTGAGTGGTATCTAGGTTGCTTCCAGGTTCTGCCTATTACAAATAATACTGCTATGAACAAAGTGGAACAGATGTCCTTATTGCATGAATGTACATCTTTTGGTTACATACATAAGAGTGGAATTGCTGCATCTTGTGGTAGACTGATTCCCATTTCCTGAGGAGTCTCCATTCTGTTTTCCAAAGTGGCTGTACCAGTTGGCACTCCCACCAGAAGTGGAATAGTTTTTCCCTCTCTCCACCTCATCTCCAGAATAAATTGTCATTGTTTTTTATTTTAGCCATTCTGACAGGTGTAAGATGGTATCTCAGCATTGTTTTGATTTGCATTTCCCGGATGGCTAAGGATGCTGAGCACTTTCTCAAGTGTCTATCAGGCACTCCTCTATTTAGTTCTCTATTTAGTTCAGTCCCCCAATTCTTAATTGGAAGAGTGGATAGTACACAATGAAGTACTACTCCGTGGAAAAGCACAATGGAATCTTGAAATTGGCAGGCAAATAGATGGCACTAGAAGAAACCATTCTGAGTGAGGTAACCCAGTCACAAAAAGGCAAACATGGTATGCACTCATTCATATCTGGATTTTAGACATGGAACAGGGGATTTCCAGCCTACAACCCCACTAACAGAGAGTCTGGGAAATAGGGAGGATCCTAAGAGAGATATGGTATCTCAGAGAAGAGGAATAGGACGAAATCTCCTGAAGGGATTGTGAGCATGGGTGGAGGGGATGGGAGAGAGAGAGAGAGAAAGAGGAGGGAAGAGGAGGACATCGGGGAGCAAGATGGTTGAGTCAGAGGAAGAACAGAGGAGAGCAGGATGAGAGATACCATAACAGAAGGAGTCATTATAGGTTTGGGGAGAGATCTGGCACTAGTGAGATTCTCAGAGATCTTCAATAATGATTCCGACTGGGATCGAGGCTACCTTAAATGCTTCCCCTGATGAGACTGACGAATACCTTATATGCCATCCTAGAACCCTCCTTCAGTAGCTGATGGTACCAGAGGCAGACACCCACAGCTAAACACTGAACTGAACTCCTGCAACTCAGTTACAAAGAGGAATGACAGGCAAAGGAGTCAATACCCAGCTGGTGAAACCCACAGAGGCAGTTGAACTCAACAAAGGGGAACTCATGGACCCCAGACTGGTGACTGAGAGACCAGCATGGGACTGATTCAGACCCCCTGAACGTGGGTGACAGTGAGGAGGCCTCAACCATCTATGGGACTTTGGATAGTAAATCAGTTTTTATCCCTGGCATACATGGAGTGATGCTCTCTCAGCCTGGACACGTGGGGGAGGGCCTAGGCCTTGCCCTGGATGATATGACAAGACTTTGAAAATCCTCCATGGAAGGACTTACCCTCCCTGGGGAGCTTATAGGGGATGGAGTAAGGGGGCTTGGGAAGATTGGTGGAGTGTGGGAGATGAGGGAAGGGAATGGCAGCTGGGAGTAACATGTGAAAAATATTTTTTATTTTGAAAGAATTAAAAAAAGAAAAGAAATAAAATATGACAGACTAGTGAAGTATTGCTGTAGACAGAACCTACTTGGAAGACACCTCTGCATTTTCAGGCACATACTTCTGCAACCTATTTGACATTTTCATTTGATAAAAGTGTATATATTTAAAAGGAAGTTATACAGGACAGGAGATACAGCTCAGCAACATAAATAATACTTGTGTCTTATGTATGAGATCCAGGAATCCCTTCTCAAAAATTAAAGGAATAAAAGATATATAAAACATTAAATATTTCCCATTTTTCCTACTAGCAGAACAGGAATATATTATTATATACTGGCAAGTCTCTAAAATGTTCAAGATTTATTAAATCAATTTCAAAAATCTCCCCATAATTGTCATTGGAGGTTTCTCATCCAGCCTTCCAGTTCCCAAATAACCACTCTATGGTTTAATATTGATTATAACTGTTTGGCCAATGGCTCCAGTACATTACTAAATAGCTCTCACGGTTCAACTAACCCATTTCTATTATTCTATATTTTGCCACAAGATTTGTGGCTTGTTATCTCACATCTTGCTTCCCAGCTGCTATTTGGCATCTCCTCAACCCTGCCTTCTTTATTTCATATCTTTTGTTTGCATAACTCACCTAGCCATATTCTACCTAGCAACTGGCCAAAACAGCTTTATTCATCAACCAATAAAAGCAACACATATTCACAGCGTACATAAGGACATCCCAGATCATTGTAATATTGTAGACTATTCCCTATTAACTACTCCATTCTTCAGACATAGCCTTCATGCTAAAATTATAATAGTATAAATATCATTTACTGTATCGGTTAGTTGTATCCTTCCCATTTTATCCTCCTTATTGCTAAGACAACTTTATCTAGAGCCCCAGGCCCCTATTGTCTATAATTCCTGAATAGATGTTCTTGTGACCAACATGTCATCTTAGTCACAGTTCACCACTTCAGGCTCATCAATATTTTCTTTTCCATTCATGTTATCCACTTAATGAGTTTTTCCACCACTGAAGAAAGTTATAGTATTGAGTAGGGGAGTTCTGGCCTTCACATTGTCTACCTGCTCACCATCTGTTAATGTCATTATCATTCTATAACACTAGTAATCCATGTAAGTATGATAGGTGGGAGATTCAAAGGTGAGTTTTATATTTGGAATTATTAGTTAAATTCCATTAACCAAATTTGACTTGTTTTTAAGCAATGAAAGTGAAGTTCTATGCATGAGTGTAATCATCTGTCAAGCTTGTTTGTAATGCTGTTGTTCTTTTATCTTCCTCATTTTGTGTTGATCTTTAATCAATTTTCTATTACAAACAGTGACTTTTACTGAGCCTACTCAGAAAATCAGAATGGGATTGTGTTTAGTACTAATAGTATTCTCATTATAAACCATGACAATAGCTTTTCTGAACCTCATAGATGCCCTGTTCTCCCCTGCCTCGAAATATTCCAGGACAGTTTGGCTCACCTCAGTATGTTATTGGTGACACTAAGCTATTACATTGTTGATGTCTTATATGCCAAAGCATGTCTAAATACAAAGAAACTACTTCTTTCCTTAACAAATGCTTCTCTGAAACTAAAGACTCATCATTAGGCAGACAAATTAACTTTGAAAAGGAAATTTGAAAAGAAACAAAATTACTGGCCTTAATGTATATTGTAGTTGCTTGGGAAGTATTAGCGAGAGAACAATCATTATCTTGAGAATAAATGTTAAATGGAGATACAACTTCTTTGTAAGCACTATTGAGCGTACAAATTGTCCCATATAAAAGATTGAATTTTGTAATAATTACACTATTAAAGTGCAGAAAGAAATCAAATCAGCTGGCAGAAAGTTAAAAAAGAACCAAATTAATCAAAAAGCATGCTAAGCCATACTTGTAATCTAACAACAAAGCATTTTCATATTTTATACTGCTTTCTATTTCTAGGATGGAGTCAGCACCTCAAAACAGTTGGGAAGCCCTTAAACAAATCCTTCACAATCGCACCATTTATATTTTGGCCTCAACGAATTGCTTAGAGGCTTTGCTGTTTATCTCTTAATCCTTTATTGTTTAATAATCTTTCTTCACAGATGGTGACATGCAAATTATATTTTCCCAATGTAAATAGTGCTGCGAATGCAGACTTAAACCTGAATAAATCAGATTTGTGTTAGGTGCCAGTGACAATGAAGAAAAGGACACACGGTGAGGCCACACAAACTTCTTGTTTCCTTCCACTCCTCACGGCTTTTTGATTCCTGAGCAGGTTGTGGAGTCATCCAAGCAAACTGTATCTCAATATTAACTGGATCTTACCAATTGTTACATTAAATAAGGAGTATGTGCTTGTCAGTCCATACAATTATGTTAAGATGTTGATGGCTGCAGTGCCTGGAGAAAAAGGAAAGCTGACTTAATGTTGGCATAATTAACAAACATAGTTCAACAAACATCTTTGTGTATTACCTCAGGCCCCTTTCGCTTTCAGGTAACCCACATGTTTCCCTTCCCCACCTTGGTATGGATTTCTCCTCATGAATCACAGAACAACAAAGAAATCTACTACCATTAATCTGCTTGTCATATCCAAGTTGTGTACATAATGGGGAACAGGGATGCTAAGTAGCTTTTTAAAAATGAAAAGGTATGGGGAATACTTGGCAAGCTCCAATAACCAGTGCTGCTATATAAAAAAAATTCCTCCTAAATGCAGATACTGTGTAAATATCCTAAACAGTATTAAAAAAAGAATAGACTTGGCAGTCCACCCACATTCCTACTCAAGCAATTCTTTCAAATGTAGTTTAGCTTAATGACCATTGGCAGGTAATTTTAAAGCTTGTTTGGGCTCGTTATGAGTTAGAAGCAAAAACTATTTTTCCTTCAATGCCCCAAACATATTTTCATCATAATGACTATGGTACTTTTTGCTCCATATTAATTTTGATGTTTAAAGAAAGAAACAGTGACTTAATAAGAGAATATTCCAGATATTTTCTTACATTTTTCAGTTACATTTATACTGAATAATTTATTTCCTTAGGCTCACCTGACATAAATAACTTATTCACCAGCAAGGAGTTCAGTGACAGTGGGCCAATTTAACCAAGATTATTAGGTTAAAAAAACTCAATAATTAGCCTTGAAGGAATAGACTACAATTACACAGGTCTAGCACAGTATCTCCATATAAGTGAATAATTATTACTAAACAGGCAGAATCTCAGAAGTTACACAGACAAAGAAAAAAGCCTATAGAGGAAACAAGAAAAATATTTGATATCAGATGGATATGCCAGCGATAATACTAAAAGTTATCTGTCACATATTATTTCTTGCTGGAGATGAGGACTCTTAATTTACATATAATTTCATATTTTACCAGCCTTGGACTTAAGGAGTATTTGAAAGTTTTTTTAATTGTATGTGTATTTTTTAATTCCATCCATAGGAAAAGGAAGTTTACCTAGCAGAGTATATATAAAACATGGACCTTTATCATGAAGAAAAAAAAGAATACTCATTTTGCAATGGATCTGTACTGAGAAATGTAGCACCATTTTGGCTATCAAACAGGTATGGTCTCCAAAATTACCTTTTATATATCATGTTCATCACAGACTCCCTTATTCCCAGTGAGCATAGGTGCAGAATATAGCACATTATTGGGCCTCACATCTTAACTAACTTGGAGAAATGTATATCAATAAGTAAAAATTTGGTTTCCTTGAGTGATAATCAAATTTGTTCCTGAATATTTCAGGCTTATCCATACTCCAAAACTATACCAAATAAATCTGATGTCTAATAACGAGAGAAGATTTATTGATTCCTAGTGAAAGTCAGAGGTTTTAATTTGATCATTATTTCCAGAAGCTATCACTGACTCAATCAATATATAGCACACTTTTATATTCCTACATCACCTTCCATTCAGTTGGTATACTTAATGGTCCACTCAGCATTTCATTTCTATCACCATAGGTTAATTTAACTTATATTAAATATGACATAAAGGGAGTTGCTAGCATGCAATTCATTTCATCTGGCTAGTTTCATTCACCATCAGACTTGTAAGGATCTGCCTTCTGACAGTGTGTATATGTTCATTCCTTGTATAACCACCACCCATTATACAAATATACTATGATTCATTTGACACTGTTGAGCACTGTGGGCTCATAGGTAGATAATAATTGACTCAGAGATGACTGTTTATATAAGAAACATCCTAATACTTTTCCAAAGGCCTGTGTCACAATGCCCTCCCATCAACAATGGAGATGTGTTCTCTTTCTTCTTGTCATCACTGTTTCATGACATAGCTCTTTTAATTATACTCTTTCTAGCCAGTGCCAATAGCATTTCACTGTGGTTTTAGTTTTCCATTACTCTGAAGGCCAGTATTAAAAAACAAATATTTTAAAATATACTTACTAGGCCTGTGGTATCAGCATTATTAGGAAACTTGTTAAAAACAGAAACTTTATACTCCACTCTATGCTTAAGAAATCAGAAATGCTGATGTTGGAACAGTAATTTGTATTTCTAATGAGCCCTCTAGGTGATTGGGACTCATGAAATCATATGCTTGGATACTTTCCTTGCTCTTCCAAATTCTATTAGCAATATCAGAAGATATAAATAAAAGGCACAAGTTCTAATATGTACTTAACAAATGTTATTTTATACAACAGAAATGTGTAATCCTTATACATATACATAAACATACACAGAGACATAAATATACATATTCACAAACACATATAACAAATATATATATATATGTAATTATATGTGTGTCTGTGTATAAATTGATTTTTTACCTATTAAATCAATGTCTTTGTTCACTTAGTTTACTACACTTTAAATTTGTTTTAACCCTTACAAAAATCAACTACTAGCATGCTGTTCTCAGTTAGGAACATATCTGCTTCCTGTTTTCATTGTTATATTAGTCACCATAGAACAAACTCGAATGCCTGATGACAGATGAATTGTTGCCCCAAATAGTAATGTAATAAAAATTTCTTTAACTTCAAGAATCATGAAAATATATAATTTATAATTTATCATAGCCTATATATAATATACACATTATGTTAGTTGAATTTACTAGGCACACAATGATAAATCTCATACCATTTCACTTGCATCTAGAACTAAATATTCAAACACAGGGATTAATAGAGGCTAATATCAGATACTAGCACCTAGATGCAAGCATAGAGAGTATAGGTTAAAAAGGAAAATGATTGTCAAAAGATCTAAGAACTCAGTGAGACAGGAGGGGACTGTTATGGTAACCTGCGGCATAGCAAGGATCACAGTGCCCACAAAAGTCAGTGCATACAATTTTGGTCCTCAGACTGTGGTGATATTAAGATGTTGTAGAATAGGAATGGGAACCATGATGTTTTGTAGTGTCATAGCACCAAAGACTATAGAGCCAATGGGTCAGAATGATCTATCCTTCTTCTGAATTAATTAGCTCAGGAATACTGTCACATTAATGGAAGGAAGAAAAATGTATAATAAATATAATTAACAAAATATATTTTATGCTTCAAATTTCTAAGAGCAAATTTTGAATGTTCTTAGCAAAATGAATAAGTATATAAGATAATGTATATATTAACTGGCCAGAAAAAAATCATTGTACAGTGATCATATGAACTATCCATAATATTGAATCCTATAGATGCATACAGATATTCGTTTTTAAAATAAGCTTTAAAGAGCAAAGTCGCTAAAATTTTAATAGTGAATCAATTTTACATGCACTAATTTAAAATCAAGCCAACAACTTTTCTGAGTTCACAAAAACTCTTCCTATAATCTAGTATTAGCATTGCTAAAATCATGGCAGAGACCCCAACCACTCTGAGGAAAAGAGGTTTCAGAAAACAAAATATCAAACCAATCCCTTCCAAGACATTTCCAAACTCTGATGCTTATAAAGTTAAACTCAAGAGGGAGAAATAGCCAACCAGAATTTTAATTATGCCAACATGCAATAACCTTTTCTAAGAACAAAATATATTTTTTGACAACTTATTCACAAGCAATTTAATGTTCCTAATTTCTGACTAAGTTTAAATTACAGAATTTCAGGCCTTCTTGCTCTAAGTTTTGTGGGTTTGTTGTTTTTGTTGTCTGGTTGGTTGTATCTATTTGGTTATATGAACTGGACAACCAGAATATATTAGGAAAGGAAAGTGGAAACAGCTGTACATGTAGCTGGTCTAGACTTGAGGCAATATTCTGCTGAATATGTGGCACACCTTTAATATTTGTGAGGTACTGTAGCAAATAGTGTAAATATCAAGAGAATCTGATTAAGTTAACATGATGGAAATATTAAAAGAATTTGGGGGGCCAAATGGTGGAATCAACTTTCAATCTTGAAAGTGATAGTTTCTGGTAACTATTAACACAATATTGTATAACAACCAGTTATACGGGGTGTAGGTAATAAGTTTAATTTGAAAAATCTATGGAAACCCATCCCCTATTTTGAATTTTGAGTTCTCTGAAATGATGTTGTATTAATAGTGAATTAATGAATCCAATATCCACTTAGTTTCACAAGAGGATAACTTAAATATAACTATAAACTGGCAAGATCAGTTGTTAGAATGTCTAATACAGAATTAAAAATCACTTTTTTGGGATCATTGGCATCATTTTATTGATCCTTATAAAAGATGAAAATGAACACAACTAGGTTGCTCTATGACCATGCTTTAGAATCTCTTCTTTCATCAATACACATATGTGAATCTTTTCTGCAACTTGACAACATATAGGAGAAAGGAAAAAAGCCAAGTTTAAGTGATATTATTTCATTAAACAGCATCCACACAATCACTATGAAGTAAGTTAACAACCAAATTAAAAGGAGTGTGTCATTACTATACAACTTTTAAATATTAAGAGAAATGACTAATAGATGATAGATAGATAGACAGATAGATAGAGATGATAGATGACACACATGTGATAAAATGAGATGAAATTTATTAGCAAACTGGCTATAAAACTATAGATTGTGAGAAGTTCAATAAAAGGATTTCTGATAGGAATATGTCTGAAATGACTATTTTCTGTATTTTAGTTACATCTAGGGCCACAGTCAACCAGATAGAGCCCATTCACATTGAAAGTTGAATCTTATCCACTTAGTCCTCCAACCTCCATGCCAATCTGCTCTGGTAACACCTCCATAGATATTACTAAAAGTAATAATTCACTTGTTCCTTTATATTCCTCTATACATTTACAATTAAAATGTCTGACAAACATTCATATACAACTCTTGAAATAATACTCCCCTTTCAGATAAAAATAACAAGGTAAAATTTCTACTTAGCTTCATTCAAAGAAGATAGATGCATCCCTCTTCTGAGAAAAAGATGTAAGGCTTCCGACTAATGCTTAAATATTCTCCTGTTAGCCCAGATCTTAAAATAATGTGATATAAAATTGCCATAAACACTGATATTACTTTGGCATATCTTTTACATCAAGGATTAAGAGGAGAATGAGAGCAAAGATAGTATGATGGCATACATCTTCTATGTAAGCCAGCAGGAGGCTCATGAATTTGTGGCCAGGATGGACTATGGAAAAAGTGTCTATATCTTACAGGAGTATGCAAAGAAGGGAAAACTGAGTGTTTGTTTTGTGTGTGTTTGTGTGTGTGTGTGTGTGTGTGTGTGTGTGTGTGTGTTAATATGTGTATGTAAAATCATTTTTTTCTTTTTTTATTTTATTTTCCAGTTTAAATTTAGATAAGAAACAAGGTTGCTTCACAAGTCAGTTCCAGGTCCCTCTCCCTTTCCTTCCCCTCCTCCCGTGCCCTCCCCCTAACCCCCCCCCCCCGTTATCCCCTCATTCCCCCAGGGAGGGTGAGGCCCTCCATGGGAGTGTCCATAGTCTGTCATTTCATATAGGGCAGGGCCTAGACCCTTCCCCAAGAGTTCAGGGTGAGAGTGCACCTCACATTGTTCTATGGGAGTCCATAGAACAATCTCCTGCCCAAGGCTCAATAGATTACCTAGGCCTCCTCACTGACAACCAGATTCAGGGGGTCTTGATCAGTCCCATGCTGGATTCCCAGGCTGATGCCTGGGATTCAAGAGTTAACCTTTGTCTGGTCAGCTGTTTCTGGGGGTTAAACCAGCCCAGTCTTAATCCCTTTGATCATCAGTCCTCCCTCTCTGTTACTGGCTTTCTTGAGTTCAGCTCAGTACTTAACCGAGGGAGTCTGCCTCTTCTTCGATCAGCCACTAAATGAAGTTTCTGTTTCCCAGACCCTCTGGCCATAGGATTGTAGGCTGGCACTCCCCAGATCTATGTCTAAAATCCATATATGAGAGAGTACATGCCATGTTTCTCTTTTTGTGACTGGGTTACTTCACTCAGGATGGTTTCTTCTAGTGTCATCCATTTGCCTGCGAATCTCATGATTCCATTACTTTTTTCTGCTGAATAGTACTCCATTGTGTAGATGTACCACATTTTCTCTATCCACTCTTCGGTTGAGGGGCATCTAGGTTGCTTCCAAGTTCTGGCTATTACAAATAAAGCTGCTATGAACATAGTGGAACAGACATCTTTGTTGTATGAATGGGCATCTTTTGGATATATACCTAAGAGTGGAGTTGCTGGGTCTTGTGGTAGGTTTATTCCCATTTTTCTGAGGAATCTCCATACTGATTTCCAAAGTGGCTGAACCAGTTGGCACTCCCACCAGCAATGGAGGAGTGTCCCCCTTTCACCACATCCTCTCCAGCATAAATTGTCATTGGTGTTTTTGATTTTAGCCATTCTGACAGGAGTGAGATGGTATCTCAGAGTTTTTTTGATTTGCATTTCCCGGATGGCTAAGGATGTTGAGCACTTTCTCAAGTGCTTCTCAGCAATTTTAGACTCCTCTATTGAAAACTCTCTATTTAGTTCTGCAGCCCACTTTTTAATTGGGTCCTTTGATGTTTTGGGAAGATGTGCTCTTGAAAATGAAGGGAAGAGGGTGGGGGAGAGACTATGGGCAGGGGAGTAAGAAGGAACTAGAGACATGATATAATATATGAAGAATAATTTTTAAAAAGAAAATTTGACTTCATTTCTATAATTGGCACATGAAATAAACAAACCTCTACTACTCAAGCAATGTGTCCTCTCTTTGACTTTCAAAAGCAACTCAACAGGTCTTTTTGACTAATGGACTGATCCAAGCTTTCATTATAAATGATCTGAGCTATTCATGATCATACCTGGGTTGATTGTTGTAATTTCCCAAAATCATTAATCCCTGGGCAAGCTAATAGAAACTGTTACTGTGAGGGATCACCAGAATTACAGACATGGCCTTCCTTGTCTCCATTTTGGAGTAGTAGTCCACTTTCCTCTTGGAAGTCAGGGTTAAATATCCATGCCAATGTTGTAATTTCTTTGTAATCATTTTGTCACAGAATCATGACAAGTTCAAATAGGCTAACTGCTAGTTCTAGCTTCCAATTCAGTGAAGTCTTTATTGCTTCTCATGGTGGTAACATTCCTTCCTCTGAAACTAAGGCCCTGTAATTAGCAGAATACAAAGTTGAGGAACCCAGTACTGAAATTTAGGTTGAAGGAGTATTAGTAACAATCATGACATAATGAGGTTGCAGATTTGGTTTCTGCTTCTGATGAATAAGCCCTTGGAGGTATAGACAGATCTTTCAGGTAAGTGGAATTAGACATAAATTTTTTTCTGTCACTGTGGCCATATTAGCAGATTAAAGACCCCCAAAACATGAGTATCTTTCTGTAGATGATGGCAGAATTGTCCCTGAAAATCATAGAGGCATTCTGCATTACATCTACAGAGGCCCTGCCAAAGTCTCTGAACAGAATTCTGTCTGCTCCTTATAGGTCAAGTACCATCAGGTCTGCTGCATTATGTGCCCTGGGATCAGGACAGCTTGCAGAACATCCTGGATCCCTGTCAGAGCACACTCAGGTGTTAGGCCATATTCAACACTGGTAAATTTATATAGGGAGTAAAGCCATAATAGCACAGCCAAAAGAGTAATTTGTTGTCTCTAAAATCCAAATTGGACATGAGACATTAGGCCATTTTCTTGGTTTTAGGAAAATATAGAATAAACAATTTATCTTTGACCTTAAAAAGAATACCTTATGACCAGAACCAGAAAATTCACCGAGTAGAAAATCTTTAGTTTTAGTAATATTTATTTTCTGCCATAAAAGAAATAAATATTTTACCAATAAGCTCACAGGATCTCCCAGTATTTAATATGGGGAATTTTTTGACATGTATTTTTTTTAATTTTAAAATAATTTAAGAGGCACAGGTCCCCAAAACAGGCAACAGAGTCAGAGACAGCCCCAGCTCTTATTCTTAGGAGTATCACAAGAAGACCAAGTTAAACAGTTGCCTGATTTAGGCATCTGTTTCTCCTACTAGATTGCTTAATACAGCCTTAATAGAAGAGGAGATGCCTATCACTGCAACTTGATGGCTGATGTTTGTTGGAAACCTGTCCATATCTGAAGTGAAACAGAGGAGGAATGGATTGAGGAGGGAGAAGAGAGTTGGTTGGGGAGGAACAGTAGGAGAGGAGAGAGGGAAAACGTTGGTTGGGTTATAAAAACAAAAATAAAAACTATGCAATCACAAAACAATATGAAACCTATCAAAATTTATAAACAGATAATTGTGCAAATACAGCTTATAGTATGATTTTACTGTTTGACATTTTTAAACATGTGCACAATGTTTTGTGATCTGATTTTGCACATAACCATCCTTTATCCACTTTCTACCTCTACCTCCTTCTTCCAAGCTAATCTGTTTAATTCTTGCCTGTTTTTGTTGCGTTCAAAGATGCTGTGTCTTGACCCTTGAAACAACCATATCATGTCCAGAAGTCAGTATTTCTTAGCACACCTCCCCCATCCTCTGGCTCACACTTTTTTCACTCTCTTCTATGGTGTCACCTAGGCCTTGTAATGATGATCAAGATGCAATTTATGTCTATATACCCCATTGGCACTTGTTCTTAGCATGTTGACTAGTGAAGACTGTCTAATTTATCTTCTTTATCTATCAAAATCCCCAGAAATAAGCTTCTATGACTAATCAAGAACAGCACTTGTCTATGAGTATGTCATTTTTGCCAACTCTGTGGTTCTTCTAGACAAGAAATTTTGGTTTTTTTTTTGGTTTTACTTTTATTATATCTATTTACTTATTCTTTGTATGCAGGGGAGGCACTTGTGGCCCCATTGCATCAGTAGGTTTTCCCCTTCTGCCATAATGGTTGTGGGTTTTGAGGATTGACAGCAAGTATCTTCACTCCTTAAGCCATCTCTTAGACCCAAGCATCTTCATTCTTAAAAAAGAAGACAATAAATCATATTAATTAGGGTTTTCTTAAAGTTTAATGTGAACACACTCATGTCTCACACTGGGTGTGGTCTTGCTTCCAAAATCTTATTTAATACTCATAACCACACAACAGGTTTTAGACTCATTCAGCTGCCTCTCAAGCAACATTATCCATCATCTCACTAACCATTTTCTAATAGCAGAGATGCTGTGATTGGGATGACCGTATTTACCATTATTTTTAACCCATTGTCTTCATTAGAAATGGGTAGGGATGAGAAGAATTTTGGAAATCTTGAGTCTTGGAGTTGAAGACACTTATGGCATGTTAAGTACCTGAGAATTTTGGAAAGCTTGAGTCTTGGAGTTGAAGACACTTATGGCATGTTAAGTACCTGAGAATTTTGGAAAGCTTGAGTCTTGGAGTTGAAGACACTTATGGCATGTTAAGTACCTGAGAATTTTGGAAAGCTTGAGTCTTGGAGTTGAAGACACTTATGGCATGTTAAGTACCTGAGAATTTTGTTTGAGCTTCATTCGATGGAGGCATTGCATTTCCGTACTGTTCTACTAGAATGGTGATATGGTTTGAAACCTTTTATCTGAGGGATTTCTAGCAGAATCACAGGAATTAATTAATCATCATGGAGTTACAGAGGAAATTCAGGCTATCTCTTTCTGGGAATTATTAATATATTTAGGTGAACAGTGGGTCACATGCTCCTTTTATGTATAATGACTCCTGAAACTTTCATTTGATTTTGGGCCACAGTTTGTGAAACCATGTGGGAACACCAGACCTTGAGCAGAGACCCACTTCCCCTTCTGCCTGGGAGTAGGCAGCTGTAAGACAATGTTTAGTAAAAACATGTTTACTAAAAACGATACAATAAGTTCCTGGCCACTTCCCCTTCTGCCTGGGAGTAGGCAGCTGTAAGACAATGTTTAGTAAAAACATGTTTACTAAAAATGATACAATAAGTTCCTGGGAAAGGCCTTCCCACAGAAACCGCCCTGACCTCGACCTTGTCCAAAGACTAACCGCACCTTCAAAAACCCACACACATCCACCTCTGGTGTCAGAGCAGAACCAGCCAGGGGAGAGGAGAGAGCAGAAGCTTCTCTGGTGGGAGCTTTTCTTAGGAAGTTTTTCGTGAACCTTTTTGGAGCCTGTTTAAAGTTCTCTTTATATCGTTGAACGAGTCTCTGTGTTGTCAATCCCCGACACCCTCCGCACGTTCTCGGACACAGGCCACGCAGCAGACGCGACAATTGGAGGTTCCACCGAGATCGTGAAAGCGAGGTAAGTGGACGGGGTTAAGAAACTATGGGGAATAGTTCCGGGAAGCTAGAATCATTACAGTATCAACTAAAAAAGTTACTTAAAGAACATGGGACTGCAGTCAAGTCTAAAACCCTAGAAGGCTTTCTAAAATCGATCGAACGAGCCAGTCCATGGTTCATTACTGGGGGAAGCTTAAATATTCCAGATTGGGAGGAGGTTCGCCGTGATCTTCATAGACTTTTACGAAAAGAGGGATCTGAGTCCTTGCCCCCTACGACATTCTCCTTATGGAGATTAGTGAGGGGAGCACTTTTGACAGATAAGGTTCGTCACCACCAGGTAGTTCAGGACACAAAAGAGGCTTTTTTAGAGTTACAAGAGACTGAGACTCAAACCTCCTTGAGTTCAGGGGCAGAGAGTGATGATGAAGAGACTGTGATTGAAACTAGAGGCTCCATTGTTAGTGAGGATGAGGAGGAGTCTCTTAGTAACAACAAAAAAACGGGTAGACATCTCCGGGCGCGACCCAAAAAGAAGGACTCCGGTCAGAATCGGTTATATCCTTCTCTATCAGACCTAGAAAATGAAAGTAGCTCAGACTCAGACTCGTCACAGTCTGAAAAGGAACGGTTACTTGCTGAGATCGCGGCCCTTAAAAAAGAACTAAAAAAGATTCTAATTAAGGAAAGACAGGACAGGGAGAGAAACCCTTCCCCATACTCTGAAAAAGGGACTCCTCCTATGAGATAACCCAGTCCTTCTCGGACCTGGAGGGAAGACCCAGAGGAGGGGTCCAATGCTGCCCGGTGGTGGCCCCAGTAATGGAAGTTCCAGACCCGAACAATTCTCGACAGGTCATTCGGCGCCATGACCCTTTAAGTTTCAAAGATATAAAACAACTGAAAGAGGCAACTTTAAATTATGGAGCACAGGCTCCCTTTACACTTTCCTTAATGGAATCTTTTGCGTCTCTTAATTTGACACCTGGCGATTGGCAGCAGCTTTGCAGAGCAGCTCTGTCGGGGGGAGATTATTTGATTTGGAGAGGTGAGTTTCAGGAAAGATGCAGCCAGACAGCCCAAAGGAATGCACAGGCCGGACAGCCCCAGAGAAATGTGGAGATGCTTACCGGGAGTGGTCAATATGCCACCATTCAGCAACAAATGCAATATGACATCGCAGTCTATGCCCAAGTGGCAGCAGCGGCCCAAGGGGCTTGGAAAGCATTGCCTTCCAAGGAAGGAGGGGATCATCTGTCCAAAGTCCTTCAAGGACCTTCCGAACCTTTTCAAGACTTCGTAGACCGTCTCAGTCAGGTAGCAGAAAGAATATTTGGGGGCATTGGGCCTGCGATGCCAGTCATAAAGCAGATGGCATTTGAAAATGCAAATAAATATTGTAAGGAAGCCCTTCGCCCCTATCGCAATAAAAGTCTAAATGACTATATCCGGATCTGTAGGGACATTGATGGGAACTTCATCCAGGGCCAAGTGTTAGCTGCTGCTATTCGGCCCCAAGTGGGGAAAGAAAGACCTACTCTGGGAAGGAGAAAAACATGTTTCAGCTGCGGTAGGGAGGGACACTTCCGTAGAGAGTGCCCTCAAAATAGTACTACGGGTCTCAAGAGACCTGGTTTATGCCCCCGTTGTCGAAGGGGATATCATTGGGCCAATAACTGCTACTCTAAAACTGACAGGGAGGGAAATTTCCTTTCTGCTAATAATAATCAGGGAAACGGGAGGAGGGCCCCGCCCCAGGGCCCCAAAACCAATGTGTACGGGGCAATGACCCCTGCTCTGGGCAGTGGCAGGACTCATTTTCTCCCCAGAGCAACCCCTTCATATCTCAGACCTCCTTAGAGCCACCTCGGGAGTGCAGGATTGGACCTCGCTCCCTCTGCCCGGGCAATCCTAACACCGGAAATGGGGATCCAGGCCCTCCCTACTGGGGTGCATGGGCCATTGCCCCCAGGCACGGTCGGACTACTTTTGGGACGGTCCAGTACTATTCTTCGAGGCATCCAGGTACACCCCGGTGTTATAGACCAGGATAGTGAGGGGGAGATTAAAATAATGACATCAGTGGGCAGTGGGGTTGTTGCCATCCCTGCAGGAGAACGGATTGCTCAGATACTCCTTCTCCCTACAGCTCCTTGTGAGGCTAGAAAAATTAAAGAGAAAAGGGGCAACCAAGGTTTTGGAAGTACCGGCCCGGCAGCATTTTGGGTAGCCACTATGGAGAACCGCCCCCAGCTTACATTAAAGATAGAAGGCAAGTCCTTTAGGGGCGTCTTAGATTCTGGGGCAGATTTTTCTGTCCTCTCAGATAAATTCTGGCCCCCGCCTGGCCGAAAGAGGAAGGGACAGTGACCCTCCAGGGAATAGGACAGGCTGTGCCCCAAAAAAGCCTCAGAATCCTAAAGTGGCAAGACTCTGAGGGCCACACAGGGCTTTTCCAGCCATATGTTTTGCCTGGCCTCCCTATTAACCTCTGGGGACGGGACCTCATGCAAGAAATGGGAGTGGTCCTCACCACCCAGGCACCCAAGTCCAAAAGCAGGGGCCCCCAGATGACACAAGGGAGGGGCTGGAGCCTGGGGAGGGAACTAGGTAAACTAGAACAGGGAGAGGTTTGCCCTGTGGCATCCCTCCCTTTGGAGACCAGGGCCCCAGGGGATAGGAAGGGTTTTGGCCATTTTTGATGAGGGTCACTGTTGCGCCGCCAGCCCCCATACCCATCACATGGCTATCAGATGATCCGGTATGGGTGGAACAGTGGCCCTTACCAGCGGAGAAACTAAGGGCGGCTCACCAGCTAGTTCAAGAACAATTAGAGGCAGGTCATTTGGTTCCTTCCACGTCCCCTTGGAATACCCCTATATTTGTAATAAAAAAATCTTCAGGGAAATGGAGGTTACTACAAGACTTGAGGGCAGTGAATGCGACCATGCAGCCTATGGGGGCTCTGCAGCCTGGCTTGCCCGTGCCTGTGGCCATTCCTAAAGACTGGCATTTGATTGTCATTGATTTGAAGGATTGCTTCTTTTCTATTCCCTTGCATTCTCAAGATAGTCCTCGGTTTGCGTTTAGCCTTCCTGCGATTAACTTTAGGGAGCCTGCCCTTCGCTTCCAATGGGTGGTGCTCCCCCAAGGGATGGCTAATAGTCCAACTATATGCCAGATTTATGTAGCTGCCTGTTTAGATCCCCTCAGACGTAAGTTCCCTGATCTTTACATTATCCACTACATGGATGATATTCTTTTGGCCGCGGCCGAAGAAAGACAATGTTACATAGCCTTTGCAGAGCTACAGGAGCTTCTGGAGGCCCGCGGATTTATTTTGGCTCCTGAAAAGATCCAAAAGAGACCCCCTTATACTTATTTGGGTCATCAAATTCAACAAACTGGCCTCCGGCCACAAAGACTCCAAATTGATTGTTCAAATTTAAAAACACTTCATGATTGGCAGAGATTCTTGGGAGAGGTGCAATGGTTTCGTCCTTCTCTTTCTATTAAAACAGGGGCCCTTAAAGCACTTTATGATATTCTTCCTGGAGATCCTGCTCCAACTTCCCCTAGACAGATTACCCCAGAGGCCAGGGAAGCCCTACAATTGCTGTTAAGAAGTATAGAGCAAGCCCACCTTTGGCGTATAGATTATGGGCAGCCCCTTGTTCTGGTTGTACTTTCATCTAGCTTTTCGCCCACTGCCGTGTTTTGGCAGACTGGTCCTATTTATTGGGTACATTTGTCAGCCTCCCTAAGAAGGTAGTGACCCCTTACTATGATCTCATTTTACAATTGTTGTGGAAGGCACACAAGTTTAGCATTCAAACCTTTGGAAAGAGTCCTGATAAAATTATCCTTCCTTATGGTAAGGAGGAGGTGGAACATCTACAGATCTTCCATGATGGGTGGACCCTGTTTATTACATCTACAGGCGCACAGTTTGATAACCAATATCCCAACAGCCCCTTGATGTCTTTTTTCAAACAACACCCTGTGATCTTTCCCAAGATTTTAAAGGAGAACCCTCTAGTTGGAGCTCACTCAGTCTTTACAGACGGCTCCTCCAAGGGTTTTGCGGTGGTGGTTTCTTCTCAGGTGCGGAAGAGGGTACCCATAGGGCAGATGTCAGCACAAGCCGCCGAGTTGTTTGCATGCTTGATGGCTTTCCAAATGTTTGAGGGAGAGCCCTTTAATTTATATACGGATAGTGTTTATGTTGCCAACATTGTTAGACCTTTAGAAACTTCTCCATATGTTCTTCCAACCTCCCAGGTTCGTTCCTTATTAGTTCAGCTCCAACATCTTATTTGGCAGCGCATCCACCCTGCTTATGTGGGATTTATTCGTGCACATACTAACCTTCCAGGACCCCTTGCCCAGGGCAATGAAATTGCTGACTCCTTGACCCGCCCTAGGGTCTTATTTACTCAGGAGCAGCTGGCCCACCAGCTCCATGAGAGGTATCATCTAAATGCCCGCTCCATTAAATTTCACACTGGGTGCCCCTTCTCCATAGCTACACAGATTACCTCTCAGTGCCCTGATTGTGCCCCTTATCATAATTCTCCCAATGAGGGGGTAAATCCCCGGGGCCTCAGGGCCAACCATCTCTGGCAAATGGATGTCACTCACCTGCCACAGGCAGGGAAATTAAAATACATGCATGTCTCGGTGGATACGTATTCTAAACTGATTTTTGCCTCTCTCCACTCAGGAGAGAAGATTAAAGATGTTATTTCTCATTGCCTGCAGGCCTTTGCCTACATGGGTGTTCCAGATGCCCTAAAAACGGACAATGGCCCTGCCTATGCCAGCAATCGCTTTGCTGCCTTTTGCAGGGAACATCACATTGTCCATTCTTTTGGTATTCCTCACAACCCCACGGGACAGGCTATTGTGGAGCGCACCCATGCCACTCTCAAACAGTATTTTAAGAAAATAAAAAAGGGGGAGTATGTTACCTCCCCCAATATTCAGTTATCCACCATACTTTACATTTTAAATTTTTTGACCGTAGACTGTAATAATTTGTCTGCTATGGAGAGACATTGGAACAAACCCTCCCAGTCCTTGGGATGGGTCAGATGGAAGGATTTGATTACAGGAAAATGGCAGCCACCCACTCCCCTACTAGCTAGGGTCCGAGGGGCTGTTTGTGTTTTCCCTCCAGGAAGTGAGAAGCCCATTTGGGTCCCTCGAACGGTGCATCAGGCATGTCGACCCCAATACTACTCCGGATACTAGGAATGCTCACCATGATAAAGATCCAACCATTGCTGAACACTCAGGTAAGTGAAATATGGGCGTTGGTGAGGATTCCCCCATGTTGATGCCAGTTAGTCATTCCAGCTCCCTGTTCATCAATTTTTATAACACCAATAATACATTGGAAGCGGCTGCTGCCAATGAGATTAAAAAGTCAGAAACTAGACATTCTGAGTTTCCCTCCTAAGCCTGATACCAGGGTCAGGAAGTAGGGGAATCCAAGAGATTCCCAGCGGCATACGCCTTTAATCCCAACACACCTTTATGCAAGTTCCAGGACAGCCTCCAAACAATACAGAGAAACCCTGACTCAAAAAAAAAAATTTTTTTTGGTAACAGTAAAAGAGGTACTGGTATTAAGTAAAGAAAAAGAAAAAGACAAAGGTATATGGAATGGAAAATTTTGTTTACATTTAAGTTCTATTTTGTGAGTCATCTCTAAAAACTTTTGGCCAAAAGCCTGGCCTCTCTACCTTGCATCTACAGAGTTACAAGGAGTAGGTACGGCTGTACCCCATGACTGTAGCTCAAATGGAGGAATGATAAAAACATATAGGACTTTTTAACCTTTTTAGTTCAAGGATTGGCTGGAGTTGTTCTTTTACATAGATTTCAATTAAGGAAGCTTCATTGCAACAGACTAATCATGACCTAGGGAAAAAGGATGACTGAAAGATGCATGTATGTTCTGAATGTATGGTGTGGCCACACCGGTATGTATGAAATGTGATTGTGAATGCGTGAGTGTGAACTGCTTATATGATTAAAAGGATACTTAAATCCCTTCAAAAATAGTTAAGAAGCTACCTAGATTGCTTTAAATATAGCCAAAAGGAACATCCAGCCAGTCTGTTAATGTTTAAAAAAAAAAAATTTAAGATGCAAATGAGGCCTTGTCAGCTAGTGAGAGCTCTACAGGTTAGATTGGGAAAGACTGCTCACAGACTTCAAATAATTTTAAAAACTTATTTGGACGCAGTATAGTTTACAATCTTTGAGTGATTTTCAAAAGTTTTTGGGAAATATTTAATGGATATGTCCTTTTTAATGGGCATCTACAAATAATCTAAGTAGTAATCCCAATTTACCTAGATAGTCAACCAAGGAGGGTAGACAAATCCTTCTACTGTTATGGTCCAGCTTCAACAGTTCAAAAAAAACCTTTTTTTTAGAAAATAAAAAAGGGAGAATAATGTCCCCAGTCCCCACATGACTCATCAAATAATACACTCCTCATTTAAAAATTTTATAATGTGAATGCCAGTGAGCTTCAGACAGATTCTGGCATGATGGAACTTGAGCAACCATTGCTCAGGTCAAATGGAGACATCCATGAACTAGACAGTGGAGAAGACCCTAGTTTGGGGTCGAGGGCATGTTTGTGTTTTCTTGCAGGAAAAGAATAAAGCTTCGGCAGCTGTCAGACCAATTAGTGAGATGCATGGAGCAGAGAAAAACTGGACCTGAGACCATGGGAGCCTACCTAAGCCAGTTTGAGTGAGATCTCCTAAATCAGTGTTCCTGACCCTTGATGTCATCGAATCTACAGCCCAAAAAAAGAAAGAAAACAGTCGGTTCGAGATTTCCAGTTTCTCAACAGACCTGCTGCATCAACCTTCCGGACCCATGAGTTTTCATCATGAAGCTAACAGAGAAAAAAGGACCCATTTAAAGCATTTGGACATTGGTATGGACTATGATGAGTGGCAAAAGCCTCTTTTCAGTATTTGAACAGGACATAGTCACTTGAAATATCAGACTTGATGGTTCCTGTTTCTAGAATCACGACTAGGTCATTGTATTTTTCTGGAGAAATGCAACTTGTCCTAATGCGACAACTATTGTTCATATTTTTCATAATGCTACATGTGTAACATCAATGATTGTACCTAATGTATCTGTGCAAGTGCACTTTCTAAATGCTTTCCTGAGCAGATCTTAAAACGATTGGAAACTTTATCAAATTGTAAATGTAAATCACATGCGGGTTACCCTTGTAATAGACGAAGGCTGGTAGAATGTTATGGCCCAGATCTGGTGATGGGTATGGTAATGGAGAGGCGCTATGTCAATGGGGGTCCTGGAAATGGTGGCAGTGGCAGTAGGCATTCTGGCTTTATGCCGAGCTCAAACGTGCCTTGTTCCAGAGGCAAGAGATCCGTAACCAAGTATTGCTTAGCTTAGCCCATGGCAATCCCGATAGCCATGAAGGTTGGTTACAGATGATTTAAGGTTGGGGTATCTCCGATGACGGGCAACCTGTGGGGAAGACCCCTCCCACCTAAAACAGGGGTTCAAGGTCCCCCAAAGACGGGAAAGGGAGGGTGACCCTACTTGACCTAAGCCAGGAGTGCCTCATTTGAAAATAAAAAGGGGTGAATTGTGGGAACACCAGACCTTGAGCAGAGACCCACTTCCCCTTCTGCCTGGGAGTAGGCAGCTGTAAGACAATGTTTAGTAAAAACATGTTTACTAAAAACGATACAATAAGTTCCTGGCCACTTCCCCTTCTGCCTGGGAGTAGGCAGCTGTAAGACAATGTTTAGTAAAAACATGTTTACTAAAAATGATACAATAAGTTCCTGGGAAAGGCCTTCCCACAGAAACCGCCCTGACCTCGACCTTGTCCAAAGACTAACCGCACCTTCAAAAACCCACACACATCCACCTCTGGTGTCAGAGCAGAACCAGCCAGGGGAGAGGAGAGAGCAGAAGCTTCTCTGGTGGGAGCTTTTCTTAGGAAGTTTTTCGTGAACCTTTTTGGAGCCTGTTTAAAGTTCTCTTTATATCGTTGAACGAGTCTCTGTGTTGTCAATCCCCGACACCCTCCGCACGTTCTCGGACACAGGCCACGCAGCAGACGCGACAAAACCATCCCTCTTATTTTCTGTGGTTGTTCATCTCTGAAATAAGAGAAGAAATGAATGTAAGTAAAAACTAACTTTTAATGTGTTAAAGTTCACTGGAAGGCAGCAACTCCTCATGGAGTTAGCCAATATTCAAACTTTCAACTAGAAGCAAACCTGTGTGCACATTGCAGTGTACACATGTATGTGTGATGTCCTTCAGAACATCTGAAAAAGTGTTTTTGATTAACTGGATTTTTTAAAAAACTGATACCTGGAACCCAAACACCTGTCTTGAAACCTGAGCAGGGGCGTCAAAAATTTCAATGTTGTGTAGTCCATCCCACTTAGTAGTCAAGTCTTAGAGATGTTATGTGGAGTCTTGAAGCTTTTTGAACCTGACTTTAGAAACCGCTGTCTCTAGGTAAAGTCTGCACAGCTATGTATAAAAAGAACTAAAGCTCATTTATGCATGGCCCTTAGTGGTATATAAAGTGGAGCAATTGCTGAAGGCATTATATACGGGCCCCTGTACGTTCTTGGGTAAAAATAAATTACCTGTTATGATTTGTAAATTAAATTGTGGTGCCCCTTCAAACACACACACACACACACACACACACACACACAAAGAGAGAGAGAGAGAGAGACAGAGAGAGACATAGACAGAGAGAGACATAGACATAGAGAGACATAGATAGAGAGAGAGAGAGACAGAGACAGAGAGAGAGAGAGGAGCCAAAGACTTATAAGAAAGTTTGCATAGAACTACACACATGGAGTGAAATTCAAATATAATCAAAGAGTGGGTAGTTGATCAAGCCATTATTGTACTGGCAAGCAGAACTGACTTGGCAAGCCAGTGCTATATAGTACACAATATCTATAGCTGGACACTGATGAATTTTCTCCCATGGTAAACTTCACAATACCTGTGGTGGTATGAAAGAAAATAAGCCCTAAATTGAGTATCACTATTAGAAAGTGTGACCTTGTTGAGTAGGTGTGGCCTTGTTGGAGGAAGTGTATCACTGTGGAGGCAGATTTTCAGTGGAGGCAATGCCAGTGAGACAGACTACTTCCTGTTGCTTGTGAGATGTAGCACTCTCAGCTCCTTCTCCAGCATCATGTCTGCTTGAATGCTTCCATGTCCCACCATAATGATAATGGACGGAACCTCTGAACTGTAAGCTAGCCAACACAATTAAATGTTTGCTTTGTAACCATTGCTATGGTCACGGTGTCTCGTCAAGCAATAGAAACCCATGCTAAGATGATAACTTACAGCAAAATGAACAGGTACCAGCAGAGAGGAAGCTTCTAACTCATTCTATCTCAGTTTATCTATGTTCTTCATTAAATATGTGTGATGTCTTCAGCAATAGGATATAACTCTCTAGTTCCAGTGACTAACCAACACAAAAGGCAATGGCCTGGGTTGATTTCTGAAACACCAGGGGCTCCCTGACTCACAATATTCAAGGAAGAAGTCATGGTTTAAATGCCCATTATTTCTGGGAACAGTGTAATTCATACATATGAAGTACCATAGATTTAAATTAAATTTTTACCTGTTTCATAAAATTATATCTTTACTTAGATTTTTCCCCCAAAGCTTTGTGGCTTTTTCATAATCCTTAGCTAGATGTGACGACTGACCAACCTTTATTCTCCTGCTCATAGTCCTGTATAAACCTTTCCATCTCAATTGCTTCCCAACTCTGCTTTGACATCACATGGTTTTTGCTATTTGTCCATATTTAGACCTCTTAATATCCTCTTAACACACTTCTCTTTCCTGGCCTCTACTGACTCACACTGCACTGAAACACAAAACCTAAAAATCCGAATCCAACACTCACATATGAGTAAGTATCTACAGCATGTATTACTTTGCAATTAACATACAAATTATTCTCTGCATTTATCTTTTATAAAACTTTTAATGAATAATGCACCTCAATTAGTACTTTTCTCTCATCGTATGTTGCTTTGGTTACATTTATTGGAATATATTTTGTATTTCCAATGATCCAATGGTAAAACTAGTCAGGCTTTAATCTTGTATGAGGTTTTATTCAATTTTTCAGTAGTTAACTTGAGTTCTACTTTATGAAAGTGTCCAAAATGAAATCAAGGCTTAAAAGTTAAAAAGCATTCTTTCTGTAAAGTTAGCTGGAGAAGAACTGCTGTCTAGAGTATATGGGAGTCAGCTGTGCCTTGTATATACTTGTAGCTTCATTTTCAAGAGACTTGTATAATGAAAGACTGTATTATCTATTGTTCAGACTCTGCTTCTCCTGTGCAAGTGCAGTTCAAGATTGAATTGCAGCAGCCTGTACCCTAAAGCTATTCAAGGCTGACAAAACCAAGCCTCTGCATAAGTCAATTCTCTTCACACACAATGACCAGCATCCAATGAAGAGCTGCCCACACTAAAGCCAGGAAGGCCTGTGCTGAAGTGGAAATGACCTTCAAGCTTCATCAGAAGCACTGTCACACTAGGTCATATCATAAAAGCACGGTGAACTTTCCTGAGAAGGACATCTCATGTAAAGCTTTCTTTCCATTGATTTTGCTGTTGTTGACGCTTTTCTGAATTACTAAGACCTCATTTATTCTAAGTTGACCACATATTGTGTTCAGTGAGGAAGGCATCATAAATCTTTACCTCTGTCCCAAATCTATGAACTCAAACTGCCTTCTAAAGGTCTGTTGATGCGACTAAACAGATGATAGTCTCCACCCTAAGAAGAGAAGCTTCTCTTAAGTGAAGAACTGTGAATGCAAAGACTACTGGCAGCTCAAAGTCCTGAGACAAAAGGATGGTTGAGTTCTTAGCTCTAAAGGGAACACTTATATGAGTTGCTTAGAAATTCAGGAAATATTATGGAAGACAAAAAGGAAAGGATGTAAGAAACAGAAGATAAGGAGAAGGGCTGTGCTATGTCATTTTCTGGTCCTGACACAATGACAATAATCATAAATTTACAGTACCTGAATTTCCCCTCATAGAGCATTCACAAGACTGACCACCAACCCAACATGCAGTCATGAAAGAAGCAGGGACCTACATATCCCTACTGAACTATTGGCTATGCACAAGTTCTGAGGAGGAGATGTACTTGTCTTCAACTGTGCTTCTGCTCCTGAACTTACCATGTTGTAGTGCATAGGTTCAAAGCCATGGCTACACATGAGTCCTGGTTGAACCCAGTGTGTCACAGAGCAAAATCAAACATTAAAAATATAAAAAAGGATTCGTAGAGCAGAGAGTGAGAGCTGTGAGTGTTGAGGTGGAGGAAAGATAGAGCAGGTGTGAACGTAATCAAAATACATCCTATACATACACGTAACTGAGCAAATTTACTTAGTAAAAATTAGGAATATACTCTCTAAGTAGAACCTTCCTTGATTGTACAAATGTTGTATCTCTTTTTTTCCTTTTTCATTGTCATTTTGAAAATGTTAACATTTAATGAACATTGCTGAGTATCTTAAAGCCACTAGGACACGGGCACCACCAACACCTTTAATCTTCTCTTTAGGTCTTATGATGTCACCACGACAGGCTGATAGGGAACCTTGCATTCCCCTGAACTTTGTGGTAGCCTCACTGATGCTGCACAACATCACTGATGGGAACAGCTCCAGTCTTGCTTATAGCAACACTAACCTTTGCTCACTGATCAGTGCCCACAATTTATCCAGTTTGTTTCATGTGGGCAGAAGCTCGGGTTCCTCTTTAAGTAGGAATGCCTCACACCAACTTTCTTAAAGTCACCAGGATGAGATTTGCTGAAGTTGATGATGCACTACAGCCTTCCGAGGGCTTCCAGGGTGTTTGCAGTGCTTACCAGTACTGTGGTGGCTATGGCTTACATGACCCCAGAGTTTCTGTGTCTTCCTCAATCTGGATGGCATGGTGGTAGTAGAAAAGAAACACTTTTTCCTTTTCAATCATATGCTATTCTATAGTTATTTCGTCTCATCACTCCAGTTTTCTTATACTGGAACATTCAGGAACATACTATCATATTTCACCCCTTAACACAACCCATTTCTCCACTTTTTTTTCAGGGTTTTTAATTTTTTATATTTTTACAAGTAGTTGCTGTTTAAACATGTAGTCTTTAAGAGTGAAATCACTCAGAGATAAATATATTTTGAAGGAAATGACAAGGGAAATAGTTATGTACTCAATTTTTGTTTTTTATCTTAAAAATATGATGTGTTTTAATATTTCAAAGTGGAATTGCTTTCTATTTTGAAACATTTGACATATTTTCATACTACATTCTACAGTAGTTACACCAATGAACCTTCCAGCAACCATGTACAAGGCTTCCAATCTATCCATACCTACCGGTACTTGATGTCTTTGCAAAAATTATGCAAATAGCATGCCATGCATGTAAAGTGTATTCTTTTTTTTATTTATTTTTCAGTTTAAATTTAGATAAGAAACAAGGTTGCTTCACAAGTCAGTTCCAGGTCCCTCTCCCTTTCCCTCCTCTCCTCCCGTGCCCTCCCCCAACCCCCCCCATTATCCCTTCATTTCCCCAGGGAGGGTGAGGCCCTCCATGGGAGTGTCCATAGTCTGTCATTTCATATAGGGCAGGGCCTAGACCCTTCCCCAAGAGTTCAGGGTGAGAGTGCACCTCACATTGTTGGATGGGAGTCCAAAGTCCGTGTGTATACTCGGGATGGGTACTGATCTGCTGCCCAAGGCTCAATAGATTACCTAGGCCTCCTCACTGACACCCACATTCAGAGGGTCTTGATCAGTCAGTCCCATGCTGGATTCCCAAGCTGATGCCTGGGATTCAAGAGTTAACCTATGTCAGGTCAGCTGTTTCTGGGGGTTAAACCAGCCCAGTCTTAATCCCTTTGATCATCAGTCCTCCCTCTCTGTTACTGGCTTTCTTGAGTTCAGCTCAGTGCTTAGCCATGGGAGTCTGCCTCTTCTTCGATCAGCCACTGAATGAAGTTTCTGTTTCCCACACTCTCTGGCCATGGGATTGTAGGCTGGCACTCCCCAGATCTATGTCTAAAATCCATATATGAGAGAGTCCATGCCATGTTTCTCTTTTTGTGACTGGGTTACCTCACTCAGGATAGTTTCTTCTAGTGCCATCTGTTTGCCTGTGAATCTCAGGATTCCATTGTTTTTTTCTGTTGAATAGTACTCCATTGTGTAAATATACCACATTTTCATTATCCACTCTTCGGTTGAGGGACATCTAGACAAGCTGTCTGACCAGAAAGGTCAGAGGCCCTCTTGTTTGCGTCTCCTCATCCCTAAGTTTATAAATGTTTTCCACCCACTTGACTTGTTGCTACTTGAGTCCTGGGAATAAAACACAGGTTTCTGTTCTTGTAAGTCCACTCTTCGGTTGAGGGACATCTAGACAAGCTGTCTGACCAGAAAGGTCAGAGGCCCTCTTGTTTGCGTCTCCTCATCCCTAAGTTTATAAATGTTTTCCACCCACTTGACTTGTTGCTACTTGAGTCCTGGGAATAAAACACAGGTTTCTGTTCTTGTAAGTAAGCATTTTACTGACAGCTATCTTCTTAGCTCATTTTGAAGTATTTTATTTCTTGTAACTCATGGTATACCAGCTTTCAGTTTTCCTTTTAATTCATGAAATATAGTTTTCTGAGGTGGACTCTAATCCTAGAATTTCCTAGAAGGTTGTCCTCAGTCAGCCCTTATTTCCTCCCTGGCTACAAATAATGTTAGTAGATTCATCTCAGCTTATGTCGTCACTATCTTCACAAACCTTCAATTTTGTAGTTTCCTGTGTTTTTTTGGAGGGGGAGGGGACAGAAAGAGAAACTGGACCTGGCATGATTGATTTTTGAAACTCAACATCTACAACTAGTATCACACCTCCTCCCACAAGGTCATACTGACTCAAACAAGGTCACATTTCCTCACTCTTCCCAAAAGGTTCCACTCCCTGTTGAATAAACAGCTAAATAAATGACCCTAGGGGAGTCATTTCATTCAAACCGCCACACACAGTTGCTTAAACTAAACATTTGGTAGCTTGAGCTGATTATGTTTTTGTGTTTTATATGATTTTTGTTATAATTTATATCATGAACATCTTTATCTGGATCAACATGAATCCTTTAATAGAACAACAAGTTTTTTCAATGTTTCTCCTTTCTACTGTCAAATTATAAGCAGTTAATCCTATACTACTACAATGTGAGACATCTTATGAAAGCACCTATTCCCTTAAGTCACTGGTATGGAATACCTCTTCCCATACAAGTCACCCACTAAATCACAAGCACATTAAGCAAAAATGACCAGTAAAATTTTGTATTCAACTACTATAGTAAGGCCTGACTTTCACAATACAGAAGTTTCCACCTACAAAGATTCTGAAAAAATGTGGTGTTGATGTAGTGAATGGGCAATATGACATAATGAACTAAAATAGAAAAAAGAAAAGTTAACATTAAAAAAGTGGTAATTCATGTTGTTATATATGAAAGAATTTGGTAAAATTTCACATACAGAAACATAAAGTAAGGTACAATACAGAACTTTTACTTTTAGTACTACTCTCAAAAATCTAGGGTAATATCAGTTTTTAAGAGTTACTCTTTAAAACTAATCATAAAAAGAGAGGTGTTCATGGTAGAATTGGCTAATTTTTAGGAAGAAATGAAATAAAAGAAAAAAGTATACAAAGCAAGGTACTAGGCTTAGACAAGACAACTTTCTCTCAGGGCCATAAAAAAAAGGAGTTAAGAGAAGTGAGGAGGAAGGAGGCAGGGACAAGACAAGAGGAAAAGTGTAGCACCAAAAGTCACATCAATACAATTCTACAAAGCCTTTAAAAAAGTGACTCAACTCAGCAGAAAAAAATCTAATTAATAATATTATTTCAAGGGTTTTTTTCTGTACATTCTCAAGGTGACTGCCATTAATCAGAAAGAAAGTAGAGATATATAGAAAATCTCAAACTTGGGGAATAATTTTATGTGCAAATTTGTATTTACTGGCACAGAGAACTATCTGGAAGCAAACAGATAAAATGCTTCCTAAGTTTTTGAGGAAATTATATTGCCAAAGAAACTGCAAGCACAGTCTAAAAATAGTCTATGACTGCTTGCTGACTCTTAAAACCCTCGACTAAAATAACCCATGGGTATTAGATGAGGCTTTGACATGAAGCAGCTGCCATAGCTATGTTTCCCCAAAGAGGACACAGTTCCTATCACCTACTTTAGATGTGGCCATGGAGGATAACAGACCAGGAAATAGCTTTTTAGTGAAGGCAGGATTCTTGGAAAATCATACATAAGGGAATTTTATTACAAAACACACCAAGATCAACAGGACCTTTTCATGAACTCTCATCAAGGAATTTTAATAAAACATGAATAAAGGACTTAACTACTGCTTCATAACCAGGTCTTCTGCCATTCCTAAGCAAATATTGTTATGTTAATTACCATTCCTCTGTGTCCAAGTTTGATTTCTAATGTAGTCATGAAACATGAATCAAAAGCAACTTGGGAAAGAAAGGGTTTGTTTGTCTTACACAACCATACCATAATTAATCAAGAAGGGAAGTCAGGAAGGGAACTGAAGACAGTAGACTGAAGGCAGGAAATCAAGCAGGGATTTGGACAGATGCTACTTGTTGATTCCTCTATTTCTTTGGCTTGCATTTTTACACTTGCCCTGAGTGGCACTGTCCAGAGTGGGGACTGTACTATATATTGCTCCACAACTAAATTCTTGTGCTACGCAGCTTTATATCAAGTTGACATAAACTGGAGTCATCTGACTAGGGAACCTTAGTTAGGAAAATTTCTCTGTAAGGCTGGGTTGTAGGCAGGCCTTTAAGACATTTTCTTAATTAGCTATTGATGGGAATTTACCCTAACTTGTACCCTGGGTTCGAAAAGTAAGTAGACTGAGCAGGTTGTGCAGAGTGAGCTAGTAAGCAGCACCTCTCCATGGCCTCTGCATCAGCTCCTGCTTGAGTTCCTGACCTGACTTCCTTTGATTTAAAATGGCTGTGGAAACCTAAGTCGAATAAACCCTTTGTGGTGATATTCTATTTGTAATCTAACAAATAAATCTTGCCTAAAGAACAGAGTGCAGAACTCAGCCTTTAGTTAATCACACATCTAATAAAGAGCTAAGCCACCAATCTCACACACACACACACACTAAGCCACTAGTTAGCCACACACACTAAGCCAGTAGTTAACCACACATATGTCACTAGTTAGCCATAGATGACAGGAAGTGGTGGCCACATTTCTAATCCCAACACTTGGGAGACAGATTGCTGTCTGAGGATTCATGGAGACAGAATCACCCATTTCCATCTGAGCTAGAGGTAAGAGCTAGTGGCTGGCTGCTTTCCTTCTCTGATCTTCAGCTTTAACCCCAAAATCTGTATCTTTGTTCTTATGATTAGTGGTACACCCTTTCCTCCCCAAGTTGCCATTGGTCATCATCTTTCCTCATGCAATAGTAGCCCTAAGGAAGACAATGTTTATTATGTTTATGTGTAATATCTAAGCCATGTTCTATTTTATATTTTTCACAAATCTTTCAAAGATAAACTGTTCTAGTAAATGTTTTATAAATTTGAAAGTAAAACTTGTTTTGTGTGGTTTAGTATTAACACATAGGAACCTTTAACTAAGAAGTCTGTCTAGAATAACACATTTTTCTGTATAGAAATATAAGCTTACATAAAAATTGAAAATCTTAAGTCAATTGCTTGGAAAAACATAATTTCTTTCAATATTATGATTCTGAATTTAAATCAAAGTATCTTCATACAAACCCCCTCAATCTTCTCTGCTTCAATTTCTTCCATGTAAAATACAGGTGATCTGTGTTTTTAAGTCTATTGTGCTCTTTATTTTTTCTTTTTTTATTATTTATTTTTAAATTTAAATTTAAATTAGAAACAAGGTTGCTTCACAAGTCAGTTCCAGGTCCCTCTCCGTTTCCTTCCCCTCCTTCCGTGCCCTCCCCCAACCCCCCCAGTATCCCCTCATTTCCCCAGGGAGGGTGAGGCCCTCCTTGGGGATGTCCATAGTCTGTCATTTCATCCAGGGCAGGGTCTAGACCCTCCCCCAAGAGTTCAGGGTGAGAGTGCATCTCACATTGTTGGATGGGAGTCCAAAGTCCATTTGTATACTCGGGATAAATACTGATCTACTGCCCAAGGCTCAATAGATTACCTAGGCCTCCTCACCAACACCCCCATTCAGGGGGTCTTGATCAGTCCCTTTTTTTCTTTTTTATTACTATTGTGCTCTTTAAATGAACAACTATTCTGAGGAAGATTTCTAAAAGGCCACACAAGATCACCTCTTAGCTCACATGTTGTACCTCACCAATAATTTCAGCATCTGTACTTGAAAACCTGGAGCCTAAAAGGATATGTTCTATTCTACTGAAAAATACAGTTACCCAAATCTATTCTTAAAAATTTATGAAAAAATTACCATTGTTGAATTCAGTCTACAAAGAAAGTATTTGGATCTGAATTCAGACTTTACAGTTGGTCAGTGAGAAAAAGGTGATGTTGCATTGTTAGAGAAAAACAAACATAAGCCAGGTTTGTTTCAGGTAACTAGGGACTGTCAGGAAGGAGTTTTTGATGATGATAATTTTCACCCAAGACAGGACTAGGAGGTGAACACGAGAGTCAGGCTAAGGACAGGAACAAAGGAACCTGGAAAATATGACTCAGATCCATCCAACCATACATCATGTTCCATTCTTCTGACCCAGCGTATTGTAAAATGGAGATTCCTGGAAGTAACTAAGAAGAATGAACTTGGGACTGGAGGTATGGAGGATGGCTCAGTGGGTAAGGTGCTTGCCACAGATGGCTGAGATCTTTTGTTTTGAATTCCCAGGACTCATATATACTGAGCATGGCAGCAGTCTTCGATTTCTTTAGGTAAGATGTGGTATGGAGACAGGATAATCCTTTGAGCTTTGCAATCCAACCAGCCTTACTTAAGTGGCAAAAGGGAAAGACCCTGTCTTGAACAAGGTAGGAGGCAAGAATCAACAAGAGTAGTTGTCCTCTCACTCTCTAATGCACATGGAGGCATCTCAGTGTCCTCCTTCATACAGATGAACACAAACACACACACATACTCACATGTGCATAAATATGCACATATACACTCACCACAAAACTAAAAAGAAAGGAAAGAGCAAAGGACAGAAAGGAGGAAGAAATGGAGGGAGGGGTGGAGAAACGAGAGGGGAGGAGGGGAGAAGGTGTCACTACTGAAGCTGCACAGGTACAGCAATTGATCTTCCCATTTGTCTGTCCTCCGAAGTGAGTGCTCTTTATTGTCAATGTTACTCTGCAGATCAGTGCCCTTTGATCATTAAAAGGTTTCTTCTGAAAGACAAGTTTTAGTTCCAGTTGAGTAGGATCTATATTTTATTCTTAAAAAAACTTAGTAAGTATCATATGCATCAGAAACATCAAATGACTGAGAGATAGAAGAAATTATCAAGGAAACTAAATGGTGCTTGTGTTGGGGTTCGGCTTTTATGTAAACACGTGTTGTTGCTGTTTTTGTTGTTCCTGCAGAAACGTGTAACAGGATCTGGACAGCTGTAACATGGCAGGAAGAGTTTGTGAAATATTCTTCTCTTTTTTATGAATTCCAGAAACACTGACATTCTAGTTATGGCTCAGGGCTTGTATCACTGTATAAGCGTGCTAACAATTTTACTATGGATACACAGAAGGTGAGTAAGAGGATACAACATTTACTAACTCAATTTCTTTATTTGTATTTAAATTATTTAAGGGATGTATACATGTGTCTGAGACATTAAGAGCACTCGCTGTCCTTCTAGAAGAGTTGGATTTCATTTGCAATCCCTCAATGGCAACCCATAGCCATCTGTAACTCCAGTTCCAGGGAATGTGGGGTCTCAAATTACACACATCTAGGCAAGCTACCCATGGTCATGAAAAAGAAAAAAAAACAACTATTTAGGAGAATATATATATATATGTATATATATATGTATGTTTGTTTTTTTGAGACAGGGTTTCTCTGTATTGTTTTGGAGGCTGTCTTGGAACTCACTATGTAGACCAGGCTGGCCTCGAACTCACAGAAATCCATCTGCCTACCTCTGCTTCCAGGTTTCTGGGATTAATGGACTGTGTCACTAACACCCGGCTAAGGAGAATAAATTTAAAACATTAACTGGACACTGATTACCATAGCATAATCTATAAATAAATTCTACTAACAGTAAAGTTCACTTCACTTTTTCTCTGCTGGAATCTTTGAAGGAATGATCAAGAAGAGGATAAATCAGAGTGTGATAAAGTTGTTGTAGGATCCCGACGGGTGTCCCTTGAGGAGTGGAGAAAGTCTGCATAGGCATCTGGAACAAGTTTAAACATCAAGCTCAGCATATTTCAGGAAGGAGTAAACCTTATATACTCCTCAACCCTGCCACAGCAGAGGAGATCCACTGAGCTGGCATCTGCTCAGGCTATGTGGTCGCAGTCCATAGGTCCAATTCATCTCTCCTCTGCTGATCTCAAAGCCCTCTGGCAGACGCAGGCTGATTGTCAATAGATATCAACTGTGCATGCTCTTGCTCTCGTTCTAGGCTGGCTGTCAGGAGACATCAACTGAGCATGCTATAGGCTAGCTCTCAGTCCCATCGAGGCTTAGTTTTCCCACAGAAAATCTTCATGGTGTGTGATAAATATCTGATTATACCTGTACTATTCTTGAGTTTGACTGATTTCATTGTGTGGTGTTTTTATTTTCAAGCTCTTCATAATGAATTTTAATCATTAAAATTATTAAACAATGAATTGCATAAAAACATACTGAAAGGTCAGAACTTTCTCCCATTTTGCAACTGGGCCTCAGTTTCAGTTTCCTAAAAGGGCAATGTGTCAAGTAGTCCAGTTTTCTTCTGTATTAAGTACTTGAGGTATTCTCTGCACTTTTGACAAACTGTTAACAAATACACATATTTACCAGCATCTTTCTTGCTTTCACCAGTTCCTGGTATGATTTGAGAAATTATACATCTATGAATACAATTTTACTTCAGTCTTATCAGAATAAGCTAAAACATGCATAGGGTCAGTTTTGGAGAATCACAAAAGCTGAGCTTGCTATAAAATCAGTATTCCAAGAAATGGTTTAAAGCATCACAAAAATAAAGTCACAGTATTGTTATTCCCGGAAAAAGAAAATGAAGGAGAGCACTGTCACTCAGGTCATTCTGACATAGACTCCCTTGGTTCCTAATGCCATGGATACAAATGTAACCTTAATAGAAGCTATTTACCACTTATCACAAGTCTTTATAGTACATATAAGCAATGAGCAATCAAGCTGCACTATTCTTCTTCCTCAGTGTAATGGTAACAACCAATTTTTTTATAACTCCCTCTTTGTCCTTTATCTACCAGACATTAAATGGAGCTGTCTCACAGTTCAGAGATTTAATCCTTTATCAGCATGATAGGAACCATGGCAGGCAGAAATGGGGCTGGAAAAGGAGCTAAAAGTTCCATGTCTTGTTCCACTGACAGCAGGGACTGTATATCACACTGGGCATAGCTTGAGCATATAAGATCTCAAAGCCTGATCCCACAGAAACACAGTTCCTCCTACCATTGCACCTACTCCAATAAGGCCAGACCTACTAATTGTGTCTTTCCCTATGAGTTTTGGAGACCATTCCTATTCAAACCACCACAGGAGAAATCATATAAAATAGACTTTTAAGAAGGATCCTTCCTGAAAGAGTGATTCTGTCCTTACCCATCCTTCTTTCTGTCAGCTAAAATGAGATGTTAAAGCTCAGAGGTATCTTGTACCATAAGGTAGAAACAAGTACAACAAATGTCATGACTGGGTGTGTCCTGGGAAATCATTCTTTTTTGGTCCATGGATTAATTGCACCAACAGTTTACAAAACATTGTTTTTAATTGTTGGAGAGTGAATCCGGTATCTTTTGCATGGGAAAATGTACTCTACTTCTTAGTGAAATCATTGGTTAATGTCATTTATCTATATCTCCATAGGAATAAATATTAAATATCTAATTTATTTGACAGTTGTTATTTTAGAAAAGAAAATGAAAGAAGGAAGACCAGCATGCTCACAGTAGTTGTTTATTTAGTGAAAAATTAAAATGAAATGATGCAAAAATACTCAATAAAATACTGGCAAATTATATCCAAGAACACATAAAAACAATCATTCACCATGATCAAGCAGGTTTCATCCCAGGGAAGCAAGGATGGTTCAACATACAAAAATGCATCAATGTAATCCACCATATAAACAAGCTGAAAAACAAAAATCACATGATCATCTCACTAGATGCAGAAAAAGCCTTTGACAAAATCCAACACCCCTTCATGATACAGGTCTTGGAAAGAACTAGGATAACAGGAACATACATAAACATAATAAAAGCTATATGCAGCAAACCAACAGCCAACATCAAACTCAATGAACAGAAACTCAAAGAGATTCCTCTAAAATCAGGAACAAGACAAGGCTTTCCATTCTCTCGATACCTTTTCAATATTGTACTTGAAGTTCTAGCCAGAGCCATACAACAACAAAAGGAGATCAAGGGGATACAAACTGGAAAGGAAGAGGTCAAACTTTCACTATTTGCCCATGATATGATAGTTTACATAAATGACCCAAAGAACTCTACCAGGGAACTCTTACAGCTGATTAACACCTTCAGCAAAGTGGCAGGCTACAAGATCAACTCAAGAAAAACAGTAGCCCTACTATATACAGACGATAAAAGGGCCGAGAAAGAAATCAGAGAAACATCACCCTTTACAATTGCCACAAACAACATAAAATACCTTAGGGTAACAGTAACCAAACAAGTGAAAGACCAGTATCAAAAGAATTCGAGTCTTTAAAGAAAGAAATTAAAGAAGCCCTCAGAAAATGGAAAGATCTCCCAAGCTCTTGGATAGATAGGATCAATGTAGTAAAAATGGCAATCCTGCCAAAAGCAATCTGCAGATTCAATGCAATCCCTATTAAAATACTAGCACAATTCTTCACAGACCTTGAAAGAACAACAATAAATTTTGTATGGAAAAACAAAAGACCCAGGATAGCCAAAACAACCTTACTCAACAAAGCAGTATCTGGAGACACCATCCCTAACCTCAAGCTGTATTACAGAGCTGTAGTCCTGAAAACAGTTTGGTATTGGCACAAAAATAGACAGGTAGACCAATGGTATCGAATTAAATACCCTGATATTAACCTATATATGTATGAACATCTGATCTTTGACAAAGAAGCTAAAAATATACAATGGAAAAAACAAAGCATCTTTAACAAATGGTGCTGGCATAACTGGATGCTGGCATCTATACGATTGCAGATTCATGTCCATCGCCATTTACAAAACTTAAGTCCAAATGGATCAAAGGCTTCACCAAAAATCCAGCCACACTGAGCCTCTTGGATGAGAAAGTGGGTGTTACCCTTGAATGAATTGGTACAGGAGCTTCCTGAACATAACACAGTAGCACAGACAGTGAGGTCAACAATTAATAAATGGGATCTCCTGAAACTGAGAATCTTCTGTAAGGCAAAGGACACCATCAGCAAGACAAAGAGGCAGTCCACAGAATGGGAAATGATATTCACTAACCCCACATCTGGCAGAGAGCTGATCTCCAAAATTTACAAAGAACTCCAGAAGCAAGTCTCCAAAACACCAAAGGATCCAATTAAAAAGTGGGCTGTAGAACTAAATAGAGAATTATCAATAGAGGAGTCTAAAATGGCTGAGAGGCACTTGAGAAAGTGCTCAACATCCTTAGCCATCCGGGATCAAAACAACTCTGAGATACCATCTTACCCCTGTCAGAATGGCTAAAATAAAAAACACCAAAGACAATTTATGCTGGAGAGGTTGTGGTGCAAGGGGAAGTCTCCTCCACTGCTGATAGGAGTGCCAACTCATGCAGCCACTTTGCAAATCAGTATGGAGATTCCTCAGAAAAATGGGAATAAACCTACCACAAGAACCAGCAACTCCACTCTTAGACATATATCCCCTCAACCGAAGAGTGGATAGAGAAAATGTGGTACATTTACCCATTGGAGTACTATTCAGCAGAAAAAAAATGGAATCCTTAGATTTGCAGGCAAATAGATAGCACTAGAAGAAACCATCCTGAGTGAGGTAACCCAGTCACATAAAGAGAAACATGGCATGTATCTCTCATATATGGATTTTAGACATAGATCTGGGGAATGCCAGCCTACAATCCCATGACCAGAGAGTCTGGGAAACAGAACCTTCATTCAATGGCTGATGGAAGTAGAGGCAGACTCTCACAGCTAAACACTGAGCTGAACTCAAGGAATCCAGTGACAGAGAGGGAGGACTAATGAGCAAAGGGGTTAAGACTGGGCTGGTTTAACCCCCAGAAACAGCTGACCTGAATGTGAGTGTCAGGGAGAAGACCTAAGTCATCTATTGGGCCTTGGGTAGTAGATCATTATTTATCCCGGTTATACAAACTGAACTTGGGCGCCCATCCAACAATGAGAGATGCACTCTCAACCTGGACTCCCAGAAGAGTGTCTAGGCCCTGCTCTGGATGAAATGACAGACTATGGCCACCCCCATGGAGGGCCTCAACGTCCTGGGAAAATGAGGAGATATTGGAGGGGTTGGTGGGAGGAGGATAATGAAAGGGAGAAGTACCTGGAATTGACATGTGAAGCAACCTTGTTTCTAATTTAATTTTAAATTTAAAAATTAAAATTAAAAAAGGTAAAAAAAGTATATCGATAAAGAGATAGTGACATTTGTAAAACAGGTTTTAATATATTAATCCTCATCAAATAAATTTAGATAATGGTAAGTTAAATCTGTCAGTTAACAAAAATATTAACATGGAGTTTGTCAAATGATAGTGTTAGATAAATTTCAATTATCTTAAAAAGTCGACAAAATTTCTTACATGAGAAAAACATATGAAAGGTTAATTTATTTGAAGATTTCAGTCTCATACACAAGTCAAAATTTAGACTTGAAGTAAATATAGTAAGCCCATAGTTATCAATTTGTTGAAAAACTGGCATATTTCATATGTAATGCAGTAAGTACTGCCTTCTTCTGTTTCTGTCCCATCACTTTCTTATTTTCCTCTGCTCCACAGTCTTCTTGTGCTCCCACATAGACTCTTCTACTCAAGCCTTGGTTTGAGTGTCCCAGATTTGGCCTATGAAGCCACTGTTTGTGGGAGGGGGTCATGTGTTGCTTACAATTTATAATCCCTTATCTCTCAAATTGGCTTATACCTGGATCCTCATGGGAATTTCATATTTTCAAATCCATATCTGCATACAATTTTTATGAGATCATCTGCAAGTCTTCAAAATTACAACATGTTCCAAAGAATGTTATTGCCAGCTCAGGTAACTGAACTGCATTTCACAACCTTCTTATTTCCAAATGTCTGTTTAGTGGAGATTCATGCATTAACCCATGCAAAAAATGTATATGACATTCATGATGTACATCATTCAGTAAATCCATTTAATCTCACTGTTAAAGTCTCTGACAATGCCAAACATCTAGGTTGAGACAACCCAACTAATCTAGAAATACCACAAGGTAAGCTATAATCTCCCTCCCCTGAACCAGTACAGTAACATGTTTGATGGTACAGTCTTCTTATTCCCACAGAGACTCCTTGAAAGCCTTTCACATCATATAAGATGAAATTACAGTTTTAAGTGTATATGAGGATTTGCCCTTCTTCTAATGCTTCAGATTAGAAATTCTAGATGAAGTAATATATGTAAATCATACCTGCATATCATGTTTTCAGTTGGTTCAGTTTTGAGCAAGATTGTATTCTGATACCATGCTTCTTTATCTTCTGAAGCAAATGGTATAGCATTTGCATATCATCACTTTGCAATATTTACCTATACAAGTCAAACACAGTAGATATACAATAGATGGTATTGAATAAATACATCAATAGTACATTTTCTAGGGTAAGGATTTATTCAGAGACCTCAAAAAGTTAACACTATTAAAATTGAATTGCCTTTAAATTAAATATAATGTATATTATTAATAATGTCAGATGCAGTATATCTTATTATTATTCTGGTCTTGACTAAAAGAACATAAGAAACAATACAACTGAATACAAAAAGATGAAAAGTTCCATATATGCATCAATTTATATTTACATTTACAAAATAATAATTTCAATTTCTCCAATAAATGTTGATGAATTACACTAAATTACCTTTTGGAGACAATTTATACTATAAAAGTCTCCAATAGTGTGAAAATTCTGTATCAATTGCAAAATAAATGAAATTCAAAATTTTACAACTTTCTATTCCATTAGTTTATTTCTCATTCAATTATTGCATTAAACATTGTGGCAGGTATCTTCCAATAAAATATACAACCAGTAAAGGGAATTTCTTCAATAGAGAATGATAAATTTAAAGAAACAAACATAAATACACACACACACATATGTGTGTGTATTTTCATATTTTTTCATTTATTTCACACCAGAGGGTGTTTGTTTTAAACCCAAATTAGTGCATTATTTCCTGGTGTAAGCAAAGCCCTCCATTAAGGACAATCATCTAGTTCACTGTTTCTAAAGTCTTTTGCCAACGTTTGAAATTCTTATTTATTGAATCTCATTATGAGACCCCTAGTATCAGATCAACATGACTTTAGTGGATTAGAACAACACAAAATATTGGCCTGTATGGCTACTTTCTTCCATTTTTAAACTTGTGCCACTTGACAAAGTCTTACCTTGTTGCTGTGTCCCCATATTCACAAGGAGAGTCTCCTGTTTCCCTTCTGCATTTTTACCCTGTGGTGACACTGTCCCAGAAGCATAAACAAAGGTATCGCCACTAATTTAAGCTCAGCCAAAAAGTAACTCAATGCTTATATCTTAATCTTTACTTACCACATAATCTAATATAGGTGGAGGCCCAGGAATTTGACATGGACACACTTGAGGAACCATGATGCTTCTGGACACAACCATTACCAGTATGCAGTTACACTGGGTTTTCAGGGATACAGTAAAATTAAATAGCCTCAGCAAGTATAAAAATACTGAAACCAAGTAAGCCCTCAGAGAATTATTGCAATTTCCTTAACCAAAGTTTTTTAATTATATGCTCTGCAATGTTGAGAAGTCTTCAAACAAGATATGAAAAATTTAGTTGTATTAAGTTCTTTCCATGATGGAAATGTTACAATGATGTGAATGTTACAAAGAGCTATGCACCATACTGATAAATTCATTAGGGATTCCCGAATAGCCAGTGCTCATCAGCTCATGAAAAACAAGCCAGTTCCCACTGGATAAATGTTAGGTGCAGAAGCAGATGCATGAGATAAGACTTGCAGTACAGTTCACGTCACATCATGTGAAAGTCTGCCCTGATCATAGAATTTTTAAAAATTATAAAACTCACTTTCACTGAAAATAACTAATATGTTTATGTATGTATGTCAGATAAAAATCTACATTGTTGCACAAGTGATCCTATTACTATGAGACTTCAGATATAGAATGGAAACAATAATGGTAGTTTTTCCTTCAAAAAAATATGGTAGCATAGTGTATAGGAAATCAGGAGAAAACATTAAACACAGTGGGATCAGTGCTAGAGTCAGAAACCATTTTCATTGTTACTATAGAAACAGCAAAAATCCAACTATTTTTAGAGCTCTATTCCCAGATTCAAGCAACCATGCTAGTTATCTGTGTGTATGAGGATTCCAGAAACATAAGCCAAGTAATATAGCTGGAGATGTAAGCTTTAAGGTAATTTATTTCCTCTAGAAAATCTTAATAACATATGCCTCTCCATGGTTAATGATATTTATGCAATTGGATGCCCATTCTGAATACAGAAATTATCTTAATGAGTATTAGTTTCTGTGCACATAGTTAATAAAACAAGTTATTTCCACATTGGATTCTTAAGTGTATCACACTATAATGTTCAAAACCATACACACTATAATTAAATTGGTTCATGAGAACTCAATTAGTTGGCTTCTGTTATCACTTTAGCTAAATTCTTTCACCTCCAATAAACATCTACAGAAAGCCAGGCACCCTGCTAGGTTCAAGAAATTTAAGACTTACAAAAGCATATTTCACATATGTATATATTTCTATAATTCTGACTTAAGATCTATTGTATTATGAAACATGACAGAAAGCCTAGGACAAACAAATGCTAATTAAGGAGCGTTTTCTCCCAAACTGACATTTTAGATGGTTTATAATGTTTGCCAAGAAATAAACATGAAAACTAGATTCATGCTTAAATGTGTAACTTTCTTTTTATTTGATCCTTAATGAAGTTCTTCTGGCTGACATGAATCTAAAATCCATCTGTGCTATGTTTTCTCATGCTTGTGTATTAGAGGAAATTGGTAAGTTTTATGTTTTGAAGGCAATATACAAACTATACAATAAATGCTACAGTACAAAATTTTGGATTATAAAAATAAGGGGTTGGGGAAGAGGGGAGGGGAGCTGGTATTGACATGTGAAACAAGCTGGTTTCTAATTTAAATAAAAAATAAATAAATAAATAATAAAATAAATTTTGCTGAGGTTTTTTCATTTAAGATGCTATTAGTTCATTTTTATATTAAGTATGTTTTTATTTAAATTAGAAGTATGCATGCTTCAAATGTCAATCCCAGCTCCCCCCTTCTCTCCCCTCAAACCCCACTTCCACTCCCCACCCCCAGCCCAATCCCTATATCCTTCCCCAGGGAGAGTGAGGTCCTCCTTGGGGGGATCTCCAGAGTCTGTCATTTCATCCAGGGCAGGACCTAGACCCTTCCCCATATGTCCAGGCTGAGAGAGCATCCCTCCATGTGGAATGGTCTCCCAAAGTTCATTTGTATGCCACAGTGAACACTAGTCTACTACCCAACCCCCAGAGATTTCTGAGGCCTCCTCACTGAGACTACATTCATGGAGTCTGGGTCAGTCCCCTGTTGGCCTCTTAGTCATCAGTCTGGGCTTCAAGAGCTCCCCCTTGTCCAGTCAGCTGTCTTTGTGGGTTTTATGACTTTTATCTTTTCTTTTTCTATTTCAAACTAATACTTGGAGGCTTTACAAACACATACAGTTATTGAATACAGCTGTTGAGGAAGTGATTGGTGGGGGCCATGTGACTTTTTTAGGCAACAGGTTTTGAAAATACAATGCATGGCTCTCTTTGTGGCAAGACCAGGGAGAACCTGACCCATTTGGCAAAGACCTGTGTGCAGTTCCCTGCCACCATTCTGGGCATGACCCGTGAAGCATATATGCTATGTGTTTTCCTTGCTTTCACTATGCTAGCTCTACTGCTGGCTTGAGTGAGTCATGGTGCATCATAAGGTCTAATATTACATATTTGCATATCTGTTCTGGAAAGAATGATTTTAGCCATGATAGTCTTTGAGAAATGCTATTAAATAGATTATATCAGGAGTTAAATGGAACAGTCTAGAAATAGGGAATCAAGTAGAATCATAGAAACCTGCAGTTCTCTTATTTGTAATAACTGTGGCAATACCCCCAAGAACTTAAGGGAGAAGGACATGAGACAAGTAATAAATAGTGCCAACTATTAAAAGTAAGTTTCCAGTTATGTTTCCTATAGGATAAATTGAACAACTTGATGAATCCCCAGAGGATATAGAGTAGTACAGAATGTAGAATGGATTGATCCAGCTTTGGCTGGTGATTTGATTGTCAGAATCCAGAATCTACCAGATGTAAATATTAATCACAAGAGACAAAACTGTCTCTCATCCTGCATGATGCTGCAACCACACATGCTGCCTACTGGGCACACTTCTTACCTGTAGGTGTGCCTAGTTAGAAAACTTGCTTCGTATCTTGCAAGAGTGCTTATGCTTCTAACAGTAGAGATATAGGTCATAAAGGCAATGGCTACTGGTAGGAAAGTTGGGAGACGGAAGGAGAACGAGGCAAGGAGCAAACTGATAATTACTGTAACTATTTTTTAGAAACTTAAGAAGTAAATCCTGACTGTTCATGCAAACCATTGAAATTGTATAAATAAAAATGCCCCATGCTATCTGGAGCCACTTGCTTGAACAACAACAGGTGGTCACAATTAATTCAAAGAACTGACTTCACACATTCATTTCAGGTCATTATACCCATCTGGAGCAAAGCTTCCAGAAAGTAATGTGATCAACTATTCTTACACTAATAAACTCCTCAAGGAAAAGGGAAAAATGCACCCACACCCTCTGAGTTCTGTAGATAGAAAACTAATTAAGGCTAACACTGAGCTTTTGCAGGAAATAATTATTAATAAATATATATATACATAATTTTATTTGAAATAGCTAAAGATTCCTTGTTAACCAGTCATGCCTAAGCACTAACAATCAAACTTACCTATTTTAAATGGAAAACATTCAGTGTCTTAAAATTAGTTTAACAAGTTATCATATTGATATATTCATTAAAATTATTACATACTTAAGGTCTCCCTTTTTACCTTGTTTCTAAGGGGTTGTGGATTGTAGTCTGGTTATCCCTTGTTTTACATATAATATCTATTAATGAGTGAATACATACTGCGTTCATCTTTTTGGGTGTGGGTTACCTCACCCAGGATTTTTTTTCTAGTTCCATCTGTTTGCCTACAGATTTCAAGATGCCATTGTTTTGTACCGTTGAATAATACTCCATTGCGTAAATGTGCCAAATTCTCTTTATCCATACTTCAGTTGAGGGGCATCTAAATTGTTTCTAGGTTCTGGCTATTACAAATTCAGTGACCCACAGCCAAGCACTGGACTAAGCTCCTGGAGGTCAGTTGAAGAGACAGAGGAGGTATCATATGAACAAGTGGGGTCAAGAGCATGATGCAGAAAACCACAGAGACAGCTGAGAGCTAGTGGGAGCTCACAGAAAATAGACTGACAACTGGGAAATCTGAGTGGGACCTAACGAGACACATTGAATGTGGGGGACACTTATGTGTCTTGATTTGCTGGTGGGGGGAAGAGGGCTGGCAGGGGCATCAGGATCTATCCCAGGTGCATGAACTGACTTTTTGGATCCCATTCCCTACTGGGGGCATAATGTGCTCAGACTTGATAGAGCCAGGATGGGCTTGGTCCTACCTCACCTTGGTATACCAGACTTTGTCAACCGCCCCATGGAAGGCCTTACCAACTTCTAAGGCGTGGATTGGGGTGGAAAGAGGGGAAGGTAGAGACGGGGAACTTGAGTTGATATGTAAAATGAAAACTAATTTTGAATAGAATAAAGAATTATTACCCATTTGTTAAGAGATAATACGGCCTGATCCTGGAGGAAAAAAAAGCAGGGGTGTGGGGAGATGTCAAAAACCTATAAGTTTGCTGTCACCTGGAAGTCATAAAAGGAAAATATTGCACCGTATTTTAGAAATATACCTGCAACAATCTGTATTTTTAATTGTATTTGGCATAAATTATCAGGAGTCACATTATTTCACTAAAATAAATTATATAATTACTGAAAATTATTGAAATTCCTCCACAAAATAGATTTCAATTTAATTACCAATTATCCCTTTAATTTTTGTGTACAATGGCACACATACAAACATACAAATGTAAACACACACACAGACAAGAGTACACACATCTACATGCTAACAGGAACACGCACATGCACACACACACACACGCACGCATGCATGCTTGTATAATTATATAATGTAATTTCACTGTGTCTCCCATTGTCCTCACTCATGTAACTCACACTCACATGGAACTCTTTCTTCTTCCACGGAAGTTCCCATCCTGCTTTCTTGTCTTGAGACCCAATGTATTTAATTGGGATTTGTTTTTAATAGCTTTCATAGATGGGTAAGGTAGTTACTTGAACAACCTGTTTTTATTCTCCATCCAGTGCAGAATTAATTTTTCTATGTGACCCAATGTTTCTGTATTTGCTCTACTTTTCATTACATATAATGGAAAAATCATGTTCCCAACTACATTTCTATATAACTATTGATTTCAGAGACCCAGAAAAGCCTGTTCAGAAGCCTTGTTCATCAATTTAAGGAAATGTGAATAGAAATTCTAATGTCCATCCCAAACCAAAACTAAAGAGATTACAAAGGCAATCATGTTGATGCCTCCTACTTAAAGCTGAGTGAAACTTTGCTTAAAGGAGGTTACTAAAGGAGGATGGTTATAGCTGGACAATTAGACACCATAATGTGGGCAGAAAAGGAGGGGCAGTTGAGTAGGGCAGATAAAATACCTGCCATTTTATAAAGTTGAGTAATGACTTTGGAGTTTGTGCCAGTACTATGTAACATGGACTTTTGCAAACAGAAGGACCATTTTGGGAAATATTATCTTCCCTTTGTTGTCAATCAATCTGAAAACAGGTGAAAAAGCCAGTGGCTATTAACTAATTATTCTTTCCTGTAGTTTCCAGTTTTAAGAATAATTATAGGATACTTGTTTTTTGAGAAGTAAATTTCATGAAGACACACCATGAGCTTCTATTTACAAAAAGTACTCAAAACAGGTTTTTACACACAAAATATATGACACAAAACTTGAATTCATATTATTAATATTTTCAGATATATCTTTTGCAATATAAAGAAAATATGCATAATAATTGTGCACCTTGTGAGTAATTAATAATCATACTAATAAACCATTAATTTTTTCAAAATAAACAATTGACTTTTTTTAAAAAGCAAAAATGAGTCCAAACTTTATTTTCATTGAGCAACTAAGTAGTATTTTTAGGGTCAATGAAAAATGGTAGAAAATCTTTCAAATATTAAAACATTAAGCTATACCAAATTAAACTTAAAAAGTAGGCAAAATGTATATGCGTTTATGAGTTGTGACTTTTTCCCACTGAGTCACTAGAGAGTTTTTCAATGTACCCTTCTGAGCATGACATCCTGGCTTGATATTTATAAAATATCCTCAAGTACAACATGTGTTTTCATTTTTCATAATGTTTAAGTATTTGATGCTTATAAAAGTGTCAGGCTGATATCCCTAGATACCAGAGTTCTCAATTTGTGTCTTATATAAGCCTTGGGGAAGCACAGAATCTCAGTGATCCCAGTCAGCGCAGTTACACCAGGCAGTTTAAGCAATAACTGGATGGCTCAGGGCTTGGCCTCTTTGCTGAATCTGTCAGCCAATGCACCAATTAACTCAACTACAGTTTTTAAGATGTACACCAATCGCATTGGAAAATGAATACATGAGTGTGGATTTTACATTTGCCTCAAGAAACAAAGGGCCTAAACTAATTGCAAAAAACTGTCACTATTGTCATAGAGCCACTGAATTGAAAAGTTTACAAAAGATTTTATTTTGCTTGTACCCAAAGTCACAATTTCACCGGTGCTATTTCTCTGTATTTGAGTCAAACAGAAAGCACTGAGATATTAACTAGCTATATCAACACAGACTCTTGGGTATTTTATTATGTTCTGATAAATGTCACTCTAAATAGACTAGTTTCCTTTTTCTGTTATAAAGTTTAACAACTGTATTTCTAACATTCTTCAGGAGAACTCAATCTTCATGAAAATGTAGTTTTCAAACAGCCTAGACCTATTTTTCATACAGTCTTTTACTTGGACCTGTCAGTAGTTTTTGAGTTCAACAAAACAGACAAGTGTTTCTTTTGATTAGAAAACTCCAATTGCCTTGTGGAACTGTGGATCTTGTGGATCTGAGAAACCACTAAGGAAAGAGGTAAGTTTTGTTGTTTGTGGTGGTTACTATTCCCCAACAAGGCAAGAAGTCTCCTGATGTAGTGCCAGAAAACTGAGCAACTAGGAAAGGAAGGTACTGACGCCATTCAGTTTGAGCCTAGAGCTAGAGAAGAAGGTGAAGTCCTAGTTCTGATAAAAAAAACAACCTTTTGGGTTAACAATATGATGTTAAGCCCATGACACTATTAGAGAGGTGGAACATTTTACAGGAGACATATGAAGCTAGTGAAAAGAAATTAGGTCATTATGTGTTTTAACTTGAAGAAGACATTGAAGCCAAGCCTGTTCTATCCTCTTTTTTTAGTTCCTGACTTCCCAAGAGAGGAAACAACTTTCTTGGATGTGAATGCCACCATGATGCACTACTGTTTGATCACAAGTCCAAAGTAATAGGATCATGATCATGTCCAGAAGCCTACAGTCAAAGCAAACTTTTTCACTCATTTTTCCAGACAACGTTTCTCTGTGTAACTTTGGCTGTCATGGAACTCACTCTGTAGACCAAGGTGACATGGAACTCACAGGGATCCACCTGCCTCGCCTCCTGAGTGCTGCAATTAAGGATGTTGCCACCATTTCCCTACATTAACTTTCTTTTAAAAATTGATAATCTCAAGTATTAAGTTACAATTGATAGAGCTGACTAATACAAAGGATGGCTGATATAAGTGCCAATGTCTGAAAGAGCAACAACCAAAATTTCCAACAGTCTGCAGAGAGAACTGTTGTTTCCCAGTTTAAGTGAGTCACAAATGTCCATTTCTGAATAATAGATGAGAGTTTTCCTTCTTCCTTCTTTTTGTTCCTCTTACATTCCCAATGGATCCTCTTTACTCAGCCTGCCAATCTAAATGGCAGCATCTTCTGAAAGTATTCTGGCCAAAACAAAAGAAAAGAAAGGAAAAAAAAACCAACGCAAACAAACAAATACATTGTGTTTCCGGCTATCTGAATATCACACAATTAAGTCAATCTGATCTATAAAATTAACAAGGCTATGATATAAGATATACTTTAGGTTATTTGAAATTTTGAAGTGGAGAAGAGTCTGAATCTTTGTGCAAAAAATATATATAGAAAGAAACTTTATATACACTTTATATACTTGCATATAATATTCATGCCACTTTGATTACTAAAGCATAAGACTCAAAGCCTGTGCTTAAGGTCAAGGTTGCTGCTGTTATGAAAATTTGTCTACTACCAAAATTCACGTGCTGAAACATAATCACTGGTGAAGTAATATTGTGAGAAGTCACTGTGAGGTTGATTGGTTATGAGGATGGAGACTGTGAGATCAACAGCTTTCTAAAAGAAACCTAAAATTTACTTTGATTTTTAAAGCATGTAAGGAAACAAAAGCAATAAGAAAACTTATGCAGAATAAAAATAAAAATGCATTGCATGAAATGCTCCAAGAATTAAAGTATCATTTAAATCATCAAACAAGTGGCCTGAGGTAACCTGCTAAAATGTCTTGCTACTCACTTTACTCAGAAAACTCAACAAAATCACACAAATCAAGAGGTTCAAATCTCCATGTACTCTTTAAGAGCATTCCTGAAGCTTCCCAGGTCATTAAGATTATATATCCTGAGTCCTCATGAGCAGAAGATGGCATGATTGCTTCTTCCTTCCTTCCTTCCTTCCTTCCTTCCTTCCTTCCTTCCTTCCTTCCTTCCTCCCTTCCTCCCTTCCTTCTTTCCTTTCTTCCTTCTCTTCTTCCTTTCTTTCTTCTTTCTTCCTATTTTCCTTTCTTTTTGTTTGTTTTTTTGGTTTATTTGATATTGGGTTTGGTTTTCCTTTTTGGCTTTTCAAAACAGAGTTTCTCTGTATAGCCCTGGCTGTGCTGGAATTTGCTCTGTTGAACATACTGGCTTAAACTCACAGAGATATACCTGCCTATGCCTCCTGAGAACTTGAAATAAAGATGAGTGCTACCACCACCAGGCAGACATCATGATTTCTTTTTTTATTTAATTTTAATTACTTGTTAATATCTAAACTGACTAGTGGTAAAGTTTCTTCATTATTTTAATTTTTAACTTTTTATTTAAATTAGAGACAAGCTGGCTTCACATGTCAATCCTAGCTCCCTCTCCACTCCCCCACCAATGTCCCAATCCAATCCCCACTCAACTCTCCAGGGAAGATGAAGCCTTTCATTGGGATCTTCAAAGTCTGTCACATCATCTGGGTCAGGGCCTAGGCCCTCCCCTATGTGTCTAAGCTAAAAGAGCATCCTTCCATGTGGAATGGACACCCAAAGTGCATTTGGATTTCAGGGATAAATACTGATCTAGTATCTGAGACCCCAAAGATTGCCGTGGCCTCCTCATTGACACCCACATTCAGGGAGTCTTGATCAGTCCCATGCTGGCCTCTCTGTCATCAGTCTGGGATCCATTAGCTCCCCCTTGTGCAGGTCAACTGTTTCTGTGGGTTCAGTCTTTAGCTGTGGGTGTCTGCCTCTGCTTCCATCAGTCACTGGATGAAGGCTCAAGGATGGCATACAAGGTAGTCATCATTCCCATTATAGGGGAAGGGCATTTAAGGTAGCCTGTCCACTATTGTTTAGATAGCAGTTGGTGTCATTCTTGTAGACACCAGAAACCTCATTAGTGCCAGATTTCTCCTCAAACCTACAATGATATTATGGTATCTCTCATCCTGCTCTCCTCTATTCTTCCCCTGACTCAACTTTCCTATTCCCCCATGTCCTTCTCTCCCCTTCTATTCTCCCCCTCACTTTACTCAAACTCCCTGTCCCCTCCCCCCATGCTTCCAGACCACTCAGGAGATCCTGTCAGACATTATGATTTCAATCAGTGTTTTTCTACTGGCAGATTATGGCTTCTTGACTAGGACCTATATTTGCAACATGACTTTGATAGGATTTTTAAGAATCCTTACCCTATCTTCTTTTGTTGATGTTTTACACACCATGCAGCTAATTTTGTAGAAATATTTTGGTGTATATAGTTATAATCAATGACAGGAGTTGACTGAAGCCCAATATCAGGATTACTAGCTGTGCTCTATCAAGATTTGTGTTCAGACATCTAGATATTATAGAACTCATCAGTATACTGCTTTCATTCCCATCTCCATTAAGGTCTTAGAGATACAAAGACAGTATTTTTATTGATACACTATGTGCTCACATGATGGGACTAACTGTGTTTTCTATAAATTCAGCTGAAACACAGAATATATGTTTTAGGCAAATGTATGTATTTTGACAGTCAGTCATAGCATTATAGGAGTTAGATGGTAAGGGACATTGTAAATATTTTACTATTATTTCATCATTTCTAGGGGAGCTCCATCTAAATAGAGAGTTAAAAATGACTTGTTTAGTTGCAAATCATTATGTCCAATGAGGCAACTGGAGATAAAGGGAATATATATCATGATTCCATCTAGAGATGTTAAGAGTTTCTTGACCACACATTGTTCTACGTGGATTGATGCTGTTTTAGAAGCTAGAATTCACCCTCTTTACATGCAAGATGGGAGAATGGCAGGAATCATTTCATCTTATAAAATTTCACAAAAGGAACATTAATTCTTGCTCACACTCTAAATTTTGAATGATAAGGGCAATAACCAGAATAGTACAAATGAAAGGAAATGGAAGAAATAATGAATAAATGTAGGTTTAATTGGACTAAATTTGTTAGCTGATTGACTTAAAAAAAAGTTCCTGATCCAGCCAAGAGTCTTTCAAGGAGTGAGTACAAATATAAAATGGGGAGAATCTGACAGAGTAATAAGCTCCTGCTCCAGCAATTGTAGCTTTATTCGTTTAAAAACTTAGCTTCTGGGGTTATTCCTGCAGTGTGCACACAATGGGAGCAGGTATTCTGAAACTAATGGCATGGAGGAGCCAAAGCATTGAGTGTTCTCTGGGAGACAAGAGTTACCCAGGTGTGTGGTTACTGCCTGAGGATAGCTTCTGTGTTCAACAAGTTTCTTCTTGAAAATGAAACAAAATATCACCATTGATGGATCCACTCTTCTTCAAAAGCCTGTGTGTAATGCTTGCAAAAAAAGATTTTCCCATAACTGCTAGACCGACAGCTTATGGATCAAAATTTGTACTTTTGCTATATCAGCCTGAAGGTAATTTAGACATTGCAAAGATTACGACAAATATTCTTTCACACCTGTTGATGTAACTGAATCTCTATATCAACTGATAGTTCATATAGATGCTGTGGTTATTCAAGAGAACCTTGATGCAGCTTATTTCCTCAATGTGAGACAAAGAATGCTAAAGGTGACATTCATTCCATCATGTTTCAGTAAGTATACAGTATAGTGATCAGAATCATGGGCAAGGAAAAGCAAGTGGTAACACATACAGGTGCTGAGAGGCTGCTGAACCTGATATTCCTCACACTCACATATTGGCCCAGGACGAAACTGCTTTGCCAGCCTAGGACATTTATACAAATTTCACGTAGTGAAGAATCTGATACAAGAAGACAAAAAACATGCCCACCTTTCTAACTATCACCTTAAGACAAATTTAATATGACGGTGTTTTCTTTTTTAATTTAAAATAGAAACAAGCTTGTTTTACATCTCAGTCCCAGTTGCCTCTCTCTCCCTTCCTCCCCTGCCCCCACTAACTACCTATCCCATCCTCTTTCTGCTCCCCAGAGCAATTCGGAGCAAGGCCTAGGCCCTCCCAGGTGTGTTGAGACTGAAAGAGTATACCACTATGTGGAACGATGCTCCCAAATTCCATTCATATACTAGGGATAAATATTGATCCACTGCCAGAGGTCCCACAGAATTTCTAAGCCTCTTAACTGAAACCCATGTTCAGGGCCTGTGAATCAGTCCTATCCTGGATTCCCAACTATCAGTCTGGGGTGCATGAGCTCCCCCTTTTCGAAGTTATCTGTTTCTGTGGCTTTCTCAGCCTGAGTAGGTGGAATAATAGAGGAGAGGAACAAAAGAGAAACCATAACAGAGGGAGTCATTATAGGTTTAAAGAGAAATCTAGCACTAGGGAAATGTCGAGAGATATACAAGGATCTGCCCACTAACAACCCTTATTGGAGAGGCTACCTTAAATGCCCTTAAATGATTACCTTGTATGACATCCTAGAGCCTTGATCCATTAGCTGATGGAAAAAGAAGCAGACACCCATAACTAAGCACTTAACTGAACTCCTGGAATCCAGTTGCAGATAGGGAGGAGTGATGATCATATACTCACCAGGAGAGGAAGAGACTCCTTCTGCACCCACAGGAAGAAATGATGGGAAGGAGACAATATAAAAACACACCCAGCAACAGAAAAACCAATATGACACCCCAGAGACTAGAGATTCTACACCTGCCAAATGGGAACTGATTATTGCAGATGAAGCAGATGAGAAAGACCTTAAAAGCAACTTCATGAAAATGATAGAGACCCTCAAAGAGGATATGAGAAAATCCATTAAAGAAATGGAAGAAAAAAAAACCAAAAATCCAACAAATACAAGAAAGGGAGGAAAAGACAAAGCAAAAATTTCAAGCAATAATTCAAATAGAGCAAGAGTTAAAAGCTGAAATAGAGACAATAAAAAACAAGTGTGAAGGAATGCTGGAAATAGAAAATCTGGTCCAACAGTCAGGTACTATGGATGTAAGCACAGCCAACAGAATACAAGAGATGAAAGAAAGAATCTCAGGTGTTGAACATGCAATAGTGGAAATAGACTCATCGAACAAAGAAAATATTAAGTCCAACAAATCCCTAACACAAAATATCCAGGAAATATGGGACATCATGAAAAGACCAAACCTAAAAATAAAACGTATAGAAGAAGGTGAAGAAAACCACCTCAAAGGGGCAGAAAACATATTCCACAAAAATCATAGAAGAAAATTTCCCAACCTAAAGAAATACAATGAAAGTACAAGAAGCCCACAGAGCACCAAATAGAATGGACCACAAAAGGAAGTTCCCTTATGAAATAATAGTAAAATAACCAAATGTACAGAATAAAGAAAGAATATTAAAACCAGCAAAGGCAAAATGCCAAGTAACATACAAAGGCAAACCTATCAGAATCAAACCTGACTTCACCATGGAAACTCTGAAAGCCAGAATGTCATGGATAGATAGTCTACCAACACTACAAGATCACAGATCCAAGCCTAGACTGCTAAACCCAGCAAAGCTCTCAATCATTAAGATGGAGAAAACAAGATGTCTCATGAAAAAAAAAAGATTTAAACAATACATACCCACTAACCCAGCCCTACAGAAAGTTCTGGAAGGAAAACCCCAACCCAAGGATGTTAACTACAACCAGAAAAACATAGAAAATAGGTAATCTCACCTTACCAACAGCCAAAAGAAACAAAGAGGAAATCTGCATATAATTCCACCACCATCAACCATTCCAAAACAAACAAGCATGAACAATCAAAGGTCATTAATATCCCTCAATATTAATGGTCTTAACTCTTGCATAAAAAGACACAGGCTAACAGAATGGATTCATAGACAGAACCCATCCTTATGCTGCATACAAGAAATACACCTCAGCCTCAAAGACAGACATTACCTCAGAAGTAAGGGATGGTAAAAGATTTTCCAATCAAATGGACCCAAGAAACAAGCAGGGGTAGCAATCCTAATATATAATAAATTGGACTTTAAAATAAAATCAATCAAAAGAGATGAAGGAGGTCATTATAGGCAAAATCCACCAAGATGAAGTTTGTATCCTGAACATCCATGCCCCAAATACAAAGGAATCCATGTTCGTAAAAGAAACATTACTAAAACTTAAATCATATATAAAGCCCCACACACTTATAGTGGGAGATTTCAACACCCCATTCCACCACTAGACAAGAATACCAGACAGAAATTAAACAAAGAAGCAAAGGAACTAATAAAAGTTATGACCCAATTTGGATTAACAGACATCTACAGAACATTCCACCAAATAAAAAAGAATATACCTTCTTGTCAGCGCCATATGGACCTTTATCAAAAGTCAAAGAATACTCAACAGGTACAAAAAAAATTGGAATAACTCCATGCATCTTATCAGACCACCATGCATTAAAATTAGAATAAAACAATGTAACAAATTGTTGAAACCCTACAAACTCATGGAATTTGAATAATGCGCAATTACACCATTCCTGGGTCAAAGAATAAATAAAAAAAATTAAAGACTTCCTAGAATTCAATGAGAATGAAGACACAACACACCCAAACTTATGGGACACTTTGAAAGCAGTACTAAGAGGGAAATTCATAGCACTAAGTGCCTACATAAAGAAACTGGAGAATGGTTACACTAGAAAATTAACAACACAACTGAAAGCTCTAGAACACAAAGAAGCAAACTCAACCAGAAGGAGTAGACACTAGGAAATAATCAAGTTGAGGGCCAAAATCAATAAAGCAGAAACTAGGAAAACAATTAAAAAGAATCAATGTAACGAAGAGTTGCTTCTTTGAGAAAATCAGCAAACCTTTATCCAAACTAATAAAATGGCAGAGTGTGAACATACAAATTAATAAAATCAGAAATGAAAATGGGGACAAAACAACTGACTCTGAGGAAATCCAGAGAATCAACAGGTCATAATTTGAAAACCTGTACTCCACACAATTTGAAAATCTAAAGTAAATGGACAATTTTCTGGATAGCTATCACTTGTGAAAATTAAATCAAGAACAGATAAGCTATTTAAATAGACCTATGACCCTTAAGGAAATAGAAGCAGTCATCAAAATTCTCCCAACTCAATGCAATTACTCTAAAATCAGGAATAAGACAAGGCTGTCCACTCTCTTCATACTCTTTCAATATTGTCCTTGAAGTTCTGCCTGGGGCAATACAACAACAGATGGAGATCAAGGAGATACAAATTGGAAAGGAAGAGATCAAACTTTCACTATTTGCAGATGATATGATAGTTTATATAAAGGACCCAAAAAACTCTACCAGGAAAGTTTTACAAGGGACAAATACCTTCAGCGATGTGACAGGATACAGGATCAACTCAAGAAACTCAGTAGCACATTATATACTTCTGATAAAAGTGCTAAGAATGAAATCAGAGAGACATCACCCTTTACAAAGGCCGCAAACAACATGAAATACATTGGGGTAATCCTAGATAAACAAGTGAATGACGTGTATCCCAAGACCTTTGAGGTTTTAAAGAAAGAAATTAAAGAAGACACCAGAAAATGAAGAGATCTCCCAAGCTCTTGGATAGATAGGATCAACATAGTGAGGATGGCATCTTCCCTAAAGATTTTCACAGTCCCCATCAAAATCACAGCACAGTTCTTCGTAGACCTTGAATGAACAATTCTCAACTTTATATGAAAAAAGGAGAGACCCAAGATAACCAAAACAACCCTGTTCAACAGGGCAACATAAACAGGCATCACCATGCCTGACTTCAAGCTGTATTACAGAGCTATGGTCTTGAAAACAGCTTGGTATTGCCACAAAAACAGACAGATAGACCAAATTGAATACCCTGACATTAACCCATACACATACAAACCCCTGATCTTTGACAAAGAAGCTAAAATTATACAATGGAAAAAAGAAAGCATCTTCAACAAATGGTGCTGGCATAACTGGAGGGTGACATGTAGAAGAATGCAGATAGATTCATGTCTATCACCATGCACAAAGCATAAGTCTAAATGGATCAAAGACCTCAACATAAATCCAGCCACACTGAACCTGTTAGAAAGGAAAGTAGAAGGTACCCTGGAACGAATTGGTACAGGAGCCTTCTTCCTGAACATAACTCCAGAAGCACAGACACTAAGATCGACAAGTAATAAATGGGATCTCCTGAAACTGAGAAGCTTCTGTAAGGCAAATGACACAGTCAGCCAGACAAAAAGGCAACCCACAGATTGGGAAAAGATATTCACTAACCCCACATCTGACAGAGGGCTGATCTCCAAAATTTAAAAAGAACTCAAGAAGCAAGTCTCCTAAACACCAAAGGATCCAATCAAAAAGTGGGCTACAGAACTAAATAGAGAATTCCAACTAGAGCAGTCTAAAATGACTGAGAAGCACTCCAGAAAGTGCTCAACATCCCTAGCCATCCAGGAAATGCAAATCAAAACAAAGCTTAGATACTATCTTACTCTGTCAGAATGGCTAAAATAAAAAACTCTAATGACAGTTTATGCTGGAAAGGATGTGGAGATAGGGGAACATTCCTCCACTGCTGGTGGGAGTGCCAACTCATACAGCCACTTTGCAAATCACAATGGAGATTCCTCAGGAAAATGGGAATCATTCTACAACAGGGCTCAACAGTTTCACTCTTAGGCATATACCCAAAAGATGCACATTTATACAGCAAGGACGTCTGTTCCATTATGTTCATAGCAGCATAATTTGTAATAGCCAGAGCCTGGAAGCAACCTAGATGCCCCTCACCTGAAGATTGGATAGAGAAATTGTGGTACATTTACACAATGGACTAGTATTCAGTGGAAAAATACAATGGAATCTTGAAATTTGCCGACAAATGGATGGCACTAGAAGAAACCATCCTGAGTGAGGTAACCCAGTCACAAAAAGACAAACATGGTATGTGCTCACTCATATATGGATTTAAACATGAATCAGAGGAGTGCCAGCCTACAATCCCACTGACAGAATGTCTGGGAAACAGAACCTTCATCCAGTGACTGATGGAAGCAGAGGCAGACACCTACAACTTAACACTGAATTTAACTCCTGGAATACAGTGGCAGAAAGGGAAAAATGATGAGCAAAGGAATTTAAGACTGGGATGGTTTAACTCACAGAAACTGATGACCTGAACAAGGAGGAGCTCTTGGTCCCCAGATGTGGGTGTCAGTTAGGAGGCCTGTGTAATCTATGGAGCCTAGGGTAGTATTTATCCCTGAAGTACAAATAGACTTTGAGTGCCCATTCCACAATAAGGGATGCTCTTTCAGCCTGGACTCTTGGGGGAGGGCCTAGGGCCTGCCCTGGATGAAATGACAGACTCTGGAGATCCACCATGGATTGCCTCACCCTCCCTTGGAATCAGAGTACAGATTGGGTGGGCAACTGGAGGGCCTGGTTGGGATTGCAGGGGAGGATGGTGGGTGAGGGAGCTGGGATTGACATGAGAATCTAGCTTGTTTCTAACTTAAATAAAAAATAGAATGACCATGTCTACAATATACAGAATCAGCAGATAGATGATAGATGATAGATAGATGATAGATGATAGATAGATAGATAGATAGATAGATAGATAGATAGATAGGTAGATAGATAGAGATAGGAGAATAAACGAGTCATTGTGGTCACCTTGTGTCAAAAACTACATAATTCAAGATAATGAATTATCCTTTAATGCAAAGATTCACAAAGTCTGTCACAAGTAGTGATCTTTACATAAGTAATCAGTGATTACTGCTGCTATTCTTATACTTATTTTTAAGTAACATAATTTGTGCACATTTATTTGGTACCATATGATGGTTCAATATATATATACATATATATATACATGTTTTATAATGTTCAAGTGAGGATAAACACATCTGTTTCATCATTTATCTTCTTTTAAATTTTTGTGACAAGGTTTCTCTGTATTGTTTTGGAGGCTGTCCTGGAATTTGCTCTGTAGACCAGGCTGGTCTAGAACTCACAGAGCTCTGCCTGCCTCTGCCTCCCGAGTCCTGGTATTAAGGGCTTGCACCACCAATGTCTGGCTCATTTATATTTTTTATGGGATGAATATATTCAAACTCTTTCCTTCTAAAATTTTCAAAATATGTAACATATTATCACTATTTCTAGTCACCTTCTACGCAAAAAATACCAGAACTTATTTCTCTCATGTAACACATTTTATTTTTTATAAGAGACCTACAGTGAGAATGTGAATGAAAATTTAAAATTAAGCAACATCAGTTAGTAGAACACAAGAAAGAGGTTAAAGGTAAGCTTTGACATTAATAAAATTACAAGGCATGTTTATCTTGTTTAAATGAATTACAAACAGGACAAGTTAGAAAATGAAGTGCAATAGATAAACTGTTAGATGCACTTCTGGAGCCAGAAAAGGTATTTATGCACTGTACTGGAAGACAAATTGGTCCAATAACTCTCTAATGTCCCTGGCTGTGTCCTGATATAGAGAAAGAATGAAAGGGGCCAAAATATCTATCTGAATAACCTACCTTGTGGATATGTGCAGGTTTAGTTCACATAATTCACATCATTTTTGTACAGCAGAGGAATAGATTAGATATCACTATAAGTTAAAATATTTTGGAGAAATTGTATGAACAAATTACTAGAAATTGATAAACGAGGTTATGTTTTCTAGGCATGAGGGTGCCAGGCTACAAGTCTAGCTGTAAGAATGCTAAAGCCAAAGGATCAAGAGTCTCAGGCCAGGTTGTTAATACACAGTAATTTACACATCCTCCTCTTCCATCACAAAACACAGGAGTTCATAAGTCAGATTATTAATTGTAATTTTCACTTAGAAGTTTTAACTTCAAGTAACTCAATATATGGAAATACATCCATTGAAGATACAATTACTCAGGAGGGGATTACACTGAGTGAAACAGTATAGAGCTAGAGTGAGACTGTAATCCATTATGACATGTTTCCTTGCAAGTAAGGTTAACTTTGCCACTGAAGCACACAGGAGCAGGCCATGTGAAGACGAAGCTCAAGGTGGGTAGGAAACTTACGCGTTCCGGAGAATGTCAAATGTCAAAGATAGCCACCAATCATCCAAGGAAAAGATAGGAACTTAGAAGAGATTTTTTTCTCACATCTCTCAATAAGAACCAGACTAATCAATAAGATTTCAAGTGTCTAGAGCAGTAAGATTTGGGGTTTGGAGCCTCAAGGTTCAGGGTGCTTTGTACAATAAACCTAGTTTTAGTTCCTCAGAGACCAGCAGAAGTCAGAAACTTCTTCACCAGTTATAACCCCTGCCTCTAGAGAGTTTTCTTTAGTCAAACCTTCCTCTCCTTCCTCCTCACTGCTTTGTGTGTCCTCAAGACCAAATACTCCTGAATAAAGAAGCAGTTACCCCCCCAATGCTACTGACTCATGATAATTCCTTCAAATAGGAGCATCCAACTTGATGATCACCCCTTCACAGAAAACACTTTTTCGAAAATCTTAAATTACACAGAGTCCAGGCTACAAAACGTGTGCTACCCCTTGCAATGGGACCAGGATATATACCTAGTATATGAGCTGGCTTTTTGAAGCCCATTTCACATGGTGAGTAGCCTTGCTCAACCTTGATATGTGTGTGTGTGTGTGTGTGTGTGTGTGTGTGTGTGTGTGTGTGTCATCCCTCAACTGAATGTGGCAATCTTACTCACCAGGTAAGACCTTACCCTTTCTGAGTTGTGAATGGATATGGGAGAAATAGAGGGAGAAGAAGAGGGAGGGGAGAATGTGGTTGGTATGTAAAATGAATGAATAAACATCTAAATTAAGCTACAACAAAAAGAAAATCATGAATGAGCCTCCTAGTTTTATGTTCATTACATATATGCAAAACCCTGTCTTTAAGTAGCTCAGCTTTTGGTTTTATTAATTATTTTGTCTTTCTTTACTGCTGTGTATTATTCCTCCAGATGTTTCATTTAGATCTTGTGAATGACAAGATCTATATTCTGCCTTTATTTCTTTTTCTGGGGACATGGTAAAAGTATTCCGATCAATGCAAATCATAGGATAATGTGACTGTTTGGCTTAGTACCAGATATATATATAGTAGGAAAGACAGGGCAACAGGCATGGAGGGCAATCTCTCAGGAATGGGCTACTTGGTCACAGTACATGCCTTCAGGAAGCAATGGGTAAATGGGAGGGTGAGCTTGGCTATAAAGTCTCAAGACTCACCCTAGTAACCCATTTCATATGTTCTACAACTGTCTAAAACAATGACAGCAGCTAGAGATCACATGTCTAAATCCATGAACCTATGAGGGACATTTCACATTAAGACCAATATACTCACTCATTGTTTCTTTTCCCTCTGTGAACCTGCAAATGATTGAATTTACAGATATTATCTCTTTACTGATGGTGATACACTCTACTTCTTTAATTATAGCCTCTTGCTGTAAATTATAGAGACACATATCAAATGTTCCGGTAGATTTATCTACCTGGTATTCCATCAATATTTCACATGGGAGCAGGTTTCTTATCTTTTCTGCTATTAACACCTGTCCCTCCATAGATTTTTCCACATTTAACTTTGCAAAAACCACTTAAAATTTGGAAGTCCTCTTTTTTATCTCATTCCATACTGAGGAAGCCACAAAAACTTGCACATAACATTGTGAATGTGACTACATGCTTGAGTATTCATCACCAAGTGCATGTTGAATTCATCACCATTTATATTTGACATCTTGATAAAATATCATACATATATTCTTCAGTTCCACTAACCTTTCCTTGTCTACACCAAGATCCAGTTACAGGTTCTACCATTTTCCCTTAATAAGTACGATATTATTGAAGGTGCTTGTTTTTAAATTCCTTGTTTAGTTGTGTGTAGTATATGGTCTGAGTTACAAGCTCCAAGTAAATAGAGTTGAAATTCTACAATAAATATCTAGGTTAGCTATCACAAGTGTGATCAAACTGTTGGATATTTGTTGGATAACTGAAGGATATTAGAATATTTGGAAGAATTCTGTTAAACAACAATATAGCCTTAGTGATCATGAGGGAGATCTTTGAAATTTATGGTATATGTCAACAGGTTTTGACTTCTATTTCAATGGAGTTTTATATAATTACCAAAGTAAAGGTTAGTGAACAGTGAAATAACCATGTCCTTAGAGCTTTCTCACTTTGAAGAAACATGTCATCTGATCACTCTTCTGGTTTAAATTAAAACTGTTTAGAAATTTATCAATGAAATAGACAAAACGCAAGTTTAATGAATATTGTTTTAGACCTCAACAGAAAAATTTCATAGCATTGACATAGGACTAAAACTAGAGTAATAATAAATGTCAAAAATGAAAATCCACTAGATTAATGATGGTTTAGACATGCCTCGTTCTGCATGTTTAGAAAGGTAATGGATCCACGCAATAGAAGCAGAAGGGTCTTTGCCAAACCCTTTCTACAAGGCTTCAATAACCTTGATCCCCAAACCACACAAAGACACAACTAAGAAAGACCAATATCCCTCATGAACATTGATGCAAAAATACTCAATAAAATACTGGCAAATCGGGTCCAAGAACATATCAAAAAAATCATTCACCACGATCAAGTAGGTTTCATCCCAGGAATGCAGGGATGGTTCAACATACAAAAATGCATCAATGTAATCCACCATATAAACAAGCTGAAAAACAAAAATCACATGATCATCTCACTAGATGCTGAAAAAGCCTTTGAGAAAACCCAACACCCCTTCATGATAAAGGTCTTGGAGAGATCTGGGATGACAGGAACATAACTAAACATAATAAAAGCTATATACAGGAAACCAACAGCCAACATCAAACTAAATAGACATAAAGGCAACGCAATTCCTCTAAAATCAGGAACAGGACAAGGCTGTTCACTCTCTCCATAACTTTTCAACATTGTACTTGAAGTTATAGCCAGAGCCATAAGACAACAAAAGAGGATCAATGGGATACAAATTGGGAAGGAAGAGGTCAAACTTTCACTATTTGAGATGATATGATAGTTTACATAAATGACCCAAAGAACTCTACCAGGGAACTCTTACAGCTGATTAAAACCTTCAGCAAAGTGGCAGGCTACAAGATCAACTCAAGAAAATCAGTAGCACTATTACATACAGTTGATAAAAGGGCTGAGAAGGAAATCAGAGAAACATCACACTTTACAATTTCCACAAACAACATAAAATACCTTGGGGCAATGCTAACCAAACAAGTGAAAGATCTGTATCGAAAGAACTTTGAATCTTTAAAGAAAGAAATGAAAGAAGTCCTCAGAAAATGGAAAGATCTCCAATTCTCTTGAATAGGTAGGATCAATGGAGTAAAACACGGTCTCTGGACTCCCATAGAACAATGTGAGGTGCACTCTCACCCTGAACTCTTGGGGAAGGGTCTAGGCCCTGCCCTATATGAAATGACAGAATATGGACACCCCCATGGAGGGCCTCACCCTCCCTGGGGGAATGAGGGGATAACGGGGGGGGGATGGGGGGAGGGCACGGGAGGAGGGGAGGGAAAGGGAGAGGGACCTCGTACTGACTTGTGAAGCAACCTTGTTTCTTATCTAAATTTAAAATGGAAAATAAAAAAAAATATTAATAAAAAAAATTTAAAAAAAAATGGCAATCCTGCCAAAAGCAATCTACAGATTTAATGCAATCCCCATTAAAATCCCAACACAATTATTCACATACCTTGAAAGAACAATAATCAATTTTGTATGGAAAAACAAAAGACCCAGGATAGCCAAAACAACCCTGTTCAACAAGGCAACGTCCGGAGGCATCACAATCCCTGACTTCAAGCTCTACTATAGAGCTATAGTCCTGAAAACAGCTTGGTATTGGCACAAAAACAGAAAGGTAGACCAATGGAATTGAATTGAAAACCCTGATATTAACCCACACATGTATGAACATCTGAACTTTGACAAAGAAGCTAAAAATATACAATGGAAAAAAAAGCATCTTCAACAAATGGTGCCGGCATAACTGGATGCTGGAATGTAGAAGAATGCAGATTGATCCATGTTTATCGCCATACACAAAACTTAAGTCCAAATGGATCAAAGACCTCAACATAAATCCAGCCACACTGAACATCTTAAAAGAGAAAGTGGGTGGCACCTTGAACAAATTAGTACAGGAGACAGCTTCCTGAACATAACACCAGTAGCACAGACAGTGGGATCAACAATTAATAAATGGGACCTCCTGAAACTGAAAAGCTTCTGTAAGGCAAAGAACACAGTCAGCAAGACAAAAAGGCAGCCCACAAAATGGGAAAAAATATTCACTAACCCCACATATGACAGAGGGCTGATCTCCAAAATTTACAAAGAACTCAAGAAGCAAATCTCCAAAACACCAAAGGATCCAATTAAAAATTGGTCTGCAGGACTAAATAGAGAATTTTCAATATAGGAGTCTAAAATGCCTGAGAGGCACTTGAGAAAGTGCTCAACATCCTTAGACATGCAGTAAATGTAAATCAAAACAACTCTGAGATACCATCTCACTCCTTTCAGAATGGCTAAAATCACAAACACCAATGGCAATTTATGCTGGAGAGGATGTGGAGAGAGGGGAACACTCCTCCATTGCTGGTGGGTGTGCCAACTTGTTCAGCCACTTTGGAAATCAGTATGGAGATTCCTCAGAAAAAATGGGAATAAACCTACCACAAGAACCAGCATCTCCACTCTTAGGCATATATCCAAAAGATGCCCATTTATACAACAAGGATGTCTGTTCCACTATGTTCATAGCAGCATTATTTGTAATAGCCAGAACTTGGAAGCAACCTAGATGCCCCTCAACCGAAGAGTGGATAGGGAAAATGAGGTACATTTACATAATGGAGTACTATTCAGCAGAAAAAAAACAATGGAATCCTGAGATTTGCAGGCAAATGGATGACACTAGAAGAAACCATCCTGAGTGAGGTAACCCAGTCACAAAAAGAGAAACATGGCATGTACTCTCTCATATATGGATTTTAGACATAGATCTGGGGAGTGCAAGACTACAATCCCATCACCAGAGAGTCTGGGAAACAGAACCTTCATTCAGTGGCTGATGGAAGAAGAGTTAGGCTCCCATGGCTAAGCACTGAGCTGAACTCAAGAAAGCCAGTAACAGAGAGGGAGGACTGATGACCAAAGGGATTAAGACTGGGCTAGTTTAACCCCCAGAAACAGCTGATCTGACAAGGGTTAGCTCTTGAATCCCAAGCTGATGTCTTGGAATCCAGCATAGGATTGATCAAGACCCCCTGAATGGGGGTGTCAGTAAGAAGGCCTATGTAATATATTGAGCCTTGGGCAGTAGATCAGTATTTATCCCGGGTATACAAATTGACTTTGGACTCCCATCTAACAATGTGAGATGCACTATCACCCTGAACTCTTGGGGGAGGGTGTAGGCCCTGCCCTGGATGAAATGACCGACTATAGACACCCCCATGGAGGGCTTTACCCTCCCTGGGGAAGGGCAGGGGAGGAGGGGAGGGAAACCGAGAGGGACCTGGAACTGAGTTGTGAAGCAACCTTGGTTCTAATTTAAATTTAAATTTAAAAATAAATTAAAAAATAAAAATTAAAAAAAGATAGCTAATGTATCCAAATCATGAAGTGAAACATGTCTGTGCAGACACTTCCTGTGGATCAACACCTGAGTAACCAGTTTGTTCAAGTGAACAAATAGACTCCTTTGGTTCCAAGAAGCAGTGTCTTGAAAGTAGAACATGAGTGAGCCCCTTCCAAGAAAGATGGAAGATCTAATAAAGTCAAGATTTCTCCAGTTATTTTCTGATAAAAAAGTTATTTAAAAAATTTAATCTAATTTTTTCAGTGTTCTCAAGTTGATTATTGTTTCATAAAATTGAACAAATAAAATAATGCAACTCTGACATCTTGACTAAGACAGCCTGCTCACCACCTCTGTTTTTTAAAGTCCTTGATATTCTGCTATAATAAGGAGAAAAATGTTTTTCATTATATTTTTAGATGGGGATTTCAGTTCCTTAAAAGTTTAACCTTAATGAAAGAGTAAATGCCAATGTTAAGTTCCACAGATGCAGAATCGCTATCCTAACTGTATAGAAGTTTGTTCAGATTTTAGATTACAAATATAGTTAAAGTGGTATATAGTGTTTACTTGCAAGTTTTTAAAATGAAGACATTTATAAAATTTTCAAAGTGCTCAGCCTTGTGCATTATTCTGTTTCACAAATTTCCATGGTCATTCATGTATGCCTCATTCTCTTCCTGGACCACAGTCTTACTGAAGATACAGATGATATTACGTTTCCAAGAATTTTTTCTGTCTCAGAAATAACAGCATTTGTTATCCCCTCAAGATCACATGGTATCAGAAACTTGTCAGGTTCTTTTGAACTCTTTGAACACAAAGCACCTCTATCAAACACACTTCAGAAAATACCTTGTAAGGTTCACAACTTAGTTTATCTTTTAGCCTTAAATCAAAAGAAGGCCACAAAAACTACATCTCTATCTCCAACTGCGTTTCCTATTAAAGAGTCTGAACTGTGTAACATGTAAGTATAATGTAGTTATTCAAAAGCTACTTCTTGAACTTCCACAAAGTGTTGGATAATCTGGGTCCTACAATTGAAGCAATCCATTCATTCTCTTTACATGTGATTTTTTTCAGTAATTTTTAGAAATTGTATGTTATGTGGAATCTCTTGTCTATTTTGTGTTCATCTCAGAAAAGACAAATTCTTTTATTATTAAAGACTTTAACTTTGACCAATTTAAATGAACACTAGACATCCTCTTACAAACTTTCAACTAATTATGCCCAATAATTAAATGATCAAGAAAGACCCATTCTACTTGGATTAAGTGACTCCTGGGGAATTGAAAGTAATGGTCTATCAGGCATAGTTGTGTGTAATTACTTTCTATTAATATTTGCAATAAACCAGAACTTCAGCTTGGAGGCAGACAGTGCTAAGGGGATATTACAGAAGAGTCTATAAACCAAGTAGGCTTGTATAGTGTTGTACTAAGTAGCATTTTATTGTGATTATATAAAAAATAACACATTGTTATTGCTATTAGTGTAGCTAGCTTGGAGATACAGAATTCTGGAGTAAACACTGATGGAGTGATCGCTGATGTTCACATTTTGCTCTCAGCAATACATACTTACAAACAAAACAGCATATATTTGCTATGACCTTGGGGAAACATCAGTTTCCTGCAGATAAATTGACCAACTCATATAAAAGGCCTGCAATTCCAAACTAATCAAACATAAAGCAACTTAAATAACTGGCATTCAGGAAATGAGCATAATAAAAAGACTGCAGAATCATGCCCTTATCTTGAGTTCCTTTAACAATAGCTTCAAGTGTTAGAATGATGACTATTGCTGGCACAAAGTGCTCGAGTGGTTTGGGCTCAAGCTGTTCGCTGCCTTTAGGCATTGTTGTCAAGCAGAAAGCTGTTCTACAGCCATTTCTTCTGATCCAGCTCTTGGGTACTGTCTCTGAGTGAGTGTAGGATAGTAGTAGCACACACAGTCTATAAGAAACATGTTAAAATCTGTTTAAAATCTGATAAAAGGACGTCTACTTCTCATTTACCTATGGACAGAATATGATCAAACAGTTAGGGTATTAAATCTCTGATTCAGGTTCTGATTCTTCCTAGTTTGTTTCAACCAAGACCACAGTTGCTCTTGTACATTAAACTTACTCCCTGTTTTCTAGTTAGCAAATCAAATTTCAGTAGTCAATCAAATTAAGAAGATAGAGCATTTAATGACAGGTTACACAGTGAAGTCAATGTCCTTGGATCCATTTTTTGATAGCTCTTACAAAGAAAAATGAATATGGGTAATTTATTTGGTTAGTATATGATATTTTTACTCTTGAACATCTAAACACATGCTGACAAATGTGCTGATTCTGTCTTTAGCCAGTTACCAATAACCTTAAGGACGAAGTTCCTCCTTGGGCTCAAAGAAGATATTGTTTAGCTTAACATTATAACTGAAGACAAGATAAAGGGAAAATCATTAAAATTAAACCCTCTATAGAAGCATTTGTGTTTAGATCAGTAAAAGGAATATTGTTTATAACTTGACTGTGGGTGACTTTACTCAGAAAATTCTATAGAAAAATTGCTTTTTTGTGAACTACTCTTAGATTTTAAGTCACACAGGGAAGCAGGTATTGCCTCTATCTGTAGAGAAATTATCATATATTCTACATGGAATATTCAGAAACACCTGGAGTGTAAAATGAATGAGAATTAATAGTTAGAGATGGTAAGTTTTTAAGTACTGTGGAGGGTATTTCAGTCATGATATACTGTGCATAAAGATTTTCTACTGAGCATTGAAAAGGTTACAGGAAATTGTGGAAAAATAAGTTAAATTCATACATGTTGAAATGCAAAAAAGTATTTCAAAACTCATCCAATTTTTGTAAACGGATTCTTAGACTGATTTTGCTTTTCTTTATTTTATTTTTTACAATTATAAAATTAAGATCAATGAAATGAAAACTTTGCAAACTTTAGTTCTCCCACTACTTTCCTGTACACAACATTGGCTGCAGGGTACCTATGTTAATCATCATTTGCCTAATACTATCTCAGATTTATTCATGTATTCATTTGAAGCCTTTTCTCTGAAATTTCTTTCATTCCCATGGAAACATCTGTTGAATTCCAATCACACATCACCTTGTAAAGCCTTTCTTTATCAGTAGTGAAAGAAAGAACTTATTAAAAGTGCATCACTGTGAAAAGCAAGGAACTGTGCCTAGGTCAACAATGACAGAGCCACACTATCCACCAGGAAAGGAAGGCCAGAGAAGGGTGGATTATAGAGGAGTATACTAGTATACAAGTTGTCCCTGAGCAGAATGCTGAGTGGCTCTGCATCACAGTGCTCCAGAAAGACATTAGCTTTTGCTGGTCTTTTGTCTATCAGTGTGATGGTTTGACTATGACTGGTCTCCATAGGCTTCTTCTTCTTCTTCTTCTTCTTCTTCTTCTTCTTCTTCTTCTTCTTCTTCTTCTTCTTCTTCTTCTTCTTCTTCTTCTTCTTCTTCTTCTTCTTCTTCTTCTTCTTCTTCTTCTTCTTCTTCTTCTTCTTCTTCTTCTTCTTCTTCTTCTTTTGAAAGCTTTGTCATTTAGGGAGTGGCACTACTTGAGATAGATCACAGAGTTTGGGCTTTTGGGTTTCCAAAGCTCAAGCCAAACCAAGTGTTACTCTCTTCCTGCTTCCTGTATATATAAATGTAGAACTCTTGACTCTTTTCTCCAACTTCATGTTTATCTGCATGCCATCATGTTCCCCACCATGACAATAATAAACTAAACCTCAGAAACCGTAAGCAAGCCCCAATTGAATGATGTCTTTTATAAGAGTTGTTATGGTCATGGCATCTCTTCATAACATCAGAACATTAACTAAGACATTGGCTTTCTATAACCATGCCTACCAGATAATGGAAGCAGTATGTTTTACCTGGAGTGAAGATTTATAGATTGTACAAAGCAACAGAGTCTCTACAGCACTGAAAATTTTATGTGGATGCTTTCATCTAACTAGATTTTGTAGTACTTTGAGTTTTCTACTGGCAAATTCCTTGAAATAACAGATTTCTCAGCTTGAGGGAAGAAGGAGAAATAGAGAGACAGTTAGAAGAAATGAATACACAGTGGCCAGTACCCAAGGGCCACTTAAAGTTTATTTCAATTACATTAGAGGACAACGAAGATTAGTTTTGCTTCTGAAATCCATTTTTACCAAACACTTCTACCACAGACATAACAAGTTTCAGGATTATATTTTGTAACCTAAGTCACAAATGTAGAACAAAAGTTATTCAGTAGGACAGGACCAGTTAACCTGAGGCTGAGTATAAAGTGGTCTTTAGGAGTCAGCGGTTAGTGCTACAACATCCCCAAGGAGTCAGAGACACTGCAAACATGAAAATTGCTGTACAATTTTCAACATGATTGCTTATTTGTTCAACTTTGTGGATACATTTGTTTGCAAATATACATAAATTTGTCTCATCACTTTATGCAATATAATTTCATTTGTCTTCCAGAAAATGTTTTAAGTTTTTCTTTGAATTATTATATAATATATATTTTTTTACGGGGAAAAATGAAGACATTTAATTTTATCATGGAGTTGTTTCCTTTACAAAGAACCATCACAAATTAAAAGTCTATTTCTGAAGATAGTGACACAACTTTAATATATACTAGACATATTAAAATTTTAAGCTTGGCTAATCAGTGAGCTCCGTAGTTCAGTGATTTCCTTTTACAGAATGTGACTGACTTTTCCCACATCTTGCCTGTCCAACTATAAGAGAAACAGTTCAGAGAATTGGGTAAGGGAAAGGTAAAATTTCAAAATTCAAAGTAGAGTTTCTAATATAGGTATGTATTTGCCATCTTAAAGAGAAAAATAAATCCTAAGTCAATCAACTGTAAGCCCATGACATCAAGTATTTGTCTGTGTTTAGATATACCCCTCAACGCTCACTTGGATTTTCCTCTGTGAAAGCCATAGGATGCCAATTCTTGGGAATAACATGAGATAAAAGAACAGTATTTGTCTGGAGTGGGATTGTGCTATTAATGAGTTAACCAGGACATAGGTATGTAACTAGACATTTTCCCTATGCCAGGGAACTATGTCAGCATTAATGAACATCTCTCTGCATTTTTGCAATGTCAAAATTTGTTAAATAATAATAAATTCAAAAGTTTTAACAGGTTTGATGGGAGTAATACTCTAGATAATCCCAATAATAAGAAGATTCCTTTAACCAAACGTTACTTACTCATTTAACTCTTCTTCCACACTGCACAGAATAACTGTATCTACACACACACACACACACACATACACACACACACACACACACACAGTTTAAACATGGAGAGGTAAGGGGGTTTTAGAAAAGGAAGTCTGTATTAATAAGATTACAAACTACTCAAGAGCTTAAAAGGGACTACTGCTTGAGCTGCTAGAGTCGGGGTTTAATACGAAACCCTGGAGTCCAATATGATGTAAAATGCTAACGCAGGGAAAAGAGCAAAGTAGCGGGTCATTCAAGACATATGAGAGGTGAATGAGGAAGAAAGGACCTCACTTGCCGGGCGGTGGTGGCACATGCCTTTAATCCCAGCACTCGGGACGCAGAGACAGGCGGATCTCTGTGAGTTCGAGGCCAGGCTGGACCGACAGCCTCCAAAACAATACAGAGAAACCCTGTCTTGTAAAACCAAAAAAAAAAAAAAAAAAAAAAAAAAAAGGACCTCACTCAGCTTAAGCTTTAGCAACAGTCTTCCGTTAGTCAGTGCTTGACAACCACATAGGAAGGATCAGATAATAGGTTGCCATAAGGCTGTTCCATTGCACTATTATGTGCCCATCACTCTACATGGTCCTGGTGAGGGAGAACTTTGTGTCATCTAGCATGGCTATCAATATCTTCTTAGGTCTTGTTTATCTAATATGGTTTTAATATGCCAATGTGTCCCTACCATATCAAAGCACCAAATAAACTTACATGGTGACTTCCCCTTTCTACTCAGGAATAGGTCATTAATCAGTCAACATTGGGTTGTGGGGGAGTGACAGATGGTGGGTTTTGGATGTGTTCAGGTGACGTAAGCATCCTCCACTGTCACTTTGAAATTTAAAGCTGTTAGTTAAATGTAATCATCCAGGCAAAGGTAAAGATGGGAAACTTCTATTTTATATAATATGGAGTAAGTTAGAGTAAGGCTTTGCCTGAACTCAGTCTAGCCAGATTTGTAAGTGAAACATGTCACTAGTGTCAACATTCCTTAAACAGTCTGAAGTTCCTTTATAGGGTAGAAGTTTCCTGAGCTTTTTATTTTTTGTGCTCTCATTTCTATTGTTATCTTTGTTCAGGACATGTTTAGGCAGTTAATAAGACTTCATGTGTATGCCTTTTGACATTCCTTTAAGGTGTAATCTACAACAAAATCCTTGTTCTTCTGACTCATAAACTTCTGCCCATGTTCTGCAATGACCCTGAGCTTAGGAGTGGGGTTGTATTGCATATGTATTGGTTGTTACTAGGTTCTACATCTCTGCATTTTGATTGACTATGGTCTTTTATTATGGTCTCTGTATGTTGAAAAATAAAGTTTCCTTGATGAAGGTGAAGACTATATTTATAGGTGGGTGTAAGGACAAGCATTTATAAGGAAATTAGAGATAATGCTGGTTTAGTGAAGTGGCAGTTGTAGGTTTTCCTCCAATATCCATGACTTCACTAGTTCTATGAAATTGACTATGTTTCTGTGAAGACTAATTATCCAATTGATTATCTAATACCAAATGGTTTTCCCTTAAAATGTATATACAAGTAGCAGAGTACAGACTAAGCAGATTGTATTATTTATTTAGGAATATATAAATATAAACATACAAACATGCATGAACATACATATATATAAATAAATATATATTTATATCTATGTAACAACAATTATTGAAAAAATAAGTTATGAATTTTAAAAAGAGCAAAGAATGGTATATGGGAGGGTTTTCAGGGTAGAAGAATGGTAAAGTATGTATTTGAAATGTTATCTCAAATAAAATACAATTTTAAAAAGTGTTCATGGTACTTTACTACCTTCACTATATGAAGTCCCTAGAGGTCTCCATCAAACAAAACTGAAAAGACACATGGTGCATAGAATAGATGATAGATTCCACTAAGATCTTGGGATAAAAAAAATTTAATAAAGTAGGGGCTTTCAAAAAAGACAATGGGCAATGGCCAAAGGGGCCATTGCACAGATTTACAATATAAAATGGATTTGTGAGATATATATTGAAGTTTCTGATGCTGCTTCTTGTGGGACAGTTTTTCCAGATTACAGTTGAATCCACTCCTGAGGGAAGATAAAAAGCATGTAATGTTTTAAAGGTTGGAGTATATTATATTGCCATGTATCTAACAAAGTCAGAGGCAGAGCTAGAGCTCAGATTCCTTTCCCATTCCTAGGTGGAAGTAGCTTTATGTTATTTAACTCCAAAAAAATTCTTGCACTTCAATCTTCTTATACTACAGTTTAAATTTTGGAGGTAATCACAGTTTTCCTATATTTAGTGTTTCTGTGGAAATAGGAAATAGATAATAGGGTATTATCCCCAGTGTCCATCTAAGCTTGCTGATATGTGCCTAGCCACCTAACAAAGAAAAGAATTGTAATTCATACAGGATTAGTTGAACTACATAAGCTTGCCATTGAAGGAAACTGGTGGTCTATACAGTAAAAATTTCTTCATTTTTTGTGTTTTTTCTATGGCTTACATCTCTAGATGTAATATAGATTATAAAAGAGGAAAGAATGGAAGAGAGAAAGGCAAAGAAGAGAGGGAGGGGGAGTGAGGGATGGAGGGAAGAAGAGGGAAGAGAAGGAAAATAATGATATATTGCTAGCAGAATCTTAGAATGATCTTGGAAACAGCATTGTTCATGTTTTTACTAGAGTTACCCTTAGTGCTAAATCTTGGAAGGGGAAGATATCTGTTACCTGTTGTAAACTTATGTTAATGCTTATGTATGATTTGGCAGCTGTGTCTTTTTAATTTCCGTTTCTGAGGCCAGAAAAGAATTAAGTTAATGTTATTAGAATTTTTGAGAAGGAAAGGATAATTTGTTGACTGTGAGGTACTCCAGAAATTAAGGACGAAGTTATCAGCGTCGTCATAGGTAAATAAAGCACTGCCCTGATGCTCCAGTGAAGCCTTGTCAGGGTATGTCAGAGCTCCCAATACAAGTTTTTCTAGACTGCAGTGGCTAAACAACTTCCTTTTCTCATTGTTCTGGTGACAGAGGGCTAGGATGCAGGATGGTAAGCATTTTCTGAGGCCTCTGTGGCCATCTTCTCTATCCATGTCTGTCTGAACTTCTCCATCACCATCTCTTCTAATAACTAAAGCAGTCACATACTTGCACCCACCTATATGATGTCACTTTGATGAAACTAAAAGACATTGCTGGCCAAATGTGTAGTGGAGGAGCCCAAGGCAGCAGTTCTTAGAATTTCCTTGCTGGAGGCTAAAAGTATTTGTGCTTCTTATCCCTGGCCAGGTTCCCCTTCCTTCTGAAGGGGAATGAGAACAGGAGATAAAAACTTGAAGGATAGGGCAGGAACCACAAATCAGCTGTTCTGAGAATAGCTATAGTAGAGGTCAGAAACGTCAAAGAGGATTTTCTTATCTTTTAAGCCAGGGCTTCTGCTTAGAGGCTCTGTGATTGGTTACTTCACTGAAACCGGGAGTGGCATCTGGACATCTATCTAGGTAGATCAAGGAGATTAAACAATCCATCCACTTCCCATACCACAACAGGTTCTGACAAAACTCCTTTTACAAAACTTAAGACTAGCAGTTCTATTGTAAATATTTTCTGGGACCACCCACCTCCTGTTGCTACAGGTCTCCCCCCCCAAACACACACTCACTCATACACAAATGCACACACACACTCTGCTCTTTTAATTTCATTGATTGGATCAATATTCACTTCTTTTTGTACTTAGAGAACTGATTTGTAATACCAAAGAGTAAAATTCTCCATAACACCAACCTTCCACAATTTTAAAATGATGTCATATGATCACATAGAGCTGACAGTTGCTCTCATTTGAGAAAACAAAGTCAATGTATTTAATCTCTGCTGGGGAAAACTCCATTTGTACCAATTCATGTGTAACTGAGGGTAGTGGTTCTTATAGTCTATACAAAAAATGGCAGTTACAAGAGCAAAGTTCAGAAAACAGAAGGTGACAAATAACTGCTAACAACTGCAATGGGTAGAGTGGGCCATGGAGTGTGTCACCAGGTGGAAAGAGGCTGGCAGAAGAATAGAAAGGGACTAACAAATGACCCAGAACACAATGATTGAGCATCTAAATTTTATTCTGAAGACTGTTTCTTTTATTTTCTAAAATTTATGCTATTTTTATTGATTCGTAATCAATGAACATATTAAAGTATTTATTAAAATCTTCCTAGCTGATACCATAAGTAAAAGATAACAGAAGTAAAAGATACTATCCTATTTTAAAATCTACAAGTTCTTGGAACATGCTACTGAGATGCTCTAGATGTGTGACAGCGCACAAACCATATCGTAAAATTATCCAAAAATACATGTGCATTAGAAATATTTGAGTTAAATGATTCCATTTTTATAAGCAGAAGAAGTTTCTAAAAGAAAACAAAATATTTAAGATGCAATATAGTTATCAATTTCAAAGGACATGTTGAGACAAAATTAGTGGAGGGAAAGCCTAAAGTGTTTTACTATGTTTAACAGGAAATTTAAAAGGTAATGCACCACATGAGAAATGACAAATTCAGACTCAGATGCAGAATTAGACTATGGAAATTGTTCCTTGTTCCTAAGGTATTTATGATCCTCTTTATTCGCTGTGAGTGAAATGCTGCTGAGTTCAGATCTTCATTTCTGAATTATCAAAGGGTTTTTCAGAGCAATCATTCTCTGACAGCCCTGAAATGTCGAGGTTCTTCTGTTTTTGCATCTTCATCCATTGGCTTCATCCACACTTCATTTATTTCAACAGAATGCTGACATTTGTCTAATATTACTTCTAGGTTATCCCTCCCAGGCTTTTGACCTTTATCCTCCAATCTTAAATGTCCTTTTCATAGGTCATCCCTTTTATAATAGAAAAATCTCCATCTCATAGAATCCTCCTTTCTGCACACTTTCTTCAGGAGGACAGTGGAACTTTAGCATTTCTGTGAGTTTACCAATTCACTGGATAATGTGCCTGCATGTAAATGAAAATTTTCCTTTATGTTTAAAGAGCTTTGGAGAAAGTTAAAGAAAATTTATTCCTGCACTTGTCAACAGTGTAAAGAGTGTGCTATTAAAATGTCAAGCATAAGATAACCAAGACTGTTACAACAGGGGAGAGAGACAGAGCTTCATGACATCAGGAAGTAGAGATTCATAGCTAGCTAGTACAGAGAATAAGTAAACTAGTGCTTAGAAGAGAAACCAATGGTAGCAGGAGTTAAATCTGTCAGACCAGTTCACAGCACAACAGGGAACAAGACATGAAGAGTAAGGGAACTCTCACTAACCTGAGCAAGCAAGATTCATAAAATGCAGCCAGTCTGGTTAAAGATGGGTGCAGAGATGAAGCCCAGCTAAAAGTGGGCTGAAAGGAACCTTGTTAAACTTAGGCAAGAGAAAATTCTGTCAGCAAGCTCTCCCCTTCCTTTTCTCTGAACTGTAGTCATTTGTCAATTCTATCATCAATCTTTGTTGGAAACTCTTTCTCACCTGATGCAAAGTAACGTTAGGAACATTAGATTGAAATCTTATCCGAGTAACTGATGACAATTTCAGATTCAACCTTTGCATATTTATCATTTGCAACCAGTTTTCCACTTCTGTGTACTCATCTCTGCCAAAATATGTGTGAAATTGTTCACGTACACTTGTTCCTTTTTCTTGAATTTTTAGTTTTTCACATCTAAACATTGTTTCCCTTAACTCTTCATGAAATTTCTCTGACATATCCATATATATTTTAGCTCCTCAGATCTCAGTGAAATTCATGGCTGATGTTTTTCATCTTCAGTCAATGTCTCATACACACATCTTTGCTTGCGGAGTATGCCCCTAAATCAAATCGATAGATATTGTGCTGGCAGCCCATGTTCAAACCTCTTGTTATTTAAAATCCTTTCCTTATCATTTTCTATCTAAATATAGGAAATAGTCTTTATGTGGAACATATTTTTCCAGCACTTTCCTCCTAACAAAGGACATTTTATGTAATTAAAAGAAAAAAGTTTTACTTGACCAAAAGCACATACTTTCCACAAAATCAGAAAAAAATAAAAAACATTATAAGCTTACTTTATGTCCTTATTATGCTCCTGGAATTCAGCAAAAAAATGATTTCAATTTTTCCTCTTTGTGCTATGCCACTAGACGTAGTAAATTATGGCCTATAATACTCCTGTTAAGCTATATAGGAAAACTTTCGTCAATTTTTCTAAATAAATATTGAGTAATGTCAGAGACCACAGCCTTCCTTTACTATTATAAAATGTCATTGTTAACACATTTTTCATCAGTCTGCTGGCCATCTCATCTTCTGCCTATGTGTCACTAAATCAGTAGGAAAGATTTTGCAAAACCCCTAAAAAGTCTTTCCTTCATAAACAAGCCCATTAGACAAAGAAACCCCCCTTCCCTTTTTCTTTCTTTGAAAGCTTGTATGAATGATTGCTCAACTCTCCTCATTCTGATAATACAAGTGTTTCTTCACCTGCATATTTCCTTTAACTATTGTGACCCAGCCTTCCATTAACATCCAGGAACCATAAAAAGCTGTTTTCTACTTCAGTTGTTTTCTACTCCCCTTCCTGTTAGAATATTGATTAAATATTCAAGCCACCAAAATACAATTTTTCAGTCATTATTAAATGCAAATTCTGAAATAATTTTATGAAAATCATTGGGGAACAAGACTAAGTTGTAAGAAATCTACAGTTCAGCTTACAATATTAAAGTTATCTTCCCTCTATGACCTTTATATTGTTTGGGGATCCCTTTTATTAAAAACCTGTTGAGTACCTGCCACACCCACTGTGCAGCCTATGTCCAAGAATGTCCGGAGGGTATCAGGATTGATGACACAGAGACCAGTCAGTGGTGCAAAGAAAGCTTCAAGAAGGCTTCCAGAAAACTTCAAGAAAGCTCCTCTTTATTCTTTTTTATTTTTATTTTTAAATTTAAATTAGAAGCAAGGTTGCTTCACATATTACTTGCAGGTCCCTCTCCCTTTACCTCCCCTCCACCCACAACCTCCCACCAACCTTTCCAATATCCCCTCTTTTCCCCAGGTAGGGTGAGGCCCTCCGTGAGGGTGTCCATAGTCTGTCATTTCATCCAGGGCAGGGCCTAGACCCTCCCCAAGAGTCCAGGGTGAGCATGCATCTCTCATTCTTGGATGGGCATCCAAAGTCAATTTGCATACCAGGGATAAATACTGATCTACTACCCAAGGCCCAATAGATTACCTAGGCCACCTCACTGACACCCACATTCAGGGGGTCTTGATCAGTCCCATGCTGGAATCCCAGCCATCAGTCTGGGATTCAAGAGCTAAACCTTTTCAGGTCAGCTGTTTCTGGGGGTTAAGCCAGCCCAGTCTTAACCCCTTTGCTCATCAGTCCTCCCTCTCTGTCACTGGATTCCTGGAGTTCAGCTCAGTGTTTAGCTGTGGGAGTCTGCCTCTACTTCTATCAGACATTGAATGAAGGTTCTGTTTCCCAGACTCTCTGTTGATGGTATTGTAGTCTGGCACTCCCCAGATCTATGTCTAAAATCCATATATGAGATAGTACATGCCATGTTTCTCTTTTTGTGAATGGGTTACCTCACTCATGATGGTTTCTTCTAGTCCCAACCATTTGCCTGAAAATTTCAGGATTCCATTGTTTTTCCTGCTGAATACTATTCCATTGTGTAAATGTACAATATTTTCTTTATCCATTCTTCGGTTGAGGGGTAGCTAGGTTGCTTCCAAGTTCTGGCTATTACAAATAATGCTGCTATGAGCATAATAGAACAGATGTGTGAATGTGAATCTTTTGGATATATGCCTAAGAGTGGAGTTGCTGAGTCTTGTGGTAGGTTTATTCCCATTTTTCTGAGGAATCATCATACTGATTTCCAAAGTGGAAGTACAAGTTGGCACTCCCACCAGCAATGGAGGAGTGTTCCCTTTTCACCAGCATAAATTGTCATTCGTGTTTTTTATTTTAGCCATTCTGACAAGGGTAAGATGGTATCTCAGAGTTGTATTGATTTGCATTTCCTGGATGGCTAAGGATGTTGAGTACTTTCTCAAGTGCCTCTCAGTCATTTTAGACTCCTCCATTGAGAATTCCCTATTTAGTTCTGTAGCCCACTTTTTAATTGGATCCTTTGGTATTTTGGAGACTTGGTTCTTAAGTTCTTTATAAATTTTGGAGATCAGCCCTCTGTCAGATGTGGGGTTAATGAATATCTTTTCCCATTCTGTGGGCTGCCTTTTTGTCTTTCTGACTGTGTCCTTTGCCTTACAGAAGCTTTTCAGTTTCAGGCGGTCCCATTGTAAAGGGTGATTTTTCTCTGATTTCTTTCTCAGTCCTTTTTTCGTCTGTATATAGTAGGGCTACTGATTTTCTTGAGTTGATCTTGTAGCCTGCCACTTTGCTGAAGGTGTTAATCATCCGTAAGTGTTCCCTGGAAGAGTTCTTTGGGTCATTTATGTAAATGTTCATATCATCTACGAATAGTGAAAGTTTGACCTCTTCCTTTCAAATTTATATCCCCTTGATTTCCTTTTGTTGTTGTATGGCTCTAGGTAGAACTTCAAGTTCAATATTGAAAAGGTATGGAGAGAGTGGACAGCCTTGTCTTGTTCCTGATTTTAGAGGAATCCCTTTGAGATTCTGTCCATTTAGTTTGATGCTGGCTGTTGGTTTGCTGTATATAGCTTTTATTATGTTTAGGTATGTTCCTCTTATCCCAGATCTCTCCAAGACCTTTATCATGAAGGGGTGTTGGATTTTGTCAAAAGCTTTTTCTGCATCTAGTGAGATGATCTTGTGATTTTTGTTTTTCAGCTTGTTTATATGGTGGATTACATTGATGGATTTTCGCATGTTGAACCATCCCTGCATCCCTGGGATGGAACCTACTTGATAGTGGTGAATGATTGTTTTGATTTGCCTGTATTGTATGACACCAACTAACAATCTAAGCAATAGTGGAGAGTCTACCTTACACGCCCTTCCCTTACAATGAGATTGATGACTACCTTATACGCCATCCTAGAGCCTCATCTAGTAGCTAATGAAAGCAGAAGGAGACTCCCACAGCTAAATGCTGAGCTGAACTCCTGGACTCCAGTTGCAAAGAGGGAGGAATGATGAGCAAAGTTGTTAAGACCAGGCTGGAGATATCCATAGAAACAGTTGATCTGAATAAGGAGGAGCTCATAGACCCCAGACTGATAGCTGGGGAACCAGCATAGGACTACTCCAGACTCCCTGAACGTGGATGTCAGTTTAGAGGTCTAGGCAATCTATGGGGCCTCTGACAGAGGATCAGTATTTATGCCTAGTACACCAATGGTCTTTGGGAGCCCACTCCAATGGAAGTATACTCTCTCAGCCTGGACACATGGGGGAGAGTCTAGGCTCTGCTCCAAATGACATGATAGACTTTGAAGATCCCCCATGGAAGGCCTCAGCCTCCCTGAGGAGCAAAAGGAGAATGGGATAAAGGTTGATGGGGGCAAGGGAGTAGGGGGCGAACAGGGAACCGTGATTGTCATGTACAACAAGCTTGTTTCTAATTTAATTTTTAAAAAGAGAAAAAACATTACAAGAAAAAATATCTCCAGAAGTCATTGATTCTCCATTTAGATTATCTTCACAAGAGTCTCTCAGTTACATCTAGTTAAAAATTAAAGCTAATATCATTATTATCTACTAAACACAAAAGCTTGTGTGAATAGTTCACTTGCATTTATTGTTTCCCCTTTGTAATTGTGTGGGTGACTGGCAACCACTTCTCTTTACCACTGATAATGGCACATGAGTGGACTATAAAACAGGTTATAAAGCTGTTCTGGGAGGAAAAAAAAACTTGAAATATAGTTCCTACTGAACTTTTTTTATACCATTATAAACTCAAAACTCTGTTACATCAAATCATCAGAAATCATAGAATAGCTATTTAAATGCCTTGATATTTCAGGCTTAAGGAAAAAAATCTATATTCATCAGCTCCTAATCCCCATTTCCTCAACATCTTTATCCATTTAAATATATCTATTTCTTATCACTGGACCTAAAGGACAATTTTCATTACTGTTATATCTGTTATAATATGTGATCAGTGATATTAATATTAAAATGCTAATTATATGGATTAATCACAACCAAGATTTAAAATAGTAAACTCTACTGGAAAATGTATGTGGTCTGACTGTTCATAAACTTACATGCTGCTTCATACCTTTACTGCCCTTTGGGTCACCTTAGTTTTTGAGGCACAGTAATGCCATAGAAATAGAAAAGATAAAAACCTTGAAGTAATCTCTAAATATTCATATGGAAAGAAGAGTCACACATATCTCATGTTAAATCAAAAGATGTCTGTGGTTAGGCATTATGTTGAAGGCATGTCAAAGCTGAGATAGCCTAAGATATTGGAGGCCAGGCAAGCTATGAATACAACAGAAGTATTCTCCATTCAATGCATGAAGTATAAGAAAATTAAAACAGACTTGTGGAATATACAAAGAAACGTCCAACAGTCTGGCCAGTTGATCAAAGCGGTCTCAGGCTTTCCACTAAGTAAAAAATATAATTAAAAAAGCCAGTCCTAACAACTTAAATTTCTCTAAAACTGGAAAATGTGAATACACCAAAGAAAAAAAACTAAAACTAGCAGGAGGTGGATTCTATTGAAGGTGTTTTCTATCCATATTTAAAAATGACAACAGATTTAATGTAGGTTATGTCTTATTGTATAAAATATTAATTTTGAGAAAGTTAACCTCAAATTTAAAAGAGGCCTGCTGTGATTGAAATACTACTGTTACAGGCTATCAAGCAAAAAAAATCATAAAGGGTGTATGAATTGATTCAGAAAACTTCATTGTCATCTCATCCTAAAGACTTGCTATTGGCCCACCATCCACTTTCATCAAGCGCTATCCTGAGAGTCTATAACGACCAACATGAGTACAAAGAACTTTACCTGACAAGACTAGGACTCACTACAGTCTGGGGTTACTCATAGAAATACAGTTCAAACCTGACTCTTGCCATTCTTGGAGGAGTTATTACCCCAGAAGCATGATTCACCCACCCTCCTGATGTCTCTGTTTCTTTGCCTTGTCAGACTCAGAGATCCTGCTTTCTGCTTGAGTTCTGTCATCATACATCTGCTCTGATTACTTCAAGGGTTTGTGTCTTATTGGGTTTTATATTTGCGTATTAAATATCACAATGCTTCGTCCTAATACTTTTCTCTCAACTTAGAGCCCTCCAAAATAGGTTTTCATGCTTTTCACTATTCCCTCTCTGTATGTACTTGACCACTGACAAATGCGTGAGTAGTTTCCTCTTAGTTCAAACATCTGTTAAAAGAACTATCTTTTGCCTATTTTTTCTGGTTAAGTTCTTAACAGATTTAAAAAATCTGAATTATTTATAAATTTATTTCATATTTGTCTCCTCTAAAGAATGGAGTGTTTTCCTGTCATGCATTTCTACTATAACATACAAAAGTAGAAAACAACATATCTTAAGCATAAAAATGATAAGCATATCAAGTAAATGCACTATTGCATGATTATTAATGCATTCACAGAAAATTTATCGGCCAGTTAAGCATTAAAGCATTTATACAGAAGATGAAAGTACTGTCTTCTGAAATTTATAATAAAGTTTCATATATATACTTCCTGATAAACCATTAAATGAAAGATATTTATTTAGCAAAAATTTTTATTGATAAAATTTCCTTTTTGAGTCACCACCCAATGTCTGCTCTAATTTTTATGCATCTGGGGATGTTATTTTCAAAACAAAATTAGGTAACATCATAGAAATCCATATTGCACGTATTTGAGGCATAATATAGTATAATAGGAAAAATTGTTCAGAATTCACTTTTGACAAATTTAGAAATGACAACAGATTTAATGTAGGTTATGTACTTATTGTATAAATATTAATTTTGAGACAGTCAACCTCAAATGAGCAACACTTAAGATAGTTCATCATCATGTACAGGAAACATAATAAAGTACAGTGCCATGAAATTTATGCCAGATGACATACACACAAGTCGATTTATGGTAGTAGAAGGCTCTGAAGAGAATAAAGAGGAACACACCCAGAATGTTGCTAGTATGTGAAGTTCTTGTGTTTACTGAATGAAGGATTTGGAATAGGAAGACTAAGAAAGTTGAAACAAGGGAAAGGAACAACAATTTCAAGTATAATTTTCAAATTTAAAAGCACAGGAGTCAATTCTATGAATCACATGCATCACTGTACATTGATTCTTCTATAGCTGGCTTTCCTTGGATGAACAACATCATGGAGGTACATAAGAGCTGATGGTGTTCCAGAGCCTCAGAGAAGCCAATACTAAAGTTGTAAAATTAGTGTGATCAGAAAACCCCTCATTTGATGTGTACTAATGTGATCTGTTAAGTGCCAGCCTATCATTGAGTGAGTACACACCAGTCTGAGACAGAACAACAACAACAACAAAAACAGGGAAAAGTGAGAGGGGTGCAAGTAGACTGAGTCTCAGTTGAGGACAACTACACAGAACAGGTAAGAGGAAAATATATCCACATGGCTAAAAAAAAGTGAAACTGAAATCCAAGCAAAGGCTTTCATATGAACTAAGGCTGAAAACCCAATTCAGGAGCTGGAGACAATACTAAAGAGTTCCTTGGTCAGAAAAGGACAAGGAAAAAGGACAGGGATCAAGGTGACTAATTTCTGTGTTGTATAAATGTATAATGAACCATCATGCAGGTGTTAAATTTATAAGATACTATTACATTGACCAAGAACAATATTTGTAATATGATAATAAGTGGGTTTCATAGATAGATATAACTTTTAACACTATAGGAAAACATATAGGAGGATATGCCGATATTAAAACTTAGCATCTCAGAGTGGAAAATATGGTGTTTTAGTCTTTATCATGCTTGAATTTCTTATTTGGGTTTATACTAAGCATTTTAAACATAAAATTATAACAATTATGCATAAGAACATCTAGTTTAGAGGAAATAATATAAGTTTGCATATGTATCCAGGCAAATGAGTAATAGTTGTTGATTTACAAGAATCAGATGAGCAAAGATCATGAGACATAATACTACATTGAATATGTTAGTACATGTCTATTATCTCAGATGTGGGACCAAGAGGCAAGAATATTCTTAGTTTGGGACAGTCATACTGGGTAAAGTCAGTCTCACAAACAAAGAAACAAGCAAATACAATGAAGTACTATCTTCAATGCAATAATATTACATATGATAGAATTATACCCCACAGCAACTTAATACTTCATTATTAGTTAATAGTTTTTTATTGACTTGTTTTGATTTCAGTTTTGTTTATTGTATTGTAGAAACTAGTTTGAAAGATACTGAAAATTTAAGTAAATATTATACTTTGTGTACATTGGCTTATCAAATCTCTACATGTGTTTTTTAATGTCAGAGATATTCTAATGATTAGTTCAATAATTTCTTCAAATAAAAGAATGGGGAAGGATATTTGAGATTACTTTGTGTCATGATCTGTGTCCATCAAAACCTGATCCAGTCTTAGGATAACAGCAAGGAGTAATTTTACAATTTTAAACAAACTTACCACAAATAGAGTCTCTGCATATTATGTGTGATTTCCTCAAAATATTTTGACAAAGCCTTTGGAAAAGCTTTAAGTAGACACTTTTTCTTCCTTTTATGTGAGGAGGAAAGGGAGAAAAGAGTTTCCTTTTCTAATAAAAGCTGAGCTTAGCTTGATATATATGATACCCTCTCATAAGTGTAAAAAGAAACATGACTATGCAATTTGAAAATAACACAAGAAATGTTCATGAATATCTTTTAATTCCAAACCATTTAACTTATATTTAAGCATGCCAGCACTGCAAAATCATACTGTAAATTTCAATGGTACAGATGAAATAGAACTGAAAAGTATGCTGTTTGGGGAAAAGAAAGAAAATTAAATTTATTACGATTAGAAAAACAAACACTTCTACAATATAAGAAATGTATGTAGGCTTAAATTTATCACCCCCTCTTTCTAAAAACCAAATTCAAAGAATTAATATAGAGAGATGTCTGAGGATCATTCTGCCAACTCTCATTCAGTAGCTGACTTAGTGGGGGTCACGCGTGCTGTCTCAGAAGCACCTTGCTCAACAGCATATGAAGATGAGCATCCCATTTTCTTTATATGATGTTTGTCGCTTAAACACTGAAATCTATTTGGAATGATTGGCATCTTGTACATGCACAATAGAAGCTACTTGCCCTCGTTAATGTTCACAGTCATTCTGAATGTACTATGCATATTATTATGTTTAAATAGTTTAACCAATGTTTAAATAGTTAACTACCAATTAGTTCATTCCTTTTTGTTTTTTTAAGTATGCACTAATTATAAGAGGTAGTTTTCACACATTTTTCTATCTTCCTGCTCTCCTGAACAAAGGCTAAATACAACTTAATGAAACTTTGCTCAGGATCTGGCATCTTACTTTCTCAGCCTGTAATTTAATTAAGGAAGGCACAGGACAATGGTTTATTCCAGGTGGGCAAAAGAAAAAAAAAGTACATTTTCTGAGTCCAATCTTAAAATGACATAATTATAAAGTAAGCATGTCTCACTTTGCATTACATAGGTGTGAGGGTCCTTGCTTCCCATTTACCATACTACCAAGAAGCTGTCTTCTGTACCTCCAGTTTTACTGGGTTGTGGCTATGAGAAAAACATAATCCTGTATTCAGGAAACCTGGAAATTAAATACAGTACTAATTGTCAAATTTTATCTGTATAACATATTCCATTCGTATGACCTACTTAAAAAAATGTTGGTAGAGATGGAGGCCATCATACACACACACACACACACACACATACACACACACACACACACACACACACACAATGAGCAGAATTCATCAGCTTATTTAAAAGTAACGTATCTTGCAATGCTACATTCAATGATTTGTGAAGATTGCTGTTTTGAGTTGCTGATTTAAATTTCTTTTAAAATTTGAATGTTCCACTTTAGTTTTGTTGGTTTCAAATATTTCTTTTCAAAGAAACCAATAAATACGTTTAATATGCATATTAGCAAATGCTAGTGCGAAATGACATTGTTGTGATCTCCTCAACAAAGGATTTGCCTGTTAAATTTTTATAAATTACTCAGTAAATGGACAGGACCCTTAAAGAGATTGTCAACAGAAGTTCAAAATACAAAGTTAAAGTGACTTGTTCATTCATACTGTTTGCATATTCCTCTGTTTGAAAATAATTCTCAGAGCAATTATTCATTCACTTAATCTACAGTTTGTCTACAAGTTACCATTATGAGGCCCTTAAGATACTGAGTTGCTGTGAGATAGTTATTCACTGTGTGAAGGTATATTACTGTTACCAGTGTAATAAAAAGCTTAATGGCCAATATCTAGGCAGCAAGTATAGGTGTAATTTTCAGACATATAAAGGAAGAGGAGGAGAAATATAGACACACAGCACATGCCAGGAGACATGGATAAGAACTAGGAGATGCAAGATAGAAAAGAAGTAATGCTATGTGATAGAACATAGATTAATATAAATAAATTAATTTAAGTGATAAGAGCTAGTTATAAAGAAGTCTAAATTAGAAGCTGAGCTTTCAAATTCATAAGAAGTCTCACTGTCATTATTTGGCTGTTGGCTGGCAGACAGAAAATATCTCATTACACTCAGTAGAAATCAGTAATTTGCATTGTATCTCTTTTATTTCTCTGGAATATCTCCAGTGACCAAAGACTAATGGAAATACAGCTAGGTTGAATATTATGAAGCTGTCTTATCCTAGTGTTCATATCATCAATAACATACAGTTTTAATGCAAATGTAAAAGTTCAATTGATTGTTCAAGGTACTATGCAAAACACAATGGCCTAAATGCATCTACTCATTAATACAGACAGTGATTTTACATTTTTAGCCAGTATATGACACCATAATTCATACTGACAAAATTTTAATCTATGATTAGCTTACTATTCAAACCTATTTAAAACACATTAAAAATAATTCTAGTTCTGCCAAAATTATGCAGAATCCTTTTTTTCTAAATCTAGATCTCCATGTGTTGGCAAAGACCCATTTTTAAGTCAGTTTCAGTCAAATATCTAAGAATAAGTGTATATAATTTTCCAGTTAATGATATGTTTGCAACATAAGAAAATGATCCAAATTGCAAAAGCATATATTTAATATTCTCTTGAGACCATTTTAAAGGGTTCTTTTGAATGGAGGGGGAACAGGGCGAGGGGGGGGTAGTGGGACCTGGGAAGAATAGAGGGGGTAAAGAGGAAGGGAGTTGGTCATGGGGGAACAGGAAGTTGAGGGGGTGGGGGTAAAATAGGGGGAAGAGGGAATCATAGGATTGAAGACAGATCAGGCACCAGAGTGACCTCGAGTGATCTAAAGGTATAACATCAATTGGCAAGCTAAGCAATAGTGGAAGGACCACCTCGAATGCCCATTCCTGATAATGAACTTGATGTCTATAACTATCCGGGAGCATTCATCCTGGGACTGATGGAAGCAGAGGCAAACACACAACTAAGCACTGAACTGAACCCAAGGAACCCAGTGACAGAGAGAGAGGAGTGATGAGCAAATTGGCAAAGACTGGGCTGGCAAAACCAGCAGAGACAGCTGATCTGAACAGGGGAGTGCTCTTGGACCCCAGACCGACAGTGGGGAGGCCAGAATGGGACTGATCTGGACCCCCCAAATGTGAGTGTCAGTGAGAAGGCCTGGGCAACCTATGGGACTCTGAGCTGTGGATCAGTGTCTATCCCTGGTATACAATCTGTCTTCATGTGCCTATAGCACAAAGAGAGATGCTCTCTCAGCCTGGACTCTTAGGGGAGTGCCTTGACCCTACCAAGAGTAAAATGATAGACTCTAGACATCCCCTATGTGGAAGGATTTGGCAATAGAGTGGGAGGGAGGGTGGAAGGGGAGTGCGGGAGGAGGGGAGGGAGAGGGAACTGGGATTGACATGTAAAACAAGCTATTTAAAATTAAAATAAAAAATGATTAAAAAATTTAAAATAAATTGCAGGCATTACATGGTTTGGGAGAAGCACAAATTTTCTGTCATATCCCTACTTCTCTTTACTTACCTCAAATGCCCATTAAGCTCCTTTCTTTTTTCTCATGTCAGAGTCAGCAATATCAAATGTCTTTGAACCACCAAGGACTATTATAAGTGTGTGATTACGACTGGGCTTTCCCACACTAGCTGCTAACTCAAATTTTCACTCCACCTACCTGTGAGGAAAATGGTTATCTGCTAGGAATCTTGCATCTCTCCATCCCAACATGAAAACCAAGGCCATCACAATGTGAACATTCTGGCTACAGGCAGTTACTAATACAATGTGAGTGTGCTGACTACAGGCAGTTGCCACCACAATTCTTACAAGAGAAGGCCTTGGAGTCTGCTTCAAACCATCGTATCCGTGTCCCGGTCATAAACTGACAATCTTACCTAGTCTCTCCAGCTTCCCATGGAACAATTCAGGTGTTTGTTTTACATGGCTCTTCATAAGGGCTCCAAAAGAATGGAGGCCCCACTGCCCATAATAAAATACATTTACAAACACAGACTTTATTTCTATTTTCCAGTACTTTTCCAGGTGTGTTTCTGTGATCACTGTAAAGAACTCCTCTCCAAGTCTCTATTCCCTACCTGATTATCTTAGAAGATCAGGTAAATGCTGACTGGCACTGGAGTCAGTAAAGGCACTTTATTGACATTAGGCAAAACAAGGGCTGGAGAAATGGAAGGCTGCATCCCTATTTATAGCTTTCAGAGATGGAACACACATATATTCCTGCATGCCTCTGTCTCTTCTGGAGCTGCCTTCTAGCTGAAACTCTTTTCTCCAGATGCTTCACTTGGATAATATTGTATCTTCAAGAAGCAGCAAAAATATACTCTTGCTAGATGCTGTCAACCTCAAAGACTAACACACAGCACAGATGCCATGTTCTGACCCTTAGCACATACCCATTTTCTCATATTATAAGTTATTGTAGGATGGAGCATATAAGGTACTTTCTACTTGCCCTTGAGACTAGACTCCGGGAACATTCAATGCTTGGAATGGACCAAGTTTTTAAAACAACAAATGAGTTAATACTTTCTCCCTCCCAAGAAGCACATAGAAGATGCCAGAAAAAGTTTTAATGGTTATAGCTATATTACCTCCTTCAATCCTCATGACAGTTCATGGAGCTGGCAACTATTATTATCATCATTTTAAAAATGGGGGAACTAAGGTGAAATGAGGCCAAGTGACCTCAGTCACACAGCTGTCAACGTATGGGGTCAAGACCAAACAAAGCTGGAATGTATGTGTCATTGCCATCTGTCATTGAGTTTCTTGAATTAAATATTAAACAACAGCATTGGCTGACTTAAAACACAAAAATACTTTATAATTTGCCTTGATATCTCATCACCTGGGCTAAATTCTGTTTTATCTCTGAACAGTTTTCAATGAGACAAAAATTCTCAAACATACAGCATCATTTTCCTATCACTACAAATTAAATATTTTAATTATGAAGCTAAATAACTCAGAATTTGCAAGCAGTCAATGAAGATTTTTTTCTGACATATCAGAAAATTAGTCTAAAAGTGTAGTTAGTGCCCCCAAAACAAGATGTCCTGTTTAATTAACAGAATATAGAAATCAATAATCTTTGCTAAATGCTACAATTATTTATGAAAGGTGTATGGTAAATACTAAACTCTCAGTATATTGCTTGATAATTTAAATGAAACCAGGTAATGGCAGTGAAATTGGTAGCTTTCATAGAACAGGCCTCCCAGTGGTGCTACAAGCCATATTTCACACTGTGCACATCATACGGTCTCCTATCAACAGTGGCTACAATAGCCATACACTAAAATTTATGCACAATAAATCAGTAAATGTTCTGTGTCCTAAGCCCTTAGCAATGGAAATATTCTAGTACATTTATCTTAAATAATCCCTCTTCCCTCTCAGTTTTGTGGTAAATATAACTATTATGAAATTGTGTAAATTGTTATCATTGTTGAGGTTACAATAATCTCATATCTACCTAAGAAATCAAATCTTATTATAATTATTTCATCACAAAAGCTAATAGAAAACATCTAAGATATAGCTAAGTGCAGGAAGATTGAATGCATCTACTACATAAACTTAGAAACTGACTTTAAATGTGAAAACTTCAGGCCAAAACTTAACTTCAAGACATAGCAACTAGAGCTATTAGTGAACAGGATGGTAAAGAGAGGTTTACTTTCCTAGTCAAGCTGTTTTGTGTGATGCTTACTTTCTTTTGTACTAAATTTAGTTTGATTACATGGCTTGCTTTCCACATTGTTATGTTCTAAGTAAAATTTTAACATGCAGATTATATTTTGTAAATTATAATTTATTTTGTTTTTTCTTCTAGTGCAGATAATAGTCAATACATTAAACAAAACACCAAAATTTGAAGAAAAATATATACACAAGAAATGATATGGCTCTCAATAAAGTATACCATTTTGCCTGAGTGTTGTGAACCTGTGAATCCCTTCATATGAGCTCATTATAAGGTTGTTTTCCTTTAAGGCTCCAAGGGCTGCAGCTTATCTCCAGCATAAAGAGCTTGGCAAAACTGTGCTTCAGGATTCAGTGAACAGTATACCATCAGAGATGCTTAGCATCAAATCTCCCCCCAAAATTAAGTTTATCACAAATAAACAAACAGCATCTTCAAAGCTTAAATCACAATGATTTTATTTATTAAAATATATTTACATTTATTTAATTGGTTAGTACAATGTGTATGTGCATGTGTGTGACCCTCTGTACTTCTAAATGTGAGTGTGTGCATGCTGTGGAATTTATATGGAGGTCAGAGGACAACTAGTGGGAGTCACTTCTCTCAATCCACCATGTGTGTTCTGGGAATCAAACTCAGGTTGTCATGTATGACAGTAAGGACCTTCACCAACTAAGCCATTTCTGTGAAGAACAAATATTTCAGAATTTGATGTGAAGGAACACTTTTAAAAATTTACTCAGAGATATGGCTAATTTATTGAGTGATTTTTATTTCTATAAATTAAATTAATTTAATCCATATCTTTATACTAAAGGTATGCATTATCTAAAGATATGTCTAACTGCTAGATAATAATAAAAACATAGATTTGATTTCATACTTACTTAGACTCATATGTAGATTTTAAGAAGTTTAAATTTTTTGTCTTCAGCATGAGTATCAAAAATTTGTAAATGCTTAAAAATTTTAAAGATTTTAAAGGATCAGAATTTTAAGAAGCTAGCTTAAAATCTGATTTATTTTAGTTTTTTCATTTCAGTGTTATTATAGAGGTCTATAAACCTAAATTCTTTGTGTAGAAAGACATGTACATAAATATATCCTATTGTAGCATGGATTAATATTTTCTAGTGTCTGAAATATATGTATGTGCCATGATGAATACACACTGAAAACCATTATTGAGATCACTGCATCTTTCTCCCAATGTATTTCTCACTTAGTGGATGATGCAGCCACCACAGCTAACATGATATAAATGTGTATTTATTCTCAAGACAAATTGTGTTCAAAGCATGAGAGATCCATTGCTGTGGAGCGCCAGCTGCTGATGTGAAAATTATTCAATTCTCCAACTCAGAGTATTTATCACCCATTTGACTGTAACTAGGAGACTAACTTTAATGCATCATTTTATTACAAAAATAACCATTTTTGTATGAGTTGGGAAGACAAAAGAAATAAATGGATTAAAAAAACCCCAAATTCCTGTTCAATACATAATCACATTTTCATTAGTAGATCAAATTTAGTGTGGAGGCATTTCTCAGAGACATCAGGGCAGAAATCTATCTGAACAGTAAAATCTATGTGGGCAGAAGATCACTCTTAATGGTGACAAGAAACATTGTCATTTAACCAAACTTTCAACTGACAGGATGATTTTATTTATAGCCTACTGGTTACCTATGTTTTTCCCGTTATGGTGTATGTGTGGTAGAAAAATGATAACCTTGCATAGGAATTCAGGTTCTAATCTCTAGAAATTTTTGATGTTTGATTTTACATAGTAAAATAAAGCAACAAAAAGGATAGAAATAACTAGTTAGTTGACTTTGTAAAGAGGATATCAACTTATGTAAGACTAGCGGGGCCAACATAATCACGAAGCTTACAAATATAAAGCAAAGAGGCCAAAAAGAAAAATAAAAAAACAATGAAGAAAAATAAGAAAGGAAAAGTCAGACACTAATGGTTGCAGAGTGTGATGTGAACCAAGGGATTCAGACAACTAGCACCAACGGGATATGACTATATATATAAATGATATGAAACCATGTGGTTATATGAACATATACACATGCAATTACCAATGCTGTTGACAGTTTGATTGTTTTGTTTTCACATTGATGAGTCACATCTTGGAATTACAGCTTCTGGAAATGTCAAATAATCAATCTGTAGTTTTACATTGGGGTCATTGTTTTTTAACATATGAGTGTTTTGCTTTTGTTTATTATGTATGTGCCATAAGCATGCCTGGATCCCGTGGAGGTCATAAAAGAGTCAGCTGTTCTGGAACTGAAATTACAGATGGTTGTGAGCTAATATTTGGTGGGGGAGTTGAGCATTGGTCTTCTGCAAGAACAGTAAATGGTCTTAAGTGCTTAGTCACTGCTTCTGCCCAAAGTCATGGTTATTTTTAAAGCAGATACAGGAACCTAATACAGTATGCCAAGGTACAGGCACCCAGTGAATATGACAAACATGAAATTGCATGAATACAGAATGAATTCAAGGGAAATAATGGATTATGGTGGTCTCCTCTTTCATAATTGCTAAACATACAACTTTTATTGTGGAACCAAGCACATTATAATGAATCTAATCCCTGACTTTCCCTAAGAGAACACTGTATACAGTAGGAATGAGCAGGCATCTGAATCAATCAGGTTGAAGGTACAAAGAACATCTAGAAAAGGTCTTTGAATTACTCACCACAACAAGGATTCTATATGGGGTGGGAAGAATAACTAGATAATTCATCATCTTTACACAAATATAACTATTTGTGGATGGACTTTGCATCTTTGGGAAAAAGAAATCCTGAAAGAAAACATAAAGCTAGAAAATATATGATGACTTTGAAATGCAGTAGATAACCTAAGAGCTACAGTTTTATTAGTACAAATGCCTGATCCTCAGGTAGGTTAAGGGTTTACTCTCATTTGGTGTCATCTCTCTGTGAACTCATGATAAATCAGAGAGTAAGACCACAGGAGCTAAGCATCTGCATTCAACCAACTATGCTGCTATTGCAAGCTGCTAAAATGGTGTAATTCATGAAGAATCAGATTTTCTCCTCACAGTCCCTGAGGCTGTTCAGGAACCTATAGATCTGGTGTCTGGTGATGGGCCCATCTCTAACAAATTGTGTGCTCCAGGAATTCTCACAGAGAAGGAAGCATTGGCATTTCCCCCCTCGACCTGCCAGTTCTTGAAAAGGATATTGATGCATTCATGTGGTTGGAACCTTCATTTTTTTCAAATTCTGTAAGACTCTACCATCCAATACCTCTACAGTAGGCATTAAGTTTAGATACCTAAATTTTAAGAATCAGTTATATCACAGTATCCTTACAACTATTTTATCTTTATCTTGAAAATGGTTGATGTTTTATCCTTACTCAAATTCTAAATCTAAGTCCAGTGAGCTGAAAACTAATGTCACTTGAAATACTATTTCTCTCAATTTGTTAAACTGAGCTGGAATGAAAATGTCAAATTTTAGTATTCAAATCATTTTTATGAACTTTATGTGGAAGACTTAGATATAAAGTTACTAAAAAAGCTTAAAATACAAAATACTATTTATTTGTTATATGTTATTTTTAGTTTTCTTCCTCCCTAAAGGTAAAATAGAAGAATTTGCAATTTGAGGATTGCCTAATTGCCTATCTTCATTTTCAATATTCTTCAACGCAATAGTTTTAAGTTGAATCATTTCGTATTAATCTCTGACTCTCTGTGTCTGTATCTCTGAATATCTCCTCTGTCACACACACCACATGCACATTCATACATGCATGCACATATATGCATGTATATATAGACACATTTTGCTTGTCATTATCCGTCTGCTAACTATTTAGATCAACACCATTTTAGACATTCTTATTCTTTTCCATCTATGTTATATTTGGAAAACAATTAAAACAGCCAGAGAGATTGTCTAATGAATAAATTGCTGAATGTGTATAAGAACCTAAATTCAGATCTCCAGCAACCACATGAAAAGGCAAAGGATAGTAGTATTCATCTGTAACCTAAGCATAATTGGGATATAGAAAGTGAATGACAGGGCTTGCCAGAAAACCATTCTAACTAAAACTGTGAGCTCTGTGATATATGAGTTTTTGACTCAAAAAATTGTAGCTACCTATGAATATGACAAAATGCCAATCATGCAAATACAAGGCCTCAGCTCATATACCTAGAGTCAAAGAAAAGACAAATGGGGGGACAGCATATATTTGTAATTCCATTGAGTCTATGGTGAAATTAGAGGTGGAGATGTGATCTAGAAATGAGGCCAGTGCTGCTTTGTTATATTAGTATAAGTTTTAACTACCTTCCAAATGCCTATCATAATACCCATGGATAGGTATAACTAACACCCCTAATGAAAGAATCTTCTTTTTACAGCACACAGAGACCATTACAAACAGTCATAGTTGGTCAAGTGCAAAGAACTGACTATAGGATGCTCAATACTAACTGATACTTCTGCAACAAAATCCCTACACCTAATTCTCAGAGAACATGACAGAAACGTTGCAAGACCAGGGGACCAGAATATCTGCTATGAGATCGTGTCTTCTTTATATGACAGGGAAGGTACATCCGCAAAATATCAACAATATGGCCACCTAAGCAAGATATAAATAAGGACAACACTAGTTGGCAACAGTGATGGGGAAAATATAACAATTCCCTACCCATAGATGTTGAGCTACAAGAGACTAATGACTTATAAAAGAAGAATTCATATTTCTAAGAAATGAGCTGCCTAATGATAACACAATACAAAATACCCAGTACTAAACACACACACACACACAAACACACTCATCCACATCACTAAATGGACTCATCAGTTGCTATTTACACATTTATTCACACATGCATATGTATGGGTATGTAGGTGTGTGATTTTGTGTGTTTAAAATATTAGCTATAGAAAGGAGGCCATGAATTCGAGAGACTAGGAGAGTCTGGAGAGAAGAGTGGAGGCATATATATTAAATAAAAATAAACTTAATAATACTAAATGAAATATTACTTAACAAAATCTGGAAGGAAAAGACTGGCATTCATGGTTGTCCTCTGACCTCTACATATGACAAGCATGTGCCTACACATACACACAGTAACACTCACACAGAAAGACACACACACATACACACATGCACACACACACACACACACACACACACATGCACATACACGGTGTAGATCCTCCCCAAATATAGAAAATAGATACATTATTACTTAAGGAATATGATCTTAAAGTTACAATATTCAAATAACAATATAAAACTGACCGTAGAGGGTTTTCACATCTTTTCTCTAATGTTATTTCATGCTACAAACTCCTTAAGAATAATCATGTCGCATACCATCAGGAAACTCCAAATCATAGGTAATTATGATAAACAACAGCACATTCAATCAAAAACACAAAAGAAATATAAAACCATCACCAAACATCAGCCAACTTTATATTTAAAACAGAACAGCAAGAATATTCACATGTGGGGCTGGGAGGAGATTTCATAATGAAACACTGTAGTACTTTGTGTGAAATGTTTGTAAAATTAAAAATACCCAATTCTGAAAATTTCCAACTGCAAAGCCTACAATCCCAGTATAAGACTAGTCTTTGCTGGATTCCTGATTTGCCACTCATCTATAATATGAACTGTGAGGTTATGGGAAAATATTAGAATTAATAAATACATGTTTTAGTGCTATAATGGGCTATGATAGGATTTCATTGGTTTTCTATAGTTCCTCTACATAATCTCATGATATGAAATTGTGAGTACTCTATTTACAGGCATCCATTCTAGTCAAAGTTTGGGTGACAGATTGTTCTTGCTTCATGCAGAATATAACCAACGATTCCACATGATCCTGCTCATAAAGAGCTTTTTTTTATCCCTTCCTTAAGATAAAAGTCAAATCCAACATCTCAAAGGATGAGACCAGTCACAGAGTCTCAGTGCAAATTCCTACAATATATTGCCTTTGTGTAGTGTCTTGACTCCTGGCTTCTATGAGTGCTTCAGACACAGTCTGGACTTGCCAACTCTTTCAGCAACAAGTCACTCTCATTACCATATCCAGTTGATATGGTGATAAGCCATGGGGACACAAAGCCTTTAACTTCTGATTAAATCTTAATACTCTCAGGTTATACCATGGGGCTATGACTATCATAAGTGTCGCTGTAGTTACAATGTTTGCTCTTCAACTTCCTCCTGCAGTTGGCTGCCACAATCGATTTTCAACAATTTTTAGCACAGGATCACTGATGTCTGCTTGGTACACAACAGATAATAAAGAAAGACAAAGGAGGTTCTTTTCCTACAGGTCAAATAGTTTCAGAACTTGGGTTTCTTCTAGAAATTATGTATTTGTTTGTTATGTTGAAGGCTCTATCACAATCCATAAACTTTGTTATTTCCCTTTTCCAGCCACATCCCAAAGGAGATCATTCTTGGGCCTACACCATAAAAATCAGGGGCTGGTCCTAGAGGACTAGGTGCAAAGTTGTAGGAGCTCCTGAAGTCTCCAGGAGCTTCTCATTCATATACCAATGTCTACTCAGTGTCCAGAAATTCATTAAAAGTATAACAAATTATGACTCTGCCAGCACATATCTCCACATGCTATTGTTCTTAGTAAACCCATTGGGATGGATCTCTCTTCTCTAAATGCACTCAACAATGTGGATTTGGCCATGGTGGTTTGTCCTGTGCCTTCACTTTTTTAGTGGATCTAAGACACCAGAGTTTAGTGCCATTGTTGTTAAAACTTTTTATTTTATTATGTTTTGTTATTAACTAAATATAGTCATTTTTATATAACCGGTGTGTTAAGAGAAGCTTTTTCTTTGAGAGAAGCCTTCCCGCCAGCCTGGTTCTAGAGCCACATCAGTCCCAAATAAACACACAGGAGGCTATATTAATTATGAAGCTGTTGGCCTTGTTTGTTTCTTACTGGCTAGCTCTGACTTAAGTAATTACCCCATAATTGTTAATCTAAGTATTTCTCTTACCGGAGAATAGTTCCGGGCTTCCTACCCCATGGCGTTACATCTTGACTGTCTAATGTTGCTCCTTCCCAGAGTCCTCCTGGACTCCTAGTCCCACCTATCTAGATTCCTATTGGCTCAACAGTGCTTTATTGACATGAGACTTCCCCAACACCAGTGCAGTTTCCCTTCCCTTCCCTCCTCTCCTCCCAATCCCCCCCTTACCTCTCCCAAATCACTCCTTCTCTTTCTGTTCAGAAAGGGGCAGGCTTCCTCTGGCTGTAAGCAAAGCATGCCATATCAAATTGAGGTAGGACTAAGCTTCTCCCCTTGTATTAAGGTTTAGTAAGGAAATCCAGCATTAGGAATAAGTTCCCAAAAGCCTGACAAAGCCTCAGAGGCAAGCTCTTCTCCCATTCACAGGAGTCACATAAGAAGACCAAGCTATGAAACTATCATATATAGGTATAGGGCCTAGGTAGGTCCCATGTGGGCTCCTTACCTATTGGTCCAGGATCCATGAACTCTTATGAGCTCAGGTTAGTTGTATCTGTGGGTGCACTTGTGATGACCTTGACTCTCTGTGATTCATACAATCCTTCCCTCTCTTCAAAAGGTTTCCCAATGCTCAGCCCTATGTTTGCCTATGGATCTCTGCAACTGCTTCTATTAGTTACTGGATATAGCCTCTCTGATGACACTTAATATAGTCACCAATCTGATTACAGATGGCTAGTTAAGGCTACCTATCCCTTATTTCAACGTGTCTTAATTGGGTCATCCTCGTAGATTCATGGAGTTTCCATTGGACAAGATTTCTACCTGACCCTGAGATGTCTCCACAATCAGATTACCCCTTTATTACTCTCCCTCTCTCTCCCACCCCAACTTTATCCCTCTGTTCCCTCCCCAGTTTACCCCAGAGATCTCTTCCATTTCCCACCCCAGAGGAATCAATAACTGAAACAAAAACTACACATCACTTCCTTTGATGAACACAGATGCAAAAATCCTCAACAAAATACTAGCAAATGACATACAAGCAGATCATCAATCGCAATAAAATTGTCTTTATGTCACTAAATATAGGGATGGTTCAACATATAAGCCAGTAAATGTAAAAAAATCACATAAATAAACTTAGACAAATATTATTTGATCATCTCAACACATGCAGGACACGCCTTTGACAAAATCCAAAAATCGTTCATGATAAATGTTCCAAAAAAAATAGAACTGGAGGGAACACACCTCACCACAATAAAGGCTATATGTGAAAAGCCCATAGCCAACCTATGTTAAATGGAGAAAAACTTGAAGCAGTAACCTTAAAATCATGAATGAGACAGAGATGTCCAGTAGTTCCAGTCCTTTTCAGTGTAATATTGGAAGCACTAGTTGGGATCATAAGAGAAAGAAAGTAAAAGGAGAAGTCAAATCTTCCTTATTTTAGGATGACATGATAATACATACAATAGATATTAAAAATTCCACCAGAAAATGTCAAGAAAAAAAAGAAGCAACACAAGAAAAAATGTCAAGAAATAGCAAAAAAATTTCAGCAAAGTGGTTGGCTACAAAATCTATTGACAAAAATCAGTAACCTTTCTACACCAACAACAAACAAACTGAAAAAGAGATCATGGATACATTCTCCTTTACAGTAGTGTCAAAGAAAACAAAATATCTTAGAAAGAACCTAACCAAGGAGATGAAAGGTATCTATAATGAAAACTTAAGTTTCTGGATAAAGAGATGAGAAAGATACTAAAATATAAAAAATATGTGTTGCTGGACAGGTAGAATTATTATTGTGAAATGATCATTCCACTAAAAGCAATGTGCAGATTCATGTTCAATACTGAATGAAATGTTTTCATCAGATCCAGAATACCCAGTGGTATTTATCTTAGAGTTCAAAGTCTCCAGGATTATACAAAGCAAAGTATGGCATTTATTAAATATCCAGTGTCTGCTATTTTATTATAGCTGCCTTAACACATTGAGGAAAAAGGTAAATTGAAAACTTTCTCATCAAAGTTAAAAATAAATGACAAACTGTTTATTTCCTGGAAGTGTTTAAGTGTCTATAAAGAAGCTCTTTATATGACTGAATAGTGTAAGAATAGCATCAATCTGTGAGTCCTTCAGGAAAGAGAATGTGAGAATTGTCAGAGGATGAGAGTCCAAGGAGTGAAGGAGGAGCAGCAAATTAATAAATAAAGTTAAAGAAAAAAGTGGCCATGTGTATCTAGGCTGAAAGAGTATCCCTCCATGGGGAATGGGCTCCCAAAGCTCATTTGTGACAAAGGGATAAATACTGGCTCCACTGTTAAAGGTCCACCTCATACACTGCTCAGGCCTCCTAACTGACACCCACATTCAGAAGGCTTGGTTCAGTTCAATGCTGGTTCCCCATTTTTACTAGTAGGTTTCCTGTGTTCCCACTTGGTCAGGTCAACTGTTTCTGTGGGTTACAGACTTAGATGATCCCCCATGGAAGGCCTCACCCTCCCTTGGGAGTGGATAGGGAGTGAGATGGGGGTTTGGTGTGGGGCATGGGAGGATGGGAGGGAGAGTGAACTAGGATTCATATGTAAAATAAGATTGTTTCTAAATAAAAAAGAAGAAAGAAAAAGTGGTCTTATGTTTTTTTCCTGCAACATTTTAAGCAAAGTATTAAGCAAAGCAGAAGATGCTAGAGCCAAGACATGAGTACATTTTCTCAAATAAAGTTGTTGGCACTTGTAGATTTAATTCTTCCATACCTATATAGACCATGAGAAAGTCATTAAATTTTGTCATCCTAGACTCTTTCAACTGTGACTTTAGTTGATCTATTCTTAATTTTATGAAATTTATGAAGGTAAACTTTTCATTGCCTTTGGATATGATAGCATTTAAAACTTCATTACAAAAATATGTATTACAATATTTAAAGAAAATAGCATTTGGAGTGCATGAGACATGCTTTAATGCTTATTTTTGTCAACTATTGGATTTCAAAAGAAGCAATTTGTCAAAGAATTACAACTTGTGTAGTTAGTGATCTCTTTAACACATGAATAATTTTCTGTAAGCACCAATCAGAAGCAATAGAACATACCAAGCTGCTCTGTGAAAGCATAATCAAGTCAACATTAATTGCTAGCTAAATAGATGTTGTACATTCAGTTTTGTCTAGCTAAGCAAACATATGGCATAAGAAAAGAAATGTGTCAGTAAGTAAGCCAGAGCTTAAAGATTAATCATTGTCTCCAAATGAACAAGATAATGAACAATCTAAAATGACAATTTCAGTTCTCATTACTTAGCACTTTAAAAGGTTAAATCATAACTCTTCTAAGCATGTTAATAAAATATATAGCTACAATTTTAAATAACAAATTGAGGAGATAGCAGATAAGATGCTATGTGACATTCCAAAGAAAATCTCGATAGACATCACATACATGTTAGTCATTAGGATTTCTGAAATGGATCTATAAAATCTATAAATTTCCACAAAATGTATTAGTATCCCTATGACAGAAATGAAATGCATTCTAATTAGATTAATCTGCATTTATGTAAACAAGCTTGTTAGTGTTTAACAATGTATAGAATTGTTCAGTACCTAAAGAGCTATGAAAGAGCGAAATGGCTTCAAAGGATGCACTAGACAGGAACATTCAGTAATCATTTCGCTCTTTCAAATATTCCAAAAACCTTTTGTGATAGAATAAAGACCATGCATTACAAAACAGAATGACTCACTATGTGAATGTAAAGAATAATGTGTTGTTGGAGTACAGGGAATAGAATAGACAGGGTGCAGTTGAATAGATGTGTAGGGGTTACCTCATGAAAATTCATTTAGATTTGTTTGACATTAGGGAATGGGCAGGGACACATTTGAATGAGACAGTGGTAATTTCCACTTTTGCTTCTGCAGCATAGGAAGACTATTGCAAACATTTTTGAGTTAGCTCTGCAAAAGGATTTAATCAGCCCTGAAAGTTCATTTCTAACAATGGAATTTCTTTAACCAAGGAGCACATTGTGAAATACATTTTACTGGCCTTTATATATATTAAAAGATGTAGCAGAGGGGACTCTCTCTTGGGGCCCAAAGATGTATGTATACATGTACACAATCCTATGTGGATTCCCAGTTCTTTGTCATTAAAGTTCCTTAATAGAAAAAAAACTTACTATATGACATTAATATTTTACATTTGTATTAGTGTCAAGAATTTTGTTTCTATTGAAGTTCTTGAGTTATTTTTACCAATACAAATAGTAGCATATGTTTTTTTAAAAATAAAAACCTTAATTATAGTTCAGAAAGTTTTATAATTCTGTTTACTGTTTGGGGTACTGTAAATTATGAAAGTCTAAAAATAAAAGAAATTATGAATGAGAATAGTAATTAAGTAATTGTTCAAGGGAAACATAATTACTTTTATAGTAGGTGATTTCTTTTCAAGTTCCTGTTCTTAATGCTCTTGACACATTTAACTCTAAAAGTAGATAATAGAATATTATGCTAAGTTTGACTAATTTTCTAAAGCAGAAGATGAATTTCATGGAAAACTATAGATATTCAGACTTTCAGGTAAAACCTATTAGGCAAAATTTAGTCCTTCGTTTGCAAAGACACATTTGGATTACAGATTTACCTTTCATTAAATCCACAGAGGTAGCTGAGAGTTGTTTATGTCAATTACCTTCTCTTCCCACCCAATTTTGTTGGAGAACTGTATGACTGAACTAACGTTTGTCCACAGTTTGAATCTCAGACATTGTTCATTCATTCTGCAGTTCACTACTTTTCTCCTAAGAACTGATGAATATGTTCAGAGAATTCCCCTGCACTGAATTCTGTTTCTTTAGCAAACTCCAGGCAGTATTGGCAAGGTTACAGAAATACCATGATGCTGAAATATCTTCCAGTGATCGTAACATCTAAAACAGCTTAATACCTGTAGGAAATAATATGCCAGCAATTAAAAAACAAGTTAAAAATTAAAACAACAAAAAACATTTTAAAACAAAAAATTTCTAGTGCTATTTTTCCATTTCTATTTCTATTTAAGGACATTTTCATGAGAACATTTCCTTCTGACTGTTATATTTTCAACCATGGTAGAGTGAGCTACTGGAGAATGCACAGTAAGTTTCCTGAGTATTAACCAATTTTCATGACAAAGTATTTATTATGTAATCCACCCTAATGGACAATTCTCTTTTTCCATCATACTATATTCATGGATGTAGATATTTGATCTCTTCAATCTATTATGCTTATTAAGCTTACTGAAGCTCAGATGAACTCATTTTGGTTAATGAAAGATTTACAAAATTTATTTGAGTAATTTTAAATTGGTGTTACTAGTTTTTCATCATATACATGCTATTGTATATGACAAGATTGAAGACTCAATTTGCATGTATGTCTTTTCTTAATTTCTATTATTTCTGAAAATTATTTACATCGTTTACCGCTTCCTTTTTTCTCCATAAACCCCCATATATATAGAGAGTATATATTCCTAAATACATAAATATAACCTACTAAATATGGAATGTTACTTATATGTATATGTTTTTCAATAAAATATTTTAAACAAATATAAACATAAATTCTGAAAAGCATCTACAAGAGCAAAATATGACATCTGGAATATAAATCATTACACAAAATGCATAAAGTATGAATATGTAACCTCTTTCACAGTACTAAAGAAGAAAAAAAGATGCCATTCTGTAGTCTATTCGAGAAAATACTCCTTCCCTAAATGAACTTGAGGAAAAGACATATCATATGTTCTCACAAATCTTACATATATAAAAATGATAAAGGAATGAATTTTATATATTCTTCTTGAAAAAATATGCATGTGTGGTAATGCATATGCTAAATAGCTCAATTTAGTTGCACCACAATGAAGCTATACAAAGAGCTTCAGAAATGGGCTATCAGCAGACATTATGTAAGGAAACTGTTCAAGAAGGGCCTTTAGAAGGTGATGCCAGATGGAGACTCTTAGATGAAGGAATAAAGAAAGCAGGAAAATGAAATGTGGGCAAATAAAAATGGCTATTCTTTATCGTTTCTATCAACCATTTAGAAGACAACTGACTGTGTATAATAAAGAGTGCACTAGGTGGAGTCATCAGTCGGCAGCCATCTTTTTATCTTCCCCAGCTCTGGCTTGGTGTGTCCACACACGCAGAGTCAGCACACATCTACTTTTGAAGTAATGCACTTGCCGCCATAATTACACAACTTCTTTTCTCAAAGTTCTACCAGATGGTGGAGAGCTTATCTTGCACTCATTTCATATCTGTCACATGTGTGCGTGCGTGCACGTGCGCACACACACACACACACACACACACACACTCACACACAGATACTCAAGTTTATCTCTAACTTCTCTCGGTGTAGTACATTAATATTTTTTTTGCCTTACCCAAATACCTGAATTCATTTTCCTCAAGAATTAGCTTAATAAAACAGTGGTGGATGCTCATATATACCAGAAGAAATCAGGATGGAAACCACAATCATTCTAAGCATCCAGTTGCCATAAAATTATGTTCTATGTAATATTTGCAAGAATTTTTTCTTATTATCATTTTTATTTTAAAAACAATCTTTTCTCATTTTACATACCAATCCAAGTTCCCCTTCCTCTCTACCCCCTATCAAAGAGTTTTTAAGCCAATGTGAAGAATTTTAAAAAATGAATTTGAAATAAAAGTCATGGATCTGGAAGTTTTATTTTTAAATATACACCAATGTTCTGGCTATTACAAACAATGCTGTTATGAAAATAGTTGAACATATGTCCTTGTTGTATGAAAATGCATCCTTTGGGTATATAGTCATCTTTGTAGGATCTCACTGTGGAGTGGGTAGAGGGGTGGGTTGGGGGGCTGGGTGGGAGGGAGGATGGCAGGGCAAGGAAATGGGAGGGTTGATATGTACGATAAGATTGTTTCTATAAAAACAGAGAAACCCTGTCTCATAAAACCAAAAAAAAAAGATTGTTTCTATAAGTACAAAAAGGAAAAAATACACCAATGTTCCTTAGTATCAAATAGTGTTTTAAACTCCAAGCTAGTCTTCTTATTAAATATTGTCTTGTTAAATCAAAAATTTTAATGGAAATAGATTTTCTTGTGTATTTGTGTATTTTGATTTAACATACAATTTATGTGAAGAAAAGCACTCAACACTTAATCAAAAGTTGATATAAAGATTTACTTACACTGTTGATCACACACTGATAACTCCCATCATTCACTGACCTCCTTAAGGTTTTGAGTCCTACTTTATTTTTCTATAAAAGAATGTGGTCTGGGCTAAATAAATATTTCTCAGACTTTTAGAAAATGAAAGAGAAAATAAAAATTGATAAATAAATTTTCTTTTGGAATAAGGGTATAAAATGCATCAACATACAAAGTGTCACTCTAGTTGAACTATTTCATTAAGAACAACATTTAATCCATAAAAGTTAAGGTGCCAAATTCCAAGGAGATATATACTTTATATTGCAAAAATATAAGAATATGCTATTAAATTTTCCATGTTACTTTTGTCATTTCATTTCACAGACTTATCCAAATAATTCTAATTTGTCTTAAATCATGAGTTTTATTTTCCCTTTCATTCACAAATGGTGACCTATTGTCTTATATTGATACAATATGTTAAGCAAATATAATTAATCAACACTACTCTGAATTATGTGATAAAACATAATTTGAGTCAATTTACTAGAACTAAATAAAATTATAGTTTTAAAGAGCAAAACTGAGCTGCTAATGTTTGATAACATGACTTGCCACAAGACATTTGAGATCCAATGGGAAATGACAGCACCGTTCATTTGTTCACTTTAGCTGAAACTTCTCTCTGCAGGCTTGAAAGGGAAGTTGCACTGTGGTAATGCCAGTTTTTATCTTGGAGGCCAAAAGTGGTTTTGAGAATGTGTGGTATCATTTCCTTCAACAACGCAGTACAGAACCAATCTTGAGTTCCTCATTTCTGTGCTTGCAGAGGCAGAAACACAGCTCACTTTCTTTCCTGGTCTTTTCTTCTGTAAGAGCGGGGAAAGGCTCAGGCTAGTGTTTTATTGACCATGTGTAACTATGAAACAGCATTCATCAGTGGGAGAGAGGCGCACTAAGTGAATCTGACATCTCTTGGTTGTTGAGACAGAATATGGAAATGTCACTGGTTTTCTTTGCTCATCTGAATATGTGTGAGTCAAAAGAGAAAACTTTTTTCAAACTAATGCATGGGTCAGGCAAAGAAGAAACAAGCATCGAGGCCAAAATCAGGTAAATTTAGAAATGTTTAAGTCATGCTTGTACTTTAAATGCTTTATTGAGGAATATTTGTAGCTCTGACTTTTTAAATACTTTGTTGAAAATATATTGATTGTAGTGCCAAAAATGGAGGGCCTTTGGTCCAATTTAGCTTCATTTTTAAAAGGTTAATAATTTTAGCCACATCAAGTATTAAAATAATAATTAATGAAATGGACTCTCAAATACTTGACTGCCAAAGTAAGACAGAATTGTATGTGGTGTACTCTATGGCAATTCCTCTATTTAAAATTTAAGTAAAACTCATGAGTAAAAGAAGCTGCATTTTTTAATGAAGGTAGGTGTTTATAAATTCCAAATTTACTGCACAGGTTAAATAAGATGTCTGTGAAGTAAGAATTATCCTGAATGTATTATTGTTTTCACAGAGCTAAAGAGAAAAGAAATAGACTGAGTCTTCTTCTACAGAGATCTGACTTCCATGGGGAGACTCCCACCAGCAGATCTGCCCTGTTGGCCAAAGAAGCAAGGTGGGGAGCATGAATTCCTTATAAGCATAGTTTTCTGGTTCTGTAATTCATGATTAAGGGAAAATGTAAGAATAAACATACTATTTAAAATTACATAGCAACATGAACATAGTTCAACATTTTATTTCACAGAACAAATAACAGTTCTAAGATTCAATGACTTTCATAACTCAAATAAAATGATTATAAGAACTTCATTTTTTAATTTCATTTTACATTACAACTGAAGTTCTCCCTCCCACTTCTCTTCCCACTCCCCCTGACCTCTCCCCCAACCCAGCCCTTGTGAGGAGTCAAGGGGCATGTCCATTTTAAATGATACATTTTGTAGCCCATAAATTGATGAAATGTTACATTGTTTAAATACTGCAAATTTGTCATGAGAAAAGGTTATTTATCTATTTCCTCAGAAGTTTTTAAGAAAACAGTTTATGCATGACAACAAAGAATACACAAAGGAAGTTTTGTAATTTGATTAAGCATTTTCTTAACTCAAATAATAAAATTAGGCTTACATAGTAGCTTACAGTTATTCAAATTTTGAATATGTCTAGTTAAAGATATAAAAACATTTCACTTTCTCCTTTATTGGCATCTCCAATCATATTAAAAATAGTTTTTATCTTACAGCCTTGAAACATCACCAACCTTCATGCATTTAAAGGAAAGACAGAGAGCAAGAAAAAAAAAGAAAGAAAAAAGAAGCAAGCAAACAAATAAAACCCAGCACCTTGTAGTTACAGATTCAAGGAAATTGCATTTTAATGAAAGGACTTAGAAAGATATAGTTTAAGCATTCTTATTTGTTGAACACTTTTTAAATGTAGTTTACCTGATCTTTCTGTCTCTGTCTCTGTCTCTGCCTCTCTCTCTCTCTCTCTCTCTCTCTCTCTCTCTCTCTCTCTCTCTCTCTCTCTCTCTCTCTCTGGTTTCTGTCTTCTGTGCGCTTTTTACTATTGTTATTTAAAAGCTAAAACAATTTTGGCACTTTTGGAAAACCTGTTCAATCGGGAAAATCCAAAGGAAAACTGACTGGTTTTAAAGATTGCACTGCCAGTTTGACTCGGGCTTAGAAAAATAGAAAAGAGCCTACGGATTATCAGTGGAGAGCACAGGCTACAGAACATCTGCAGAGATTCAGAGGTGAACATGCTGCTCACCTCATCCTCAATCCTTTTGTTTTCTGCACAGAGTCTCCCATGAAGAAGCAGTGAAATGGGCTGAATCATTTGACAAATTGATTTCTCATAGAGGTTAGTGATATTTTCACCAAACCCTATTCCTTAATCAACTATTAAAAATAGATACCTACAGTAATGAAAGGCTAATAGTTGTCAGTTGTTTATAAATCACTAAGTAATTTAAAGTAATCTGAGGTCTAGTCAATGGAGGTACTTAAGGGAAAGAGTAGGCAGCTAAAGGAAAACATATTCTTAATTTTCTTACTTATTCGGAGTTAATCATTATTGTTGAAATATTTATCTCTTTATTTTTTAGTTAAGAATTACAACATACAAATTTTTATTCTAAATTTCCTGATATTTGAAAGAAAATTAGTTTTGTTGTAAGTGTATCTATTATATTAAACTGCATTATTTTATTATTAATGATCAAAAACTTGAAGGTGTTTCTGTGGTAGACATTTAGCAAACCCTCATGAAGATAGCATTTAGGAAAACTCCTATAGATTCATATAGGTAGTTCTATAACGTATGCATTTTAATTACTTCTTTTATCTTTGATATTATAATTACATTATTTCTTCTTCCCTTTCCTCCTTACAAACATTTCCATGTGTCTCTTCATTGCTCTTTTTCAATTTAATGACCTAATTTTTGCACTAGTTGTTGTTATATTCATATATATATAGATCTATTTTTTGTTTGTTTTAAGAGACAAGTTTTCTCTGTATTGTTTTGGAGGCTATCGGTCCAGCCTGTCCTCGAACTCACAGAGACCCGCCTGCCTCTGCCTCCCGAGTGCTGGGATTAAAGGCGTGCGCCACCACCGCCCGGCTTATAGATCTATTTTTAAGGCAGGATCTTATAACGAAGTAGTAATCAGGTGCTTACCAATGCTGAGTTTTAAGTGCTGATTGTGGGAAGAGGCTGAATCCCAACAGGCTTGATTCTTCAACCTTAAGTTTGGATCAGGGGCATGCAGCATGGATTTGTACTTCAAGTAGCAGGTATACAAACATTTTTGTAACTGAGTTAATTATTTTTCTCAAGTTTCAAAGTCAACAATTTGAACTTACTATTTAATGGAAAAACCCAAAGTTTAATTTCCTTACGTAACTGTTCAACTGTGAAAGTGAAACTTTATCAAGAATAGACACACGGGCATTCTCAGCCACAGCTGTTCTTTGTCCACTCATTAAGACTGCATCTTACTTTCCTCACTGAAACACTATCACTTCTATGCTCCTTCCCCAGACTACTCCAAAAACAGGACAGCAAACCACTTTACACTTAAGCATTGACAAACCTGGTGGGCTTCATTTCCACTGGTGTGTGCTGGGAGAAATGCTTCTTATGACCAGGGAAACTTGGAGAGGATTCCAGGAATTCTGACTCTCATCATTAGGAGGAAGCAATAACCCTTGTATTTCCACATTTTCAAGCATATGCATAAAGCTAAATATTTTCATTGTTTATTGTGACCATTTAAGTAATTTTTTCTGTGCTAGACCTGGTGTCACACCCTATAATCGCTGTAGTATGAAGTTAGAAACAGGAGGATTAGATTTACAACAAGCCTCATTTACATAATAGGTTTGAAGTCAGTCTTCAACCTACTTCAGGACTATGTTATACCCTGACTCAAACTATTAAAATATTTTCTTCCAATACTTTGATAAATGCACTAAGCTATTGTTATCATCACCCCATTCTATGTATAAGTCTTACAAGTCGTTATTCTCCTACATAAATAAATTTACACTCAATCCCTAAGCTCTCTGTATCCTCTATTTCCTTGTTCCCCTCTTAGTGTCTGTTTATTCTCTGTATTCTCTCAATTTCTATTCGTGTGTTGTGACCGCAATTCAATGCTCTACTTCTATGAGATAAACGTGTTCATATTCCACATGAGGCTCCTGTCTTTATACCTGAATTATTCTATGTGACATCTTCTCATTTCACCCATATTACCACATATTCAAAGACTACATCCTATTTCTTGGATACATAATATTCCATTCTGAAGGCATACCACACTTTCTTATACATTCTTCTGTTGATGCATGCCTAAGTTAATTCTGTATATTACACATTGTGTGTAAGGTCACATTCACATTGTTACTGTCAATAATTTACTCCAGACATATTCAATGTCTTTTATAATTCCAACTTTTAAAGTATTTCTGCTTTAGAATTTTCTTTCAGTTAACATTTTGTACATACTAGTTTTCAGTATCAACTAATGAAAATTATTTTAAAGAAAGATGTTTCTTTATAATTGAGTGATGGTTTGTTAGAAGTAGGCATGTATAGTTTCATCTCTGAGGCTTCACAGGAACAAGTACCCTGAAAAACATTAAAAGCCTACATACTAAAACTATTTTGTTTCTGATAAAGTTATGCATAAGCTCCTTTGAGACATGCTATGTCTCTGTAAGATAAATGGTTGTATAATCTTAGTTATGCTATATAACCACTTTGGTTTTCAGCTCCCACAACTGCATACTTGTTTTTTTTTCCCAAAGCAAAAGATTTAAAAGGTATAAATGGCATGATGAGTAAGAAACCAAGAAATAGTGGCATCTATACAAATATAAATGACTGCTGCTATAAAGAATTATAGTAAATGACACATTAAAACAATCTTTTTATATTTCCAATAGTTTATAAGCAGAGAAAAGGGGCTTGAATTTCAATTGGAAGTGGTTTTTAAACTGCATTTGTTACTCTAATTAACCATTGCTATATAGCAAATTCCATAGTGGCCTTGATATCTGAAGTGAAGAAATACTTAGGACATGGATTAGTCCTCACCTCACATTCTGTAGTTACTCTTTACAAGTACTGAAAACAAACAAGATGTATTGACTCTGAGACTATTTTCCCCTTGTGATGGAAATATTAACAAGCTGTGGGCTACTCACAAGTTAAGTTAAAAGAAAGTAATGTGAATTTTACACAGTCATCACATAAGATAATGTCTTATGACCAAAGTACTAAATAATTAAACAAATTTACAAAGTATGCTGCTAGTATTATTTTACTGATCCAATCATTTTTCATCATGAAAATTGTAATGCTAAATTATGAAACTTCAAATGATACCTAAAATTCTCTTTGTTACAATACGAAACTCATTCCAATTTGGCAATATGTGGGGGAAAAACGAGATGAAGAGTTTAAAAGTGTATCTAGGTAAAAATATATGCACACATGCAAGAAAGACCCTGATACTTTGATTTTATATAATTTCCCTGGACTAAATGGGTTGGTTACTTAAGCTCATTATTCCATATCTACATAAAGGTAATGAAAGATGACATTTAGTCAAACACAGAATTAAGTTACATATCAAAGGAGGTGCAACGGAAATCTGATTACATTGTTTGATAAAATGAGCCCCCATGAAAACCTGCATAGACTAACAAATGTAGCAGCTTTAGCAATAGAAGCATAGAATAAGCAGTGTTAACTCCAGTTCCAGAGGAGTCATAGTAATTCAATAGCTGTACAAAATGAAAGTTCCAAGCAGGCAGGAAGTCTAGGCGTGAGACATTACATTGTCTGACTGACTGAGAGAATTAAAAACAGAAGTGTTTCTTTATTGCAGCTTATAACTTAAAATAAGCGAGGAAAGAAAAAGACAAAAGACAAAGATCATGGAATAACACAGAAATGTCCCTGTATTATCTAAGAGCCATTTGGATAATTAATATTTTAAGATTTCTTCTATTTATTTATTTATTTTATTATTTATGTGTTTGTTTTGCCTGTGTGCATGTATGTACACTACATGTCTAAGAATAGGGCTTCTATACCCTCAGATGGGAGTTAATAATGATTGTAAGCCTCCATGTGAGTACTTGGAACAGAATCTGGGTTCTCTGCAGGACCTGCCAGTTTTCTGAAATGCTAAACCAACTCTGCAACACAAACTCAAGTGATTTTCTTATTCATAGTTTAGTTTTCAAATTAATTTGAAACACATAGAAAAGTTAAATCCAATGAAATGTGCACATGGGAAAGACTTTAGTTAATGTATAAAAATGGGTTCATTGTTATTATGCATCATGTTCATATAAGGAATTAATGGTAGAAAAGAAGTTAAATGTAGGGAACATGAAAATAATGTGGGTGCATCAAAACCTTTCATAAATAAAAATATGTTCTAAAATAAATTTTATTTGAATGAAATCCAAGATATGTTGCTAATTTTAACACAATAGTATCCAACTTTTGTTACTTATTTGTTTCAATGGCAATGTTCAGATATATTTATTCTGTCTTTGCTTATTAGAAATTTATTTGCTGTTGAAAATTAACCATAAAAACTATATTTAAATGTATGTATTTAATAATTTACAAATGCTGTTTAGTAAATCAAATTGTACTCATGTATCAAAAATAATATCAGAGTATAGTCTGCCCTTCATATTCATTAATTGCAAATGATGTTGACCACCTTTATATAAGTGGGTCTTATCACCATGAATAAGATTATATATAAAATAATGCAAGTGAACTACTGTATATATAGATATATCACATATATATGTATATATGTGTGTGTGTATGTTTAGATAAAGTCAGTATTTTGATGAAATAAAAACGTTCAAGTAATTCACATAATAATGAACAGAACACTGAAAAAATCAATTTGAGGCCAAGCTTTGGGAAACTCTTATGATGGACAGTTACCTTTGATGGAAAGAAAGGTAGAATCTTATCAATGGAGAACATACAAGGACTTTTCAAATAAAACCTATATACTGAGGTAAGAACCATGTTGGAAGGAAATCCAGTGATCTTGCTGAGATGCTGATTGTGTGCATATATACCTTAGAATGAGAAGGTAAAAAGAATATCGAGGTTTTTTTCCCTCTTAAGTGTAAGATAAATTTCCTGTTTCAGATGAGAAGTGGATGATAAAGCATGTAGGGAGAAACCGGTTACTGTTAGAGACTGCTTAACTGACATAAAACCTTAGCAGTTTTTCAGAGTTTTGCATGTTCATACCTAGAATATGTAAGTGACCCTGGCATATAGATAGACCAGTTGCACCCAGGAATTGAAAGAGAATGGCACCTTCTGCCAGAGATATCTCTATCAATTAGAAAATACTTAATTATTTCCTAGTCAGTGCAATATCCACAATGCATTTAACTCTTTTTATCATGATTAGTTTATTAGAGTCTTTTGTACAATTAGCTGTGGCTCTAAGAAGTATTTTGCTGTACATCACCTGGAATATGTAAGGAAAAGGACAGAATGCACCAGTCATTACTCCTTAGATTTTAAGATATAAAGTGGTTAAACTGTGGAAATATTTGTAGCATGAAAAATAAAAGACCCAGCCACGTGGTGGTGATGTACACTTTTAATTCCAGCACTTGGGAGCCAAAGGCAGGTAGATCTCTGTGAGGTTGAGAGCAGCCTGATCTACATGAGTTACTTCCAGGACAGACTACAAAGCTACACAGAGAAACCCTGTGTTGAAAACCCAAAATAAATAAATAAGTTAATTAATTATAAAACAAGAGACAGATATTGGGGTTCAAGCCTCATGTTGGAGATCAGAGAAGCAAAGCAATCAAGCCAGTAGATTTTACCTCTACCAAGCTGAAAGCAATCCTGTCTCCACAAATCCTCAGAGGCAAAGCTCTGAATTCCTCTCTCCTCCTCCTTATATTCCTTTCTCCACCCAGCCAAAATCTCCTGCCTCCCCTCCCTAGCCCTGAGATTAAAGGCGTGTGATCCCACATGCTGGAATCAAAGGTCTGATATTCTTTATTCCAGTGTGGCCTTGAATTCAGAGACATCCATCTGACTGACTCCTGAGTCCTAGGATTAAAGGTGTGTGTCACCATTCCCTAGCTTCTACAGCTAGGTAGTGTGGCTGCTTTTACTTTCTGATACTTCAGGCAATCTTTATTAAATCATAAATAACATATCACCACAAATACTAGCTGGAGAATTTGAGTAGGTGCCGGAAGGAAACCCATGCTTTACTTTGGGAGAAAGAAATGAGTATTTCTCCTTTTATTTTCCATTTTTTGGTTTTTCAAGTTGTTCTTTAAATTTCTATTTCTACCAGTTTTCTATACAATGCAGGGCTCTAATGTGAGTCAGAATTAAGTGTCGGACTCATGATAACTAATGTCAACAGTTTTCAAGCTAAGGGTTAGAACTTTTGAAAGTCCATCTTTGATTAAAAATGGATCGTATGCCTAAATCATTATTGCAAAGGAAACAATGCACTCTACGGCAACTCAGACCTATGAAGTCAAATATGAAAGGAGAAACCATTCCATATACTTAGGATTTTATACTGTGCCTAGACTTCCAGCTTTAGAGTTTCTTGACTTGTTTCATTTGGTTTCTTTATATCTAAAAAATACTGCAACAGATACAAGAGTTTCAACTTAGAAACATTGAGTTGTAAGGATTTGATATTTTTATGACATGGAGCCAGCTTGTGGCAGCTACACTCACCACTTCCGACTTGTGGAGGGCTGCTTCATCTTTGCTGCCTCTGAGGAAGAATTTCCATTGTGGTCTAACCTAGCACTGCTATCCAGAGTAAGAGGAACAGGATGTTCAAGTTACTAACTTAGCTTTCATGTAATTGTTAAAAAAATTACTTAAATTTAAAACAGATGCATGTTTTTTCTTATTTTAATCACACATTCCCTGAGTTGATATGTGTTCCTGTTATACTATTATGTCACAAAAGCCATTCACTTAAGTGACCACCATGCTATGAGCTCTCATAGCACACCAAGCCAGGATTTGCCTTGACATCATTGTCGCTTACTTTTGAACATCTGTATAAGTTCAAGACTAATCAAAGTGACAAAGAGCTTTTGTGTATTGTGTCTGAGAACAACAGGTGACAGAGCCAAACTACCTTCTCTATGATCTAATAAAGGACTATATGTGAAATGACATATATGTTCTTTTTCTAGACTACTTCCGCTGAAAGATAATGCAAGCTGATTCTGCCTGCTGGTCCAAACAGAAAAAAATGACTCTTCAATTGTCCATTCTTTATCCTTAGTTCACACTTGTCTGTTCTGCCTGCTAATTTCCATATTAATCAACTGGTAATCTTTCATTATCTTCATGACCACTTACTGGCTTAAGTCATATAATATTACATAAAATAGGCCCAAATTCAAGTTTCCATGCTCTCCTTTCAGAGTGAATTAGGTGTCTTAAAATGGATCAAAGATTATTTTCCATAATACAAATTTTAGATAAATGATTCATGACAATTGTTTTTAGATATCATTAAAAATGTTGTTACAATTAAAAGCAATTATTATAAAAATTAATGACTGTGTTTTGAAATGAAGACAATTATTGATTTACTGATAACAGATGCTTCAAGTATCTCTACATGACAAACAAAAGGAAAGATAACTTGAAAAAAATGTATTGATGATTTGCTGAGGTTAGAGTAACTGCTCAAAACCAAATGAACAAATATTTGGTTTCTTATTTCTAAACTATATATTTTGGAATATAAAATTTTATTGGTACAATATGGTAAACACTTAATTTTTGCCAACTTTGAGTCCAGTTTCATTTAAACTGTAAGAAAAGAGTAACTGATGACAAGAAACAAAGAAACCCTTTTTACTACACAAGAGAATAAGATAGGAAATGTGACATATACTGAATAATCCCCAAGTGACACATTTTTAATAACTTCAGAGGGTACATTTCAATATGAAAATTCTGTAATTTTTAATAATTAAAATTATCTAGAAATGTTTTCAAAATCATTTTTTGATCTTGAATCCAATTATTTTCTAATACATATTTGAAAAGCTTCTACAGAAACTGAGTTTATCACAACTATTCAGATAAGTCTATCACCACATTGAGCTCCAATAAGAAATAAGAATTTTGTTAGAAAATACAAAGACCCTACATATTCTGAAAGTATTCATTAGAAAGAAATGAAGATGACTAACTACTTTAAGTACCAAGTCTAAGAAAAATGGAAATTGATTTGGAAGAAAAATTCCAAATATTTTAGATATTCAAAATGGAAGAAAGTATGGGTTAAAAAACAAAAAAAGAAACTTTCCATAGTACCAAATATCTATTACTAGGTGCTGAAGATGTTATTTCATTCGTTGGTTGGTTGGTTCATTGATTGGTTGGTTGATTTTATTTTAACCCTGATCACAGGCTAGGGTAAAAGCTTTGACCGCAGTTCTAGCCGTTTGATTCCCAGGTTGTACTTTTGTAGTGATTTTCCCTTCGCAAGAGAGATGCAGGCCACATTTCAAATTCAGTTTTAACTTAGCAGTTACAAGTATGCTTTACCTTTCACTTCTTATTTTCTTTCAAGTTCAGTATAGCATAAGATGGAGACCAAACCAAGAAAAGATGGTTTAAGTCACACAGACAAAAAAAGGGGGGGGGGATTTTCCCTTCTGTTAGCAGCCAGTAGCTGAACAATGTTTATGCCACTTATTTTTAAAGCTATCACCTTGCTTTCCTCTGTCATCTGAAGTATTGAAAGAAGGTGTTTATTAATTAAAGGAAGTAACTCTTGGACAACAGTAGTGACACAAAAAAGTCCAGGAACTTAGATTCCAGTAAAGAAAGAATTCTCGTGAGAACACAGTGAAGAAACATCATGGCAACAGGTTTAGCATGCTAGTCAACCAAAGAAAAAGCAGGACTTCTAATCCTGCTAGTTCATTTTGATATCTGTTAAGATTTTAAAGTATTAAGGCCAGAGATCAATCAGTTTTGCTTTGGAAATGTCTATTTTCCCATATTTGGACATAATGTACTCTTCATAAAAATTCAACCAAGAATCTTGTCTATTTTCCCTTGAACAATCTGAGAAAAGCACATTGCTCAGTACAGAAAAACAAGCCTGTAAAATACTACCCTGAGTGAGTTAGCAAAACAAAAAGAGCAACTTAATATCACTCACTCAACCCTACTGACTGCTTCTCTGTGGTCACTTCCCTAACTCATTCAGAAAATGCTGAGCAGTCAGCCTGCAAATGGAAGTTGACTTGGAGCTGAATAGTCTCACAGCATGTAAGGACTGCATGTGCCTTCTAGTTTCAAGGTATCTTTTCGAGGTGTTTTAGTCTGGACTTTCATTTCCTCATTCTTTTTCTATTTTGGTTTTGGTTTTCTTTCTTTTTTTTTTCTTGGTTTTTCAAGGCATGATTTCTCTATGACTTTGGAGGCTGTTCTGGAACTAGCTCTTGTAGATATGGCTGGTCTTGAACTCACAGAGATCCTCCTACCTCTGCTTCCGGAGCCCTGGGATTAAAGGGGTGCGGCACTACCCCCCCACACCATACTTTCTTCATTAACATGTAATTACCAACATTTGCTGTTCAGGGTCCTTTTGCTGCAGAAAAGCAGAAGTTTGCCTGCCCAGTGAAGTCACCATGGAAGAAGTACAGAAAATACGTCACATTTTTGTCATGAATACAGACAGCCTTCCATTGCTCTACTGCTTAGCGATGTTGAAGTCTTTCTGGTCTTTTTCTGACTACTGATTTCTCATAATTCTAATATATTAGAAAGATTAATTGTAACATAAAATCAAAACACATAATGGGACATGACAATACAGATGAAATCTATATGTTAGAAAATACATGTGGATATACAAAGCATAATTTAGGGGTTTAATTGTCTCCTGTTGTTGCTATATCAACTCTTCAAACTAGTGATAATGTAATCCTAAATCCATTCTGATAGTTATGCAGTTGAGTTCTTCAGCATAGGGTCTATGACAATAATATCAAAGTGTCATTAGGCAATCATTCTTCCTGGAGGATCTAAGGGTAAATCACTCATTTAGGTCATTGACCAATTATTCATAGTTTCACACATAAGATCTTTGTTCTTTTCCTTAAAATGAAGTAAAATCTCACCTTTCAGAATTCAACACATTCCTTGATTCTTGTCTGCCATCCTCTAGCTTCAAAAGCAAAACCATAAATATAAATCTGTTCTTTCTCCTGCATCCAGATAAGCGAATTTTTGCATCACTTGAGGTCAAACCCATAGACTTGTATATGACAAGCAGAGATTTATCATTAACCTAACCAGTCCTAAAATATAAACCATTTGGCAGTGCTCATCTTGCATTCAGATTCTAATATGTCAGAATAATCTTCCTTATGCACTTGACGTTATTCGGTAGGTTGTTCTATAACTGTCTGTTATATTGATTTATTTAACAATTTATATGTGTAAGTTTTGTATATTGCCATTGTCTCCTCAATCATAGCTAACTGTGGATATTTTTCTATTTCTGGTGACTGAGCATTTAATAGTTTTGAGATGGAAATGCTCCTGACTTCAAGTCATTTTAACTTACTAATACGATATTTTATTCCGCTTTCGTAGGCTTAACTTCTGCTTTGTATTCATCCTTTATCTTCATCACCACAATTTGTATATAGTGGATCTGTTTAGTCCATTTGAATATTCTGCATACTAAACTATTGAATTCTAGTACCTAGAATATTTGCAACATAGTTTGCAATTAACCACATGCAGATCCACAGTCAAACATTAGGTGGAGCATGGGAAATCCTTCAGAAGAGGGGGAGAAAGGATTGTAGGTGTCAGAGGAGTCAAGGACAGGACATGAAACCTCACAGAGTTAGAATCACCAAGATCACAGGGTATCACAGAAACTGATCTGACAACCAGAGAGCCTGAATGGGACTAACCTAGGCCCTCTGAATATGTCATAACTATGTTACTTGATATTCTTGTGGGACTCTTAAAAGTGGGAAAAGACGTTGTCTCCAACTTTTACTGGTTTTTGGGACCCTACTCCTCATACTGGGTTGCCTTTCTCAGCCTTAATACATGAGAGGTGCTTAGTCTTACTGCAGCTTGCCAAGCCACATTTTGTTAATACTCATGTGAGACCTGCCCTTTCCTAGAAAGAAATGGGGTAGGAGTGGGTTAGAATGTGGCAACAAAGGGGTAGGTTGGGGAAGGGACTGAGAGGAGAGGAGGGCGGGGAAACTGCAGTCGGCATATAAAATTAATCAATTAAAAATAAAAGCAATATAAAAATAGTGTAATCAAAAATAATTTCTTACCAAATTAATAATTGTTAAGTAGGGAATCTTGAATAGAAACAAGTATTTTTAAAAGGTAAATTGACTGTGTTTAGAATATATTATAGAATTAAGTAGGTCCCAGTGATATGATAGAGAAAATGGTGTACTTCTGGGAAAAATTTTCCAAATTGTTTAAAGAATCATGGATACTCTCAAAGGTGATTCTGTCATTGTATTAGAGAGACAAAGATCTAGATATTAGTAGAAAATTCATTACATGAATTCCAACTAAAGAACAGATTTAGAAATAATGGTATCACGTACTGAAAACTCTCCACTTTTTCATATCCCCCAAAGAGAGGTCAAGATGAAGTAAAAAATGTGATTCTCAAGCATGAAATTGGAATATAAACTATATGTTTGCTAACATCAGATTATGATAAAGCTTAATTTCTCAAAGATACTAGCATATTTGAATATTATATTCATCCATTGTTACACAAATTAAGCAATTATAATTTTTATGCAATATGACTTTGGTTTATCAATTTCTTCTTTTTTAAATATTCCTTAAAATCATGTTTGAGCATAGACACAAATAAAAATGCTAACATAAAAGGAGAATATCAAATAGGGCCCCAACCTTAGAAAAGGAACTACAGGCAACTAAGAAATGTTGAGAGCAAGAGAAGTAGTCCTTCCCAAGGAAAAGCCCCTTCATTAGTTATCAAACACCAAGTGGTCAGTGCTGAAATCACACACATACAAATATCATTTTAAAAGCTGAGTCTAAAACTAACCTGTAAACAGAGGTTTCACTGCCCTGTCCTGTCTGTAGTAGCTTCCAAATAATCACCAAGAGGCTTATATTACTTATTAAGAATAACCAATATCTCAGACTTATTACTAGCTAAATCTTTCAGTTAAAATAAGTCATATTTCTATGTTTTGCCACATAGTTCAAGGCTTACTACCTCATTTGCCATATGTCCTGCTTGTTCAGGAGCTGGTTGGCATCTCTCCTAACTCCAGCCCTCCCTCCTCATCTGAGTTCTCAGTTTGATTATCGCACCTAAACTTATCCTGCCTAGCTATTGGTCAAACAGCTTTTGTTATTAACTATTGAGAGGAATGCATATTCACAGTGTACAGAAAGATCATCCCACAGCACTAATACTGTGTCACACAGATATATTGCTGTGATGGAAAAGATTTTCCCCCATAGTATACATCTTACTCATTCTTCTAGAATTTTTAAGTCTAACAATATGACATTTGTTCAGCTTTAAAAAAGGGGTCAACTTTCATTATTCTGCATGGTGATCCAGTTTTCCCATCACCATTTCTTAAACGGTGCTGTCTTTTCTCCAGTATACATTTTTGGCATCTTTGTCATAAATCAGATAGTGTGCTCAGACTTATGTCTGGGTCATCAATTCCATTCAGTTGGTCCATGTATTTTTCTCCCCAAGTATTGTGCTTTTTACTACTATAGCTCTCTGGTATAATTTAAATCATGCATGGCGATACCTCCATCGGTATTTTTATTGTTCAGGGTTTTTTTGCTTATCCAGGGTCATTTTGTGGGTAAGATTGTTTTTATTTTGAACTCCTCTGAAGCATTGCTTTGGAATTTTGATGCTAATTGCATTGAACTATAGATTTCTCTGAGAATAGTGGCCATTTTACAATATTAATCGCACCAATCCATAAGCACAGACAGTTTCTCCATCTCCTTGTGTGTTCTTCAATTTATTTCCTTCGAGTTTTGAAGTCTTGACTGAATAGGTCTTTTATTTCCTTTGTTAGGTTTATTTTAACATGTGTTTAGGCTATCATGATTGAAATTGATTCTATGAAGTGTTTCTCATTATGTTTGTCTTTTGAACACAGGAGGAATACTGATTTGGGTCAGTCATTTTTTTCTATCTAATCTCTTTGATAAAAGAGTTTATCAGTTCCAAAAAAGTTGTCGAAGTTATTGGGATATCTAATTTATAGACTCATGTCATTCCTCTTGTAGTAATTTTTCTTTTTTAGTAATTTGAGTAGGGATTTTGTTTTAGTGGTCCTTTTTATTAGAAGTTTTATTCCTATTTTATTAACTTTGTCCTGACTTTGGTTATTTCTCTCTAGCTATTGTTTTTAGGATTGCCTTGTTGTTGGTTTTTGTCTGTGTTTGTTTCTTATTTTAATTCCTGAAAGTTTACCATCTGGTTGTTTATTTAATATCTCTGATTTTTCTTCTTAATGTAGATACTTAGCACTATAAACTTCCCTTTTGAACTGTCTTCATTGTATCCCATATATTTAGGTGTGCTGTGGTTTTATTATCATTCGATTGTAGGATATATTTATTCCCTTATTAATTTATGTAATTACCTTTTCATCTCTCAATAGTATGTTTTTATTCTATAGGTATGCATATTTTCTGTAGTTTCTCTTGCTGTTAATTTCAAGTTGTATTCCATTTTGGTCAGAGAGAATTCAGGATGTCATTTCAATTTCTTATGTTATTTTTTTATTCCCTAGTGTTTTAATATGTTGTCTCTTTTAAAGATTTCATGAGGTTCTGAGAAGAAACTGTATTCTTTGATGTTTAGGTTGATTATTCTATAAATTTTGGTTAGTTTCATTTCACTTTTGATGGTATATAATCTAAGAGTTATTATATTTATTCATATTTTGCATAGTTAATCTACAACTGGTTAGAACATGGTACTGAAATTATACACTATTAGTAAGTGAAACTAATCTGTGATTTTAAATCTAGTAGTGTATATTTAAAAAAATTATATGAATTTTATTTAGAAAACATGTATTTACAAGTGTAATTTCTTCTTTGTGGGTTATTCCACTGATCATTATGAAGTAACCAACATCTAAGTAAGTATCTGACAAAATTTGGTTTGGAGTGTATTTGGTCACATATTAAAAGAACAATGCCTACTTGATTCCTGGTTGCATTTTCATGGAATATTTTCTTCCACATTGTACTCTAAACCCTTGTTCCTCTGTTATGCTAAGGTATGTTTCTTAGAGTCAACAAAAAGAAGGAATTTGTTTTCAAATTCAATTTTCTTTTCTATGTCTTTTGATGGTTTAAATAAGTCCATTGATATTTAAAGTTATTTCTGGAAGGTGTGTATTGCATTTTGTCATTTTCTTTTATTTTAGTCCTCTTTTTGTTTAATTAGTCTTTCTTGAACTCTCTTTAGCTTGTTTATTTTTCTCTTTAAATCAACACATTATTCTTGTTTTTTCTGTATAGAAGACCTGGTGTCAACAGTCCCTTTAGTCTCCTTTTATAATTGAATGTTTTTCTTTCATGGTTAATTATGACTTATAGAACTGATATGACAATTGTTGAAATGTTCAGAGTTTAAAACATGGCAATTTTAATCAAGGATTTTACTTTCGTTAAAAGAAAAACAGACTTTTTAGCTAGAGGAATCTTTGAAGTCAGGAGATTTTTCTTTGGATAATTTCTTACGATGTGATATAAATCTTTTAATAATATTAGCCCAGAGAAGTTTCTTTGTTTCTGAAATTGTGTGACATTTAATTTCTCTCCTGCAAGTTCAAAAAAAGTATAAAAAGTACAGAAATAAGAAAAAAAATGTTGACACTCAGGAAGAAACTGGGAAAAAAGGAGCGGGTAGCACTGGAGAAAAAATAGAGGAATAAATCATTCTGAATTTTTTAGTTGAGATTTACTAGAGAACAGAGAAAGTTAAAATATCAGAGACAGGTTCAGAGAATTGACCAGACAGTGGACATGGATATGAGGTATTTTAAAACCTTATAAAAGTAAATGCTATTTTACTAATAATCTTTAAGGGGATTATAATTACATCATTTCCCCTTCCCTTTCCTTACTTCCTCAAACCCTCCCATGTACCACTAATATCTACTACCAAATGGTCAGTGTTGAAAATATAAATAAAAGTGCCATCATGAAGATTGAGCATGTAGCATTTGTATATTTAGGAATATATGCATATATATGTACTGTATGTGGCTATGTCTTGTTTTTAACTAAGTCTCTAATCTTTCTATTTTACCAGTGAAGACTCAACAGTCAGATTCTTGGGTGAAAACCTATTAGTTCAGAGAGCCTGAAAAGCAACCAGTTGACCTTCCTCTTTAGCCAACATCCCATATTCAAAGCCCCTTCAGACTATTTCCTGTGGATTTCTCTATCCATTTAACACATTCCCTCTCTATGACTACTTCTTGCTAATTAGTTGTTGGTTCTACCACTTGACCCGATGTTTTATTTACCACAAATTCAGAGTTTACAGTGTGATCTCCTATCCCTCAACAGTAGCGTAAGGAGCATACTCCTTTTGGTACCAAGAACAATAGTTAAAAACTACATTTGGCTGCAGTGGCAGAGGTGATTCCAGTGGGACTTGCCTCCAGCTGAGCAGCAGGGCCCTGATTGCAGTGACACAGTCAGTAGACGAAATAGCAGTAGATTCAAGTGGCGCTGCTGTGCTGAGTATAAACAACATGCTACCAAAGGAGAAACGTAAACACCAAGCCATCCACAAAACACTTTGATCTACAACAGTGTTCTGCCTCCAAGACATACTAGTACAAAGCTTGTAAGAGAGCCAACCAGTAACTTATTTGACTTAAGGTCAAACCCTAACTGTGGTGGTTTGAATAAAATGGCACCCATAATTCCATAGGTAGTGTCACCATTAGGAAAAGTGGCTTTTTTGGTAGAAGTGGATCAGTAAGGGGTGGGCTTTGAGATCTCAAAAGCTTAAGCCTGGCCAGTATGGCATTGTTTGTTGCCTTAGTTAGGATTTCTATTGTTGTGAAGAAAAACCATGACCCTGGCAGCTTTTATAAAGGAAAACATTTATTTGGGGCTGGCTTTTAATTAAAAGCTTTAGTCCATTAACTTAATGATAGGAAGCAAGTTGGGGTATAGACAGACATAGTGTGGAAGAAGGAGCTGAGAGTTCTACTTCCGAATCTGCCGGCAGCAGGGATTGACAATGCCATACTGGCCAGGCTTAAGCTTTGGAGATCTCAAAGCCCACCCCTTCGTGATCCACTTCTACCAACTTTTCCTAATGGTGCCATTCCCTATGGGTTCCATTTTATTCAAACCACCCACAGTTAGGGTTTGAGCTTAAGTCAAATAAGTTACTGGTTGGTTCTCTTACAAGCTTTGTGCCACCATTATACTAACATATCTGTAGGCATGACTTAACTTTTCTGTGTTCAATTTTTTGTGTAGTTGTTGTTTTAAACAATAGTGCCTTTCCATTAGATCCTCCCATCCAAGTCAATATTCTCAATTTAAAAATCTCATAGATCATAAAAAGAAAGAATAACCAAAGTAGTTGAAGAAAAACAAGTTGAAAGTCTAAATGCCTTACAGTTAAATGTGAAGTTTGTTACAATTTACCTACAGAAGCTCTACATAGTTAAACATAAATTATTGTTAATGACCACAAATATTATCATCCTCATCTTTACTATCACCACCATCACAATGGAGTAGTTACCATGCACCAGCCACTTTTTTTTTGCACTTTACCTATGTCAACACGTTTACTTCACTAGTTAGCCCAATCAAATAGACATCACTTTCTTAATTTTCAATATTGAGAAACTTAATTGTATAAAGAAAAAGAACATTCATTCAATAACACATGGGATGTAGGCAAAAATAATATTGAATCCAGGTAATTTTTTATAACTTATTGACTTTCCCAAACACTTACAGGTAACAAGGCAAAAGGACAAAAACAGTCTCTTGGGTTTAAATGTTTATGTGGTATAGGTCATGTTGCTACTTTTCAAATGTAGTTTATTGTTTTAGTTTTAAAACATAAAAATGAAATATTCAGAAGATAGTATTTGATTTTATACTCCTCAAAACTTTCACAATTACATTACACTAAATATGCTTTATTTTCATCCTCTTTCTAACCTGTATTATTTCCTCCTAAGCATGTGAGAAGTATCCTGGAATATATAAGGCCTAACAGCTTAAGCCTGTTCATACTCAGGGTTAATAAGCAGTGTGAATTTGGTGGACAGCATGATTTCAGGAAAAGAAGACAGTGTAGAACTTGGAAATGTAGAGACAATGGAAAGAGAACTTGAGAGTCTCCATTACAAGAAGCATGATCTGGTAGTGGGCAGATAGGAATCCAAGAGAAAGGCATCAGAAGTCTATAGAACAAATCCTCTGAGATGTAAATAGAAGAGATGTAAATTGAGCATTTTACTCTTATATTTAAGGATTTAGATAAAAGCATGATTTAGTCTTATTTCATAGAAAAAAATGTCCTTTCATTTGCTCAAAGAGTTACTTTATATGATGTTCCTCATACATGCTGGTTAAATACGTGGGACCATGTATAATTAGGAGGAAAATAACTTTTACTGTTAGTACTTGTATATACTTTAATATCAAGTAGGGCATCATAATAACAAACTATTATTTGTTTTGGGTAGATGGACTGGATGCTTTTACTAGATTTCTTAAAACTGAATTCAGTGAGGAAAACATTGAATTTTGGGTAGCCTGTGAAGATTTCAAGAAATGCAAGGAACCTCAACAAATAAGGCTGAAAGCCAAAGCAATATATGAGAAATTCATTCGGAATGATGCTCCAAAAGAGGTACAGTGATGATTGAAAATAATTTAACTCCTTAATATTTTCATGGGGTCTGTTTTCCCCAATCTTTGCTGACTATATTAGCAGAAACAACTACTTTTTAGAAACTAAAGATTTCTAAAGGTGAAAAAGACAAACAAACATAAATATGTTATACACCTTTTAAAAACTGTGCAAGACTTTATAAGCTTATACTGAGCCAGTAGGGTTAAAGGTGGTTAAAGGTACTTATCTCCTAGCCTGAAGAGCTGAGTTCAATGCCCAGACCACACATGGTGGAAAAAGGGAACCAGCTCTCCAAAGATGTTCTCTTCACACTATACTAAGACATGTATGTCCCCCAAATAATAAATATAATTTAAAAATAATTTTATTTTATCCACCTATGTAAAGTTTAATTTGTCCAAAAGAATTGTTTTATCAGTTTAGGATAAGCTAAAAGAAAACATTTAATAAACAAATAACATAATTCTACTTTGGCAGTGTTTCAAGTGACAAACAATTGTTCTTTTGATTACAACTAAATGAGTTTGTCCTATTAATTTAGCAGATATACTTAACTGCAACAAAATATTATATGGTTTGATATTTCTATTCTGTATTCAATAAATAGTTTTTCCACTTTCAGAGTGGCACATATGCTCACTCACTGTTCAATTACAAATTATTACTACACTGCTACCTTTTGGTTTGAGACAAATACCTACTAAACTCATTCAAATTAAAGAAATAAGAAGAGAAAATATTATGTCTCGTATTTCAGAAGACATATGGTCCTGTTGATTTGGGTACTATAGCAAATCTATATGCAATGGCAGAGATGCATAGCAGAGAAACTTGCTCACTTTATGGTTGCAATAAGTAAAGAGAAGAAGGTGCAAGATGGGAGGAGATAGAAAGGGATTGAGGGAGAGAGATCAGAATTGCAGTATCTTCTCAGTGCAGGACTTCTATAACCTAACTTCTTAGACCTGGAAACCTACGTCCTAAGGATTCCATCACTGTCCAATAGAGCTTCAGGGTGGCAACAAAACCTTGACTATTATAATTATATTAACTACTCTCTGAACAGCTTTAGGACTGAAACTGCTACAAAGTTTATAAAGCAATACTCTCTATACAGATATGTTGATTCAGTAAAGGGTCTTTTTTTATTTATGTAAAAGTATTGCAAATTATATGGTCACTCAAAAGTAGAAAACAGAATAGCTTCCTGAAAATACAGTATTAGTACCAGAAACATCAAAGGGGGTATAATAAAATCAATTGAAGGATAGTGTATGTAAGGCATATTCATTTGTTGCCACACTTTTGCTTGTAGAAAAAATATGTTGAAAAAATAGCTGCTTAAACAGAAGGGTGTTACTGATATCACAGTCACTCAAAAAGCTTCTCATTCCTTATAACTTAACATTTTAACCTCTTAAACATTAGTTCTTCACTGTGAAAAAGAGTGAGTTAATGTGTTAACTATATGAAAGGTCCCATTTCATTATTCAGTTGTACTGAGATAGAATAAGTCTAACTATTAACAAAGAGTTAGGAAAGCCAGGTGAGATAGCACCCTAGAGTATACCACTGTATCCTTAGACTTGGGCAGGAAATACCCCGGTATCCAAAAACACCATAGCCACTCCAGCACTGTAAGAGTATGAGACATTCTCAAAGACATGTATGATTGTGCCTTTTTCCTATTTATGCAGGTTAACCTTGATTTTCATACCAAAGAAGTAATTACTAAGAGCATCACACAGCCAACTCTCCACAGTTTTGATGCAGCTCAAAGCAGAGTCTATCAGCTCATGGAACAAGACAGTTACACACGCTTTCTGAAATCTGAGATCTACTTACATCTGCTAGAAGGAAGACCTCAGAGACCAACAAATCTTAGGAGAAGATCACGATCATTTACTTACAATGAGTTCCAAGATGTAAAGTCAGATGTTGCCATTTGGTTATGAGTAAAAGTAATTTTACTTATTTTGATCATAAATTTGTACATCTGCTCCTAAAATACAGCTTGTGTATTTTAGTAATAAATGATTATACTTATTACAAACACCAGGCAAAAGCATTATTAATATGTTAGATACTCAATGTTTTATACTCAAATAATTCATAGCCTATGTTCTACCATATTTTATGAAAACCTATTTTTATACTCTACCTATAGTACAAAAACTTTTATTTCTTCAATAACCACCAGTAAAAAAGATATCATCAATGCCTTGTAAAATGTTGAACTAAATGTAAACTTTACAGTTATGTCATATTTAGTTTAGATTATTTTCTGTGTATAAATAATACACTTAGATAACTGCATATCCATATAATATTGTACATGATGATGGGCTGCAGCATATAGATATCACCCATTTCTTATAATGGAGAAGGATAGACATCTGTAGTCACATGGTAATTCTGACTCCAGAATAGCTGTCCATCACTTCCACATTTAAACCAGCATCAAGAAGCTATATAAAGTCATGTTTCAACATATAGATTAAGCAGGTTAGTCATAACCCAGGTAGATATGTGAGACCGGACTCTGCAGTCATGCTCACTCTAACTGCTGAACATCCCCAAGATGGAGCTATACTCCTGGTCACTGGAGCATGCTCATATTAACATATCTCTACATATCCACTATGAGAACATTGTCTCCCAGCAAATGAAAGTGCCACTGAAACACCACCAATCAGTGCTTCAATGATGATGACCACATGAAGTTGGGGTAGAAACTTATAAAGAGAGACAGTGAAACAAAGAATACTACAAACTGGACAGCATTGGCATCTGCCAATTCTGTTCTCACTATTATGTTCTTGGAATCCTTGCCTAATACTATATTATGCCATAAGATTATACTAATAAATGTATGTCTCTATATTACAGAAATATTTCATTGTAATGTGTTGCATGGTCTATAAATGTCTGTATTAATGATGGCATATTTTCTGATTACTAAATGCTATCATTTTAGTCAAAATGTAAAACAAATTCTACCATCTATAATAAACTGCTCAAACTTAACTATTAATGTCATTTATTTCACAAGATATTTCTCCCAATATCTTCATGCTTTCAATCTTTGAATGACATTGAGATAAGAAAATCTTATTCATCTATTTTGTCATTGATATTAAAGTTAATAATGTACACTTTTTAAAATATTGAAACAAACTACCACGTATTTCAAAGAGCCACTAGGAAGCTGATTTTTAATTTTTCTTAGGCTGATTTGTATTTCTTACACAAAGCATGTCCTCTCCATAGAATATAATTGTTTTATGTACTTAGCTAAATGACACATGCTTTCTATTCTGATTATGAAATATATGGTTTGATTTTACTATCATAATTTTGGAAAATACATACAAAACACACACACACACACATATATATATATATATATATATATATGTATATATATATATATATATATATCAGAATTTCCAAAGTAAGCTTTAAATTAGTCACAACAGTCCAATCATTATTGAGCCTGAGAACCTGTTACTTTGTCCTTGAGGTTGGAAGTTTCAATGGGAGTAGTCTCAGAACAGCTGTTATCACTAGGGTACAGTGAATCGATAATTATCCAGTCCACAAGACAGGATGCTGCAGTCTTCCCAATCTTGCAATTTAAACCTGGGAATAAAATCTGAAATTTTGGAAACTCTGGCTATACTGCAAAGGAATTAGCTTCAGAAGAGAAAGTGAGGCAAATGGACTTGCTGGCAATTGGAAAGGCCATGTGTGCAGAAGGCAAGAGGCAGAGTTTCCTTTTAAAACACGTTTTTTAAACCATTGGATCTTAACAGAAGGAGCTGCCTTCACTGGACTAGCCTCTCCACATCAATCAGGACCATTCTTTAGTTGAGGCTCCCTACTCAGGTAATTCTCATCTGTGGCATGTTGACATGAAAACCAATTATAATAACTTCATTTTTCAAAATAATTCAATGTCTGTGTTAGCTATTTAGTTTATTGAGACATAAAAAATGACAGACACAACTTAAATTTAGTAACTATTTCTTGTGACTCCATTTTTAGTCCATAATTCTTTGCTACATGGATCTTTGGTCGTTTATACGGCATTATAATCATAGAAGCATGTGGGAAGTCTGTACCCATAATGGTGGACTGGATTCAGAGGGCAGGAAACGGAACTAATTCTAACACTTAAAGGCATGACCCTGGTGGCCCACATCTTCCAGCAAGACCCCTTCTCCAAAAACATCATCAGTAGCTGGAAACTAAGCAGTCTTGAATGTATAAAGTACATTTCATATTCAAACTATATCATTATTTGTTAAATTATACAATATTTAGTGACTTGTGTTGAAAATATACCAATATTTCTGGACTTCAAAGACTTCTCAATAACTCATGGATATAACCTGGAAAAACTAAAGAATTATTAGACAAATGGAAGAAGAGAAACATCTGCAGCCAGCACAGAGCTCTGGCTGAGAGAATAACAGTGAGCACAAACTCTCCTGGGAACTCAGAAGCTCCGACTTAGCTCCCTCAATGACTCTCTGAATCCCCATAAAGTCATCAACATCTACAAGCCTTCCGTGTTTTTATAGACAGGGACTTAGGACTTCTAGTTACTTTCGTTCTCTGGCTTTAATAAAATATAGTGCACATATGAAAACAGAGACTACGACAGCGTGCACAGGGCTAGCACAGGTCCACACCAGACAGGGTGCTAGTGCTCAGAGAGGGAAGTGGTCAAGAGCTCCCATCCTTAACTAAGAAGCTATCTCCAACTGACACCACTTGCAAAAGAAAAAACTAGTTTTCTCCAATAGAGTTTCACTGGGTACATAATCCACACTTAAGGGTAGGGCCAATGCAAAAGAAGCCAATGGTATTTTTAATTTTTTTTCTCAAATTGCTTTGTTTGGGTTTTTTCTAATTTCACTGGCTCTTTGATTGTATATTATGGAATCTTATTGTGTGATTTTAGAGAAAGGGGGGAAAGAGAGGTACACAGAGAGAGTGTGTATATCTATGTCTGTATATGAATCTCATGTGTTTTTTCTTTGTCTTTTCCTTAATTCTGTTTTTATGCTCCTCTTCTCCCTTTTTTTCTAAAGAATACTGAAGGTGGATGAGTGGGGATGTAGGGAGGATTTTCAGGGAGGAGAGGGGGGTAAAGCTGTGATTATAAAATATTGTATGGGAAAAATTATTTTCAATAAATGTAAAAGAAATAAGGACAAATCATTAAAACAAAACTATCAGTGAAAGCAAATAAATACGGTAAATGAAGAGAAACCAGATTAATATTAGGAATGTTCATTGGACTAATAATAGAGAATATTTTTATAGAAAACTTATTGGCTTGACATATAGCTGAGTGCTACAGTGCTTACCTAGAATGTTTAAGACCCTACACACACACACACACACACACACACAGAGAGAGTGAGAGAGAGAGAGAGAGAGAGAGAGAGAGAGAGAGAGAGAGAGAGAGAAAGAGAAACAGAGACAAACAGACAGACAGACAGACAGAGACAGAGAAATGTTTTCTATCAGCTCAGCAGCTTGCCCCCAATCCAATAATACTTTAATCACTATCTGCAGCAACATGGCCTCTTAGTCAGCTCCTAACTGGCCACTCAAGCTGAGGCCTGAAGGAACTTCTGATCCTGCAGCCTTTTAACTAAGCCTCTATTGTTCTATTTATAAACAAAGACTCAGGAGTCAGATAGTGGGGTGAAACCCTGCTAGATCAGAGAAACTAAGAAGCAACCAGTTGACTTTCTATTTTGGCCAGAGACCAAACAAAAAAAACATCTCTCTCCACACATCCTAGACTAAAAAGACAAGAAATCTCTTCCCTATGGTTAATTCTTGTCAACTAGTCGCTGTTAGCTCTGCTCCCTGACCCAAGGTTTATATTAACACAGTCTCAGAGTTTCAAAATGGGATCAAATATTCCACTAGAGAGCAACAGAGAAAACAGAAGGAATGAAGGATGGAAGGAAAGAGAAGAAAGGAAAGAAGAAAGGCAGGTAGGAAGGAAGGAAAGAAGGAAGGCAGGCAGGCAGGCAGGCAGGAAGGAAGGAAGGAAGGAAGGAAGGAAGGAAGGAAGGAAGGAAGGAAGGAAGGAAGGAAGGCAGGAAAGAGAAGAAAGGAAAGAAGAAAGGCAGGCATGAAGGAAGGAAGGGAGGAAGAAAGGAAGGAAGGAAGGAAGGAAGGAAGGAAGGAAGGAAGGAAGGAAGGAAGGAAGGGAGGGAGGGAGGGAGGGAGGAAGGAAGGAAGGAAGAAATATTTGAAACAGAACCACAGAAAATATAACTTGAATGTTTTAAGAAGTGGTATGATTGAAAGGATGTCTTTAAATGTTTCACAAACAAATCATTTCTGAAACTACTTGCAGTTATTTATAATAAAGTACATGTTTTGATTGCCTCTTGATTTATAAAAGAAGAATGTCTTTAAATATGAATACATGTATAGATTTTGGGTTAATTATATAATTTCAGTTCTTGAAATCCATAAGCAAAAGTTAATAATGAACATGTTAATTGTATATACAATGGGTCAATTATTTTCTAGTCAACTGGAATCAAAGAAGCTTTATGTAGAAGGCAGGGCAGTATTTCTGCAAAGAATAAAGATTTCAAATGAGACATTTAAATTTATAGTCTGACTGTGTCACTTTTTAAGGATACAATAATAAGCAAATTAATATAGAAAAATTCATTATTTTGATTTGTAAATTAGAACAAAACATTTTCCCTGTTCTTACTGTAATTAAGATTTAAAATATTTGTAGAACTAATTACGGCCATTAGTCCCTGATGTCTTGGCTACACAACAAATATTCTTTGTGCAAAATCACTTATTCATTAATAGAATGTAGAGATAGATGTTGGTCATATCAAAACGTTTATGGTTTTTACATTACATAGAAAAGTAAATAGATGTTTTGTTTAAATGAGAAGATATAAAAAAGTTTGAACCAATATTTTATGAAAACATAGATAAAACAATTATTTAAATTCTGTTACATAGTTAGTTAAGAACTAATGAATAAAATATATTGAATGTTCTAAAGATGTCTGTTAACAGACTTCGTGTGTCCATAACACAAAGAGGGATACTCTCTCAGCCTGGACTGTTAGGGGAGTGCCTGGACTCTGCCCTGAGTGAAATGACAGACTCTAGTTGTCCTCTATGTGGAAGGAGGTGGTGATAGGGTGGGAGGCTGGGGGGGATTGTGGGGGTGTGGGAGGAGGGGAGGGAGAGAGAATTGGGATTGACATGTGAAACAAGCTATTTAAAATTAAAATAATAATAGAAAAAGATTGAACACACCTTGCAATATATATATATATATATATATATATATATATATATAAGATATATCCCAACAAAATGATCACAGTTACCTGTGGAACTAACTAAACTAAAATGAAATGGTTTAATTTTATTTCTTTTTTGCTATCTTATTTGGTCTTATATTTGCCTTCCTAATTTCTTTTTTCTCTTTTTTATTTGTTTTACTTTTTATAGATTTTATTTAAATTAGTAAAAATCTTATTTTACATATCAACCCCAGTTCCCTCTCCCTCCCATCCTTCTATGCCCCCCACCAACCTCCTCCTCCCATTCTGCATCTACTCCCCAGGGAGGGTGAGGCATTCCATGAGGGATCATCAAAGTCTGTCAAGTCATTTGGGGCAAGGCCTAGGCCCTCCCCTGTGTATCAAGGCTAAGAGCATCCTTCCATGGGAAATGCACCCCCAAAGTCCTTTCATACACTAGGGATACATCCTGGTTCCACTGTCAGAGGACACATAGACTGCCCAGTGCTCCTACCTGGCAACCATGTTCAGGGGGCCTGGTTTGGTCCTATGTTGGTTCCCGAGCTATCAGACTGGGTCCATGATTTCCCATTTGCTGAGGTCAGCTGTTTCTGTGGGTTTTCCCAGTGTGGTCTTGACCCCTTTGTTCATCACTCCTCTCTGAAACTGGATTCTGGGAGTTTGGCTCAGTGCTTTGCTGTGGATCTCTACTTCTATTTCCATCAGCTACTGGATAATGACTCTAGGATGACATTTAAGGTAATCACCATTCTCTTTATAGGGAAAAGGCATTTAAGGTAGCCTCTCCACTATTGCTTAGGGTCCTACTTGGGGTCATTCTTGTGGATCTCTGTGCAATTCCCTAGTGCCAGATTACTCTTTAAACCTATAGTGGCTCCCTCTGTTGATGTGTCTCTTTTGTTGCTTTCCTCTATTCCTCTCCCCACTCAATCTTCCTGATGTTCTTCCTAATTTCTTAATTATTGCTAGTCTAAAACTTATTCAAGATGTGTATTACTATATCAACTGAAGTAATTTCAACAATGGAACAATTAGTTCCTTGGGGCTGTCACACCCAACAAGTCAGAATGAGGACTTAGTCTCTACTGCAATTCAACCCAGCAGGAGAGAGAAGTTCCATGAGAATATGGCTCAGATGTCATTCACATGCCCTCAACATTGGCTCCCTGCTGACAAGGTACTCTCTAGATTGTCTTTAAATAATAAAATATAACTGACTGATAATACAACTTTACAAAATGTTCACAAGACGTATATAGTTTTCTCTAATAGAAACTAAATTTCAGCAGAACTCAAAACAAAACTTGACTCTTTCCTGGAAAAATATAATTCCAATGTGTGTTAGTAAACATAAACTCACATAATTGGCAAAAGAAGAACTATAATGAAGTCAACTGTGTGGAATTTATAAATGCTAAAAATAGTACTGGTGTGACAATCTTTAGAGCAATGGAAACTCAGAAAAATTTACTTTATAAAAGAAGTTAAGTATATTAATTGGTATATTACTCAAATAATAGACATAATACATATAACAGTACAAAATTATATGTATGTAAAAATGTATGAATACATATATGATAGACTGCTTGACTTCCAGATATTTGAAGGTTGATACTTCAGTCTATGATTAATATTAAGATTGTACATTTTATAAAATAAATATGTATTAAATAATTGACCTCTTAAACCTACTTTAAATGCTAACTTAGTGCTTAAATTTTAGCATTTAGACAATTAATATTAATAAAATGTAATTGGGACAGCTTTTCTTTCCTTGCATTTTAAAAATTACACACACACATAAATATATATATATCACATAATTTAATGTTATATATGCAGTACATACAAGTAATTTTATGTTTACTAGATTTGGCTCATCTATAAAATAAAGTAGGAATCATTAATGTTGGTAAAATTAACATAATAAAATAAATATGTAAATTTTATTCTAATACCCAAAGTTAATTTTTTCTGTGATGCAGAGGGGGGAAGCTGTGAAGTGGGTTGTTTGCTTAAGTATCTTCAAAGGATGAATCCCAATTCATTCATGCCAGGTGTTATGAGCAACAAATTTATTCAGAAAAATAGAAAATTATTTTCATTCATTTAAAATCTTAATAACTTATTTTTCCAAACTTTACACTAAAGTAACACAACAAAAGTATCATATTAAGCAATTAGTAATCACAAGAATATTTAAGCTGCAACAGAAATTCTAGGATGGAAAGCCTTCTAACCAAAATAAATAAAACAGTTAAATTTTTCAGCAATCCAGCGAGGCAAGCAGGTAGGCTAGCTGTAGATCTTCACTTCTCCCAACACTTCTGCAATTACAATTCCCCAGTCTTATGCCTAGCTCTGCAGCAGACCACCTGCTCCTACTCTCAATCCCTCTCCCCCACCTGCAGAGGATCACTCAAACTCTTCAACTCCATACTTCCTTCCCATCCCACTTCCTCCATATTCACTACTTTGTCCTAGTCCATAAGTCCTGGAGGCAATTCCTGAGAACCCACAGGACATTCCTGCCAGTGGGTCCACCCATCTTTCTTTCCTCCAAATCCATTTCCCCAGTGTCATCCACATCTCTGTAGCAGAACACCCGCTGCAACCTAAAATATTTCTCTATCCCTATTTCCAGCTGATCACACAGATCTTCTCCTCCAACCTTACTACTCACTCATTCTGCCTTTCTAGCCCCCAACTAAGGAAGCATTCCCTGGGAATGCTAGCCTAGCCTGCCAGGGAAGCAAGGAGGCCTGCTAAGAAGGTAAGGAACTTCAGGTCTTCAGTCTCCCCCCTTTCTGTTCAACCCTAGAACTGTGAGAAGGACTTAATCCATGGTTGTCCAGTTGAAACAAGCTTTATTTCAGGGTGCATCCACGAATGACCAGTCCAGCAGCCATTCCCCAAGTCAGGATTTTAGAAAGCAATCCCGCCGGCCTCTTGAGGTCACTTTTTCAGGAGAGATAAAGTGTCCACAGCGCTGTTACATGTTGTTAGAAAAATACAATGAAAAAGAGGAGACAAGGGTATATATACATCATGTGAATGGGGTCAAGAGTTTAATGTAGATTGAAAAACATTCTGCCGTTTATGTCAGATCTAAAAAACATGAACTTACTCTTAATTATTAACTGAAGGTTGAATCTGCAAGGACTTAACACAAGACAAACAGGACCTTATTCTTTAACTACAGACAGAAACCATACCCTGCACAGGATGGAAAGAAACTTATTTTTACCTGTTTTACCTGCAAACAGAAACATATTCTGAAAGGTATATTATTCCTGCCTTAGTCTCACATTCTCCACCATATAAAATCCCCCAGTCTCATGCCCAGCTCTACAGCAGACTACTGCTTGTGGATTCTCCTTGCTCTCTGATTCCATTTTCAGTTGACTAAGCTGATCTTGGTGGAACAGCCTGTTTTCCTTTCTCCTGTGGACATCTCCAGCTTATCCTCCTAGCATACCCGCATCCCTAAATTTCAGCCCCCAATAAGGTAAAATCACATTTTACTCGGAACTCCCAGTGGCCCACACATGTCAGGGTCCCAGAAGAATTTCCCAGCAACAACACACAGTTACCATACTCTCCTAAGAACCAGAAAGAGCAATAGAAATCAAGTAACAAAACACCCACTGAGCAAAGACATGACCAGATATCAGCACATAGACTAAAATCCTTTCGAAACCAGATGCCTAGATACCAGCATAAAAACACAACCAATAACATCCTCAAATAGAACCCAGCAACCCTATGATATTATGCCATGAGTGCTGTAACAACCTCCTTGTCACTCCTCCCTGACTTTGGCACCAATGCTGTAATTTAAAAATGGCATGTGAGAGAGAGACAGAGAGAGAGAGAGAGAGAGAGAGAGAGAGAGAGAGAGAGAGAGAGAGAGAGAGAGAGAGAGATATGAGAGATTCCATCATGAGACAGCGTTCATACGGAGTTTTTGGGGGGACAGGTGAGGAAATGGGAAAGAAGGAGAGAACAGAGGGGAGACTGCCCTCTAGAGACAAGAGCAGAGGAGGAGAGTAAGAGAGAGTTAGGAGGCAGGTGGGGCCGGCCTTTTATAAGGGAACATGGTGTATGTGCTGTAGTGACATAGCCGATGACCTTGTCAGAACCCTAGAAGGTCAGAGTACTGCCTGAGTACTGGAAACCACATCATGCCAGATGACAGGGGGCAGGCCAGCATAATGCCTGAATGCTAACCCCTTAGGCAAAGAAAATGTGAAATATTAAAAAAGCATCCTAGCCAAACACATCTAGGAAATCTGGGGCAGTTGGAAAAGACCAAATGTAAGAATAATAGGAATACATGGATGAGAAGAAACACAGGTCAAAGGCATAGAAAATATTTTCAGCAAAATCATAGAAGAAAATTTCCCTAACCTAAAGCAGTAGGTGTTTATCAAGGTACAAGAAGCATACAGAACACCAAATAGTCTGAACTAAAAAAGAAAGTCCCCTTGGTATATAATAATAAAGACACTAAACATATAGGACAAAGAAAGTATAGTAAAGTCTTAATGGGTGTATATATATATATATATATATGTATATATATGCAGACCTATTAAAATAACACCAAACATCTCAATGAATGAAGACTCTAAAAGTGAGAAGGGGCTAAGCAAATATTCTACAGATTCTAAGAGACCATAGATGCCAGCCAAGACTACTACTCTATGAAAAGCTTTCAGTCACAGTAGATAGAAAAAATAAGGTGTTCCATTATAGAATCATATTTAACTAATATCTATTTACATATCCAACCCTACAGATGATGCAAGAAATAAAACTACAACCTAAAGAAGTTAACAAAACCCAAGATAGTCAAAAGAATAAATAACATCAGGGTAGTAACACCATAAAAAACAACAGAAATCAACAAACACTGTTCATTGATACCTCTCAATATCAATTGTGTCAATTAAAAATCCAGACTAACAGAATGGATGTAAACAGGATCCATCATTCTGCCCTTCATCCAAGGAACACACAGTAACATCAAAGATAGGATGTGGTACATGCCACTAGAGGGAGCCATGTCCTAAACTGCCTGGATGGCTGAGAACCAGAGACTCTATAGCTGGATATCCCAAAAATCTAGGATAGAACCAAATATGACTGAATATGACTGGCAAGACAGAGGGAGAGAGGGAGAGAGGGAGAGAGAGAGAGAGAGAGAGAGAGAGAGAGAGAGAGAGAGAGAGAGAGAGAGAGAGAGAGAGAGAGAGAGAGAGAGAGAGAGAGAGAGAGAGAGGAGAGGAAGATCAAGGGGATATAAACTGCAAAGGAAGAAATCAAAGTATCTTAATTTTCAGATGATATAGTATACATAAATGACGCTAAAAATTCTAGAAGGAGACTCCCATAGTTGATAAACACTTTGACCAATGTACCTGGGTAAAAAATTAACTCACAGAATTCCGTATCTCACCATGTACAAATGACCAATGGACTGAGGAAGAATTCAGGAAAGCAATAACTTTCACATTTTCAAATAATACGAAATACAACCAACTGAGGGAAATAATTTTATAATTAAAACATTAAGACACTGAAGAAAGAAATTTAAGAAGATAAGAGAAGATGGAAAGATCTCCTATGTGCATGTGTCAGTAGGATTAATATAGTAAAAAGAGGCATCTACCAGAAGCAGTCCCCAGATATAAAGCAATTCCCATTAAAATCCAAATAAAGTTCTTCACAGATCTTGAAATTAAAATGTTCAGTTTTATATGGAAACACCACACACACACACACACACACACACACACACACACACACACACAATATTTAAAACAATTTCAGGTAATAAAAGAACTGCTGGAAGTATCATCATTCCTGATGCCAAGTGGTATTGTAAAGCTATAATAATGAAAACAGTAAGGTATTTGCATGCCCAGCAGTGGATGCCAACAGAAAACAAATTCAAGTCCATCTTTGGAGGTTCCTTCTGTCATAACATCATTCCAGGTCCTTGACTTTTTATCTTTTTAAAACTTTTTATATTTTTTATTTTTGTTTTATTTCAGTTTTTTTCTTCTTTTTTATCTTACATATCCTTTATTTATTAAAATTTCAAGTTTAGTATATTTTTGGGATCCCTGAGTGTGTGAAAAGGTAGTTCTCTGATTATTTTGCCTTCTCAGGGGGTCCTTTCCTTCTGTTAATTTTGTCCTAATCCAATCTGTTAGTTTTAGTTTTATCTTCTTATCATTTTATTATATTATTTTATTGTCCTTTACAAGCTTGTTTCCTAATGAGAAAAGGAATAGGGGTGGATCCAGAGGGAAGGACAGGTAGAAAGAAACTGAGAGGAGTAGAAGGAAGCATTATCATAATCAGGATGTATTATGTGAGAAAAAATATCTATTTTCAATAAAAGGCGATTTAACAAAGAAGGAATTTCAAGTTCTTCAAGGACTGAGGTGAGGTACCAGTGAGATAAATAATTTGCCATGCAAGCTTGACAACCTGAGTGCTGGCCCTCACTTCTCATGCAACAGTCTGTGTTTATAATACACAGAATTATTCTACAGTAAGGATTATAGATGCAGAGAAACCCAATAAGTTTAGGAATCAACAAACACAGGAACCCTGTCTCAAACCTGGGGGTCACTGAGGTGTGGCACCTGACGCTATCTTCTGACCTCCTCATGAATGCAGTGGCACATGTGAAGATATACTCACAGCTATAAAAATGCATATCTACTCACACATATCAGATCCATATAAAACAAATACAGATATATCCACTCACACATCTCAAACACACATACCCATACCTAGAACGGAAAGCTCTTCAAACAGGAAAGAAATTTTGTATGTCCACTGATGTTTATTGACTTCATAATTTTGTATGGGATCATTTTTTGTGTGTTACAACACCTCAAGCTGACAACCATAATGGTTTTATTACTTCACAAATTGTTATCACTACTTTATTCATGTTACAAATAAAATTTCTAAAAGGGCACGCTTTATTTTTCTCTTATTTTGGGCTAAATATATATGTCATATCCATGTCATTCTGTGAAACTAGTTATTTTATCTCCAAGACTTTATGTTTCTAAACTAAGTAGTAGTTTATTGATATTTTTTAAGATTAATATGTTTTGTGCTAATAGATATTCTTTCTTTCAGTATAGCTTACAAAGAATCTTGCTCTGGGTGCTAGAATAAATATCAAACTCTGTTTTTACTCCATGTGTGATGTTACAATTGAAATCACTTTAATATGAAAATTGAATCAAAGCATTTAGATAAAGGAATTAAAGTCCACACAATACAATTTTAGAGTCTTGAAAATAAGATTCACTATGAATTTAAAACTAAATGATGCATGGTTAGCCTAAAGTTTATTTCCTTCAGTGCATATGACATTGGTGCTATGAGTCATCTTAGAGTAGCCTTTCTAGATTTTAGTAGACAACTGGGATTTAGGAATAATAAAACCCACACAACTCCAGTTTTATTTCCATCAGAAATCATTACTAACTACTTTGAAAAATAAAGCAGATAAAAGAGAAAACAGTTCACTCATAATTCCATGTAAAAAAATCGAATATTGTGTAAATCTAGCTGCTTAGGCATGTTTTTATTTCTTAATCTGTGAGTTTATCATTCAATATACAAGTTTAGTGTTTTCAGATCTTCACAGAAACAAAATATGTTTTAATATGTGCCTCACCAATCTTACACACTGTTATGCTTTCCAGCGAGCCAGTGTGTTGTTTGTAAAACTGAATTAAAGCACCAGGCTCACTACAGCACAAATTTCTGCATTATTGTGATATTTAAACTCTGGTATTTCATTTCTTCCTAAGTAAAAGTAGTTTAGTATTAATCCTCATGAATTAGTTTGATATTTTTTCATCATATGATAAAATTGATAACTTGAGATGCTACAGGCTTCTCCCCATGTTTAACAATGTAGAGGAAGACACGTGTTCAGAAAATGATTTCCTGAAGCAGATTCATTCTACAATTTAATTTCCGTATGAAGTAAAGGTCAGCAGGAGACTTTAAGAAAGTTAATTTGCATAAGGTATGCATATCGAATATGAAAATAATATAATATAATATATACATAATTCAAGCTTTGAAACACTACCTCAGGGCTGAAAAAGCAATTATTGTAGGCAATGGCTCAACAATTATAACAAATTATTTTTTTCAGGATATCAGCTAATATGCTCTCCTCCTGAGAGACTTAAAAAAAGAGTTCCAAAACTAGTAACAAACAATTAAATAGCTATCCTTTGTAGTACCTCAGTCACATATTCAGTAGTTTCAGAAAACACTTATAAAGGCAAATTTAGCAAACAAGATATTTCTATGTGTAGCTCTACTCATCAAATATTTCTAAGTCAACTTTGTGTGCAAATGCTTCTTATCTCTTAGGATCTCACCAAATTTATACCAGTTATATCAACCATAGTGACAAAGATATGTCTTTGCTTGTATCCAAATGTCAAATATTTACTTATTTGCACTACATAGAAATAGCATTTTATTCGTGTGGGTGTAACACATCTGCTGATGTGTTGTTTCTTAAAATCAAATTCATGTAACGAATGTATCACAGAATTGCAACTGTGTTGGGGTTGTTCAACTCATTCACATGCAATTCTTTTCAAATAAAAATAACTAAGAACTCTATTTCTTAATAAAAAGTCACATTTTCTTACACTTTGTTGACCATGCAAAAGAGGATTTACAATGTTCTTACAGGTTTTGCCTTATTTCACTTCAGGAATCTGATACTTGTCCCACTGGTTCCATTTCTGGAAGGAATAGAATCCATACATTTCAAGGTGTATCCTGCTTTAATTTTTTTCCTACAACAACCAGCTTTCAAGTATTGCATTTCCCAAACCTCTGTTCCTGCTGCAGATGCCTCTCTTCACAGCACCTCTACCCTACAGCAACAGTGAGATAGAACATGATCCCAAAATGCTTGTTTGACTTTGTAATCTGTGCCTAGGTATAGAGTAAAAACAAAATCAATACTTGTAGGCAGAGGGCATGGTGATGGGGATCAAAGAAAAGCAAGTATGCAGCTACCTTACAGTCCCTGGGGAACGGGAAAGAAATGTCCCAGGCTTCTGTTATAATAACTGAAATCAAGTTGAGACGGGAAAGGTATGAGGCATGGGGAACTCATGATTACCTTCTCCATAGATAAAGTGCATTTGTATAGGGCTGCACTGTCAGTTACTATACTTTTACTCAAATATAATGAAAAGTACTCCCAATAGTAGTTGGATATTCGGATACAGTTTTTCAAGACAATTGTACCATTTGTTTCTCTTTGTTAATTGTTTTATAGTTGATACACTGGGAAACTGGGGAAGGAAACCACTGCTACTAAAGAACTTATTTTCAATTTGTTCTCCATCAGTTTGATTTAATGCTCATGGACAATCTCTTAGGGCAACTCTAAGAATGATGTGCAGATACATGCATTCAAGTACACTTTTCTATAGCATTTCTTCCTAGTAATCATAAGTAATAATTAAATTACATTTAATATACAACATACATTGAGCATATGGTCCTAATACTACCACTGTTTAACCTTTAGAAGAACAAATACGTTTCTTGTATCTCACTTTTCTGGCCTTGAAAATAGGCATAATAGCTTTTGCACTGATTGACGTGTGTGTGTGTGTGTGTGTGTGTGCGTGTGTGTTTCATGCCCTACATAATGTTCCAGGATTATCTATTATATTCAATAATGCTCCCTCAACTTCAGACTTTATATGTCCACATACTTTAGAGTGTGCGTATAATATATGGACAACCATTGGTTACTCTGAAGTTAATCCCTTGGTTAATTTATGATCACTAAAGCAAGCTGATGGAATATGTCTTCAAGTAGTTATGTTGGCTAGTGTCCCACCTTCCTTGATTTCTGCTTTGTAAAACTGTAATCAGGAATGTATATACACATTCACACTCGGTCAACTTGCCATCCTCACTGCTAAGTTTGTGGTAATTTATTAAACAACAACATTATAAAAACCTACTAAGTTCCTTTGAACTCCAAACTCTTCACATGGAGATTTTTCTCTTTATGAATTTCTCTTATATTTGTATAGTCATATTCTGGCATTAACTAAAGTGCTAATCCTTTTTTGAACAGCTATATATGTGTATGTATATAAATGTGTATGTGTGTCATTTATATCTATACATGCACATATAATAAAGACTAAGAATTCATAAACTGATAAATTATACTCACCATAGTACATCAACTGACTTTAGACTTGCATAAAGTTCAATGTGACTTGATCCATCTGAGAAAGGTAGCAACAGATTTCTTGAGTACTTCTTCAATGCAAGGTTATTTATTACCAAAGAGAAAATTCTTTTTGCCATCACATTTTTGGAAGGATATTTGTTTTATTTTCATATTGTTTCTGTTGAAAAGGACATAGAAATCATTTTAATGTAACTTTTTATTGATTCTTTGGGAACTTTCCATCATGCATTCCGGCCCCACTCTTTCCCTCATCTCTCTATATCTGCTCTTCACCTTCTTCCCAAAGGAAAAATGGAAGAAATAAAAATATTATAAAACAAAACAAAAAGCACTTCACTCCTCCATCTTTTCCATCACTCCATCACCTGTTCATTTGCCTTAGTGGCACTGGGAGCTGCTGTGTGTCATGCAGTATACCCTTTAGTCCAAACAGCTTTCCTTGCAAATGTTCATTGTAATGAGTTGTTGGTCTGGTTCAATATCTGTGGATTTTGGTACACCATCAATACTGAACCCTCAATGGACTACCTCTCAGGTATCCTGCTTTGCCGCAAGTCATAGAAATCCAGCAACTATGGTTCCCCCAGACAAGTTCCTTCATAGGTTCCACCAGGTCAGAGATGAGTGCAGAGTCAGTTATCCTATGAGGGCCAGGACCTACTTTTCCAGAGATGATGACAGGTGGGATCAGATTTCCCAGGGCCAGTGAAGAGTAGTGTTGGCTCAGCATAGTTTTCAGATTTCAACATGCATGGTTTGCATGACACCAGGTGGTAACATAGGCCAAGGACATCAATACACACCCCAGGTTCAGCAAGACCATGAATGACCCAGGTCAGGTCTGTATGTCACTATAGTCCCTGAAAAAGAGTACAGAACATTTTATATCAGTATGGCCCCAGCAACAGCATTGTTCACAGACATGAACATGGCTTCAGATGGTGGCCCAGACCTCCACACAGCCTTCAGTTGTAACAGGAACCATGAATATCAACACAGATCCTGGTTGCAGTAGTATTATTACAAGATTAATTTTAGTATGTTTTGCTTATAGTTGACTAAGTTTTCCTAAGTCAAAGTGGAATATAATAGTTATATTCAAAAGTTAGAGAAACATATATTTGACTAGAATATTTTCACCTAATCACTGTGGTTGTTTTACCATCCTTTCCTGTAACCCTTCAAAAGGACAGTTACTAAAATAAATCCCTTATTTCCTACTCCCTCCTGCTATACTTAATAAATTCAAGGAATAAAACCCTTGTAGTAGTATTGGGGAGATGGTTCAGCAGATAAACCACTTGCTGCAAATCCAAATGACATAATTTGATCTGTTTAAGGAAATGACTCTCCAAGTTCTCCTCTGACCTCCACAAGAGCAGAAGGCCACTGTAGTATACACAAACATGTACACATGGACAAGCATGTGAGTGTGCTTAGACACACACACACACATATTTTAAACCACTTCTGAATTGACTTTCAGTTAGGGATCAAAAACTGATCCCCTAAAAATACTGAGCAAAAGTCCCTCTTCCAGAAAACTAATTTCTCTTTTAAAGAGAACACTGATAACATTCAAGTTCTTTGCATCACACATATACACAGCCATCTGCCTTTATCTTGAAGCCAAATAATGAAATGTCAACTTGAAGTGACTGTGGGTGCTATGTAGTGATTCTAAACCAGAAAGCAGTTGTTTTTTTCTATAAACATCTACACTGTAATTTGTATATTTCTATGTTCAAAACATGATTTATAAGTAGCTTACATGACACTAAGACTTGAACCTGTAAACAACTCTTTAACGCATATTCAGAGTATTTTAAGCAACCCTATGACCTCTAAGTGGCATACAGAAACATTAATTTAAAAGCAAAAACCTTTCATATAAAAAACAGTACATTATGTTTTCTCTAAACTTCATGCAAATTATCCTTTGTCATATAAACTTTTCTTTCATCCACTTGGTTACATATTAAAAGGGGACAAATGAAATGACAGTGAGAACAACAGAGGGGCAAATGAATTTGGACAACTGAGCTCTCTGAAGTTTGTCGAAAATATCAGAAGAACAATGTTCTTAGGAAACTAATAATGACACATTCAATAATATCATAGCATCAAATACTCCATTTACTTGCTGTTTCTCCACAAAATACTTGAATTCCTTATGAATATGAATTTCATTGAGTGAAACAGAAAAAGGAAAATAGTCATCTGTAGCTATGGTTTTTGTCTGTCTTCAATTCTGTGATAATTTATTAGTCAAAATCCAGCAGTCGTTCAAGAATAGTACCTTCAATTTATATATATATATATAAGCTGATTGAATAGTCTGGGGACTTAAATGTATGAATGTAGAGTGTTCATTTGCTTTTCATTTAATTTTACTTCTTTTTCCTTTTATTTTTCAGCTGCTAAAAATTTTCCAACAGAGAAGAGTAAATTGAAATTGCAAAGGACTTCCTCCATGCACATGACCACCTCTTGATAGATAGGGTAGCCACATAACCACAACACTGGCCACAGTGTTATATGGCCAGAGTTAACATTTAATGGAAACAATCAAATGGTTTAATTCAGAGTTTTGTGTCACTGGAGGAAGGCAATATGTTTGCATGTTCGGATATTTTTATTGTTGGGCAATTTTTGCTGTGACATTGCTGGGCAATATAACAATATGACCTCTGTAAGCAGTGCAGTTCATCACTGACCAAAATGCTGCTGTGAAGGTTTTGACTGTTTATGAAAAGACTATTAAGTTGCCCAGACCAAAATGAAAATTGAATATTAAATATGTACATGAACACATAATATATACTAATTAGATTGTAAATATAATGCATGATGAAGTGATTTTATGTTATTTTCATGTGGCAAATGTGAAAATTTATAATACAATATGTTAATTTTCACTTTAGCTGTTCATTTAGTCTATGTTGCAGAACTAAAAAAAGTTTTCTAATCTTGTCATTATTTGGCAAGTCTTATACATACATATACATGCATATTTATATGGGTTTATATACACACAAGCATATATATGCTTCTATTTAACACATATTTGAATAATATCTGTAGAATTGTTTACATATTATACAGTTATTAAAAACTGAATATAAATGAACCACATATGAGTTATGAAATGAGTAAGGAGATAATGATATTCTTGCATCATTTGTAGAAGAATTATGAGTTTTATGTATACACATTTATTTATTTATACTAAGTATTTAAATAGCAATATCTTGTTTTGCAGTTTTGATATTTGTTTTTATTGTTTCATGTGTATTTGTTTATCTGTGTGAGTCAATACTATGCATGTGTGGGTGCCTGCAAACGCCAAAATGAGGCTGTGGTTCAAGGAGGTTGTGAGTTGCCTTATGGGGGTACTGGGACCAGGAATAATAGCAACTACCTTAAACACAGAGCCATGATTCCAATCTCAGAATAGAGTCTTTAAATCCAAATATGAGTTTTGTTCATCTCAGTTTACAACTGAGGAAAATTACTAGATTATACATAGACTAGGTGGGTTTTACCATATAAGTGAAGGTGAGATTGAATAAAATCAGGGAAAAATCATTTGAAGACGATTGAGACTTTAATTTTGTGACAATTTATTCTTATAATGAACATTATGCAGATTTTTGGGTGATGGTTACTCTGTCTGTCCTAGTGACTGTTTCGACCCCAGCATTAAGATAATCGCTAACAGGAAGAATAGCTACTTCAAGTCAGTAAATTATAGACTAAACAGTAAGTTATTTTGTGGCTGGACATTGCTTTGGGTATCCCTTTTGTTCCTACTGGTTACCCTGCCTTGGATCTATAAACAAATGTAGCATTGACCCTGGAAACAGCATGCTATTTGAGTTTCCTTCCTTGATATTATAGGACTGTAGAATAATGATAAGAATAGAAGCTGTAATATAAAGAAGCTGCCCTAAAATATTAGTTGCAAAACTGGGCAGTTGCAAGGATATATACAGGTTATGAATTTCTTTATATTTCAGGTATATTCATTGCTATTATACAAAATTATCTAAAAGACATATTAAGTATATGTCAATCCAAATAATGTTTATTCAACATTGATTATGCTAAAACTCAAAGTATACTTTATGACTTATAACAGTGGCTTCACCATCTGGGGCAGTCCTTGCCCTGTGGTTCTGTCTTTGCTCTTTCCTAGTGGAACCTCCCATTTTTTACAGCCCTACCTCCTACACGATTTTTTGGTACAAATGTTGTTTCATAATTAAGTATTTTCATTCTTCACATTCTCAGATTTAGCTGCCCATTTTTATCTTACATTTCACTTGAAGAACTCCCAATTCTTTCTTTCTGTATATGAACCATTACTCAATGTACAGTGTGGACATTTTTCCCTTCTTTTTCTGGTCTTTGCTCTAAATTGACCTCAGGGTTATGGCAATTCCTAACTTTAGAGATTTGCAGGTGCTTACCCTTCTGTTTACCAAGATAAGCACATTGAAGATATAAACATAGTTTATATATTTTTGTATTCAACACAAGATTTCATACATAGCAAAAAACAGAAAACAAATGTCCTGGGAATGAAGATGTGGCTCAGCAGTTAAGATTGTATACTGCTGTTATACAGTTAAGATTGTATACTGGTGTTGTACATGTTCCATGTTTAGTTCTTAGCATCCACACAGGACAGCTAACAGTTGGTTGTAACTCCGGTTCCAGAGGAACCAATATTGTCCTCTGAAGCCCAGTGCACAGACACAGATTAAAAGCAAAATAAATCTTAATGGAAGCAAATGTTAAATAAATTAATGCATGTGCACTAAAAAGCAAATATCAAATGTTGATATCCTGGAACATAAAAAAAATTCAACGCTGTATTCACTAACCACTTTAAAGAAATAGAAGTTAAAATAGGATCAGAAGTCAAATCCAATCTTGGAATTCAAAGGTCTTTTATTAGTATCACTTTCTGCTACTATTCCCAGTAATTTCTTTCAAAAGGACAAGTTAGAAGAACAATTGTTGTGGTTTTAAATTTCTCCTCCTGTGAAACACTTTGGCAGGCATAGTGGTACTTGACCATAATCCCAGCACTCAAGAGAATGCAAGAAGGGCATCACTAATTGAGGTCATGCTGTGCTACACAGAGTTCCAAGGCAGTCCGGGCTACAGAGAAAGACCTTACCTCATAAAAAAGGTATATATATTTTTCTTTATAGAATCTGATATGATTCTTCCATACACATACATAGTAATGAACAAGTTAGAATAACTAACATATTTGTAATCTTAAAAGTTTATAACTTTTCTGAAATGAGAGTTTGCAAATTCTATTTCAGTATCTTGACATTAAAATATTGAAGCTATAATTATATAATGGATGAAAAGTGTTAAATTTGGGCTGGGCATTGATGGCACAAGCCTTTAATTCCAGCACTCGGGAGGCAGAGGCAGCCTGGTCTACAGAGCAAGTTCCAGGACACCCTCCAAAACAATACAGAGAAACCATGTCTTGAAAAAAAGAAAAAAAGAAGAGGGTTAAATTTAAACAACTAATTTTATTTATGTAACTTTTAGTTTTATGTTAAAACTACAAAAAAGCTACACCCAGAACTTAAAAAAAACAGATAATTTAATATGAATTGTCACAAATTATACTCCCTACATAATTTATTTTGAAAATTTAATATTATGAAGATGTCAGATATTCTCTTTCGTATTCTTTCCAAACAGGTGTCATTCACCACCTGTTACAGAAAACCCACTCACACATTTAAAAGCTTCTAGAATTTTGTAATAAATAAAATCTTCCAGATCTGTTAACCAAACTTCAAATGTCACCTAAACCTTTGCTTGGCAGTATAAAAAAATTCTCAAAGTGTGGAGGTAATAACACACATTTTTATTTCTTACCCTCCTCACAAACCTGCAAAATCTCTCCTAAGATAATACTGTGTGTAAATTACACTGAAGACACAGAGAGCAAAGGCAGTGCAGGAAAATGCCTGTATTTTATATTTGTGCCTACCTGGAAGCCGAGGTATTGATTCACAAATGATGTTAAGATCATACTGGCTGGGATTTGGTAAAGTCTGGGACTCCCTCTTAGATCACTGATTAGGCAGGAACCACATCCAAACACGTGTTTTCAAGGCAGATACTTTATTAAGCAAGAAAAATATAAAAATGACTCCTCTCTGACTCAGGCAGAAAAACAGCACCAAAAGACTTTGAGCTGTAGTTTTTAAGAGAAGAAAGGCAGAGAAGTCTCTGTTAGAATGGCTAAGATTCAGAGAGATGTTTTGATTGGGTATTTTAAGTACGTGAACCAAAAGGAGACATTTGATTCCTGGACTTCTGTAGTCAAACTCAGGAAAGAGTCTAGCATAAAAAAGTGTCCAACACATGAGGGAGGGCCTAGGCCCTGCCATAGATCATATGACAGTACTTTGGCAATCCCCCATGAAGGGCCTCATCCTCCCTGGAGAGTCAAGTGGGGAATAGATGGGGGTTGGGGTGATTGGTGGGGGTGGGGAAGGGAGCTGGGATTGACATATGAAACAAGCTTGTTTCTAATTTAAATTTTTAAAAATCTGAAATACATTGTTTTAAACAAACAAGCAAACAAACAACAAAGGAATTGTTCCAATAAGGAAATAGACCTTGATGGCTAGCTAGCTTTAGCAATGGTTTACAACAGAGAGGGAACAGGGAAGGGCAAGGCAACTTCAGACAAAGCCAGGATAATTTTGAGTTTTTCATATTCTTCACTTAGGCTCCTAAATACTCTGGGTGGAGTGCCTGTGCAAAAAGTTCAGCTTCACTTTACTGCATTTCATTGACTTAATGATGACTCCACTTAGGATATATGGCAGGGTAAAACTTTTGTAAAAACCAATAGACAAGGAGGTCTGGTGCAAGATTGTTCCTTAGAAATGACAATGTAGCTACACACATGGTACTTCAACCATATGGCTGAGCAATAACAACACGAATTGTCATCGTAATGTGGAAGGAATAAATCTCCCCAACTCACCTTTAGTCAAAAAAACTATGGAAAACTAACCTCTGCTGAGAGATGGAGTATTAGTCTTTCCCATGTTATCTTATAGCAAGTGGTAATCACTGAAATTGCATACATAGAAAAACACTAAAGAGACTCAGCAGATTGTACATATGGATTTATGAGTGTGTGTGTGTGTGTGTGTGTGTGTGTGTGTGTGTGTGTGTGTTAAATAAAAAACACCATGATTTAGAGAGGGATTAAAGTTTGGATACAGAAGGAATTGAATAGGGGAAGAAATTTAATTTTTTCTGTTTCTTTCTTTTTTATTATTTTAATTTTAAATAGCTTGCTTCACATCCCAGTTCCCTCTCCCTCCCCTCCTCCTGCACCCCCTGTAATCTCCCCTAGCCTCCCACCCTATCCCCACTTCCTTCCACATAGGGGATATCTAGAGTCTGTCATTTCACTCAGGGCAGGGTCCAGGCACTCCCCTAAGAGTCCAAGCTGAGAGAGCATCCCTCTTGGTTTTATGGACACACTAAGTCCATTTGTATGCCAGGGATAAAAACTGATCTACTGCCTAGGGCCCCATAGGTTGCCCAGGCCTCCTCACTGACTCTCACACTCAGGGGGTCTGGATCAGTCCCATGCTGGCTTCCCAGCTGTCAGGCTGGGGTCCAAGAGCTCTCCCCTGTTCAGATCATCTGTCTCTGCTGGTTTTGCCAGCCCATTCTTTGCCAATTTGCTCATCGCTCCTCTCTCTCTCTCTGTCACTGGGTTCCATGGGTTCAGTACAGTGTCTAACTGTGGGTGTTTGTCTCTGCTTCCATGAGTCACTGGATGAAGGGTCCAGGATGGTCATAGACATCAAGTTCATTATCAGGAATGGCCATTCGAGGTGGTCTCTCCACTATTGCTTAGCTTGCCAGTTGGTGTCATCCCTTTAGATCACTAGAAGTCTCACTGGATCCAGAGCTGAGGGTAGAATAGGGGGAAGAGGGAATCATAGGATAGAAGAAATTTAATTTTTAAAAATTGTAAAAAATTTTAAAACAACTTAGATGAGAATAAATGACTTAATATTTCTTGGAAAGACTAAACAAAAACACAAAAATGAGGGCAAGGAATCTATATATGGATGACATAATGCCACACTAATTTAACAGCTATAAAGAGATATATACCTTATATAATTTACATTAACATAATTTAAATTTTTAGTATGCATGAAGTTTTATAGCAATAATCTAGGAGAAATAAAAAATAAAGATAGCTCAGTACAGAGCTATTCAAACTCAGCTTCATTGTTCATGATATTACCATTTCAATTCTCCAATCAGAATATCTTATTGCCAAAAATTCATTTATTTCCAATCATGGGAGAATTAGAGGACAACAGAAGTCCTGAAAATTTATGATAAGGATCTTATCTAGAGTGTCAATGTTTAGGTGCTACTTATCTAAATTTGACCCACTTCACCATGTAATTTTTAACAAAGTTGCAATTGTATAAAAAGTGCATAGAATCACATCAGTCCTGTTGGATGGAACAATAGAAACCATGAATTTTGAAAAGCAAATTTTCATCCAATAATCTTTATACAATATCAAAGGAAGAGGCAGTTGTATTATGTTTCAAATAAGTAATAGGAACAATTTGCTGGAAAAATAAGAACTAATAAATAGTATTTCAAAAAAAGAAAAGCAGTTTATTTTTAATCAAAGGACAAATTGTTTTAGCTATAAGATATGATAAAATAACTGAAATAAGAATGAATAAAACATAAGCATTATTCTTTGTTAGGTTACTCTCACAACTAAGACTCACTAAGCTTTCTCAGTATCCTGGGTAATATATAACAAAGAATGGAGAAATATCTGCCTTTGGAACTGGTGACATGATATTTCACGCTTTGTGTCTTTCTTTTTCTCTCTGGGTTATTTTATGTTACACTCTATTCATGGTGCTTACACTAGACATTCGCAAGCTATGGAATTCTACCTTTGAAATAAAAGTTTCCATAATTTAAACTTAAAATGAAGATAAAAATCTGTCATAAATTAAACCTACCAGTGGGATATAAATGGTTTGAAGGAGTTCTAAACCCAGAGGAAATATTGTGAAATTAAGCTAATATCTCTACTTTTTAGGAAGCCATCATGAATATAAAGCTTCAAAATAACAATAGAAAATAAAGGTATGAGGTATTAGTGAGCAGGGGTAGTTTGTGATTCACAATATCTTCATTTTGAATCTATATCTCTGTAGGCACTGTCAACCAATCCATTGATACTTTCACGTTTAAATCCTCTTTAAGAAGCTTATACAAAGTGGTATATTGAAACTTTTCAAACATCCTTTACATGTTATAATGCAGACACTAACATATTCATTACTTGAATAATAGAGATATGGGAAGCTTATATTCAAACAAGGTGAAAGCTAAGAAAGAACTATAATTAGCAGGCTTATAAAAAGAAGAGGATGTAGGGAAAGGACAACTCAGATATGTCCAGGAAGAGGAAAAGAAAATCAGTACCTAAAAGTGTTTTCCAGGCTTTCAGGATGGGTAGGATAACACTGCGGGTGGAAATGGAAAATAGCTCAGCAAATTTAAAAATATTCTGGCAGATTCTAGGAAGATAAAATAAGTTATTATATGACTATATATATATATATATATATGGTGTGTGTGTTATAAAATACATGATAAATATAGTTAGTCACAGCAGCAAACTGATAATACCCAAGAAACAGAAAGACCCAAAAGTCTGGTTAAATATTGTACTTTTGATCACTCGAGGTCGCTCTGGTGCCTGATCTGTATTCGAGTGATCTAAAGGGATAACACCAATTGGCAAGCTAAGCAATAGTGGAGAGACCATCTCGAATGCCCATTCCTGATAATGAACTTGATGTCTATAACCATCCGGGAGCCTTCATCCTGTGACTGATGGAAGCAGAGCAAACACACAATTAATCACTGAACTGAACCCAAGGAACCCAACGACAGAGAGAGAGGAGTGATGAGCAAATTGGCAAAGAATGGGCTGGCAAAACCAGCAGAGACAGCTGATCTGAACAGGGGAGAGCTCTTGGATCCCAGACCGACAGTAGGGAGGCCAGCATGGGACTGATCTGGACCCCCCCAAATGTGAGTGTCAGCGAGAAGGCCTGGGCAACCTATGGGGCCCTGAGCTGTGGATCAGTGTCTATCCCTGATATACAAACAGTCTTTGTGTGCCTATAGCACAAAGAGGGATGCTCTCTCAGCCTGGACTCTTAGGGGAGTGCCTGGACCCTACCCAGAGTAAAATGACAGACTCTGATATCCCCTATGTGGAAGGATTTGACAATAGGGTGGGAGGGTGTGGGGGAAGGGGGGGTGCGGGAGGAGGGGAGGGAGAGGGAACTGGGATTGACATGTAAAACAAGCTATTTAAAATTAAAAAAAGAAAAAAATATTGTACTTTTGATGTACTGAAGTACTGCACTTAAATGAAGAAGAATTATTAATACACAGACTTTGTCAGTATTAACTACAAGAGTCTAGTGATCAAAGAGCACATATTGAATCATTCTGGTACATTATATATCAGTCACATATGACAAAAAGTATACTGACTATATTTATAAACAGGAAAGGACAGAGAGAGGAGAGACATAATGGACTCATGAGGAAAGTACCTTAAAGCTGTCTGTGTTTATGGCTGTACAAAACTAGGGATATTTTAAAAATCTATTTAATTGTGTACTAGAAGTAGGTGAATATGTGATTTATAAAATATATTTCAAAACAGTTATTCAAACTAGTACAATATCCATAACAAAAAGAAAAGCCAACCTCAAGAAAGAGAAAAGTTCATTATAATTAAAACAAAAGTGCATGGAGAAGAATATATGGTCAGATTAGTAATATAAGCAAGTGTCAGACATATATAGAATTAAAAGCCAAGTTATGAAGTTTGATAGACACCCCAGGCTAACTAATAGAAAACACAGTGCCAGATATGGTTTGTTTCTATTGGATTCATTAGCCAGTGAGCTCCATAGTCCTTGAAATATTGTAGGCTATTTCCATTGTCCTTATTTAGTAGAAGACATATATATATAATACAGATGAAGCATTAAAAACAGAGTTGAAAATGTTTGCCTTCAAACTACTACCCAAAATAAACATTTCTTCCTGTAAGCTTCTTCTTGTCAGGTATTTATTGGTAACCACAACAAGAAAAGTAACCAATTTACCAGTTGATAAACTTTAAAATCTGTGGTATGTATATAATATAAACTTTTTTGTTTTAGATTAATTTATTGTATTTTATGAGCAGGAGTGGTTTTCCTAAATTTATATATGTACACCATCTATATGCCTAATACTTACAGATGCCACAGATGGCAATGGAACACATAAAACTGAAATTACAGAGGTTAAGTCAACTAAGTTGGTTTTGGGAACTAAACTCAGTTCCTTTGCAAGAGAACAAAGTTCCCTTGAGCTCTGAGCCATCTCTCCAGTACCTTTTTTAGGTTTTAATCTTTAAAGACTTATTTAAGTGTCATTTTCTTGCTGGCCTTTATCATAGCAATCCTCCTTTATTCATATTGCCTGAACCAGCACATTCCATTATAAATATAATTTACAGTAATGGAGGTTTATTTCATCAAGACAACATGCAGATTCTCAATTTTTCAGGTTCAAATAACGACATAAATTCAAAATATACAAAGTAATGGTTAATAAATAGAACATCTAGGGAGAAAATAAGCCAATAATATTGCTACATTGTTATACAATATATTTTTAGATTATCTCATTCTCTAAAAATGTGTTTTCCCTGAAAATTGATTCAAAAGTTAAAAAGTTTAATTAAAATTTCTGAATATTCAGTGTGTTGTGTCATTTGCATAGAGTTTTGTAGTCAACTTTGGAGGGTAACCAATAGTCCTATCAACAGCCTATACATTTTCAGGTCTATCAAATATGTCTGGCCTTGAAGCCAGGTGTTGGTGTCGCACGCTATTAATCCCAGCACTCAGGAGGCAGAGGAAGGCAGATTTCTATGAGTTTGAGGACACACTGGTCTACAGAGTGAGTTCCAGGACAGCCTGCAAAACAATACAGAGAAGCCCTGTCTCAAATAGAGAGAAAGAGAGAGAGGGGGGAGGGAGGGAGGAAGAAAGGAAAGAAAGAAGAAAAAAAGAAAGGACTTTCTGGAGACTACCACAGATCCTTCCCTCCTGGCAGGAGCCTATGAACCCCAGATTCCTGGTCTTCTCTTCCACCAACATGACCAGGGGACCAGGTAAAACCCTGTTTCCAGGCCTGCCTTCCACTGCCTGGGGACTGCCTAGGGACTGCCTGGAGACTGCCACAGAGCCCCCCCTTCTGGTGGGAGCCAATGCACCCCAGTTTCCTGGTCTTTTTCTCCACCTATGGGACCAGGCAATTCGAGGTCTGTTTCTGGGACCCTGCTCCAGTGCCTGGAGATTGCCACAGAGCCCCCCCTCCTGGTGGGAGCCTATGCACCCCAGAATCCCAGACTTCTTCTCCATCCACTGGACCATGACTAGGACCAGGAAGAGGAGAACTACCAGAGTATTGTACTTGCTTTCACCCACTGAAAGGCAACTCTGGCCCCCTAACCACCAGGCAAGTAAGAGGCTCTTTCTGCACCCACTAGAAAAAGAGATGGGAAGGAGACAATACAAAAATATACTCAGCAACAGGAAAACAAATATGACACAAAAAGATTCTAGAGAATCCACACCAGCAAGACTCCAACATTCCAAAGCAAATGGGACCGAAGAAACAAGCAGGGGTAGCAATATCGAACAAATTAGACTTTAAAATAAAATCAATCAAAAGAGATGAAGGAGGTCATTACATACTCATCACAGGGGAAATTCACCAAGATGAAGTTTCAGTTCTGAACATCTACATCCCAAATAAAAAGGCATCCATGTTCGTAAAAAAATTACTAAAACTCAAATAACATATAAAGCCCCATACACTCATAGTAGAAGACTTCAACACCCCACTATCACCACTAGACAGGAATACCAGACAGAAACTTTAACAAAGAAGCAAAGTGGCTAATAGTAGTTATGACCCAAATGGGATTAACAGACATCTATAGAACATTCCATCCAAATAAAAAAGAATATAAATTCTTCTCAGCACCACATGGAACCTTCTCAAAATTCAACCTCATACTTGGCAACATATCAAACCTCAAGAAGGACAAAAAAATTGGAATAACTCCATGCATCTTATCAGACTACCATGCGCTAAAATTAGAATTCAACAACAAAATTGCAGAAACCCCACGAACTCATAGAAATTGAATAATGTTCAACTGCACCATCCCTGGGTCAAAGAGGAAATAAAAAATGAAATTAAAGACTTCCTTGAATTCAATGAGAATGAAGACACAACATACCCAAAGCTATGGGACACTTTGAAAGCAGTGCTACGGGGGAAGTTCATAGCACTAAGTGCTCACATGAAGAAACAGGAGAACAGTTATACCAGAGAATTAACATCACAGTTGAAAGCTCTAGAACACAAAGAAGCAAACTCACCCAGGAGGAGTAGATGCCAGTAAATAATCAAACTGGGGGTTGAAATCAATAAAGCAGAAACTAGGAAAACAATACAAATAATCAATGCAATGAATAGGTGGTTCTTTGGGAAAATCAACAAGATAGACAAACCTTTGTCCAAACTTACCAAATGGCAGAGTGTGAACATGCAAATTAACAAAATCAGAAATGAAAAGGGGGACAAAACAATGGACACTGAGGAAATCCAGAGAATCATCAATCAGGTCATAATTTGAAAACCTGTACTTACACAATTTGAAAATCTAAAGGAAATGGACAATTTCTGGATAGCTATCACTTGCCAAAATTAAATCAAGAGCAGATAAGCAATTTAAATAGACATATAACCCCTATGGAAATAGAAGCAGTCATCAAATGTATTCCAACCAAAAGAAAAAAAAGCCCAGGTCCAGATGGCATCAGTGCAGAATTCTATCAGAAATTCAAAGAGCAGTTTATATCAATTCTTTTAAAAATATTCCATGCAATAGAAGCAGAAGGGTCTTTGCCAAACTCTTTCTATGAGGCTTCAATAACCTTGATACCCGAGCCACACAAAGACACGACTAAGAAAGAGAACTTCAGACCAATATCTCTCATGAAGCTTGATGCAAAAATGCTCAATAAAATACTGGCAAATCGGATGCAAGAACACATCAAAACAATTATTCACCACGATCAATTAGGTTTCATCCCAGGGATGCAGGGTTGGTTCAACACATGAAAATCCATCAATGTAATCCACCATATGAACAAGCTGAGAAACAAAAATCACATGATAATCTCACTAGATGCAGAAAAAGCCTTTGACAAAATCCAACACCACTTCACGATAAAGGTCTTGGAGGGATCTGGGATAACAGGAACATACCTAAACATTAAAAAAAGCTATATATAGAAAAGTAACATCAAACTAAATGGACAGAAACTCAATGTGATTCCACTAAAATCAGGAACAAGACAAGGTTGTCCACTCCATGAATTTCTAGCAAGAGCAAAAAGACAACAAAAGGAGATCAATGGGATACAAATTGGAAAGGAAGAGGTCAAACTTTCACTATTTGCAGATGATATGATTGACATGGGAAGCAACCTTGTTTCTAATTTAAATTTAAAAATATAAATGAAAAAAAGAAAGAAAGAAATATTGCTGGCCAACAATTCTGAAAGAGATGACTCTTTCTTGGCAGTGGGCTTATATTCTGATTGTTATTGACTGGCTGTTATTGACTTCCTGTAGTGTCTACTGGGGGATCTGTTAGCCTCTTAAAAGGTAGTTTCACTTAACACTCTTTTTATATTTATGTATGTATCTATTTTGGAAAGCCTCTACAAGATTAGGTTTCTATATGACTTCTGTTAAATGCCTTCAGTATTGACTACCCTTGACATAGTTTGCCCTCTACTCTTGCCTCCTGTCACTAACCCCTTGTTTAAGAAATTAAGCAGTTTTATTCTATTACTCATCCTTAACCCTTTAGATTGCATCCTATTGCCCCACCCTTGAAATACCATGGTACCTTAGTAATTCTCCATGAGAATACCAAATGAAAAACATATATCTGAAAACTCAAAGGCCAGAGCCACTAAAGAAAACATGTGACATTTGACTTTTCAGGTCTGGGTTACCTCACTTACAATGATTGTTTCCAGTGGTATCTGTTTGCCTGAAATTTTCCCAAGTTCATTTTTATTAACAGCTTGTTAACACATTAGTCATAGATCATGGAGAAAGCCATCCAGTACTCATATAGAATCTTAAGAAGCCTTATAGCTATTACCTAACTTTCTCTGTCCTTCATTATGCACGCTTCTCAAAGAGAAGAGTAATCTCAAATGTTCACTATTGGTGAACTAAAAAATGAACAGTATTGGTAAGACAAAGCCACTGGTACAAATGCTGTGAAACTAATGACCACATTCTGATTTGATTTACAGCCTGCTATACTAGATGAAACCTATAACTCTTTGCATGAGAATTAGGTACATAGTTCAGAGATGCTAGGGAGAGCCCACTGCTATTACTCTTCTAAATAGGCATAGATTTAAACCAACTCCTAAAGACTTATCATTACACCTTTAGATTAGTTCATCTCTTAAAGCTGGTAGGAGAAGCTTCATTTTACAGTAGATGGTGAATAACACAGAGATACACAACTGGACAAGTCACAGAGAACAAGAGACTGTAGAACGTCCAACCCTAACTGATGTATCTATATCATACCCTGGCCTTCCAAGGCTCAGGGATCATTGCACTTGATGGAGCATCATGGTTTTAAGAACCAGAGGGAATGTATGACTACCAGGAAAGTGTTTTGTGGATACAACAAGGAAGTCACATATATGAATTCACAGCCATTAAGATATATATAAGACCTGTGCAATCTCATTCCACACAAAATCCTAGCATGGAAAGGGAAGATGTGCATGATGTGTCACCCCCTACTAAACAACTACAGGCAAATGGGAAAAATAAAAATAATTAATTTGCAAAACACACAGTCTCGAATGTAGAAAACTGCAAATGATATTCACATATAAAGTACATCAATAAAAGGTTGTCTGAAGTCATATGTGACAAGTAAAATTCAAATTAAAAGTTCATCTGTATTTAGTACATGCACTAGAATTCTGGCAGAGAGTAAAGGCACAACAAAGTAAGAATGTGATAAACAATAAATAGCACTGATAAAAGAGTAGATTTGTTTTTTAAAATAAAGTTGGCTTTTAAAACATGCCAAAGTTAGGTGCTAATGGGTAGAAAAACACTACATCATAAGGCAATGTGTTTTTAAAAACTGTGTCTAGCTCACCAATGACTGCTTAGTATAGCATTAATTTCACTCAGACCATGTGGCAACTGGACAGTGGGGAGGTCACCAATTTTTGTCCATTTAGAGAATTCTTTTCTTTGACATTGTCTGGAAATGAAATAGCTGTCGTGTTCATCCCTTACCTTCAATGTCAAAGGTCACTATTACTCTAGATTTCTATTCCATGCAAGTTGTTATTTATTTGCTGCAAACAAGCCTTCCTTCATCTTTTGCCATTCAGTTTTCATTTTCTGGATTTGTGTACATCACATAATATTAGAAAAATGTAATTGTTTCATAAGTTAATTCCCTTAAATAGTTTTATTTGCCTTAATAAATTGTATTCATTTACTTTTTCAGCGCCTCACTGTTTAGCCCAGGCCCACTTTAAACTCCACATCCTCCTGTCTTAGCCGCATTGTTGCTAGAGTTACAGACATGTACCATTGTTCCAAGCAACCTTAAAACATACATTATCTAAATATACTTTATAGCTGAATTTTACTACTGGCTTTGGTTGCTACAACAAAATAATATATATTGTTTGATGTAACCAAAAACACATTATTCTTCACTCATTTAAAGATTAGCAAACCACACCATGTATCATGTACTACTGGAACATCTGACCTGTGGTAAAGGCATTCTTTCTGCCTTCAAAATAATTTCCCTTTTACTATGACTCAGAGAACAAACTACCTATCTCTTCTTTATTTATAAGAGCAAAAATACTATCACAGAATCACTGCTTTTATAACCTTATATAAGCCTGTTAATTTTAAAATACCACACATTGGGATGCCCGTTTATTGGGAATTAGGATTTTCACATGGAAATTGAGAGGGGAAAAATGCATGTAGTATACATAGTCTCATCACTGACCTTTCCCAAATTCCTATCCTTCTCATCCCAAGAATCCCCCACCTTTATTCATCCTAAAGTCTGGAACATAAGGTCTCATCATCCAAGTAAAATACAAATGAGGGTCCAGATAGATTTATCTGTCTAAGAATTTCTGAAAGAAACAAAGTAATATGCTTTGCAAATACTAAGGTTCAAAAGCCATTGGATAAACACTCCAATTCCAAAAGGAAAGTATAGGAGAGAGAAGGTATTAGTACACACAAGAGAGTTTTAAATCTATCAAAGCAAGTAGCATGAAATACTAAGGCTCAAATATAATTTCTGCTAGCTTAACTATTCATCCCTCAGGAAACTCTTGATGAACAACATTACCTTCATGGCTTAGTGTGCCACCAACAACTATCCTCTGCTTATGAGATGCTTTACTCATGGGACTCACTATGAGTTTACATGATCCCACCTAGTGGAATCTGATGGATCTGCCCTAAACCATGGCCATGAACCTCTCTAAACCTCCTTCCAGAAGGTTCTTCACTTTAACACAACTTTCAGCAGACCATCATCCTGGCCCTGTGTAATATCAAAATCTAAGATATATGCCCACCTTCCTGCATTCTATCTCCATTTCTTCATTCCAAACAGGTAATTTCCCCTTCCAGGATAACTGATGATTAACCAAATGGTAAAAACTCCTACTGGGTTTAGAGTTGCTAGGCATCATAGTAAGAGCTTTCTTAAGCACATATCTGCTAATGATAATTAATTATTGGTTACCTTTTGCCCAACAATTCCTTCTTTTGTCATTTCGCTCTTTTTATTTTTTTGTTATAAACAGAAGGAAACACTATTCATTCGATATCTTGCTCCGAGTGCTAAATACTACTTTCATGTCTTGAAACTGCTTTTCTCCAAAAAATTACAATGTAAAGTAAATTCAAAAAGTCTTTTCCATCATAATATTACCTTCCAGTCATTGTCTAGAATGTCCTGTGATTTCACTGGAGATGTCATTAGCGTTGAATTTGACACCCTTATTTCTACCAATATACTATACAATTTGTTGCTATAGTTAGGAATTTATGTAAACTAAGAAGACAGAAGACTTTGAATCTAAGCTCTCACATACACCAAATTTTGGATTCCATTTCCAGAATTTTCTGGTATATACTTCAAACTCTTCTATTCATTACTCCTACCCTAGCTCCAAAGTCATTTCTATGTTCCTTGGTATGCTCTGTGTAATCACCTCACCTCTCAGGACTCACTTATTTAATTACTTAGATAGTTAAGAAAGATGTGATAATTACACCATAGACTATGTGACTTAAATAGTTGCACAACACATACACACATACATGCACACACACACACACACACACACACACACACACACACACACACACACACCTTTTAGTTTCTCTAAGGTCTTGAAGCTAGAAGTGTCCAATCACACCATCATTCTACACTTGTAGGCAACTACCTTTTCACCACATTTCTGTGCACCAAGAAAAATTACTTCTATTCTCTCATGTAAAAACACTAATATCACGTGGTTTTTTCTTCATGTTCTGGCCTCTTCCTAATTACTCCCCAAAGCCTCACCTCCCACAGAAGTCAAAATTTCACTATGTGATTCCACTGGGAAGAATACATCACAATCATACATCCTAGAGCAACTGTGCTTTATAAGCCTCTGAAGTTCATGATACTGTAAAGGACCAGATTTGCTAAATTTCCATCATAATAAAGCCTATAAATACTTCAATGTCATCTAGTCTCTATTTTTCCCCAATTGTTTGGAAGCTGCTCAGATTTTTTAAGGGTTTGACCCCTCCTCAAAATACAGATCAGGTAGAGCAAACATATCCCAGCATTAGTTTCATTAGCTATGTACATTGCTATTACTTTTAAGCTGGAGGAATTGTTAAATACTAGCATATGTTCTTTTTCACAGGTTAAAATAATTATTCTTTTGGGAACATTTTGTTAGCTTCATTTATAGAAATCTAAATTCCATCCAAGTTTTTAAAAATGTGATAGTTGAAACTGATTTGAAAAATAAGCAGAGAGATGTTTTTCCATTGTAGAAGTAGACTTTCAACTATAGTGACTTCACCATTCAGTTGACATGTGGAAAAAAAGCTGAGCTATCATCTAGAGGTAAACTGTATGTGATGTACAGAAGTGACACACAATTCATTGGGTCCTCATTGTAGTCAGCAAACAAGAAAATTGTCCCTGCTTCATAATTATATATTGGGTAGGATTTAAGCATAATAAATGAGTCAGGATATGTTCTAGAAGAATGACCAGCAGTTCTGTGGCATAAAACAAACAAAAAAGGGCATTGGCACTTACGAGATCTTTACAAGAGGCTCACACAATTCCCAAAGAACCTGAACTGGAGAAACTCATAACCTCGTGTTCAGTTATTTTAGCAGGGTTTTATCATTGGAAAGGTATGTTTAAAATTTAATTATATAAATTATCTCTTGAGGTATAACATTTTTGGAAGAAAATTTATCAGATATGGCTAGCTTTTATTTTCTCCCTTGTTTGATGTTACATGTCACTGTTTGGTTTTACTTTCTAGCAGTTTCTAAAGCTCTGATCATGTTGCAGGACAATGGAGAGGTCATCAGAAACTGTGTATTATTCCTAAAGATGATGTGGAAGAAATGAATTCAGAAGCTAAACAAAGTAACAATTGCCAGGCATTGGTGGTGCACGCCTTTAATCCCAGCACTTGGGAGGCAGATGCAGGCGGATCTCTGTGAGTTCGAGGCATGGCTGGACCCACAGCCTCGAAAACAATACAAAGAAACCCTGTCTTGTAAAACCAAAAAAACAAAAAAAAAAAAAACAATAACAATTATAGCACTTACTTCAACATTTTACTTTGCACACCAAGATGTGTGACACAATTTACATAATACTTGCACTTACATTATTAAATAGTGTATTGATAATTTCATTTATTTTCAAAGTACAAAAGAATATCTTTAAAAGAAACTTCAGAAAACTCCACAGTGGTGAAAAACAGAAAAATTTTGCCTTTAAGATCCAGAATAAAGCAAGGATGCCCCTTTTGCTGTTGTTGTCTCCTTTATTAGTCAGTCATCCCACACTGGCAGTTCTAAATGCAGTTTGAGAAGAGTAGGAAAAAATAGGTAAAAATAGAGGAAGAAGTAAAATGTCTTCATTTGACTTAGCATGGTTGTCTAAGTAAAAAAAAAATGCGCAAACATAGCAACTTAGAAGGTGCAAGGTTAATATACCAAAATCAGCATTTTAATTTACATTTTTAATTTATTTAACTATAACATGTGAGTGCCACCAGTGTCCCTTTAGATATCCTTTGTCACAGTGGTAATTGTTCATAGGCATCACAGTTGAATAGGGTTACTGATTGCTGTCCTCCCTTGGTAGCCTACAAACACCTTCTGGTAGTGTGAAAGCAAGACTGTAAGAAGAATTTCAGGTTAAATCAAGATCAAAACTTTCAAGTCTTCTGTCTGGACTGTATGGTCTCTTTAGCAATAGGCATGTAGCTACAAACTTTTGAGAAGCAATGAAGGGCAACAGCAACAGTCTATATAATTTTGTCAGCCACTTTGGATTACCTTAACCAACAACTTGAATAGCAGTTTATCATGCCAGGTACTGAGCCTTTTGTTAAATACTTCATGATTTAAATGATTAGATGATATACTGTTGCTATATACTACTTTATATAATAGCTTTGGATTTCTGAAACTTGAAATTAAAAACATATTATAGTCTATGACAATGATAAATAATTAAATCTACAAATCTCAGTGTAACACTTGATATATACAACATACTTATGAAGAAAATAGGAAATTGTAATGAAACTTTTGTTATTAAAAAGCCCACTATTGATAAAGCACCTATGCTTCTTAACCTGATTTGTAGATACAATGTAATAACTGTTCTAAGAAATTATTTTATGCATACTAGCAAGTACCCTCGAGGTTTATAAGAAAAACATCAGAATACTCAGAATAAAAAGCACAATAACAAGGAACAATACCAAAATCAAAGATACTGACTAAACTACCCAAGTTCAAGGATTGCTATAGGAGAAAGCAACAACTAGTCAAAATGCAAAGAATAACTGAGCATGAAGTCCTGGTCCCATCTGATACATCTATAATACAACTTCTGCAACCTAGAGCTTAGGGAACATCCCATTGAGTGAGCAGAAAGATTGTAAGATTTAGAGCACTAGGAAGTCTGCTATGAGATTCTCTCTTCTAGCTATGCTATGTAAGCTACATCCATGAAATCTCAGTATCGTGGCAACACAAACAAGACATGAACAGTTCTAACGACTGTTGGTGTCCTAAGCAGATAAGAGAAATCTTACACCTAGATAAAAATCTACATGCAATAAAGAACAGATAAGAGATGTAGAATTAGCCTTCCCAAGACTGAGGATCTCATGTAATATTCAGTACTAAGTGGTAAGCATTAGAGTGGTGGTTTGAAAGAAAATGAACCCCAAAGGAGAGGCAATATTAGGAGGTGTGGCTTTATTGGAGTAGGCATTCCCTTGTTGGAGGAAATGGGTCACTGTGGAGGCAAGCTTTGAGGTCTCTCATATGCTCAAGCTTCACTCACTGTGATACTAAGACCACTTCTTGTTGCTGCAAGATGTAGAGCTCTCAGCTACTTCTACAGCACCATGTCTACCTGCACACTGCCATGTCCCATCATGAACCTCTGAACTGTGAGCAAGTCACCAAAATTAAATATTTTCTTTGTCAGTGTTTCTGTGGTCATGATTTTTCTTCACTGAAATAGAAACCATAACCAAGACAATACATACATGCAGGCAAATCTGAATAGACTCAGCAGGTTGCAGCTACACACACACACACACACACACACACACACACACACGTAACAACAGTTTTTAAAGAGAAAGAGATCATGAATTTCAGGAGGTAGGAGTATACATGAAACAGGTAGGAAGGATAAGGAGAGGAGAAATTTTGTCATACTTTAAATTAAATTTAAAAAATTAAAATAGATATTGATCTCACATCTTTTGCAAAATATCCTCTCAATATTTCTCAAAATCATCACTGACATAAATAGAAAACTATAAAACTTCTAGAAAATTACAAAGGAGAAAATATATACATGATAGATTAATTTCAGGCTTACTTTATATAATACACAAACATTGTTCAAAAAGATAAAAATTACTTTGAAAGAATATTGGCAATTGTGAAATTTACAGAAAAGTTGTGCACAAAGTCTGAATAATATTGGATTTGGTGTTGGTACTTGGATAAGATTATAGACCACTACCCAAACACTATAGGTTGTTACTAATACTATTGTCTACCTTCTAGAACTTGAAGGCAAGACTATGTTGCTGAAAACACCAAATACTTAAGTCACAAATCCTGGTGATATCAAAGTGATAGCTATCCATACTGTATAGATTTTATGATGCTGAAAGTTGTCATTCATGCCACTAGAGGATCACAGCATCATCAGTCATGGGCAGCTCTGAACCCTGCAAGGGAGACAGTGAGTTTCTTCTAAGAGTCTTGTCACTGGGAAGGCTACTCACCTATGAATATATGGACAGCACAAATTGGATTTCATGTAGAAAAACCAATGTGGGTTAAAGTTGAGGGGGTAGAGAAGTAGAAATTGATCTGGAAGGAGTTGGTTGAGAGAGTGCATATGGTGAAAACACATTGTATGGAATATTCGAAGAACTAATAAAAAATAAATATATACAAGTAATATAAAATAGAGATTAACTAAAATTGGAGCTATATAAAACTTAGAAAATGAGTCAATTAAGAAAATGACGCTTTATACTGTTAAGTAGGAGCAAATGTTTTTAATCGATACATCGGAGAAGACACTGGCATCCAGGACAAATTCTAGCCCTCTTATAAAACAGAAATCAGTATGTATTGAATGACGGTGCCTTCACAAGAGGTCATGTAGAATTCAGGAAGACATTGAAAGCATCCCTACATTTTGGATGATTTTGTTCTTTAGAACTGTTATAAGTAAATGCCTGTTCTTTATAATTCACTTATTCTCTGATATTTTTATCTAGTAAGCAAACACACACGGACAAAATATGTAAGTTGAAAGTTTCTTTTGGAAGACAACCCTGTATTTACCATGATTTTCATCAATGACATGTGACTTTAAAATATAATATGAACAAAAACTGAAAACTTTAAATTGTCAGGAGTGTTTCTTACATTATAAAAAAATGTTTGTAAAGGGAAAATTAAAGAAATTGTGATAATCCCTCCAAAAGAGAAAATAACTAATAATGCAAGCTAAATAGATGTACATAATCTGTATATCTACTTTATTTTCTCTACCATTTTACATTTTTGCTGGTTTTAATCCAGTGTGGGAATGCTTATGACAAACTCAAAAGGTTATATATTTGAAGTTCTCTTCCATCTCTCAAATGTCACTTATTAAAAACATCAGTCTCCGATGATACTCCTTGCTACTTAAAATGGCAATGTAGACATTACTAGGGGCATATGAGACCAAGGGAATGATACGTTATCAAAATTAACACTCTTCATTTATGGTGGAAAGAGTGAAGGGAGGCAATTCATATAAGGGCTTCAGCTCTCAACAGTGCAGAGGTAACTTTAGGATTGTGTAGTCACCTGGTCTTGAAGCCTTCGAAGAAAATGATAGACTTGAATTATTCAGATCCAATTTAGCAGCATATGCAGAAATTTCTACTTGAGGAACTGATGATAAATTGCAATGATCCAAGTTATCTGGAAGTTTATCATGATGATCTTCGAGTTATAAAGATAAAGTGTTAGCAGATCAGCTGTGTTTCTTCTTAGTCTACCAGGCTGCCAGAAACCACTTACACTCCCCAACCTTGTCAGAGACAATTTCACTACCACCTAGAGATGAAGCGAAGTATCTGCCTGGGTCACAAACTGCCTATTAACACGTGTCTTCCCATTTGACCTTTCCTTCTTGCGTTGTCATTTGCCTGACAGAAATTTTTTTTCATCAAGGTATTAGAGAACCTGATTTTCCTTTACTAGTAGGATCAAGTGAATACAAGAGACTTTAGCTATAAGACAAGCAGGGTGATGAGAGAAGAAAAATGATTGAAATTGGGTCAGTCTTCTAGGTCTATGTCTCTGTGTTTAAATTTCTGGCTAAGAGCCCATTTAAAAAATTTGCAAAAGTGGCTTCCAGCCTTAGATAAGAGTGTTGCATGCAGTAATTTGGAAATACTGAAGTAGCCTTGAACTATAACTAATGTAGATCTAAACATATAAATATTTATTTATTTACTTAATAAATAAATAAATGAGGATCTAAATATCAGGAAACTCCAAAAGATACCCTTGTTTTAATATATTTATTGTCTTTTAGCAGATGTTTTGTTTTTCAAGACAAATTTTTTTCTGTGTAATCCTGGCTCTTCTGGAAATCACTCTGTTGACCAGGCTGATCTTGAACTTGCTGCGCCTGCTGCACAGCCTGTATCCGAGAATGTGTGGAGTGTGTCGAGATTGATGACACGGAGACCAGTCAACGATGTAAAGAAAACTTTAAGCAGGCCCCAAAAAGGCTCAAGAAGACTTCCCAAAAAACGCTTCCCACCAGAAAAGCTTCTGCTCCCTCTCTTACCCCTGGCTGGTTCTGCTCTGACACCATAGACTGGCTTGGGTGGGTCAGAAGAGGTGGTTAGTCTTTGGAAAAGGTCGAGGTCAGGGTGTTCCCGTGGGCAAGCCCTTTTCAGGAACTTATTGCCCTGGGTATTGTATTGTTTTTAGTAAACATGTTTTTAGTAAACATTGTCTTACAGCTGCCTGGTCCCAGGCTGATGGGGAAGTGGGTCTCTGGCCAAGGTCTGTTGTCCCCACAGAACTCAAGAATCTGCCTTCCTCTACCTTCCAAATGATAGCATTAAAGGTGAGCACTACCACCTCCAGGCTATACCAGAAATTTTACCAGCTGATTACACTCCCTTCACTAAAAGAATCTATGATATGCCAAAGGATAGTCAGTCCTGATGGAGAAGATTATTTCTGCTCTCTAAAGGAAGAGTCAATTTTATGAAATGTATTATTTCCTAGTATTTCTCTGGGTAATAGCTGACTAGAATGGCAGAAGCTGAGAAGGCTAGAAAATGAATTAGATTTTTAACATAATATACAGCAGTGGCTAGCTCAACCAGAATCACAGTTCTGAAAGATCTGTGGCAAAGCCTTACACATTAAGATGCTCTGTAGCACAACATAGTAATATAATCAATGAAGATAATGCTTAGTTATTAACAATTATAGAATAAATCAGGACTTTGAAAACAGTTAAAACGGAATCATGAGGAAAAAGAAGAAATGAAGAAAAAAGGGAGCTGATACAGGAGTCAAGAAGAGGGGGAAGAGAAAGAAAGGGAATGTTGAAAGAAGAAAGCCCTCCAGTAGTTTCCAGAATTAAGTCAATGTTCATATATAATACCTAAAAATAAGTCAGAAATTTAATATCGCTGGAGGACATTCACAGAATTTAATCACGATTGTATATGTAAGCGATTCTAAAACATACAACAACAGATGAATTATAGATACACTTAGAAAACAATACTAATTCTTTTTACATCCTCTAGATCATCTGCAACAACGCGAATTGAACCTACTCCATTAACCTAACACTCTGGAATTTGTTTAGAGATTGCATCTAGTAACTCTCATAAATGCCAATAGTATGGTGCTTCCACTATGAGGCATGGGTAAATTTCAGTGCCGTGAGATGGAGGCAGCCACAGATCGCTGATTGCCATTCTCATCTTTCTTAGCAAACCTGAATTCAGCTGAAGTTGTCATTTCTGACACAGAAACAATCTTCCTTTGACACCACAGGAAATTGTTTCACACCAAGCAACATAAAAGTGGGAGTGTTGAGGATGGAAAAGGTGGCCCTCACCAAGTCTACCACCCGGATCAAAAGACTACATCCTTTGCTTTGTAAGATAACTTAGGAGCAAGTTTCCCAGAAATGCCTCACAAAGAACTCAGCAACAGTTCGTAGAAATGATAACCAATAATTATAAATGACCTTTATTGCCTTATTTGCTTTTTTCACTTTCTTATCTACATCCCCCTGTCTTATTTTGTTATAAAGTGAGAGGTTCCTCAGATTATTTTCTAAATTTATGAACATCTATATTCCAATTTTATGTTAGGAAAATTGAATCTAAGTCCTATAATATTTCAAAATAAGTATCATAAATTTAAACTTGCAAACTTACCCAAATAAACATGATAGAACTGTCACATCACTTTTTACAGACCATGAAGATTGTGCATGTCATAGGCTAGACTTCTAGCAGCTGAATGGGTTAAAGGAATATATGAGTCTTCCTCTTATCCTAGCAATGGGAAACAAAGTGGAATACCTCCAACCTACTATACATGAAGTCACAATATAATTAGATCAGCAAATCAAGCAGAGACTTTAAATTCCAGATGAAGACAATGAAGATGGCTCCCTCATTATTCATGCTGTGAAACTGCTCCTGGACAGTAGTTGCATTATAAGAACTGTGGTAAAAGAAGAAACGTAATAGCCTAAAGAGTGGGAAGGGCGCCACACTCCCCAACAAGCTCTGGGAAAATTTTAAGACAAAGGAATTAAAACTGCAAAAATGGAATGATAGGGATTGACTCATTTTATTTAAATAAGAACAGAGTTTGTTTACGCATCTTTAAAATACTTGCCTCAATGTCCTCATATAGGCAAATAAATTGAATATATGTATGATATGGACTGTACTTTGTGGACAAACAGTCCTCACAATTGTATTCTATTTACTGTCCTTGTGTATATTAAAGATCCATTTATCAAACTTTCATATTTTAAAATTTCATAATTAACTCTCAGACCAAATATTTAAAGTGTATTATGTTGAAATACAGAAAAATAATTGAAAGATTATTTTAATAAAGCAAAACAGTGAGAATGTGTTATATTTTCAAGTTTTAGTTCAATTTTATTTGCAATTTACTTTTCTCATTTTAGAGTTTATATTTCCAATAGATTTTGAAACAATAAAAACAAGAAATAATGTGTTATATTACAGTTTTTAATAGCTACATATTCTTTTAAAATATTACTTACTTTAGTCCTAAGTATTTTATTTTGACAGCAATTGTACAGTGGCTGTTTGAATAACTGCTTTTTTTCTATTTATTTTTTTTTTATTTTCCAGTTTAAATTTAGATAAGAAACAAGGTTGCTTCACAAGTCAGTTCCAGGCCCCTCTCCCTTTCCCTCCCCTCCTCCCGTGCCCTCCCCCCAAACCCCCCTGTTACCCTTCATTCCCCCAGGGAGGGTGAGGCCCTCCATGGGGGTGTCCATAGTCTGTCATTTCATATAGGGCAGGGCCTAGACCCTTCCCCAAGAGTTCAGGGTGAGAGTGCACCTCACATTGTTCTATGGGAGTCCAGAGTCCGTGTGTATACTTGGGATGGGTACTGATCTGCTGCCCAAGGCTCAATAGATTACCTAGGCCTCCTCACTGACACCCAGATTCAGGGGGGTCTTGATCAGTCCCATGCTGGATTCCCAGGCTGATGCTTGGGATTCAAGAGTTAACCTTTGTCTGGTCAGCTGTTTCTGGGGGTTAAACCAGCCCAGCCTTAATCCCTTTGATCATCAGTCCTCCCTCTCTGTTACTGGCTTTCTTGAGTTCAGCTCAGTACTTAACCCAGGGAGTCTGCCTCTTCTTCGTTCAGCCACTAAATGAAGTTTCTGTTTCCCTGACTCTCTGGCCATAGGATTGTAGGCTGGTACTCCCCAGATCTATGTCTAAAATCCATATATGAGAGAGTACATGCCATGTTTCTCTTTTTGTGACTGAGTTACCTCACTCAGGATGGTTTCTTCTAGTGTCATCCATTTGCCTGCGAATCTCATGATTCCATTGTTTTTTTCTGCTGAATAGTACTCCATTGTGTAAATGTACCACATTTTCTCTATCCACTCTTCAGTTCAGGGACATCTAGGTTGCTTCCAAGTTCTGGCTATTACAAATAAAGCTGCTATGAACATAGTGGAACAGACATCTTTGTTGTATGAATGGCCATCTTTTGGATAAATGCCTAAGAGTGGAGTTGCTGGGTCTTGTGGTAGGTTTATTCCCATTTTTCTGAGGAATCTCCATACTGATTTCCAAAGTGGCTGAACAGGTTGGCACTCCCACCAGCAATGGAGGAGTGTCCCCCTTTTGCCACATCCTCTCCAGCATAAATTATCATTGGTGTTTTTGATTTTAGCCATTCTGACAGGAGTGAGATGGTATCTCAGAGTTGTTTTGATTTGCATTTCCCGGATGGCTAAGGATGTTGAGCACTTTCTCAAGTGCCTCTCAGCCATTTTAGACTCCTCTATTGAAAACTCTCTGTTTAGTTCTGCAGCCCACTTTTTAATAGGGTCCTTTGGTGTTTTGGAGACTTGCTTCTTGAGTTCTTTGTAAATTTTGGAGATCAACCCTCTGTCAGATGTGGGATTAGTGAATATTTTTTCCCATTCTGTGGGCTGCCTTTTTGTCTTGCTGACTGTGTCCTTTGCCTTACAGAAGCTTCTCAGTTTCAGTAGGTCCCTTTTATTAATTGTTGATCTCACTGTCTGTGCTACTGGTGTTATGTTCAGGAAGCTGTCTCCTGTACCAATTCGTTCAAGGGTACCACCCACTTTCTCTTCTAAGAGGTTCAGTGTGGCTGGATTTATGTTGAGGTCTTTGATCCATTTGGACTTAAGTTTTGTGCATGGCGATAAACATAACTGCTTTAACGTGAAAATATCATAATATCTTTTATCATCTAAACCAACTTTTAATTTTAAATATATTTTGATCAATTTTCTTATTTTCTTCCCTTCACCAACTAATACCAAATTCTTTCCCTCTCCCTACCTATCCAACTTTGATTTTTTTTCTCAAAAAACAAATACTCAATGCAAACACAAACTCCCCAAAGCCAAGAAAACAAAATAAACCACACCTAAAAAGAAAGAAATTGTAACCAAATAACCCCCCTACACACACTCTCACACACACACACAAAATGCTGACATTATATGCTGGTCCAATACTTCTGAATATCACGAGGACTTTCCAGGAGTGGCTGATATACTCAATGTCACTCTATTGACGAAAACTGATTTTTCTCTCTCCCAGAAGTTATAAGTGACAGATTAGTTGTTAACTTTTAACCTACTCATTCCCACACTCAGGACACTCCTATACAACTCATTGAAGGTAAAAAACCCGAAGGCAGTACCTATATAGAGCTGTCACAACTATGTTCCTGCATTTTTGGCACAATGATATACTCTGCATGCTCTCAAAAAAAGAACTGAAAACACCAAACCAGCCACAAACACTGTATCTGCAAAGATGAGCTGCCTGCAAGGTTGACAAGGGCAATAGCAACACAAAGCTTGGGAGTGATCAACCAATAAGTGATTTGACTTAAGGCCCACTTCACGAGAACTTCACAAGATGGATTACACACTCAACACTATTTGGATAACCAAGAACCTGAAACTAGAAAGCCCAGGAACCTAGGATGCAACCAAATACTACAGATCTAAAAAAAAAGGAATCAATGTAGTGGTAATATGACTCTTAATAATAACCTGCTATACTCATAGATAAGTGCCTAACTCAGCCACAGTTAGAGAAGCTTCCTCTAGTATCATATGTGAAAAAATATAGACATCCAAAAACCAGATATTACACAGAAAGTGAGGGACCTTGGAACAGTAGGTTCTAACTGGTATAACTCAATCAAATCTCCCCTCTTGGATCACTAGAACCTTCAGAAGAGGAGGTGGAGAGAATGTAAGAGCCAGAGAGAATGGAGGACACAAGTACTAAGGCCCTCTAAATCAACAAGATTTCCTCACTAATGCAATCACAGAGACTGAAGCAGCATGCACAAAGTCTGCACAGGTCTGTGCCAGGTTCTCTGCATATATATTATGGTTTCCAGTTGAGTGATTTTTATGGAAAATATAATAATTGTAAAAGTATATCCTCCTGAGCATTGGATACAGAAGTTTTGTTATAGATGTGTCAATTGAGTCTGAGAACCACATGGTCACTTGTTCTCTGATCTTTGATTGGCTGTGTTTTTCTACAATTGTATTCATCAGTAGTAAAGAGCAGTCTCTGTATTGAGTGGTTAAAGCTACAGTTTTACCTATTGATATAGGGGAGTGGAAAGATAGCAAGAGTAACAGAGACAGTATGTCTCCTGTGTGATTTTATCTTCTAGAAATGCCAGGGATTGACACTATTGAAACTTCAACACTGTCTACCTAACAAGGGAAACATGTGCATACATGTTACAGTGAAAGGGAGACATATCATATGTTCCCAACCATACACAAAGAACTACAGACAATTTAAGGAATGCTGAGAGAGGGAGAATTCATATTTACTTAGAAGAGTATCACAACTTAGTTTCCAGTGTATCTTTGTCAGCCTTGAAATCATATACACAAAAGTAACATAGTATGAACTAAGAAATATATACAGGAAACCATAGGTTTGAGAGAGAGCAATTTGAATTACATGGGGGTAGGTTAGAGGAAGAAAAGTAAAGTGAAAATATGTGATTATGTTTTAATTTATTTTAGTATAAAAAGAAATGTGACAAAAATGAAGAAAAATGGATGAATTTTGCTTTCCCTTACATATTCTATAGCTCATGTAATTCTGAAATATTGGAAATAAATTATAGCAATATCTACTTATACCTAAAATTACAAATAATCTTTTAATTTATGATAACTCATTAGATAGAAAACATGACTCTCTTTAGTGAAACCTAGTAGTTTTTCCTAATAAAAAATATTCAGTTGGGCGGTGGTGGTGGCACACGGCTTTAAACCCAGCGCTCGGGTGGCAGAGGCAGGTGGATCTCTGTGAGTTTGAGACCAGCCTGGTCTACAAGAGGTAGTTCCAAGACATCTCCAAAGCCACAGAGAAATCCTGGCTTGAAGCCCCATCCCCCAAAAATATTCAAGAAAATTAGTTCCCTGTTATTTAAATGAGAAATCTTAAAATGGTAAGAAATCTGGGTTTTACTGTAAGCACATGCCTATAGTTAAATTTGTAGCTAAAACACATATCTATCAATATGTAGTGTCAGTCATGCCATTTTATTTTCCATTTTGAAGGGGACTAAAAAAATTTCAAAAAAGAATCGTGTAATTACTAGTAAATGGTAAATTTGAAATCTTTATTACTAAGAAAAAGGAATTATCCATAAATGACACATCTTGCAAGAATTATAAGAGGTTTGGACTTTTTTGTTTTGCCAAAGGACACCTTTAAAACATGAAAATTTTAAGTGATTTTCTGAATCTTTTTTTTACCTTACTGGGGTAAGAGTAAAAGACGATTGCTGTTTGTGAATCAGAAAATAATGAATTTTATTTCAAACTGACCAAAAGCAACTTTAATGAGAGACAAAAAATCACATGTTTAAGGTAACAAAAACACTATTTTTCTCCATTAAAGGTGAGTAAAGTTCTCAATTCATGTTAACTTGATAAACAACCTCAAATTATTACTAGTTTTATTAAATGTGATTGTTAAATAATACTGACATCAATACGTGAAAGAAAATTAAAGATAGAAAAGTGAATCATGATGATATGGAGCGACATAACCAATTTCATGCACACTTGATTTTTAGACATTTGAAGATATTAAGCATGAGTCAGTGGGCTGGAGGAAAATAGACACTAACTCTGTGTTATTTACTTTTCTAATACTTGTGAAGAAATATGAAACAAAACAAATGTAAGAAAAGAAGGAGTGTTTCTGTCCCATAATTTGAGGGTGTAGTTCATCACATTGGGAAAACACATGATAAACACCAATTTTTCTGAACTGAACCATTTCACCCTGAAGGAAGACTCTGTAAGAGTCAGGAAATAAAATTTACAAGGCTTTGTAAGTAAATAATTCACAAGTATCAGGAAATTCCTCAAGCTTAAAGATGTTCACAAATCACCTTCGCTAAGTTTATGTATAAATCAATAATAGCTGTTGAAGAAAAGAAGACTTGGAGTTGTTGAGTTATCTACAAGTCATGTAGGGAGATTCGGGGATACAACTTCTCTGGGGTGAGCTCTTCAGTGATGCAGCTGCAACTGAGCTGAGACATTCCTGTAAGTGAACCATAACCTAAGCCAAATTTATGTTGAATTATTTCTTTGTCAGTAGCCTATCTTGAGTGTATAGACCTTTGTCCATGTTTCTCCAGGAGATCCACACAACATCATGGCAGCAGGAACATGATGTAGTTGGTCACTTTGCATCCACAGTCAGGATGCAGTCAGAGATGAGCACTGGTGTTTAGCTTGCATACGAGGTTATATTTTTTGTTCAGTCTATGGTACCAGAACTTGGAATAACATGGCCTATACTAAGGGAGATTCTAATCTCAATTGGCACAATTCTAGAACCTCCCTCACCAACAATATCATTCATTACATTAATTAATATTGGCCATCAGTTCATCCCTTATCAACTTGACACTGAAAAATATCATTTTTAAACTGTAACATTATACTCTGTCTCCACAGGCTCAAAGCAATCTCACAATTCAAAATGCCTTCAGTCAAACTTCCAGAGTTCCTATAGTCTTTGACATATCTTGTACTAGTCAAAAGTGTGTGTGTGTGTAGAGTCTCATCTGAGATTCAATTGATAGCTTCAATGTGAGCCACTAGAATATCAAAAAGCAAATCCCTAAATACAATGGCCCAGACTAAACACGAACACTTGAAAAAGGAAGAATTATGACACAGCAAGGAATGTTTGCACTAGAGCAACACAAAAACCCAACAAGGAAAACACTAAATCCAACAACTCCATGTCAGGCATCATGGGCCTATGTTACAATCTTCTAGACTTCAAAGAATTGTCTAGCCCTACCCTTTCTCCTCCACCTCCTAGAGCACATGTAGCCTCTCTCTAGGATCAGTTTTCCTCCATGCTGCAGCTTTTCTCATTTGATAGTCTTGCTCTTGGTATTTTAAACATCCTGGTATCTCAATTACAACTTGAGCTTTACCTTCATATCTTCTCATCAGCCTCTTAGGGCCTCTTTGAATGAGATACAGTCATTGCAGAAGCTTCTAAACCCTTGGCACATGCCTGCTTGACACTCATTTTTTGTATCTATCATTTTTGTAGAAACAAGTACTATATGAATCATTAAGTCAAGTTCTGCTACCAGCTGGAGATGCTCTCTTGCTTGCTTAGATTTCAGTTGCATGGACAACTGTGTACTGATGTAGTGAGACATTTCCATAAGCCATTGTTTCCAAGCAGGAAACCCCTTCAATGCCATTCTCCATTCAGATTATTTCCTATCAAATGAATTTAAATTTTACAACACACCATCAGTGTTAGACTTCTTCCTCCTAGACAAGGAACTTGCTATTCTTTCCATGCACAGCAGGATTCTAAGCAAAGCCTTAACACCCACAGATGCTTATTCTATACATATTTTTCTAGCAACTTTAAATTTGGTCATGTTCCCATCCTAACAAACTTCACATTTCACCAACCTCTCTTTCCCTTCCCCATTTCTCCTCTTTCTTTCACTGCCCCACCCTCAAGTGTAATTCTAAATAAGAATTTTCTCTTTTATTCAGATATCTCCTTAACATGTGCTGTGTGACCTTAAAAAGCATCTGTGAACCCAAGACAGAGCATCAATGGCAAATTAAAGTGAGGATTCCACTCAAACCCAATGGGTAAGAGATGACTCAGAGAGTGATTAAGGACACTTTTTCCTATTGCAAAAGGTAGGGGTTCAGTTCCTGGCACCCAGTTGGCAGCTTACTTTATCCATAATTCCAGCTGCAGAAGGGTTCAATCCCCCTTATCTAGCCTCTACAGTCACCAGTCATGCACATGATTCACATATATGCATGAATGTAAAATGCTTATATGCATGAAATAAACTTAATCTTTTTGGAAAAATTCAGTGTAATATTTAACCTAGCACTACGTCACTGTTGATGAAGCAATATTTGCAAACTACTTTTGAATGTCTTAAAAGTTGAACCTTATTACAAAAGCAGCACGGAGTAACACTTCATTTCGTTGTTAAATTTTGGTATAGGATGTGGTCTTCAGAATGTAGGAGGAAGATAGTTGAAAAGTTCTGTCATTCATGAGCTCAGCAGTATGATCTGCCTGGAGCTAAAACCTCCTACATAGACATGATGGTAATAGATGAAAGGAAGGGAGTAGCAGGAAGGTCCATTGACTGCCATTCAATTTACTGAAATTGCCCACTTAGAATAGTTACTTAGACATTATAAGCTTCACTCTCCAGTGCAAAGCCTGCTTGCACTGAGCTGGCTTAAGTGTGGGTGCTTTCTCTCTCTCTCTCTCTCTCTCTCTCTCTCTCTCTCTCTCTCTCTCTCTCTCTCTCTCTCTCTCTCTCCCTCCCTCTCTCTCTCCAAAGCACATTCAAGAAAAGGGAGAGACTACTAACTTGAGAAAATAGATGAACTGCACCCAGAAAGGAACTTATGATACACAACAGCCAAATGCAGATTTGTAATTTGATCCAAAGGGTCTGGTAGAGATGTTGGCAGAAGAAATATCTTAAGGGCCAATTGTCTGGGGGCTTCATTTGTGTGAGCCTCTGGCCTTTCTCCCACATCAGGAGCCTGACTAACAAACTCCTCATAGGATATTTTCAAAGCAGCCATATTTGTTTGTTCTTCATTATAAAAGTACTTTTTAGCTTGTTATTTTAAGTAATCTGGGAAATTAGATATCACTTGATATTTTAAAGAAATCCTCCTTTAAGCTTCAGGAAACACTTCAGAAAATAGAAGGATTAAGGTATTGAATGCACGAAAGAATTTAGCTAAGGAATATTCTTTTCTTAAAGAACATAATTTTTTAGGCTGATAGTGGTTCTTCCTTTCATGATTCAGAGTATTGCGAATTTAAATATCTATATCAAAAAATGAAAGATACTCAAAGCTAAAATGATCCAGATTCCTGTAGTCCACAATGCAGCTTGAACATGGATAGCAGATATCATTTTCTTGGTTATGTAGCAAAATTAGCCTTGAAAAATGTAAGTGTGGAATAGCCTTCAAAAAATTTCTCATATAACTACGATGCTTCTCTTGCTATGAAAACAGAAAATCTACAGATTTCCTCTGGTTGTTAATAATATGTTTTAGCTCTCTTCTCCTCATTTTTCTATATTCAATTAACAGGCATGTAGTTGGGATAACATAAGTAAAAGATCACACATTAGAATATTACAGAGTCTCTGATAAAGTTATTCAGGCCTTTGGACTTCTATTATCAGTCCTTTTTTCAGGCAAGAGAAATATGATCATTTATTTTCTCTCTGATATCATTAGTATTCATTCAATGACAGTCATTAGTGTATCTCCCAGACTTTCAGGATCCTCCTTCATACAAGGCACAGGGTAGGCCTATAGTTCCTAGGCCCTGTGTGATGAAATGGAAAAGCACCACCAGGTCTGAGGAGTGAGGAGTGAGTTGTTAACAACTCCTCTGTGCAGGAAGTTTGCATGTTCAGTGTAAGACACTCTCAGTTCCCTGCAGGAAGTAGCCATGATGCCTGTGATCCTGGTGGCCCCAGTGTGTCTGGAGGATTCTGAAGAGAAAGTACCTTCTCCAGCCCTGGGTTAAGTGAGAAAACAGAAAATCCATTTCTATTTCAGTGGTTTTATATTTGGGGCTATTTTCTCATCACAGAAACAATAATCTAGCCTGACTTTAATCACTATCACTATTCTGATACACAAAGATGCTTCAGAGTCCATAATGCATTTGATCTTTCTCAATATCCTCACAGTGATGGGTAGGTAGAAGAAAAAAATGTGTTCACTAATGATATTAAGTTATTTTGTATCAACAACCCCACCCATTTCAACAGTTTCTTTGGGTAAAGTCAGGCCAATCTTTTGTCAACATCACAGTAAGGAGGCTGAGCTTCCTGAGCCCTCAGAATCGACTCTGCTGCCACAGCGCTGACTTCTTCCTAAACAGATGATGTTATGCTGAAGCCTTTATCGCCTCCTCTTCTACCATGAGAACAAAAGATGAGTCATTTCATGGGAGCAACAAACTCTGGTGATCTCCCCCTGCCTTCCCCAAGTCTTTTACACGATGTAGGCTAAGTTTCAGGTGTGACTTCACTTTATCTTTTGAGGCAGTTCCCCTTCCCCTCAATTTAAGCACACTGCCTCAACAAGGGTAATGCCACTCCTGTCTCCCAATTTTGAAAGTTAGCACTAATGATGTTCATGCACTTCAAATTTAAGACATGTGAAGTTCCACCTATCCCTCAATCTAAACAGTCCACAAAATTGTTAATGTTGCTCCCCCAATGACTTTTCCAAGATTTTCTAGGGTTATTTAATAAAGGAGTCTTCTTCATAGACACAAAAGCATATGGGATACAAATTCCCTTCATGTGGCTACTATCCCAGCAAAATGCAATATATCTTACTTCTAAGAAAATTTCAAGAGAGAAGTTAGAGCATGGGTATATTGTAATTTTTCCTGTGTCAGGTATTTTCAGCACAGACATTATGTTTTGGAAGACTAATCAATCCTGATCCTTTTAATGGATGGCATCCTTTTTTGTTGTTGTTGTTAGAACTGAATTTTCAGGTACTTACTTATGAATCATGATAAGAGATATGGTAATATAATATTAGATATACTATAATATCACCATCACCATTATCTTTATCACACATGAGGTCCCGGAAAAAAAGCCTCAATTCTTTACAATCAGCATGTAAAAGCAGGAGCACATAGACTGGAACCATGGGCCAAACACTACAAACTCCAGTTTTCTCTCTCTTTTTTATTCCCACCTTGGCCATTTATTTTTACTGCCATGCAAATCTGTTCCTCATTATTGTCTTTTGTTTTATTTCAGTCTGCAACCTGTATTTAAGGTCTCCATACACACATTGTCTTACAAAGGCCCCCATTATAATACTGTAGCAAAACGCATGTGAATTATGATCATACAAAGTCTCCCATGGTGAAGATATAAACAGAAAGTATCTTTCATGATTAGAAACAAATCAGGAGATTAAAAGGTTTCCCTCTTAGCCTGTACCCCATATTCATTAGTTATATCTCCACAGCCCATCTTTCCTTGGCTTTGGAAAAAATTATTTTAGTCCCCAACTACAAACATCAATTTTGACTTCTACACATGAGGAAGAAGGTTTGATGTCTTTCTTTCTGTATTTGATTTTTGTAAGTTAATATAATGTCCTTAGTTCTGTCTATACTGCTAAAAACTGGAAAAAGAACTTTTATGTCTTAATGCTAGCCCTTCAAGTGTATGCAATAAGCATCCTTATATTTTTGGTTATGAGCCTAGCTTTTAATGGTTTTGCCATCTTTCCAGTCCCACTAAACTTTCATAATCCATACATCAGTGAACATAAAAGTTGATTCCATATCTTTCTATTGAATGCTAACCACTATTAATACTACGGAATATAAAAATACTCATTGAGACAACTATACTATAATACACAGCTATTGGCAAGAAAAGAAACAGTGTGACCAAAAAAATAATAAATAAATAAGATGAGACACTGAGTAGGATTTTCTAGGCAAATACGAATCAGCCTACGGTGTATGAAAACTCAATGTATGTTCACCACCTTCAAGATATTTTTTATTTTTCTAGATGGCATTTTACTATGTAGCCCTATGAAATGCTTTTCAATGGTGGCATGACCTTAACGTATGTAGCTGGAAATGTAGAGAAAAGGTATATTTTCAAATGAGCTTATCAGAGTGGTTATATTCCCAGTTTCCATCAGTTACCACATCTGTGACCTTTTTCATGCTCAATTAGCATTAAAACAAAGTGACTACAGGATTTCCTGGATTCTGTTGAAGAATAGAGACCAGCACTCAAAATCTGAACTGGGCAGATCATTATATAGGTAAGCAAGGCTGAATTGTGTTTAATACAGACTTCCCCTGGGTAAATCTGTCACAAATAGGGTTTTAAAAGACTAGAACTCAGAGAGTAGTGGGTTTTAAAGCAGGACTGTGTCAGAAGTAATTGACCAACATCTCTGGGAGCCTATTTTCTGAACTGTGGGTGCTGTGATATCTAATAATCAGATACACATATATTTTTTGATTGAACATTTCCCATAAATATTTGGGAATGAGGGATACCTAGTTAATGTAATGGATCAATGCTGATATTTGTAGGCACTTATGACCATGGGAGGAAACGCTCAGCTTTCTAAAAGGAAGCTGAACACTTAAAATATATTTACTTGATACCCATTGACTTCAAGATCAAAATGTAGACAACAGCTTCTAAAATCTGTCTCATCATAACAGATATTATTCTTTTCTAGAAGCCCAAAGTAAGCCAGTCTTTACAACTATGGCCAAAATCTGATCATATGCTTATTCCCGAATGGGTGTCTATAGCCTTAGAGATGCTTTATTGCAGATAGCTTATGAAAGTCAATTTTAGGACAAATCAACAAGAAAAAGAAGTGACATCATTTGATTGATAGAGATAAACTGCATCTTACCCTGGAACTCTTGAATTATGAAATGGATATAGGGATCTAGGCATTGAGAATCCTTCCCTGCATCTTTTCTCATCTTGCAGGGTCTGTGTTCTGCCTTATCAGCACCTCTCACATGCGCTGGCAGGTAACTGCCTACCTTCCTCCCCACTAGGAGAAACTAATAAGTTTCAGAGGATTTCTTTTAATATTTTTTGATGTACTATAACCAAATAAAATCCCTCAGAAGCGTTCCTCAGAAAGATTGTCTGGAGTCCTGTCCAAAATATTAAATCAAAACTTTAATTCAAACTGTTTTCATTAGGAAACAAAGTTTATTAAGAGAAAAATAGACACATAAAAATATAAAAGATGGATGATGTTATACAATGACTTCATAATTTTCTATAAACATTAGATTCAGAGCTGCAGAATGAACTAAATTTTCAAATGAGGAAGAGGTCCCACTACCATGATTAATAAAGGCTTACAAAACCTATACTTTAATTCAAACTTTTAATACTTGTGATACCTCTTATGAGTTGAAGGAAAAATAAGAACACACAATTTTTAGGAATGTGAAAATCTTGTCAAGTGGAAGAGGTTCTCCAACATGTCCACATAACCATGCAGGTGGAAGCTGATAATGCTGTGTCTGATGCTTCAGGGAAAAAATTGCATTACAGGATTTCTTTCAGGTAAATGCACAGGTGCCTTCACGTCTGTCATTATTCATAACATACCTGATGGTCATACTAGATAAAAAGAAAGAAGAAAAAAAAACAGTAACTCTATACCAAAACACAGATTGGATGTAAACATAAATTTGTGGCAATAACTATTACACTTTTTCCTAAAGGGCAATTACTCAGATAATTTACTTAAGGACTTTGTGTTATCTGTACATTTCAGGAAATTATTGGAGTTGTTTTAGTTGATATGAGGACACAATATGAGTGACATTCATCACCAATTCCCGGTGTGAACAGAAGCATTATACCATATATGGAAATATAACCAAGATATGGACATTCATATAAGATAATTCATCATATCTAAAATACCAGGAAACATGCAATTTATATTGGCATACCTTACAATTGACACATAGCTATAATGTATATTTAATCTGAGACTCAAGTCAACAAAGTGTGTAAACAAATGTTACCTATGAACACTTCTTTGCTTGAAATCACAATAATAAATATTTTAAAATGGAAAAAGGACAGCAATTCTTAAGCATCTAAAAGTTGCTTTTCTGATATTTTCCCATTATACTATTCTTTAGTTTATTAGTCTGGCTTCTAAAACAAAAGCAAAGAGATAAAGAAGGATGACAGATGACTACTATCTCAATCAAATGCTTTATGATCTTAATTCAAGAAAATCTACACAAATTTCACAAAAGATCTTTTTTATTTCTCAGGAGAAAACTTTGTGGAGTCAGTTCTTCCCTTTCAACTTTAATTTGGGTTCAGGATACTGAACTCTGATCAAGAGGATTATACAACAAATCTCTTTACCCACTGAATCAGCAGCAGCCCAAGAAAGACTATTAAAGGCTGGTATACTCTGTTACTATGAGACCAGAACAACATATTACATTAAGATAGGCTCTATCAGACATACCAAGATAAAAGTTTAGAAAGGAACAAACAAGCAGAACTTCAGAAAAGTATTCAATCATATATTCAACATTAACAAAACCTAAGACAGACAAACGGCATCAGTTCAAACCTCCACAAGTGCAACCCCTATAGTACCAGTCCTACAGCTTAGATCATTCATCATCACATGGAGGGTTCTGTAGCCCTCTGTAGCTTTTCAACAGCTGTAGGAAAAGAAAAATGAACCAGTTTGAAAAAATTTGTGGGTGCTATAACTTAGTATTCTAATGAAAAGAAAAATAAGCAAGACTCTGGACCAACTCAAAGAAAGACTTGATGGAAATAGAAGGAAGTGGCCAAAAATAGAAACATCCATGAGCTTACTTGAAAGCAGAAACATCTATAGGATTGTCTATAAGATTAGCGGAAAGATTCAGTTGGGCAAGAGAATGTGACTTGGATTGAAACACGGTGTTGCTTGTGTTTACTTTTTTGTGCTTTGTGGGGTAAGCCCCACCTATCATTTCTCCTGCTTCACTATTTGTCATTCAGCACTTTATTATAACAATCAGGTGTTTTAAACAGGCAAATTAACACAACTTTACAGAGTTAAACAAATGAAACATAAAGGAATGCAACATATCTTTGGATCATTAAACAAATGTTCCACAGCATAAAAAAATATAACACATCTTAAAATAATATTTGACAACAACATGGGACAAGAAATTCTAAAGCAGAGGTGCTTAAAATGGTTTTACATTAGTGGTGAAAAAATATGAAGATGTCTATATTACTCACTGATGACTACCAGAAAACATATAATGAAATGTAATGTAGATGATACTAAATGACCCAATTAGATACAAATGACCTGACCAGGTGATGGCAGCTAGCTTTTATCATTGGGTATACTGTTGCAGATACAAAGGGTGCATGGATTCAGCAGTCAGGGTCACAGAACTGTGGCTCCTCCTACTTTCTTGCTGTTTCTCCAGGAAGAAAAACTCCTCTGGTTCTTAAAAGAATTGCTTTCAAGATTTATAAGAAGCTAGATTGCATTGGGGAACTTAGTATACATCAAAATTCTTTGAGAATAAACTAAATAGTGCCCTATTTTCAGTGGATACTGACAGCATCCAACAAAATCTTTTTGTTAGGCTCCTAAAGGATCAGCATGAATGAAGAAACATGCCTCCCTCCGTCCAGTACAATTGAGCCTCCAAGGACTGTTGATGAGTACAAAAGGACTGGAGGTCTTGCTTAATTTGAATCCTAATTCCTCTGACCCTGAGGAATCAACTGGTGAGGCCCTGAAGAAGCCTTCATCATGACAATTTCACAGCTGGAAACATGCACATTGCTGCATTCTCCATTCTATAAGCACTGCTCTCAAGAGCACATTTCAATAAATATCCTATTTATTCCTTTCCATCCCTCAAATTGCTCCCCAGACAATCTATTACATAATACAGTACAGAAAGTAGTTCTGCAAGCTACATAGAATAATCCCTTCCAGTACTACTTACAGCATACTTATCTACAGAAAAAAATCAAAGAAATACACATCCTGAAATACATATCTTGATGGTATTCAAAAGACAGAGTAACAACTATTGTAATCATTATTATCTGAAAAACTGCCTTTTTGGTTGATAACATTAAAAGAAGAAAGATTTATAAGATCTAAAGAGAAATCACAATAAGCTGATAATTTTAAACATCAAAGAATATGAAAGTAAGTACAGCAAGTATTGATGTTTTTTCTTTTTTGTCAAGGCCATTAACAATGTTTTAAGTATCTGTTTTGTTTCCAAATAAGTTTCATCAAGAAATAATTTAAACACTTGTTACTAAAGTACCAAAGGGGTAATTTGCAGTGATGATTACAAAATAATGAAACATTAGAAGTTTGCATTTTATTTTAATTTTTTTTAGTTTTTAAGTGATCTGGTAACAAAAGTGGAAAAGTCATAGACCTGTCTGAAGTGTTTTAATAATCTCTTTTGAAAACATCATACTATAGAAGGTATAATGGCTATTCTTGGTTGTCAACTTGAATACATCTGGAACTAACTAAAACCCAAGCAAAAGGGCACACCTGTGAGGGACTTACCTTAAATAATTTGAAGTATGAAGACATAATTAGAATCCAGATCTTTTGAAGTGAGAAAGTTCTCCTTGTATTTGGTCCACAACATCTGGTGACAGGCTATCTAAAGGTCATGGAAGAAGGAAGCTAGCTCTACTTACCTGCTTGCTCTGATTCCTGTGAACAAGACCATTCCTTCACTGGCATTAGAGCCTAATTCTTCCCTGGCATAGACTAAAGACCCACTGAGAAATCCAGCCTCATGAACTGAACTGGGTTCTTGGGCTTTATGTAGTAGGATATAGTATTCATTCTGTTCCCCTAGAGAACCTTGACTAATAAAGAAGGTAATACTTGAGCACAATATCAAGTATCAAGTAATAGGTAAATAAATTTATAAGTAAACCTCCTAATTGAATAGCACTTTCTAACTCCACCTCCTGCGCATTCCACATACAAAGTCTTAGGTACAAAAGCTCCTGCAGGTGTTGATTTTGTTTGTGAAGTCAATATTTACACTAGGTTCTCACATGCATTCACTTGCCCAGTTCGATTCGCATGCTTCATGGGGATTAACTAGCTTGTACCACAGTTAAAACACAGAAGGGACAAGAAAATCATTAATGTAACTATGACCTTAATGTATCACTTGTGATACGACAACCTCGGGAACCTCAAAAAGGAGGAACAAGATACACACACAGTGGTGGTGTTATAAAAATGATCAAGAAATGATTTTTCTGGAATAAAATGGATTTAATGGCTTAGCAGTTGAAGCAGCTTAGGAAAAACAGTAAAATAATGTATACAATGAGTAAGTGCTTTCTGAGAACAAGCAGGATATTAGCACAAATGAATCTTGGTGGTCACATTACCTTTACTGTTCCAAAATGGCACCACATCCGTCATGTATTTTATAAACTTGTCGAGAAAGACTTCAAAACATTAACGTGCGCTGTAGTAAAATTATATTACATGAAGTGTTTTAAACACAGAGGCTCAGGATGATTGATCAATGCTAAATCTATTGTGATACAATAGAAAGCTAGTGAACTTATCCTCAGTAAAAGGAACCAAAGACTTCAGTTATCTGCCCACAGCCCATAATTTGAGTTTGTGTATGTAGGCTTATGAAGATAAGTTTATATGAAAATAATTCCGGCAAATGTATTTAGAAATCATCAGGATTTTCAATGGTCATTTACTCCTGTTTTCTGAGATGGATACATGATATAAAATTTTAATTATTGTCTCGATGAAAAATTTGAGTCTGTTTTGCACATTTTCACAGGAACGTGTCTACACAGATTTGTGACTCTTCAGAGGAAAATAATAAACTGACCATATTCTCTCACTTGCATTTAACACCTCTCCTTGAAAATAATGGAAATACCTCAAGTAGCAATTTCTTAGAGAAGAAAACCCCCAGAGCTTTCCTTACAAATACACATGGACAATGTCACTTTTACAAGGGATAGAGGGGGCACACATAATGGCTAATTTCAGTTGCAACTTGGCAGGCTGTTGAACCACCTGAGAATCACATAAATGATTGGCTGTCTAGTTTAGGATGAACTCTGAGAATGTATTGAAATAATTTCTTAATCCAAGTAATTGAGGGGGAAAATTTGCCTAAAATGTGCTCAGGGCAATTTCATTGCCTGGTTCCTAGACTCAACAAGACAGAAAGAAAGAGAGAGAGAGCTGAGCACAGCATGGGAAATTCTCTGTTACTGATGGTGGATGTCGATACGTTTAGCTTCCTCAGGTTCCGGATACTGTGACATCCCTACTATGATACACCATAACCTGGAACTGTGAGCCCAAATAGAGCCATTCACCATTAATCTTCTTTTGTCTAAGTATTTTGTCACAGCAAGAGGAAAACAATATAGGCAGTACCTAGTTTAAACATAAGAATAAAACAAGATTGACTGATGAAAGCAACTTCCTCACCTTCCCCCAACCCTAAGGAGCATGACATGAAGCTAAAAATTGCTTTGGGGGAAGACAGAGCTAAGAGCAAAACTTAGATTTGAAAACAAATGCAGTCTATCCATTGTGAAACCAGGTTTTTAGAAAAGCTGCAGGGCCTCTAGGTCCAGGTCATGGAATGCTTTATGTAACCTGTGGACATCATACCTGACACTACTAAAGTGACTAAGAACCTGAGACCAGACAGATCATATGTATAAGAAAAAGCTTACTACTATTAGTGTTTAGAAGAACACAGCAATAAACCAACCCCTAAGGACACATCATATATCAGTGCCTGGCTCGATCATCATCAGAGAAAGCTGTTCTTCCAGTAAGTGAGGATTAACATAGAGAACCACTTCTGAACAATTTAAAGAGAGAGAAGCTTTGGCACACACAATTCTAAACGGGATGTCTTCAACAAACTTCTTCCCTCAAGTCGCAGAATATATGTGGAAGATGAAGAAAAAAATATAAGAATAAAAGGTGATAGTTGACTTTGAGTAAACAGCATCTTCCACACAAAACTGAACTGATGTCAGACACTGCAACGGTACTCAGAAGATCTAAACAGGGTCAAATCAGATACAATGCCAACACTGAGAATAGACACAGAGCCCCAACCCTAACCAAGAAGCTATTTGCCATTTATACCTGTTTGGAACGGGAATGCCCATTTTTTACAATAGACTGTCACTGGGTTTAGCAACCATACTCCAGGACACACCCTATTTCCAGGAGCAGTTTGTCAATAATAAGGGACTGCATATTTGTATTGGCTTGTGATGGAGGACTTTTGTTTTGCTTTGTTGTGTGGTTGTTTGTTTGCTTGCTTTGTTTTTGCTTTTGCTTATTTATTGTTTATTTTGATATTTTTGTTTTGGGTTTGATTTTTATTTTTTGCAGGAAGAGGGAATATGAAGTTGGGAGGGTAGGAAGGTTGGGGACACATGGAAGGATTGAGGGTGGAGAAAATATAATGAAAATATATTACATGAAAAAAGTAATTTAAAAATAGACTTTCTTCAGATCTTAGGAAAAAGCTGGAACATCTCCATGTCATCGTCACATGCTAACTCCCATCACTGGCACATGGTGATATGACTAAACTAGTTTTTATAGCTTAGAGCCTTAAGCCACAAAATTTCAGCTTAGTAAAGGAATGGAATGACCTCTGCTATTCATCCATAAAGTTACTGAACTTCAGAATAAGACTCCACTGGCTAAAGATAATACAGAGACATTAAAGCAGGTATTTACCTGGGAAATCCTTTTTGGAGGTAAGCATGGTGAGACTTAAAACTAGGCAGACCTCCTTGACAACTGTTCCTAGACTAGCACCTGAGGACAGAACCTTCACACATATAGTCAGAAGGTCTTGCATCTTTGATGACATGAATTTGTGTTGTATTCCTAACATATACTAGCCAGATGCGGTAATAATGGACTATAAACAGACTACAGTAGCAAGCAGGTGGCAAAATGGTCTTGGTCTGCCTCTATTCTACCCTTATGTCAGTGGGCTTTGAGGACCAAGTACAAGACAGAATTTCTATACCACACCAGACACGGTACTGCCTGCCTTCTTTTTTCAGTATCTTACAAGGCAGCAGAACATAGGATGCCCTTATCCACTCCAGAGAAGACAAGGAAAATTCGCAATATGTTACTTTGGACTTCAGTGTTACATACGGCTGGAGACACCCAACACTGCACATAAAATCATGACACCTGTCCACAAAATGGTTACTGTGAAGAAACCATCTGGTTCTATTTAGATTCCAGATTGACACATATCAACAAAGGCAATAATATATCTTTCTCTGTATTCCACAAACCAATTCTGATTATCATACAAATTGTGTATTTAAAACCAATCAAGCCTAATATGTCCACAACACATCAACCACAGATTTGTTCAAATTTGGATTTAAGGTACACTTAGTTTTATAACAGTAGCAATGACCACAAGCTCAGAAAACAGGAGAAACAGCCTGCTTGGAACTTCTAGAGAGACAGGTACATATCAACCCAGAATGTAAATATAAAAGTAAGTTTCTAATGTTTCACACATCAGAGTACCACAAATCACAGACTTTCAGAACATCAAGCAAACAAAATACAGTCTAATTCTGGGAATAAATGGCAGCTAGTATAATATCTTCAATAAAATGTTTAGAAGGATATTTTGTATAAATATAAGGAATACTAAGAAAACACGGGAAAATAATTCAAGGTTTATCATAGAAACCAACAGATACAAATAATTTCTAAAAGTTTAAAAACAAAGCCAATGTCACAATAAACCCAAGGTATACATACCTTAGTGCTAACCAAGAGTTCTCCAATTGGACATAAGACCCACTTAACAAGAAGGCAACAAAGTCTGGTGCTGGAAACGTAGCCAACTACAAGGGCTAGTGAAGTCATGTCATGGGTCTTGCAGAAGAATTTATAACTGCTGCTTTACTAAGCCAACATAACTCTTAACAATTCTAAATATTTGTCCTTATACTCACAGGTAAGTGTAAGGAAACATCTCTTAACAACAGAGAGAGAACATTACAGAAAAACACAACCAGCAAAATGCAGAGTGGTTGAGCCCAGTCCCAGTGGACACTTCTACAAAACAACTCTCACACCTAAGGCAGAAGAGGAGCAGTGCTAAGATTGCAAAAGCCACAGGATCAGGGAGTTTGCTATGAGACTGTGTCTTCTAAAAACATCTGAATCTACACCCATAGAGTCTCACTAACATGACCATCTAATTATGCTAATCCAGAAAAACAACAATAATTATGCCAAAGCGAATGGGGAAAGTGTGCCCGGCTTCAACCTTGTACAAAGAACTACAGGCAATTAAGTAATGCTAAGAGTGGGATAAATAATATTTCCCAGGTAAAAATAACCACATGGTAATCCAATACAAAATCATCAGCCCTTAAGACATACATAGCAATAATATTATACAGAACAACCAGGTTGAATTTAGGAATATATATGTATGTACATATGCACACATACATGAATACATATATACATAAACATGTAGCAAAAATTTTTCAAAAGAGGTAATGAGTTTGAAAGAGAGCAAGGAGACTTTCTTGTGAGGAAAGGGAGAAATTATGTGATTATATTGTAATTTCAAAAGAAGGAATATAAAAATAAAATCAATGTAATACAGTAGATATCAGTTGCCAAGAGCTCCTCATCAAGGGGTGGGACTAGAGAGGATCTTCCACCCAAGCTAGGTTTTTGTCTAGACTTCATCAGAAATATGTAGGAGTGGACGTAGTAGAGTTGAAGGAGAAATCAGGGGTAGACATGATCATTATAAATCATTGTGTACATGAACAAAATTCTCAAAGCATAAAACTTAAAGGAAATTAAATTTAAAAAGTTGATAAAAATCAATAAACAGACTAGTATGTAAAATTGAAAACTGGTTATGTCAAAATGCACATGAAGAGGAAAATATAAAATAGTGGACAAAGCAAAGAATATATCCATATAAATATGAATGCAAAGAAAAATAAATTATCATTTGAAATTTTGGTACAGTTTAGATTTCAACCGTCTGTAATTGTTCATTGAAATAAATGGATATGCTTATTTCACAAAAATTGTTCATTCTATGTTAAATATTCTTGTGCATTTCTCAAAATAAACCACCAAATCTAATTTTAATGTGGTAGATGACGGATTGTGGGAAATGTACAAGATGTTCTCAGAATAGTTTAGACCATATGGTCTTTTACTTTTAACTGATTAGTAAAATGTGTGATTAACTATAAAAGGGAGAGTAAGGTAGGTAATTTTAATGCAAATGACATGCCCCATAACTCTATGTTCTTTGATGAGTCCTGCGTACATCATAAAAGGCAAAAAACTGACTTAGGGTTTAGATATTCCTCTTTGTAATAAGAGAATAAAACATGTGAAGATAGTTATCAAACTCATTATAAATAGTTACTGTTTAATATGTTGGATTACATGAGGTCAACTAAAAATCACTTCATTGTGGTTTACTAACAAGTATATTATCACTTACATGAAATTTAAAATAAATAACTTATGATCTTTAAGGGATCCTATTGATATACTTAGAGAGTCAGTGGTTGAGGTGAGTTTTTTAATACAAATTTAACCATGTATCATATTTGAAAGTATATGTTTTCTACATATTTTTCTCAAAATAGGTTATTAAAACTGTTAACAATAATTTGTTATAATTTAAAGATATTTGATTATTTTTTTTAGAATCACATTGTATCTTGTGAAAGTACATATCATACTACTACTATCAAAAAGACTTCTGTCTAGACAGCCTTACGTCTCTTTTTTGTGGTATTAGAGAAACATGAGAAAAAAAGTTTCCTGAGAGGCCTGTGTAAACTTTAGATTTTCACCTATTTAAGACTAGCATCACAAAAATCACCAATATTGGCCGGGCGGTGGTGATGCACGCCTTTAATCCCAGCACTCGGGAGGCAGAGGCAGGTGGATTTCTGAGTCCGAGACCAGCCTCCAAAGCCACAGAGAAACCCTTCCTCGAAGCCCCCCCCCAAAAAAATCACTGTCTTTTGTAATTCACTATGGAAAAAAAAACTCTGTTAAATGGAATTGAATTTCTAAAGACCTGTAAGAATGTATTGTGCAAGGATTAGGACATAGGGGAAAAAAAAACAATGGCATTACGAATGTTGTTGCCACTTGTCTGAGTGACAGGCTCAGATATTCCAAGTTTGTCTTTATTCTCCTCTGCTTTGTATGTAGCTATCACTTTGACTGGTGATCTTTCTGAATCAAGAGCAAGGAAAAGTCATTCCAAAACGACTCAAAAAGAAATTGTCCTAAGTCAGTCAATGGAACAACTCAGCGTCTCAGATTGGTGGGTGTTATGTAGCTGTTTCCTATAGTATATACTGTATCCTGGAGCAAGGAGGTCCAGGACATTCATGTAACTCAAAGGGCATACAAGATTTGGCAGGCTCATGTAACACACAAGAGGGACAAGGACCCTTAGCAAAGTAATAGAAGAGGTGAATAACTACTGGATGAAAAAAAGATTTTTCATTACCTGCAAGCTGCACAGGGAACTCCAGTGATACAGCTTTCTCAGATGTCACCCATGTTAGGTGGGGTGTTTTATTGAAGAAGCTGCCCTGTCATCCACATTTGTTAGGTAATCCTCCGCCTATGCTACTTTAAACATCCCAATGAACACACCAGTTCACCAAATAGAGTCGTTTCCTTGGTCTGTCATTGCCCTCTTTGTCTGAAGTGATTAGAAGTAGTATCCCTAGGAAAACTGCAATAATTAATTCAGTAGCAATGCTGAATAACTTAGTCTTACTTCTAGAGTTTTATCTGAGACCTTTCTACAGCTATTTAAGTTTTCATTTTTCCTCTGATGGACTGGACTTAAATAGGTTACCGTTAGTAATTTAACTGTCCTATTTCATCTTAGAGTGTCCTTTTCACCATGATGCTTTCCCCCCAAATTATGAGTTCTATTCCACACTCTAAAATCCTGAACACCAAAATGTATTTATAGCATCATGTAGTGGCTGAGTGATGGAACAACGGTAGTACATGATATCTTGGGGACACCCATAGAAGCAAATTTTTGTTTTGGTGTGTGTGTGTGTGTGTGTGTGTGTGTGTTTGTGTGTGTGTGTGTGTGTGGTGTGTATATGTGTGTTTCCATATAATGTTAAGGTTATTATTTTCAATTTATATGAGGTATTATTTTTGAATTTTGATAGTGATTACACCAAATATATGGATTTCCTTTGGTAAAATGGCCATTTTTCAATGTTAATCATACAGATCCATGAGCATGAGTGATCATTCCATCTTCTGGAATTTTTATTTGTTTCCTCAATGTTTTTAGATATTTTTCTACAAGTCTTACACTTTCTTGGTTAGACGTATTACAAGATATTCTGGTTTTAACGATATTGTGAATGATATTTTTTCTGATGTCTTTTTTCAGTATAATTGGCATTTGTTTGTAGAAAAGTTACTTATTTAATCTTGTAACACACTACTTAGTTGCAGTTACAGCTCAGCTGTAAAATTTCCCTGGTGCAGTCATTTGCATCTTTTCTGTATGAAATAATTTCTGCATATAAAAATTCTGCAAATAAGGATACTCTGACGTGACATCTTATTTTCCTGTCGTGTCCCCTTGATCTCCTTGTACTATCTTATTGTTCTAGTTATGTCTTTGAGCATTATATTGAATGGGGATGGAAAGAGTGGACATTCTTTCTTATTCTTGATTTTAATGCAAATGTTATTTTTTCTCTTCATTTACACTTGCTGTAGACTGCCTTTATTATGTTGGGCAATGTCCTTTTTCCTAGTCTCTCTAGGACTTTTATCATGAAGAGTGTTGGATTTTGTCAAAGTCCCTTTCTGCATCTAATGATATGGTAATGTTACTTCAATCTTTTAGTGTGTTTATGGGTTAGATTATATATGTTGAACCATACCAGCATTTCTGGGTTGAAGACACCTTGATCACGGTGGACAATCTTTTTGATATATTCTTGAATTTGGATTAGAATTTTACTAAGAATTTTTTAGCAATGTTCATAATGGACTTTGGTATATGATTTTCTTTTATGTGGTATCTGTGTAATTCTGTGTTAAGGTATTGGTGGTTTCATGAAAGGAATTTAGAAATGTTTCTTCAGTTTTTATTTTGTGAAATAATTTGGGGAGTGTCAGCATTAGTTCTTTGAAGTTCTGGTAGAATCTGCTCTGAATTTATCTTGTCATGGGCTTCTTTAAGTTTTTTTAAATTACTTTTTCAATTTCATTAGGATTTATAATTTCTGTGGAAGACTATCAAATTGTCCATTGTTTTCTCATTGCTGCAGTGATATCTGTACTCCTGAAATGCATCTACCATGTTGAATGTGAAGCAAATTCATTGTGTTTTGCTCAGCAACATGTATGAGTTTACTGAAACAGACCACCTTCACACTTAAATAAAAGAAGTTATAACTTACTAATGAAAAACAAGGGATATCATCAGACACCTAGTATGTATTGTCCCTCAAGGATCAAGAAAATAGCCAAGGAATATGGAGTTTTATTTGTTGTACACAAAAGATAAGTTGCACTATGACTGAGGAATCTCTGAAAGTAGTGTAACCTGAGTTTTATAGCCTAGGCATCAGAGACCATCCTACACTAAAGCACTGAAGAGTATCCTGTTCCCAGGAATTACTGAAATGTGATACATTGGTCTGTTATTCTAATCCAAAATTGTTCCACTCCAAGTTACTCTTGAGATCAGTAACCAAGAAAGAAGGAGAAATTTTTCCGACTCAACAGTCCTGGAGAACCTTCCTGAAATGAGGCTAATCTCAAATGCTAATCTTAGAAGGACCCATACCACTTCCACACACCCTTGGGAGAGATAGCTTCAATCTTTCTTTGGAGTGATTAATTTAAACTTCTATTTAAAATGTCTGTGACTTTCAACCAAACTCTTACTTTCAACAAGACAAGACAAGAATGAAAATACACCCACAGCATAGATAAGCCCCTTATTGAATAATGACAGCTGATACAATATCTATTGAGTTCTGAAACCTGATGATTAATGAGAAATATAATAGCTTCAGCATACTAAGTTTTGGATGTTTTATTAAACAGCAATAGATAATAAATACGGCTAATGATGTTAATATATTTTCAGGAAGGGCATTCATTGGCAACTAAATTCTCACTCTGAAATATAAGCTACAAAATACAATGAGATTAAATTTAGTATGTTAAAAAGAAAGTTTTTTAGCCTTTCTACATGACAAATGATTCTCAAATTAAGAGGAAGAAATAAACAACTGAAGAAATGTTAAGAGCATTTTGAAAGTCCATTGGTGCTATAAAGTACCCACAGACTAAGAGTTTCTAACATCCTAAAGGGTGTTCCTTAGAGACCATCATCCCTGTGAAGTGATCATTATGCTTCAGAAAATGCCTCGTGATAGCATGTTTGTAGTACACTATTCTCTTAAATATCTGTATGATTTACATACAATGTGTGGTGGCATCTTGCCTTGCCAGTTAACTTGTAGTAGTGTCCAAACCCTTTGGGTGCAGTTTCAGGTGCAGACTTAACCTTTTAAGATAGAGGAGCTGAGGACTTGCCCTCTTGGGTTGCAGAGAACATTGGAAGGGCAGAGACTGCATCTTGTGGAGCAGAAAGGCCAAAGTGCTTATTTACTCTTATCTGTTGAAGGGGAGGTTTTAATGAGTTCAGCAGACCCAAGATAAGTGAAAAATAGGTGTTTAATTAGGGAAGAACTTACACAGATAAGAGTAAGTACCCGCCACAGACTTCCTGATCCAGAAGATGCAGTCTCTGACCTTCAGATGCTCTCCAAGCCCCAAGAGAGCAGTCCTCAGCTCCTCCACCTTAAAATGGTCACATCTATACCTGAAACCACACTCAAAGGGTGTGGCTACTATCACAAGTTCACTGGAAAGACAAGATGTCATTACAATAATGTGATTAATCTAGTAAGATGCAGATGAAACTCTCCAAATGATGAAGAAAATTATTATAATGGAAAGATTATTGACATGACAAAAGGAATAGAGAAAGAAAACTGAGAATAAATATCTTGATACCTTAATATATAAGGAAAATCGCCCATTCCAAAGAACAATTAGTTATAAATCAGGACATATTTGAAGGGAGAAAGACTCAGAGTATAAATCATGTGCTTGGAATTTTGTCTTAACTGACATGAAGGAATAATAACACACTTGCAACATAGATCAAGCTTGACTTCAGAATTTCTGGGACTGAGTCCCTCTATGTGACTTCTATTTTTTAATACACAGGAGTATCTACCTTGGTTATCCAGAACCTATTTGCTGTTATGTGTAGTATGTAGAGGAACCACTTAGGTGCTTTAGTTAATAGCCTTTCTAGTTGATGAGGAAATTCAAAGAGTCATACTAAAAGAAATACATCTGATGTGCCTCATCTGCATGGGGACCCAAGTGAGATGATGACGCTGTAGCAATTGCACTAATGATCTACAAAAAGGCACTTCTTGTATACTGGAAGAAGAGAAACATAAGTTTTACATATAGGTACAATATTAATTTCTGTACTCCTAGGGAAAAATTAGTAGTTAAATTGCCTGGATGAATAGCTGCTATCATATTTCCCATGTTTGATACTCTGCTTATGACTGGTGAAGTTATTCCTCTTAGAGGTGGTGGTATCTACACCATTCTTTTCTCAATTTTAGCAGCCAAACTTTTGTGATTGTCTTAATAAAACATCATTGAATAAGCTTATGTTTTGTGACTCACTTTAATATCATTAAAATGATATGGACTTATTTTATTTGTATTCTTGTGATGCTTGTTCTTAGTGTGCAAATGTGCAAAAGTAAATAAACAGAGACCCATCCTATACAACTCCAGCTAGTATGTTCTATAAAAGCCAAAACCATCTGTCAGAGGACATGTAGGCAGATTGTCTGGAAAGATCATTTAGCGTCCAATATACACATATGATGCACCATGGATTATATACTGCAATTATACTTTGAATGTTGCAAAAAATGCACACATAAGAATTGACTGATGTTTTAAGTCATGAATTATGATATATATCAATATATTTAAAATGCAATTCTTCATAAATCATAAGGACTCTGATTCCCTAATTTGACCCCAAAGAATACAGTCTTTTTCAATAACTAAAATTGTTCTGTTGGATCAGCGAGATACCTTAGTAGATTAAAGCACTTGTAATATGATCTTGACAGCCTGTTCAATCTACACCTGGATGGAAGAAGAAATTAGATGGACAGGGCTGTTATTTACCTCTATGTGCACACAATTCCACATGCATACCTCCTACAATAATAATGAAATTTAAATAAATTGCACTGCTTTTCAAAGTAGTGACTCTCCTGGTAAAACTATGTAAATAAAGCAAATATATATGTATGCTATAGTCAGTAAAATAAATATACTTGTGTGTCTTTAACAGTGTTTTTTTTCTCATGAAGAATTATAGAGAATTGGAAGCACACGCGTGTGTTTGAAACACATGCTTATATATACAAATATAACACCTAAAGACCGAGTGGTACTAAATTTGGTTAGTTTATTAAGCAGAGAAAATGCATTAAAAGAAACATTAACAAATCCTTCAACTATAATATATGACCACACTTAGCCTCAAACATTTTAATCCTTCTACATCAGCACCCTTTACAAAATCAAATTATTTAGAATATATTTCATTTGTTTGTTCCTGTGTTCATGAGCATAGATTAATGTTGTATATCACTGATCAATTACATTCAATTTTAAGGTACATTTTAGTTTTCAGTTTTCAGCACAATTACCTAAATGATTAAAATAAAGAGTTTTGCTTTGAAGCCTAAACTGGCCATCCCCTGGGATCAGGTTGGTGACTACCCTGGTTGTCATAGGAGAGCTTTCATCCAGTAACTGATGGAGTTAGATTCAGAGACCTATAGGCAAACACTGAGCAGAACTCAGGGACCTGCTGAGGGGAGGGTGGGAGGTTTCTAGGAAGCACTGGGTCAGGAGCAAGACAGGAAAACCCACAGAAGCCACTAGTCTGGCTCATAGGCACTCATAGTCTGAACCAACAACCAGGAGGGGCCCTGCAAGGAACAAACCTAGACCTTCTGCATATATGTGACAGTTGTGTAGGTTGGTCTATATATGGGACTTCTGACAATGGGAGCAAGGAATGTCTTAGGTGTTTTGACTGCCTCTTGGAAACCTATTCCTCATCATGCATTGCCTGACCCAGCCTGAATAGAGAAGGAAGTGCTTAGTCATATGGCAGCTTGATATTCCATGCTTTGCTGAAACACACAGGAGGCCTGCCTTTTTTTTGAGTATTCATACAGAAAGGATGGATTGAGGCGGGGGGGGGAGGGAAGAGAATGGGAGAGGAGAGAGAGAGGCTAAGTTCAGGATGCACAAATATTTGATTAATTAATAAAAAAATAAAAAAGAATTGTGCTTTGGAGCCTTCAAAACATTTTCACATTTAATAGAGCTTCAGTCCACAGATGATCAAAGTTACTGTGAAAAAAATAGAAAATTCAAAGGTCTCAGGCTCATGTGCTAAAAATTTTAGAGATATAATCTCTACAAATCCATAAATATTCACTGTTATTTAATAAGCAAAGAGTGAGAAGGAAAGTAGCTTTAAATAAAATATATTAATTAATATTTACATTTTAATAAACAGAAATTCATTATTTGTTTTAATAAATTATAACAAATAATATCTAAGATAAAAGTCATTAATATATTATTGTATAGTTTTATTAGTAATTTTCACAACTCATTCTTCGAAATAGTTTTACATTTAATATTCAAAAATTCCTCCATAGTGTTTGTTTTGAGTTTTTGTGTTTGAAGTTTCTTAATTTACTAATGAAAGACTTTCTTCCATAGGGTATATTTAATATTCAAATTAATTAATGCATGTCAGATTCCTTAGAGAATAAAATACTTTGTAACAACCCATTTACACACACACATATCTGTATATATATATATTTATATGTGTGTGGATGTATACACATATATATGTGAGAAATCTATATGTAAGAAGGAATTACATATAAAAAGTATAAAAGTATATCTATAGAGATATTAGAAACATATAAATACATATTCGCAATATGTATATATAACATATATCTTCATTCATGTATTTCTGTGTCAAGTTTGAAACAAAGGAAATTATAATGAGCTGATATGCATAATTGAAGATTCACAAACCATTGCAGGGAAGTTTATCTAACAGGAAAGAACATCCAGCAGTAGATGTTGCAGCTTTCAGGCCAAGCATAACACAAAGACAGACTCCTTTTTCTTTGTGAGCTCTCTCTTTTCTCTTAAACCTTAAATGAATGTCTGAGGTCCACCCTCGTTACAGAAAGTAATCTGGTCACTCATGGTATACTGATTTAAATGCTAATCACATCCAAAAAACACTTTCACAAAGATGTCTAGATTGGCATTTGACAAAAAATAAAAATTGCACCACAGCATTGCCAAGTTGATACATAAAACTTACTGAGCAAAGCTAACTGTATAATTTACAGCTTTATTTACAAAGGAATGTAATGTAAAATGTTTAATAAGTTTATTTTAACCAAAAAAACGCAGATTAATCCACAATAGCATTAGGCATCATTAAAATAGTATTATGCCCCTATGTGGAAGCATCTAATATCCATGTTAAGTTTACAAATTGTGGGTGTCAGTGGAGGGAGTGGGAATGGGGGATTCATATGTAAACTAGGATTGTTTCTAAATAAAAAAATTAAAATAAAAACCCAAATAGCCAACTATCTTTTAAAATTATGTATTTTTTGCATTTAGTGTGCATGGGGAAGGGACATGCGTTACCCACCTCATTTACATAGAGATCAGAAGAAAACTTGAAGGAGTCAGTTCTCTCCTTCCACCATATATGCTCAAGTTTCCTTTATTTTGGTACATAAAACACTCTGACCAAAAGCAACTTAGGGGAGGAAAGGATTTATCTTTCCTATACTTCCAGATGATTGTCTCTCACTGAGAAAAGTGAGGGTGGGAATTCAAAAGAGAAATTGAAGCAGAAACAGTGGAAAAACACTGCATGCTACTAGAACCATGTATGTTCTAGAAACTGAACTCAGATCATCAAGCATGGTGACTAGTGACTTCACCCACAAGGAAATCTTGCGCCCCTCCCCACAAAGCACTCTTTTATAATTTTAAACATGTAATAGTAAATACTTAGATGATTGGTTGATACATTACATATAGACATTGGTAGGCATGAAAAGAATAGGTAGATGGAGGAATAGACTGATACATGTTTCAAAGAGAGATAAGTAATTTAAGTCTAAATACTCATCAGATTCCACATTTAACTAACTTTGAGTCTTCCTGCTACTAAGCAAAAAGACACAGGGAATTATACTCCTCCAATCTCCACTTCATGTTTTCTACCAATTATGTTACTGTAATTTTTTACATTATTAATGTGTTTGTTCAGTTTGTCTTAATTTGTCAGGCACAGAGAAGAATACTTTGGAATGAATCTTCCCTTGTATACTAGCCATATTTGATTCAAATGGGACCGCTATATTGAGCTACTGAGTCAATACTAACGCAACATAAGACTCAGTAGACTTTGCTACACAATAAATTTATTTTATACTGTGAGAAGTCCTTCACTTTGGTAGTCAGGAACTGATTGCTATAGTTAGATGGAGTAACCTCAAAGTGTTTAAATTTGAATGTCATTCTCATCATAGCAGTATTGGAAAGCAGGGCATAATGGGGTTGTTTTAAGCCCTAAGTCTTCATACTCATGGTTAGAAAAATGCAATGTTAATATGAGTTAAAAATCATAATATGAGTGCTAATAACTCACCCTTACCACAGTGAGTTAATTTTCAAGGAAATTCTAATTTTCATTTTGCTTGGATTGTCTTATGAGTTACCTGTGCTCTGCTACTCAAGTCTGTCTCCCATACTGAAGGTACTCAGAGGGCTCATCCTTGAACATGTGATGAGTCAAAGTGATCATGTTAGTAGCAGGGCTTTCTTTGACTCCATTGTTCCTAGATCTCTCTGTTAAGCTGTCTGTCATAAATGGTATTACATCTAGAAGTTACATTGGACTAATAATTATCTGCTCTCATTTTTTCTTATTTACTTATTTATTTATTTATTTATTTATTTATTTATTTATTTTGCATCCAAACACCAAGAACAACTCATTCAATTCCTATCCTTCAATCCACTACTCCCACCTTTCTGTTCAGGAGGGCAGGTATCCCATAGATAGCAACATGGCATATCAAGTTACAGTAAGACTAAGCATTTCTCCATGTATTAAGGCTGGGCAAGGCAACCCAGTGTAAAGAGAAGGGTGCCAAAAGCCAGTAAAAAAGTCAGAGACAGCCCCTGCTCACACTCTTAGGATTCCCACAAAAGCACCAAGCTACACAGCTGTAACATGTGTGCAGGGTACATAGGTCAGTTCCATGTAGACTCACTGGTTGTTTATTTAGTCTCTATGAGCCTCTATGAGCACAGGTTAGCTGATTCTGTGGCTTTCTTGTAATGGCCTTGGCCCATCTGGCAACTTTGACCTACAGTCTGTCCTGCCCAAGGGATATGCTAGAGTAAGAGTGGACTAGAGATTGAAGGAGTGGCCAGCCTATGACTGAGGTAGCCTAAAACCCATGCCAGAGTAAGCCCACCTCTAACACTGTCTGAAGCACCAGGACCCATAGGCTGGATGACCCAATAGACCTAGAATAAAACTACAGCTAGAGGGATGAAAAAGTCAATGTAAAGTTTCTCTCCTTTTTTTTTATTCCTTTTTATATTTAAGTTAGAAACATGCATGCTTCAAATGTCAATCCCACCTCCCCCCCTTCTTCCTCCCAGCCCCTTCCTACCCTCCCACCCCCAGCCCAATCCCCACATCTTTCCCCAGGGAGGGTGAGGCCCTCCTTGGGGGGGATCTCCAGAGTCTGTCATTTCATCCAGGGCAGGACCTATGCCCTTCGCCATGTGTCCAGGCTGAGAGAGCATCCCTCCATGTGGAATGGGCTCCTAAAGTTCATTTGTGTGTCATGGTGAACACTAATCTACTACCGAATACCCCAGAGATTTCTGAGGCCTCCTCACTGACACTGTATTCATGGAGTTTGGATCAGTCCCCTGTTGGCCTCTTAGCCATCAATCTGGGTTTCAAGAGCTGTCCCTTGTCCAGTCAGCTGTCTTTGTGGGTTTCACCAACATGGTCTTCATCCCTTTGCTCATCACTCCTCCATCTCTGTCACTGGGTTCCTGCAGGTCAGTTCAGTGTTTAGCTGTGAGTATCTGTCTCTCATCAGTGAGATTTCCAGAAATCTACAAGAATAACACCAACTGGAAAACTAAATAATTGTGGAGAAACTTCATTAATAGCCTCTACCTAATGACAAGGTTGATGACTTCCTTAAATGACATCCTAGAACCTTCATCCAGTGACTGATGGAAGCAGAGACAGATACTCACAGTTTCTCTCCTTCTTAACAATGTCTTTTCACAAAATTTTCATCAGTTTACTTCTATTAAATTCAGGCAATGGTATAAAAATTTTCAACTATTCTGCAGTTTTTTTCTGGCCCCAGGACCCTTTCTTCCCATGTATAATTCTCTATTCTCTGCTAAACAAAGTAGAATGTGGTTTTACTTGCTCTTAATAAAGAAGGAATATTGTTTTTTTTGGAACACAAGTAGGCTTCATCATTCCACATACATTGTTTCAAATAAAGTCAACTCCTTTGGGGAGAGCCTCAGAGCTTTCTTTTCTCGTGACTTGTCTCACTCTCCAATCAACACATTGATATACTACTTAGGACACTTGATAGAGCAATAGCCTGTCATAGTCCTTTTTTGTCTTTACTTAGTGGAATTTCTTCCGCACGAGTAAGCCAGAGCAAACCAAATCAAGCCCCTTGTGTTGTTATCAGATTGTGAAAGTAACACCATAACTTCCTATCTGTGTATCGAAGATGAAGAGAGATGTGAGCTCTTAATATTTGAACAGTGATCCCAAGAGGTTAAATTAAACTTGTTCATCATAAAATTGAAGAATATGGTAAATGGTGGAGATCTATTCCATGGTGGAGATCCATTCCATGGAGAGTTCAGCTGATAGCAGTAGAGTAAGACCCATCTTTTTATTTATTCCCTGTAAAGGCAAACTTCCCATCAAACTGAGCTAAGAGAATGAAATAAGAAAAATGTCATTTTATTAAATTGAGATCAATCCTTTCTGCCCTTATCAAATTTTATCATTTTAAATAAATATTTCTTTATTTGTTCTATGCCCTTAGGAACATTTTCTTTGAAGACTTTTGGTTTTTTATTTGCTTGCTAGCTTGAATATTTTTTTCACTAGTATTGCTAGTTTTATTGGACAGCAGATCCATGGGGCTTTTCACATTGTCACCAAAAGTGAAGTCTCATGAACTATTATGGTTTCTACAGTAAAACACAGAAATTACATGTGCCACAAATTCCTGGGTTTACATAGCAGAGGAAATGGCTAGTCCCACTGTACTGTGGGGTTCTAACTGTAGGGGCACGTGTATGTACTAGCGACTTTATAAATGTAATGCTCTCCCATTTTTGTAGCATCCTTTTAGTCTCAAATTTGTGATTTCACATCATCTGTGTTTCAAGGATAGGTTCTGGAAACAAATATTGATACGAGAGATTTCTCTCTGAGTCTTACAATCAGTTAGACTGATTGTTGAAATAATACATAGTCATCTTCTGCTGAACAAGATTTTTCTGGAAATATATATAAAGACAGACTTGCAATACCTTCAATTGGATTTCTCCTAGATAACTCACATTTACCATGCCTAAAACCTCATCACATAATACTGTTCTTTTATAAACTTGTTTCAAAAAGTCCTTAATATCAGCAAAAGCAACCATTTAATTCTTACATTCTTAAGGTCTTTCTGATTCATGCTATCTCATCCCTCAAATCTCAGTTCCTAACAAGTTTCAACCTGTTCAGTGCAACAGCAACATATTCATTTATTTACCACCAACAATTTCATAAGCAAAGACCATCTCCTAATTTAACTGTACCATATGTGTAGCTTTGGGGCCTGTCCTAGAACTAGCTTTGTAGGTCAGTCTAACCTTGAACTCACAGAGATCTGCCTGCCTCTGCCTCCTGAGTGCTGAGATTAAAGGCATGTGTCATCCCCTGGTGAGAAATTTCTTAACATGCCAGGGCAGTTGCACACATGAACTTATAGCAGATGTGACTGGATGAACAACAGCAATACAGACAAAATGACACTTCAACAAGGGGAGGGATTCATGCATCTTTACACAGTGAATTTTAGAGATAAAAATGACTGTTTGATGCTTCTTTTTTTCTCCTCTATTTGTCAGGATCTATTGATCTTAGTGCTATTGTGGTTTTCTGGCCCCAGACAGTGTGTGTGGCATCCCTCTATCCCTAAACCGCTAATATAATCAGTGGCCACCTTCACTTCATATTTTCTTTCTATCATAAATATTTCAAATTTACTGTCACTCTCTTTCAAATATTTCTTTACTATCCTCCAATAAAGAATCTGGGATTCCAGGCAAATAATCTTTCTCAGTCTGTGAATTTTATCTTCACTTAATTTCTTTCTTTGATGTTCAAAATCTTTTTAGCTTAAAATGTTAACGTTTGTGATTTGTTAACATTAATTTCTGATATTATTTTTGCTATGCCAAGTTCGTGAGAGCCCAAAAAGACTACCAAGGAGCCTACTCACTGATGCAAATGCATAAGGTTTAATATTAAGTTGCAAGCTTGAGCAGGTACCCTGCCCAGCAAACTGGCAAGGCAGCTGCAGGAAAAGGGGACCTGGCCTCAATTAAAGGAAAAAAAAAACTGTAAGCAGAGTGGTACTTGCCTTGGCTGTTCAGAATTGGGTAAGAGTAGGTGATCTTTGGATTCACTGACATGGGAGAATTTCAAAAGTGTTACTAATGGTTGCCCACAAGGACAGTTGTGACAAGAAGATGTTGTTTACCAAAATAAGTCATTGCCTGACCACCCAGATGGGGTCATTTTGACCAGCTGGGCACAGTTTGTGTGCTCCTTGGAACTGTTTATGGTTCCTTGGCTGGAGCTGAATCAGCCTTGTGCTATGCAGGGAATTGCTTTTTCTGAGGATGGCGTTAACTCCATCCTCTCCAGTTTACCTTGCTCTTACAATTTAAGTCCTTTTTTACACATGTATCTTGTAGGCTCTAGCAGTTTTAGTGTTTCAGGTTTTATTTTGAAGACTTTGTTCTATTAGAAGTCGATTATAGTGAAAATTATTAGATACAAATCTAATTGCATTATTCTACTTATGAAAATTCAGCTTTCACATAACCATTGTTAAAGATGTTGTCTTTTCTCCAGTGTTTAATTTTGGCATCTTTGTCAAGGGGCTATAGCTGTTGTACTCATGTTTGGAGCCTTTGTTTTGTTCTATTGGTTAACATGTCCATTTTTGTACAAGTACCATGCTGTTTTTCTTACTGCAGCTCTATAATAAAACTTTTTTTTCCCGTTCAGGATTAGTTTGACTATCCAGGAACTTTTGGGTTTCCATATCAACTGTAGGTTGTTTTCTTTTGTTTTGTTTACAATTTTTTTGTGAAGAATGACATGGGGGTTTTATTGGGATTTTATAGAATCTATAATTTTATTGTGATAGGATGATCATTTTAATAATATCAGTTCTACCAATCCAACTTCTAGTGTCTTCCTAAATCTTTTTTTCTGTCTTAATCACATGTAAAAAGGCAAGCTTTTAATTTTTATGAAAAATAGCACTAATTAGCCACCTTGATGTACTTGTATAATGTTATACAAACTTCGTTATATATCTTCTCTTGAGACTCTGATTATTGTTCATTTTAGCCATAAAATATGTTATATGATCAAGTAAATTTCACAACTCTCCATTACTCTTCCAAAATACCTCAAGTTGCTTTTAAGTTTTTAAGGTATCATGCCAAAAAATAGTCACTTTTTTCTCATTTATGGAGGCAAAAAATAGTGTGTGGTGATCCCTAGGATTCAAATTTTACCCTGAAGACTTACAGAATTATTAAAAACTATTATAGCTCTGTTTATGAATTAATACCAGGAAAGTACACAAATAACACTCAACCAAATAGAGTAGAATTCATAGGACACGCTGTCTTGCAGAATTCACATGTGGCAGTAAGAACAAAATTTTAACAATCAGGAAAATCACCTGAGCCTCGATGACCAGAATTTAATGAGCCAAAGAGAACATAGATATGGTTTCTTCATTGATGGATTGCTTATGTGGTTGAGTCCAGTCTGCATTTCTACTGATACATTATAACCCACACTTCCTACCTGAATGCACATGGTCAGTTTTTCTATCAGTCTTTCTAAAATGACCAGTCTTAGCTCTGTGATTAACCAATATGCTAGTAACCTTTCCCCAAACATAGTTTTCATCTTAAGTATGATAGAAGCTAGCTGTTAGAAGTCAAGGAGAAAAGAAGTTTGCAGAAAAGGACAGAGATATTTCTAAACAATATCAAATACCTCTCAATTTGGCATCACTACAAAATGACTGCATATTCCCAAAGAATACATGGACTTCCAGACCACAAGCAACAGATTCTCATTTTCCAAAGAGATTCTGAATAGTCATTATTGCATGTGTAATACAGTAATATCTCCTCAACAGTTTCACAAAACATCACAGTGTTCCATAAACAATGATCTTTTAAAAATAATCATTGCATGAATATATAACTTGTACTTATTTTTACTGAATTAAAACATTTTATGCATACAATAATGAGAAGACAATTACAATTTGGTCGATTTTATTCTATTATCTATGTCTCAGTACTTTGGAACAAATTGTGTTGCATGCATTAAATTACTGTAGCAAATGCAAAATATAGTTTATCTCCAACAAATTCTACTATTATATCTCACTTCTTATTAAACCAAAAGCATTCTTATATTTCACACAAATTACTCTTGTTCAATTTAAGGGAATTTTTGTTCTATTTTTAGCACTCACATCAGCATTATTAAATAACATAAATTGCTGCTAAAATATTCCTAAATATGTCAAAAGAACTTTAAAATTATAATTCTTTCTTCCCAGATTTTATCAATTCAGTTTACTATAGTGTCTTTTCAAAACTAATGAGTAGAATATACAGGAAAAACTCTAAACCTTTCAAAACATGCTCTTAACAAAACTAAATATCCATGGGTTGTCTAAACTGTATTATTAAGTTTCTTATTGCACATAATAGAAAAATTGTGTCTATAGCTCACAAGAGGACATGGAAAATTATAGTTATAATCTTTTGCATTCTCAGTTTCTAAATTTTATTAATGTTATGATTTTGTTGCTAAGCAATGTGCAAATAAGTGGCTCTTAAGAATCTGCATCCTTTGGAAGAAGCTATATTTAACAGTTTGTTTATAATATATTTTCCTAATGCAAAATACCAGCAATGCTGCTAGAACACCTGGCTTTAGGGTCATGTAATTAAACTCATTTAAAACATGCCTGAGGAATCTTTGTTTTCCCAACTACTTTATGTGAAATACAATGTGTTTACACACATGAGTACATATATAGATCACCCAATTTTAGCATATCCATTTACAATTCTACTCCCTTAATGAGTCATATGCAACATAACAATTTAACAAGAAAATAAATATTTCAACTTTCCCTAAAGTTTCCAAGAGTCTGAGCATTAAGAATAATTTTGGTTTTGTCCTAGATATTTTAAGGGTCCTTAAGTGAGCACTTTAAGAATGCATAAGTGAAGATTAGTATTATACCTTGTTTTCTTTTAATTTATAAATTTAATGACTGATTTGCTGGTTTGTATATGAGAGTTTTATAAAGGCAGTGCCACCTGAATCATTGAATATGTTTAACAAAACTTTGTATATATTTATGGAGTAAGAAATGTATAATCTTGTTAAATGACTATGATTTTGATATGAAATCAATCACAAAAAGCAAGAGGTGTTAAAAGAGAGTGTATACATAGAGAGAAAGCTATGCTTACTGAATAGACCAAGGTATAAAGATAGACTTGTTGTGGGAGGAGAAGAAATTGTCTAAAAAAAACATCAAATAGAGGAAAGGTTACTTTTGCCATGTATTGAATTTAGAACACTTACCTAGGAGTAATGTAAGTGATGAACTGTAATTGGAGGCAGACATTAAAATGTGAAACTAGCTGGGTGGTGGGTGGTAGGACACACCTTTAATCCCAGAACTAGGAGGGCAAAGGAAGGAAGATCTCTGAGTTTGAGGCCAATATGTTTCACAGGGCTGGTTCCAGGACAGCCAGGGCTACACAAAGAAACTCAGTCTCTAAAATCCTAAAAAAAATAAAAGAAATTAAAATTGAAATTACACATATGTAAAACAGTTTGGAGAGAAGTTGAGAGATAATTAGGAAATAGTAAGTGACCATAGTAACAAATTAAATAGATGAATATCTCTATATTTGAATAGCAGTGAATACAGTGGATTTATATGAAGTAGTAACAATTGAGAGAAGTTAATAATCAATTAGACTGATTTCTGGATAAAAGAAGTAAGAGTTCTCCGGCTTCCATATGTCCTTTGGTGGCAACATGGGACAAGGACTTCAGCACAGACCCTAGAAGTGGTAGGACTATGACACAGCCATGGTCCTAGGCGGCAATCATGGTCTGGATGTCACCATGACCTCAGCTGGCAGCTAAAGCCATCCAGATAGGCACTTTCTTGTGGCAGTATGGGCCCTGGACACCAACATGCAGGAGTGGATTGGGGGATGGCAATGCAATTGAAGGAGAAGGACTGGGAGGAGAGGAGAGATGGAAAACTACACCCGAGATGTAAAATAAATAAATAATAAATAATTAAGTAACTACCAAGTGTCCTTCTTTGATTAATGCCTTTTCTTCTCAGTAACTGGGAAAGTATTGAGGGAAATCAGGAATAACTTGGTAAAGGAAGTCATTAAGGATATAAACTTGTGCCTATGGAGCAACCAATAAAATTCTATCTGGCACACATTTATGAGTGATTCTTATTGTATAGAACAATCACACAAAAGAAAGTAGAAAAATGGAAGAAAAGGAAGTCTAGTGGAGCTTGCCAGAAATCATGGTGCAAAGTGAAATGAGATAGTATTTTGTTACAGAGAGTCTTCTGTGCCTGTGCTATACATGTACACTCTAATGCACTATTACTTATCAACTGAATGGCAATAATTGTGCCAATGTATAAATAGTAGAATATTATTTCAAAGGTAATTTGGGTCAAATTATGAAAATATAATTAGGGGATGATTAGAAGGCAAATAGGATATAAAACACCTCCATAGCCTTGAAGTATCTAAAATAAAGAAATTGTATGGAAGGTGAGTCATGGGAGTTAGATGGACAATGATTCAATGCAGATATTTGGGAATAATAACTTATTATCTACATATGACAAGTAATAAACACAACCTATTGGATACAGCCTGATATAGTGGAGGACTATTTGTATTGTTGCATCATTAGATAGAATAATGAATTCAAGACAAAAAAAAGGCTATTGAGCTAATTTGTGGCCAGTTTCATGAAAAATAATTCAACTTCTTTTTCATACCTATTCATTGAGATATAAGCTTTTATAGTCCCTGTTAAATTCTCAGTTCATCTCATAATCCCACAATCTAAGTGTAATTGATTGAGTAAAAGCTACAACCCTGACACAAAATTAGTCCTCATAATCTTTTTTTCTAAATTTGTAAAAAGGATATAACTGCTTTAGGTTGATTAAATTGGACTTGAATCAATTTATTCTTACACAGATTTCTAACAGGAATTCAGATATCTGTGCATGAAAGTCATGCAAGAATATTAATTCCAATGTAACACAAAATACTAACCCACTGTTTATTTAATAGAAGTCATAGGGGCATTATGAATTCTTTGCAAACTCAAATAATATATAGCAATGAAAATAAATAACTACACCTATAGCCAACAACATTCTTACTAAAAATGTTACATTAATGAAATAAATCAACTTAAGTCAATTGATAAGCTCTAAGAATCCAATTTAAAACTTCAGTTACCCTTTTGTATGATTTACTTTTAATTGCATAGGACATTTAAAAATTCATCAATACTCTGTAACAACCAAAAATGAAATATAAAAATTCAGATTTTACTACTAGATTACAATTGCAATTATTGTTAGTCACTGAGAAATTTCCATCAGGGAAGAACTGTGCTTCCTTTAGCTTAGTTTTGAATTATAAAAGGCTAATTGTGTCACTTCTGAAGAGCTGTATCTATAGTCTATCCTTATTCTGGTCTATAAATGTCAATGTACGGAAGAACATTTTCCTGAAAGCCAGTGTTCATGAGTAATTATGATTATTGAAACACCTTGAAGAGTTATAGATGAAGCCATATATAGAATGCACAAGAAATAAGTGTTTGGTTTTCTAAGCCAATGATGATTTTGAGTTATTACTACAACATAATACAACTTACAATGACTTGATGAAAAGTCATCAGTTTGATAAGGATACGCATATATATTAAATAGAACAAAGTAAAAAGGATTACAGACAGAAAGATACAAAAACACTATACATAGGCTACTAACAGTAGAAAGAGCAATGATTTCTTGGCATGAAAATTGTTTTACTTCATGAATAAATGTTCAATTTGTGACACAAAAATGGGAGATTTATGTATTAAAATGTAAATGGAGGGGCTAGTAAGATGGCTCAGCAAGTTAACATACTTGCTATGCAAACTTGTGTCCCCAAAATTTGGTTCCCAGAAGCCATGTAAAAATTCTGAAACAAAGGCACACATCTGTAATCTCAGCACTCATATACTAAGCTAGGAGGCAGAAAGGAATTTTCCGGAAGAGTTTGGAGCAGCTAGGAAACATAAAGAATATAAGAGTGGGGTAAGGAGAAGGAGGGAGGAAAGATGAAGAAAAAATGTTATCAAATGTTCACCAAAAAATAGAACTATGTTATCAGAGGTTATAAGAACCCCTCCTTTGCCTTAATATTTAAGATTGGCATTAACATTATATATTACTCATATAAAATGAGGAGACTTTTGTCATGACAATAATAACTGTGCTACAGTTGATATAGGCAAACCAATTTGATTTAGATACTATCAAAATTAACTATATTTATAAATTTCCAAATCCACATTACTTTCACAAAACAACTCAAGCTTATACATAAATCACAAGTAGATGTTTTCATACTTATTCTTTGCAATCAATTTATTAAAAATTGTGTAAGCTATGGCTTTGCCTTATCACCACTCTATTCTTTTTTAAATTTTTTGAGATTATAATTATAACATTTTCTCCTTGTCTTTCCTCCCTCCACACCCTTCTCCATTTTCCCTTCAAATTCATTGCCTCTTGTTTCATTAATTCTTATTGCTTGCCCTTTTACCATGTAACTTAAAAAAACACACACCGCCTTAGAATTTAAGGACGGAAACTGTATTCCAAGCAAATAACTGAAAGGTGTGCAGATAGGTAGTCACATCTATAATATTACTAAAATTTCCATAAACAAGACAGGAAGAATTTGCTTAGATGCTCAAATAGATGAAAGCCATGAAGACTGTCTTGATTAATGTGATTTGTATGTGTTTAAATAACGGTTCATTAATATAAACCATTACTCCAGATGAGTTCTAGATTAATTCTGAGATGTTATACCAACTTAGTTCAAAAATAATTAGTTGAATAGACATCAAAGAAATACAAATGATATATGTAGTATTCTTTCATTTATCTGATTATGATGAGGACAGTAAGAGAAAATGTGAATTCTGAAATGAATGGGTGACATTTTCTAGCTCAGGGATTCTGCACTGTATGAGCTGTAGCAGTCCAGTTTCATTTCAGATAAATTTTCATGGACTGATAATATAATCATTCAATTCTATGTGATATAAGAGAGGGAAAAGATATATAAATGTGTGGAGGTGCATACCTTTAATCTAATCCCAGCACTCAGGATGCAAGACAGTCAGATGCCCTTGAGTTTGAGGCCAATATGGTCTAGAGAGTAAGTGCCAGGACAGCCAGGACTGTTACATAGAGAAACTCTGACTAGGACAAAAAGATAAAAATCAGAGGAAACAAACATTTAACATGTTACAAAATGTATTTTTGACAAAAATAAAAGTATAATATTCATCATAAAGTATAAAAACAAGCAATAGAGTATTTGTGTATTAGTGATACATAATGAAAAGTTTACCATGAAAGAGAGGGTACAAAATGTTTCTAAATGTACTGAAGATGTGTTTGTGTAATTAAAATAAAGCAAACAACAGAGAAATTTGACTTGAAATATAGACTTCACCTTTTTGTCTTAAATTGCTTATTGCAATTTTCAATACCATTAATGATCTGTGTTCTTCTAACTTGTTTCACTTCTTTCCTATAAGGAAAACTATGCTGATAAAACATCACATTCATTCTTTCCTAGAAGAGCACTTTACTTATGTCTTGTTCAGCGCTGAATTTAAACATACAGCCTATAATTTGGTGTCAGGATTCTGGAATAAAAACTACATAATGTATCCCTCTTTGAAATCAAATCTTACTTTATCTTCATCCTAATCAATACTTTTCTCATTCTGTGCAAATAATAGCCCCTAGATATATCCATGTTATCACCAACCATTTTTCTAAATTCATTTCTTCTAAAGGAAATTGCTCTGTAGCATCAATAATGGTAAACAATGAAATATCTATTATTTCTGAGTGGGTAAAATACAAAAATATCTTCTTCGAAGCACTCTGAATGTATTAATAATTTTACACAAAAATATTAATAATATAATCACCAAAATTACATGAATGCCATCCTGGTTTTCATACAAAAAAGCATGTAACTCTATAATATGCTTACACATACAGTAATTCTAGTTACCCAGATGAAGATTTTGCTCTTTGATGCTGTCTCTATGATAAAAATATTTAAATGCATTTTGCGAAGTTTTAAGGAACACAACTTTTGCAAGTATATTAATTAAAGATATTTGTTAAATATAATTATCACTATGACAATGTTATGCTCTGAAAAAAAATAACGTTAGGATACATCAAGAAAAAAAACTGAGGTCTCAGAACCCCTGACAATAACCAAGGAACATGTGTGACAAGTGGTTTCTAATTCCAGAGGTCACACTCCTCTTGCAACTGAAACAGATGCTTCTGTTATAAAATTAAATGCATTTCGAGTCATTAATCCTCCATGACTTTTAGTAATAATATTAGTATTCACTCTAAGCTTCTTGTAAAATATTTCGTAGTTTTTAGAGTTCAATTCCAAACAGGAGCAAAAATTAATAATAAATATAACAAATCCATTCCTTAGAAAAAAACATAAATACAAAGGAAAGCTATACTCTACAATGCATACATTGAAACAGCCCAAGTACAAAATAGCCAAAGAGCAAATTCTTTATAGATAAGAAGGAAACTTTCAGCCTTTAACTCCTACAAGATACATCTTAGAATCCCTCTTTAACTGAAGATGCCATAGCTTAGCCAAGTACCCAGAAAGCAATGTGATCCCGAAATGATTTTTTTAACTTTTGTATTTTGTTTGGTTTTGATTTTTTTTCAAGACAGGGTCTCACTATGTAGCTCTAACTGTCCCAAAGTTTACCATGTAGACCAGGCTGGCCTCGAATTCACAGAGATTTGCTTGCCTCTCCCTTATAAATACTGGCATTAAAGGAGTGCACCATTGTACCCAGCTACATTTTGTTTATTACAAGACTGGCTTAAAGTATGTGGGTGACTGAATTCCATAGACAGTGTCAAAATGCAAGTGGAGAAAAAAATTACCATGAAGAGAGAACTGTTTGTGCCACATCCACAGACTGCTGGTTAGCAATTGTTCTGCCTTCTACTATCAAGGAAGAAACACCAGGCTGTACTTCATATGTGTGCATTGCCCTCCTGTCCCCTAGAGAATAGATAAGAAATTTTGCCTTTTAAAAGTACTCTTGTTTTAAACTTTCCTTTAGATAAAACTATTATTTATCTGAGTGTGATACCGAAAGCCCACATGGGAAAAATTGAGAAATGATTGCCACAAGGTACACACACACACACACACACACACACACACACACACACACACACACACAAAGTAGAAATAAATTTTGAAATATATCAAATCTGTCTTTTAGGTATCAGTGCTTAACACACTTCCATCCAGTGACAGACAGAAGCAGAAGCAGACACCAACAGCTAAACACTAAACTGGATTCCTGCAACCCAGTGACAGAAAGGGAGGAGTGATGAGCAAAGTGGTCAAGACTGGACTGGTGAAACTCACAGAAGCAGCTGACCTGAACAAGGGGGAGATCTTGGACCCCAGACTGATGGATGGGAATCCAGCATGGGACTGATCCAGACCCCCTGAATATGGGTGTCAGTGAGGAGACCTAGGCAATCCATGGGGCTTTGGTAGTAGATCAATATTTATCCCTGGCACACAAATGGACTTTGGGGACCCATCCCACAATGTGGGATGCTGTCCCAGCTTGAACACTTGTGGGAGGGCCTGGGCCCTCCTCAGAATGAAATGGAATGAAATTACAGACTCTAGAGATCCCCCATGGAGGGCCTTACCCTCCTTGGGGAATGGAGTGGGGATTGGGTGGAGGGCTGGGGAAGCTGGGGGGAGGTAGTGGCTGTAGAGGGAGAGGGAGCTGGGACTGACATGAGAAGCAAGCTTGTTTCTAAAAAGTGTAAAAAATAATAAAAGCGTTCCTCCATGGTCTCTGCTTCAGTTCCTGCTTCCAGGTTCCTGAAATGCTTGAATTCCTGCCCTGACTTCCTCTGGGACACAGTGCTGCCCTGAAGTACAAGATGAAATAAACTCTTTCCTTCCCCCAATATATATATATATATATATATATATATATATATATATATATATATTTGTTCTTAGCAAAGGTCAAATATATGAGAACCTTTCCAGTTCTGTGAACATTTGTCTATGTTCCAAAACATACCAAAATAAATGATAATGATAAATTGGTGATAGATAAATGGATAAGTAGATAGATGATAGACATCAATAAAAATGATAGATAAATAGATGATAGATGGATGGGTGGATGGATGGATGGGTAGATAGATAGACATAGATAGACTTAAAGAAATGAATAAAATGACATTGGTGGGGCTATGAATGTATAACACACAACAGCTTTACTCATCAGAAAGTATCTTTAAAATAAATACTGCTATTTGATTAATGGTTTCAATTTCCTCAAAATAGTAGTATTAAGGCAAATGAGAAATTGGTTGACAATCATTATGCCTCGCTTTTCTTTCTTAAATTCTTCTTTGTTTCTGTATTGAAATGCCACCATGAGGGTGAAATTAATATTTTCCTTGAATCAAACAGATAATTTTTTTATGCAGTTACCTTTTGTTAATGGAGAGTTCCTTCAAGTATACATTTCTGGTGGAAAATCTTATAGAACTTCAGCATACCTTAGATGTGCAGCTGAAGTTTTCTTGGCAGAATGGGGTTTCATTGACTGCAATACTGTGGCTTGCAGAGCTCAGGGTGACTGGGACCTGCTTCCTTCTGTGTCAATGAGGAAGCACCTGTCAGAGTGCAGACACAGAAAACAGTGCAAGCAAAGCCCATGAATTCAATGAATGTCCTCGTAGTAAACCCTGTCATCTAGATCCCCACAGTCCCTCAGGGGACATGTGCAGTCTTCTATATGATTTGATTTTGAGAGCTCTCTGTTCCGGCCTCCCCCGACAGCTGCAATGTCTGCTCTCGTGCTTTTAGAATGAAATAGACTCCATAAAACAAATGTGGATCTTGGTTAGATTTTAGATGTACATCCTATAAACAAATGTGAGTTCCGGGTTTCAACACCAAAATATACTTGAGTGCGAGGGTTGCAGCTCTGTAGCTGCAAAAGTGACCTGACTTATCCAGAGGCCAGGCTACCTAGAGCTCCAATAGGACAACTCTGGAGGGGTAGAGTTGCATAGGACAGCTCAGCCCTGGAGGGAAAGGTGTCCTGATTTATCTGGAAACCAGGCTACCTGAAGCTGGGGTGAGGTGGAGGATGCTCTCCCTGCAGGACATAGTAATTGTTCTCCTCCCTGAGAGAGGACTCTTACAACTGAGCTCTACTCTCTTCCCCTAAGGGAACATGCTAGTAGAGTTAACAACTTCTTCTACCATTCTTTGGCTACAGTCTGCTAAAGAGGAAGCACCAGCAGAAATGTAGCAATCTCTTCCTGGGATGGGAGGGGGAGGTGCTTTTTGCTACAGACTTGCTCAGCACCCTAAGGGAAAGTCCCAGCAAGTTTCTTCTGTTCTGTTCTGTTCTGTTCTTGTAGACTTGCTCAGTCCCCCTAAGGCAACATCTCAGCAAGTTCTAGTCTGCGCAGTGAATGAAGATCTTCACCCAACAATCTTTTAAGAAAGAGATTTATTTGAGAAGAAGGAGTTCAGGAGATAGACTGCCCTGCCAGGGTGTGAAGGACAACCAGGAGCTGAAGAGGCAGTCAGGTTTATATAGGGTTTCTTGGAGGCAGAGTTTTCCCAGGGAGACGTTTTTCTTCTGCTCAGGGATTGGTAAATTTCGCGGCTAAGTGATTGCTTAGTTTAGGTGGTCAGGGACAGAGATGACTGTGATTTCAGAGCAAACTGTGTTTCTTTTACTGGTCCTTTTTAATCTTTTGGCTCTAATTTTAGGACCAGGGCATAATTCTTTCACCAGCTCTGATTCTAGGGACAAAGTATGTTTCTTTGGCACTAGTTTCAAAATCAGGGTGTTTTGCTTTGGTTTTGGGTCCAGGGATATAGTGTTTTTGACTCAGGTTTCAGATCTTGGGTGTGTTTCTTTCACTGGTTTTGTGTTCAGAGTCAGGGTGCTCAGGGATTGCTTGGTTCTGTTTTTCAGTTGGTCAGGGGCAGAGATGGCTCTGGTATTAAGGCCAAACTGTGTTTCTTCACTGACCTGTTTTAGCCCTTTCGCTCTAATTTTAGGGTCAGGGCATCACTGTCTCTGATTCTAGGGACAAAGTGTGTTTCTTTGGCACAAGTTTGGAAATTAAGGTGTTGTTCTTTAGTTCTGAGCCCAGGAATAAGGTGTTCCTTTCACTGGCACAGGTTTAAAATCCTGGATGTTTCTTTCACTGGTTCTGGGTTCAGAGTCAAGGTATTAGGGACTGGTTGGTTGAATGTTTCAGTTGATCAGAGGCAGAGTTGGCTGTCCTGTCAGGGTTAAAGTGGGTTTCTTTGACTGGCCCTTTTCCCTACATTTTCATAAAGTTTGCCATCCTACCGTGTTCTGGAAGAAGCCCCAACTTTGACTCTGTCTTCTCTTTCATCTGGTTTTTCTCATCAGTCTTCCTATCGTTGGTTGCATATTTTATTTTTTTATTAAAAATCGTTTTTTATCTTACGTATCAACCCCAGTTGCCCTTCCCTCCCCATCTCCTACCCCCTGCCTCCCTTTTTCCTACCCCTCACCCACTCCTTAGAAGGGGATTGTAGGCTAAACGGACACTGTAACGATACGCGACACACAATTACTGACAGTAAAGCTAAGTATTTAATGTAGAAAATTACTCACAAGATACCAAACCCAGAGGAGCCAAACAGTTCTCAGCTAGCGGCCGGCCGGACCGGAAGCCGAACTCCAGGAAAAGAGAGCGAGACTTCCTGTGTGCTGTCTTTTATGCCTTCCCCCGTAACGCCCCTAGCCATGCCCAAAAGTGGGCCTGGCTAGTGACGTAGTTCCGCCTACGTACGTATACGTCTTTACGTCCAGCCGTATACGTCTTTAGTCCTGCCTAAAGTGGGTGTGGTTAGCGGTGTGGTAAACCGCCCTTTTATTACCTCATCTGTATGCGCCTCTAATAAGTCACATGTTTAATGGCGGCATCAGACTTCCTCATACAATTCCCCTTTTAGTCTAAAAAAGGACAACTAACTTGTGTCCATGAACAAAATGTATCAAACTTCTATCTAAACCTAAACTTACCTGAAAGAAACACCCAAATATGAACACCTCCTTCCAATCCCAACTCTAAAATAATTGAAAACTAACACTAATAGGTGTAAACTATCTTATAATATCAATAGTAGGGAGAGGGGGTGTGGAATTCTCAAAACTACTTCCTGCTGAGATGGGACGATGATAATCTCATGGGGACCTGTGAAAAGAAAATGTTAGAATAACAAAATCTCAGTAGATCAGACAGTCTCAGTAAGGCAGGAGATGCTTGATTGAAGTTCCTGACTAGGGTTCTAGTGTTGATTGAAGCTCTTATCTTGAAGCTCTGGTCAGATTGTAGAAGATGTGCTGTTTCAGTTTCTTGGTCCGGAGATGTGTAGAGTGATGTAGTTTCAAGCCAGTTTCAGGATAGTGCTTGTCAGGTGGAGTCAATGATGTGGGGCAATTCAGATGCCTCCAGTCGAATCAGGTGAAGTCAAGGAAGTGGATCCTCATTCTCTTTCGGAAGCAGTTGAAGATTGCTGTCAGGAAATCCCTTGTTCTCTGGAAAACTCAAACATTAATGTTAACAAAGAAATATTTTAACTTTCATATGTATGCATACAGAAGAGGTGACAATAGGGAAGATGGAAAACCTGGAGGAAATTAGACTGTTCAGAAAAAGAAATCCACAGATAACAGTCCCTCATTTTATTTCTTCTGTCTTATATCAATGTCTCTTTGATATAATACAGAAATTCTGAATTGTATTTAAATGATATGCTTGAGTTTAGAGTAGGAGAGCCAATTCAGCTCCAAAGCCAGCTTCAGTTAAATGAATGGGAACTGAGGTATGTGAAGAAATAAAGATAAAAGGGTACTATGAAAAAACAATATAGAGAGATTTAGACTTTGATACCACACAGTGAGATACTGTTTGTTTGATGGTCCTCAGGGTAGCTATTCATTCTTCTACAGGAATCCATAAGTCCAGTATTCTTTGCTGAGTTTACCTGTGAATACAAAAAACAAAACACTTCTCTTTCCTTTTAGGAGGTCACTTTACCCATGGTGGACTATGAATTTGTAGATGGGCTGTTATCTTCCTCCTCCTGAGATGTTTTCTGTTCTGATCGAATTTTAATTAATTTTGATGGAACCCAAACCTTTTCTTCTCCTGTGGAAACAAAAGCATAACCCCTTCCCCAACGTAACACATATCCTGGTTTCCAGACTGAGGTCATAACATCCTTAAAATACACCGCTTGGTTCAGTTCAGAAGTCTTCTCTGTAGTCCAGAGTCTTTCTGCTGCAGTTTGTCCTTTTTCATCAGCATTAAGAAAATTCAACGTTAGTAAAGCATTGTGTAACCTGTGTTTAGGTGTCTTTGTTTTCCCTGGCTGTTTATGAAGCATCTCTTTTAAGGTTCGGTTAGATCTTTCAATTATTGCTTGTCCTGTGGGATTGTAAGGTATACCAGTTACATGTTTTATATTATAATATTTGAAGAATTGTTCCAATTTACTGGAGACATATGCTGGACCATTATCAGTTTTTATTATTTTAGGTATACCCATAACAGCCATTACCTCTAAGAGGTGTGTAATAACAGAGTCAGCTTTTTCAGAGCTGAGGGCAGTAGCCCATTGGAAGCCTGAGTATGTGTCTATAGTATGGTGTACATATTTCAAACTGCCAAATTCTGGGAAGTGAAATACATCCATTTGCAAAAGTTCATTTCTGTGAACACCTTTAGGATTACAACCTGCTGGTAATGGAGTTTGATTGTACAATGAGCAACTGGGACAATTTCTTACTATTTCTTTGGCTTGTTGCCAGGTGATAGAAAAATCCTTCTTTAAACCTTTGCTGTTAACATGGTGTTTCTTATGAAATTCTGAAGCTTCCAACACATTACCTACTAATAAACGATCAATTTCATCATTGCCTTGTGCCAGAGGACCTGGCAGACCTGTATGGGATCTGACGTGTGTTATATATATAGGATGAGTCCTGTTTCTGATGATTTCCTGCAATTGTAAAAACAATGAGGTTAATTCTGTATTATCAGGAACAAATTCTGCAGTCTCAATGTGCAGGACAACTCTTTCTGCATACTGAGAATCCGTGACTATATTGAGAGGCTCTGTAAAGTCTTTAAGTACCATGAGAATGGCATATAACTCTGCCTTTTGTACGGAGTTGTAAGAGCTTTGAACTACTTTACTTATTTTTCCTGATTTATACCCTGCTTTACCTGATTTGTTTGCATCCGTGTAGAAGGTAAGAACTCCAGAAATAGATGTTTGCCTCACGATACGTGGAAGAATCCAAATTGTTTTCTTTATGAATTTGATTCTCTCTGTTTTGGCATAGTTATTACTAATACTTCCCAAAAAGTCACTGCAAGCTATTTGCCAATACTCATTACCCTTCCATAAGGAGGAAATTTCCTCATTCGTTAAAGGTACAATAATTTCAGCTGGGTCTTTCCCAGTCAGTTGACGAAGCCTTAATTTACCTTTTAATATCAAATCTGAGACCTTTTTTATATAGGTTTTCAATTTTTTATTCTGTTTATGTGGCAGAAATACCCATTCTAGAATGATGTCGTCCCTCTGCGTTAATATTCCTGAGGGGTATTCTCTAGATGGTAAAATAACCAGAATACAGTCCAGATTTGGATCCACATGGTCCACATGTGCTTCTAATATTCTCTTTTCTACCCATTCTAATTCATTTTCAGCCTCAGCTGATAGTACTCGTGGGCTGTTTAGGTCTTTATCTCCTTTTAAAGCCATTTTCAGGTGTTTTAAATCATGCCCTTCTACACCAATAATCGTCTGTAATTGAGAGATTTCTCCTAATAGTTTTTGAAGATCATTAAGAGTCCGGTAATGATCTCTTCTGATCTGTACTTTCTGTGGTCTAATTTTCTGAGCATCTATTTTATAACCTAAATAGTTAATAGAATCTCCTCTTTGTATTTTTTCTGGGGCAATTTGTAATCCTCAGTGAGGCAAAATTTTCTTTACTGCCTCAAACATCTTTTCCAAAGTATCCTTATTTGAATCAGACAATAATATGTCATCCATATAATGATATATTAACGAATGTGGAAATTTATTACGAATTATTTCTAGAGGTTTATTCACAAAATATTGACACAAAATTGGACTGTTTAACATACCTTGAGGTAGTACCTTCCACTGGAATCTCTGTACTGGACGGGAATTATTATAGGTAGGTACCGTGAAGGCGAACTTTTCTCTGTCGTTTTCTTGTAACAGTATGGTGAAGAAACAATCTTTTAAGTCTATAACTATAATTGGCCAATCCTTAGGAATTAGAGAAGGTAATGGCATCCCAGGTTGTAGAGACCCCATAGGCTGAATTACCTTGTTGATGGCTCTAAGATCCGTAACCATTCTCCACTTACCAGACTTCTTCTTGACAACAAAAACAGGCGAATTCCATGCACTAGTTGATTCCTCAATATGTCCAGCATCTAGCTGTTCCTGAACTAACTTCTCCAAAGCCTCTAACTTCTCAGATGTCATAGGCCATTGACCCACCCAGACGGGTTCATCTGTCAGCCATTTTAATGGTAGAGCTTTTGGTTGCTCTGTAGGTTTGGCACTAGCATCTTGCTTCTGTACAGCCTGTACATTTGGCATCTGTTTTCTGTACTGTCTTACTGTATTCTTTCTACCACTAAGAGCTTGTCTATAATTCCCAGATGATACAGGAGGAATGTTAATCTGCGTATTCCATTGCTGGAGTAGATCACGACCCCAGAGGTTTATAGCAATATCTGCAACATGTGGCTTTAACCTTCCTCTCTGTCCTTCTGGCCCAATAAAGTCAATCCATCTAACGCTCTGTTTAACTTCAGATAGGGTTCCAATCCCTAAGAATTGAACATTAACCTCTTTTAAAGCCCAGTTGTGTGGCCAGGACTGCTAATTAAGGATAGTGACGTCACTTCCGGTGTCCAGTAATCCGTAAATCACCCTATTATTTACCTTAACTGGAAGTTTGGGTCTATGATATTGTATAGAAGTTTGCCAAAATATGTTTTGTATCTCCTCCTGATGTAATTGATTCATCCTCTGGAGCTAATGTATTATCCAGTGCCGTATTATTTACAATGGGCAGTGGATCTTCTAATTGTCCTGGGAGAGGCTGTCTTCCACTGTCACTGGGAATGACCGGATAATCTTCCTTTTCAGGGCTCCATTGAGCCCCGGAACCCCGTTTCCCTGCTGTAAAGCTCTACCTTGTCTGTCTAATTTGGAAAAGCATTCATCAGTCCAATGGAGCCCCTTCCCACACCTCCTGCATAGACCAGGAGGCTTAGGCCTTCTGTTTGATGCATTCCTGGTAAAAGCATTATTTCTAGGAATGCGTTGTCTACAGTTCCTACTAAGATGTCCTATTCTACCACAGTGAAAGCATGTTGCATCTTTACGCCTATTTAAATTCTTTGAGATTGCCTTCCCTAACCATGCCTCTATATCATCACAGGTAGGGTATTTGGCATCCTGGTGCCTCCTCAAGCCTGTAGAAATAGCTTCACCTACCCAAGCTCCTGTATCCTGACTTTTACATTCCAGGTATGTAGGACCCATTCCTCCAATGGTGCTGATCTTATTTTTAATGGCCAAATTACCTGCCTGCATTGAGGATTCGCGTTCTCATATGCCAAAGATTCTATAAGGAGACACCTGGATTCTGGGTTCGCTACCTGTACTTCTACTGCTCTGGATAATCTCTCTAAAAATTCAGTGAACCTTTCCCTTGGGCCCTGTAATACCTTGGTGTAGGGTTGCATTATCTCTCCTGTTTCACAAACCTTATCCAAGGCATTTAAAGCAGCTGTATGGCACAAAGAAAACATGTGCTCGTCATATGCAGATTGAACCTGCGTGTCAGCATAAGGACCCTCCCCAAGAATCTTGTCTTGGGGTGCTTCATGACCCTTCTGCAATTCCTAAATCTCAATTGCTTTTGCTTCTTGCCTCCACAAAGCTCTCCATTGAATTTGACAAGAATTTTCGAGCACTGCAGAGGCTAATTGGGCCCAGTCTTTTGGGGTTACTTTATTTACAGTAGCCCATGAGGTTAGGAGCTCTCTGACAAAGGGAGAATGAAGACCATACATGACAATGGCCTCCTTAATATTTTTTAGATCCTTCATCTGTATAGGCTCCCAGTGATAAGCAATGGGACCATTTGATTGTTTTTTCGTTGCTGGTTTTTCTGTTACAGATACTGGAAAAACCATAGGGGAACGCATAGCAACCTTAGGGAAATCATTCTGGCATTTGAGAAGCTTTGGGAAACTCCTGTCCTGACCTGTTGCCTGTATTTCTGATTCTGAAGTATCAGATTGAGCGTCTTCTAAATCCTGCAGTCTATTCATCATTGTTTCTCTGAGCTCTTGAAGTTCTTGGGACAAATAATTTTCTAAGGACGTCATGGAATCTTTCATTTTTTTACATTCATTATTTACATGTGATTCCAAATTTCTAATATTCTCATCCTTAGCAAGTACCTCAATAGCATGTAAACTGCCTTCTACAAATGATATTCTATCATTTAGTTTATCATTGCTCTCAGACATGGAACAATTCTTTTCTGCTAGCATTTCAATTTTATGTTCCAGTCTTTGTAATTTGCTAGTGAAATCATCAAACATGGAACCGTGTTTTTCGTTAAATGTTTCCACATTATGTTCCAATTTTTCAATTCTCTCTGTGGAACACATTTTTCCTGATAGTAATTCAATTTTGTGTTCCGTCTCTTTAAACCTGTTCGTCAGACCTACATTATCATTTTTAATATCCTGAATATTATCTACCAACCCTTTCTTACTCTCCTGCAATGAATTTTGCACTTCCTGAATTCTTTGTATTAAGATTTCAAAACTATCCTGCGATGACTGTATGACCTGTATAAGTTTATTCCTATTTTTGAGCCATTTCATTAACAAAATTATATTGATTATGAAGCTAATAATCACCATCGTGGGTAGGAAGTACCTTTCAGGTAGGTCCTCAACCCTTTCTAAAATCCCATCCATACAAAAAACAAGAAAATTCTTAACATCCTGCATCATAGTGTTAGCTGTTGACATTGTATAAAGCAGTTACATTTGTTACCAATGGAGTAATTCAGGCTGAAATCAACAGGCTGCCAGCGAAAGAGCACGTGGCCGGAGTCAGCAGGCCGCCAGTAAAACAGCACGTAGCCGCTAGAGAAATCTTGGAATACCGCCTAACCTTACCGGCAGGTAGAAGGTACTGGTTCCTGGCGGCAGGAATTGTGCCTTGCCGAGCGAAGTGGTGAGGAACTTAGCGAAAGGAGAGTCCACGTGTGCCTGGTCGGGCCGAGAGAAGCTGCTTTTCTGGGCGCCTGGATCCGGATTCCAATCCCGCTCCCGACACCAAACTGTAGGCTAAACGGACGCTGTAACGATACGCGACACACAATTACTGACAGTAAAGCTAAGTATTTAATGTAGAAAATTACTCACAAGATACCAAACCCAGAGGAGCCAAACAGTTCTCAGCTAGCGGCCGGCCGGACCGGAAGCCGAACTCCAGGAAAAGAGAGCGAGACTTCCTGTGTGCTGTCTTTTATGCCTTCCCCCGTAACGCCCCTAGCCATGCCCAAAAGTGGGCCTGGCTAGTGACGTAGTTCCGCCTACGTACGTATACGTCTTTACGTCCAGCCGTATACGTCTTTAGTCCTGCCTAAAGTGGATGTGGTTAGCGGTGTGGTAAACTGCCCTTTTATTACCTCATCTGTATGCGCCTCTAATAAGTCACATGTTTAATGGCGGCATCAGACTTCCTCCTACAGGGGATGAAGTCTTCCTTGGAGAGTCAAAGTCTGGCATGCCAAGTTGAGGCAGAACCAAGCCCTACATCCCCCCATTCCCATATCAAGGCTGAGCCAGGTATTCCACCATAGAGTAGAACTAGACCTTTTGAATGTGGGTGACAGTTATAGGACTTGATCTTTGGGGGGGTATGGTGCTGCAAGTAACACTAGGACCTATCCCAGGTACATGGCTGCAAGTTTTAAATGGGGCTTGAATGGAGTCTGATATTATCACTGTTCGCATATAAACATATAAACAATAATGCCATTTGAAGCATGTGCAAATCACATGCCATCATGTATTTGCTGGTGTTTACCTGCAAAATACTGTCTTATCCATTTCTATCTCTCTCTGCCATTTGCATCTAATCAAAGGATTCCCTTAGAGTCCTGACAGATATGGAATCTGTTTGGTAACAGGGGTTGCCTTCTGCTCTATCACAGATGTCATTAATTGTGTAAACTTTTGTCTACACTTTTCCTTTGTCTGTGAACTTTGGGACTAGCAAAGCTATTTTATTTTTCTAAGGACTGCAAACACAGAAAAACTGTCTAGCATGAGTATCAAGAGGTGTTTCTTGAGCTAATAAATGAATTTTACCTCTTCTCTAAAGTAAGTTTGTTAAGTTCCAACATATTAATATTAGTTGCTCATTTATCTATAAACTTAATCCTTTCACATAATTTTTAATAAGTGAATATTTTCTTGATAAGCAGTTTAACTAAAATCCTCTAAATTAGCTTTTAAAAAGTACTAGAGTAAAAAAGACTGAAAGAAAAATGAGTGGTAAAAAGCTACACAGAACTTAAATGTTTTGTTTTTTAATTTCCAACTTCCTAAAAAAAAGACAAACTACTCTCATCTCCAAGGCAACAAAGATTCCAAAATCAGCAAGCTTTCCAAAAACAGTTGCTACTTCAAATGAGTCAAATGAAGTTTCAAGCAATTGACTGTCTGAGATCGATGGTACATAGTTTAATATAAATGTGGAAATTCTCTTAAACCTTCCACACCGTGAAGGTTAAGTGACCATTAAAGTGGGAATGTTCCATATGTCACTTTAGTACACAGACAAAAAAATGCATCAACTACAAAACATAATCCATTAGGCTAATGATCTTTGCTGAGGTGGCAGAAATATATTAGAGAAGTGATTCATTTATTCCATCAACCTCTCTTATATCAACCTGCATTTTCCAAGGAATGGTGTGCATTTTTCTTTGGATCATTCTGTAGTAAACGATGACTTAATTTCCCTGTCAAAATGAACCCCTCAAAGGCAAAACCATACAATGACACCAAGTAGCACCACTGTGTACTGGACCCCAAGCCTAGCACATCAGTTTTTGCTGGTGCATTTTTTAGCTGTGATAGCTCTTTTTATGACAGTATTTCTATATCTTGGATGTAACTCAAACAATGAAAAGGGAGCAAAATACTCATTTTTGAACAGTTTCCATGGATGCATGGTTAAAAAACAATGTTTTAAAATCATCTTTTAAAAACTTTCTCCAAACAAGACACATTTGATCTCAGAGACTAACAGTTTGCACAAGGAAATGTGATCTAAGCTAAAACACAGCCTGATTCTGTCAGCCGAGACAAATTTCAGAGATGTATACATACCAACCTCTCTCAGATTGACTGGGAGCAAGAAAGAATTACTTCATGAGCTGTTGCTTGTGTCTGAAATGGCTCACAAAGTACAAAGGCCTCTTTCAGGTAAACCTCTCCCACTCTGTAAAATACTTTATATATTTTTTGAATTTTATCTACCAAATTTAATTTAATAGTTATGGTGTTTCAGTTTGTTGAAAATGTTAAAATAACATTAAAATTACAGTAAACTAAACTAGGATCCACAAATTGTGAGGAAAAATAAGATTGCCCATATTAATGATTCAACAACTGGTGTCTATAAGCTGCTTTAACAGAAAGGTAACTTCTAGCTATTTAAGAATTTTTAAGATTGACAGATATGTTTATAGATTAAAACCAAAGTTGTTTCCCAGTATGGTGGTTGATGGATTGAATCCTCTATAGTCAGAGTTTAGAAATAAATGACTACAAAGTAATTCAACTGAGTCGCAACGTTTTTGAAACACAAGATTCATGTGTGCATGAAGAGAGCCCAGTATATTCTCATCTAGAAATTCCCCTACAAATGTTAAATAATGCGCTGGCCCTGTGTGGAAGTTTTCTTCATCCCTTTTGTGACCTCATATGTTCTCTATTCTGCTTTTTAAGGGGCCAGGATCTGAAACACTAAATTTTCTGGATTTCTTAAGGAAATAATTTCCTTTTTTACATTAGACCAATACAAGTTACTGGCAGCAAATGGGCACACAAGACAGAAAGCATTGAATGTTTCTTTTCTGCTTTGGCTGTGCCTCTGGCATTGAGTCATGGTGAGAAAATGCAGGAAATTTTCACACAGTTGCAATTGTGCAGGACATGGCTATTTTACTGGGCATCCAGACAGTGACAACAACATAGGCCCGTGAGCACAGGTTCTAGAGGCAATGCTGTGAAGAAACAGAGAGAATGTGAGAAGGATCAAACATGAAAATGAAGACAAATGCAGACAGTTTCACTAAAGAGACCTGACTTTCTTAAGCAGAATGACCTTAGCCCTCAGACCCATGGCAATATTATTAGAAAACAATATGGTTCTGTGTTGCATCTAGAAGATACTGTAATGGACAGTGCATAAGAGAACTTACATACCATTTTACAAAGCTCTGTGAGACAGCAAAGTTGTAGATAACACAAGTGCTTGTTGTATGGTTTGGACAAGAATTTTTCATTTCACAGTGATGACAAACAGATGAAGAGCACGGACTTTAACCCATTTCTTTCTAGGAAACGGCGGAGGAGATGCAGTGCTTGTGTAATCATAAAAGGGAAGAGGGAGAGCCAATGACAAAACCAGAGGCTTTGTGACTGGATCCATCAGCTCCTAAGCAGCATTTACACTGTCACTTTTTTCATTTCTAGAAGCTTCCAACTTCTATACTTCCCTTAGCTTCCAAATTAATTGATTCTACTTTCTCCTTTTTCATCTGTTTTTCTGAAATCTTGATTTACTCCTCTTTCTCTCAGGATTTAATTTTAGAAATTTTCCATTTTGTGCCAAATCCTTATTTTTCTTACTTATTTTTTTAATTTTTATTTGTTCTTCTCTCAATTACATCCCAACTACATCTTCCTCTCCTATTCTCCCCCCCCCTCCTTTTTCTTTCCCCTAGATCTACTCCACCTCCACTTCCTTTGAGAAAAGGGCAGACATCCCAGGGATATCAACCAGACATGGCATATCAAATTGCAGTAAGACTAAGCACATCTCCTATTAAGGCACAATGAGGCAACCACGTGGAGGAAAGGGCTCCAAACGCAGGCAAAAGAGTCAGAGACAGCCCCTGATCCCACTGTTTTGTGTTGCACAAGAATATTAAACTACACAACTGTCACATGTATGCAGAGGGCCTGGGTTAGACAGATACCGGCTTCCTAGTTTTGAGTTCGGTCTCTGAGAGCCGCTATGAACCCTGGTTAGTTGATTTTATGGGGTGTTTTCTTGTGGTCTTCCTTGACCCCTCTGGCTCCTACAATCCTTCCTCTCTCCCTTCTGCAGGACTCCTCAAACGATGTCAAATATTTGGCTGTGGGTCTCTGCATATCTTCCCATCAGTTGCTGGATGAAGCCTCTCTGTTGACTTTTTGATTATGCTAGGCTCTGGTCTAGAAGTATAGACCATTAAGAATTATAGACCATTTCATGTCTTCAGTACTCACAGTATTCATCTATAAATTAGATTGCCACATCTTTCCTCTGAATGCCAAGTATTTCTTACTGCTAGAATGCTCACACTGTCATCAATATATTTGAAAATCCACATTTTTATATTTTTAAAACAATCTCATTCCAGTTCTCTCTCCCTCCTGTCCCCTGCTCTCCCCAGCTTTTCCTCCTCCCCATCCACTCCTCAGAGAAGGTGAAACCTACCATGGGAAATCTAAAAAGTCTGTCAAACCACTTGAAGCAGGACCAAGGTCCTCCCCCCTGTACCTAGACAGAGCAATGGGCTCCAAAAAGCCAGTTCATACATTAGGGAGATGTGGGGAGAGATCACATACCTGTAGCCCTAACCACGCCCGTTTGGGCGTGGCCACAGGTATGTGAGAGAAGGCAGGGAGATGAAGAGCTAGGAGGATGAGGAGAGTACTCTAGTGGGGTTCTAGTCAAGGTCGGGCGACCAGCAGAGAGCTGACCTCAGTTCTCAGCTTCTCACATAAGTGATTTCTCCCTAATAAAATAACATATGTCATCCCTATCTTGTGTATGATAACCTTCCTCATCAGGGAGAAATACTGGTTCCCCTGGTAGTAAACCCACACAATGCCCAAGCCACCCAACTGTGACACACACATTCAGAGGGCCTACTTTGGTCTTATGCAGGTTTCCCAGCTGTCTGAAGTCCATGAGCTAACACTTGCTCATAAATGGGGAGGGATTTAGGGATCGTGCCAAGGTCATTTTAAGTAGAATCTGATCTCTCCATCTCTGTTCACAACAGCCTTTTAAAAACACCCAGGGAGAGGATTATGGAACCCCACTTCTCTATAATGAACCCTTGGTATCAAGGGAAAGGCTGTGATTTCCTTGAGTGCTGTAGATACTGGTAACTTGCAATAGTTTAAAATGTGCCACCCATGCTCACTAAAGAAAGCTTAACTGAATTCAAGTGTTGATGGATACACTAGAAAGCATGAGAGAAAAACAAGGATTTGTTGGGAAGAAGGGCTATGGCAGGAGAGCAAGATGAAAGGAGGTATCCACTGGCAAAAAGACCACAATTTGACATTCAACATCTGATAGAGATCACTTCCCTCCACATGAAAATCCATTCCTTACCGTGGTGGTGAAGCCACTGGGTAGGATGGTCCTATTACATCACTGTCCTTAATCACTGCCACTGTTCACTCTTTGTACTCTGTGTATCAGAAACTATGTCCATCTAGTTTCACAAAAGGACTCGAGTTTCCAGGTTCTTCACCTACCTGAAGTTTCTTCGTTCTTTCCAGTACTTATTCAAATCTTGCACTAAAACCAGTAAGACCTTCCTACATACTTCAACATTCTCCTGTCAGTGAACACAACAGTCCAAACTCTCTCTTAGTGGGGTCCCAATAACCAGTGGTTAAGACAGATCAGACATGTAACAAATGCATGCTGAATATGTGAAAATTCTAATTTGTTTTAAGTTGAAATGTGAGAATTGAAAAATCTTTTCTCTTGTTGTCAATAGCATAAGGAAAATGTCAAGGATAAACACATGCAGTCATTAGCGAAAGTTGCAGAAACAGGTTTTAGTCAGTAACTGCTGACAGGGAGGAAAAGAGCGAGGCTCTGCCAAAATTAGTTCTGAAATAATCTGGTGTTTTAATGAAAGAATGTTGGAGTGGGGGCAGAAAATATGGGGGACTTGAGCAGTATCAAGGAAGTAATAACCAAATAAATTAGGGAGTGAAGTTGACTGATCTATACATCTTTAGTTTGCTTACTCACACTAAATGAAATTAAACCCTTAACCATCCTATAGGGACTGGAAGATAGTATTTTCACAGTCAGCCTGGAATAAAAGGTAAATAACTTTTATAGCTTGAGTTTTTTCTGGCCTCGGATCAGCTCATGCTCAATGTGAGGGATACTAAGAATCACAGAAGTGCTTGTTATGGCCTCTATTGGCCAAGCCAGAGGCTATGTAAGATTTGAATATGAGTTGAGTCTGATGACGGTTTAATGGGTTTTTGTTTTTCTGGTTGGTTTTTGTTTTTGTTTTTGTTTTTTGCTGAGACAGAGTTAAAAGGTATGAGAGTGTGTGGCAGACAGAAGGTGACAGTGCAGAAAAGGGGGAAGAAAGAAGCCTCTGAAAGATAGTAACCGAATGCCGTCAACTAGCCAGTTAAAAGAAACAGCCCGTCATGACCAGCTTCCACAATGTAACTAGACTAAGGAGGATTGTGAGTGAAAGAGTGTCAGTCAGAGTAACAACTCCTCTTTACAGCTGCAGTGCTCCGGATGCAAAGGTGGATGATAGGAAAGGCAGTGGCAGATGTCCCCGCCCTTTCTGTTGGTGGGTGGCAGTCTGAAGCGATGCAAAACTCGCGAAAGATTATGGTAGCTAGTAACTGCAGTCAGGTGAGAGAGAACAAAAGTCTGAAGATGGAGGGATTGAAGGTACACAGTTTATGGAAATGGCACAGATAGAAGTGTCACAGTCAGAACTAGTGGCATATACCCGTAATCTCAGCAATGGGCTACAAGGCAAATCCCAGAATATGTTATGTTTTCAGTGTAATGTGTGGTTGGCACTGTCTGGGGAGGTTATGGGACATCTAAGAGGTAAGGCCTGGGTAACATTGTAAGTCAGTAGCAGTGGGTTTGTGGACGATATCCTAACAGGAGCATGAACTGAATCCCTTGTTTCCTCTGGCAGTGCCATCACAAGGAAAAAAAATTTAGCTTTCACAGTTACTTAAATGAAAACAAGCCCAGTTTGATCTCTCTCTCTCACGTTCTCTGTGTCTTCCATCTCTCCCTGCCCATTAAGTTTGTCTATTCCTAGCATAGAGCTTTACTCTTTATATAACAGCATATAAAACGAGATACGGAAAAGGAATATGTAATCCATTTCTACAGAAATTTCAATCATTTTACAAAGTAAGAGGTTGCTCTTGTGAGTCTTAGTAACACAGAACAGCACTCAAAACTACAAACAGATGTTATCAACCTAGAGTCACATTACATCCAAAATTCATGGTATGTGATTTATAAGATTGCTATCACCCATACTTTTTTCAGCAAATAGCGTAATACCTTATTGTCACAGTACACACACACACACACACACACACACACACACACACACACACACATTTTGGGTCACGTGTATGTAAGAGTTTTTAAGATTTAAGATTAGAGTTACGCCTTTAGTTTACCTGATAAATGTTGATGGCATAGGAAGTCGAAAACACAGTAAGATAGATTACATTGTCTTCTTAAATACAAGTTAAAAGTAAGCAGACTGCCCAGTTGGATAACAGATTGGGGACATATTTTCTAACATTCTAGAAGTATATTATTAACTTGGTTTCAAGGTCAGACTAAAGTTCAATTTCTGAAGGTCAGAGACACTTACAGAAAAAAGTCGTTTTCACAGTTTCCTATCTACACTTCCATGTGACCAGCAGAAAGCTTCCATACCAAGGCCAACATGCCTATCCCACCGTGAACAGCAAGATAATGTAAGTTGCTTTCTGTTAGTTATTTGTTAACAGAGAATAAAGCATATACACACATAGTGAGACCCTGTCTCAAAGAAGAGGGCCTAAAGGCAGAATTAAGGTGGTAATTGATGTAAGAATAATTTTAAAAATCTTTCCTAAGGAGAGAGAGGAGGCAGGATGTTAGTAAATGATATTTAATAGTCCCTCAATAAATGCTTTTCAAATAAATTATATGCATTTTAGCTACAGGGTGATAACCTGTAATTTTATCCTATTAGTCTTACTTGATTATACCCCATGATTGAAGACAAAAGTATATAATTCATAGTCTGGAAAATCTTACTAAAATCTGAGTTTTATAAATAGGTGAGATACTTATACCTTATCAAAATATGCAAGTACAATAGCATAATAGATATAAATCAGGATCGGTTGACTAGTTTTATTTTATATTGTTATGTCTAAGACATATTTATATAGTGTAATGAATATGAAGCTGGAATAGTTGCAACTGTTGTCCAGATTTAGCTCCTAGATAAACTGAGATAAACAAGACATGAAAACCATGTGCTGCATTTCAAATCAAACCCCACTGCTCTTTCTTCTTACATTTGCTTTTAAGACCATCTCGTGTACCTCACATGCTGCTTAAAGGAAGGCTATGACATATTTACTTTATTTATAAATGAAAAGTCCTCATTTTTAGGTAAATTTGGTCATTGATAACCATAAATCTCTTTTGCAACAATAAAAAATACTGATAATCCTTATTCCAAAGAAATTTAGTAAAGATAGAAGCATGTCTTACTCCGTATTTAGTATTTCAGAACAAATACAATAAGAGGCTTTTAGTACTGTAAGTAAGATGTTCTGGGAGCCTGAGTTTAAAATTATACCACACATAGGATTTAACCTAATCCTGACATTTATTTTGCAATATATACAAAAGTAGTTTTATTTTACAGATGAAGTAAAGGTTCAAGTTTTAGCAGTGGATATATGAAGAACAGTCCAACTGTGACTGTGTACATATGTGTTCTATATTTGGAATGGGAGTAGTGTGTTAAGAACACAGTTAGATGATTGCTTTCAACATACTTTATAAAATGGATTAGTAAATGACCAACAATTTGTTTGAATAATATGCGGTGTTAGAGAGTAAATTTGATCCTGCGGTGTGTAGTTATTGAATTGCATGACTGATTGTGATTGTTAGGAGTCAGTAACATGCTGGATACATAAGTGCTCCAGAGCACTGTGAAGTAAGGCCTGTTTTGATGACTCAGTCAGGAGGCGCCTGATGAAACTCAAGGAAAGGGAAATACAGTGAGATAGAAACGCAGTGACTCTTTTAGAGAGATGGATGAAGAAGGTAGCAGGCCAGTATCATGAGATTCTTCACTGTTATCCCCCACAGTTCTTGGGGACTATCAATATCTTTCTAGAACTAAACTTTATTTGAGGACAATAAGTTTGGAGTTAAGGTAACTCCTTCTCACAAAGACAACATACATGAAATAGGGACAATCAAAAACAGGGTCTAAAAATATGACCTGGCAAATTATGTTGTTGGAGATACTTCAGTATGAGTGTTGAAAGTTAATTCAAAGTTAACTCAAAGTTAACTCAGTAAAGGATACAGGAATAAAAACCCAGATTTAAATTTATGTATCACCCTCGTATCTTCTTTAAGCTTAAAATAAATTTGTCATCTTTCTATGTAAAGCACGATTCATTTTGCTCTTTTATGAATCTTTGGTTGGCTTTTCCATTTATGAAGGAATTTACATGTGGCAGTGTTTTAAGCAGAGGGAAGAATTTCAGAGCTAACACTGAATATTTCAGAATGGCTACATTTGGAAAAAATGTTATAAACCTTGCTATTTCACAGTGAAATTAAAGCAGTCTAGAAGAAGAGATGGCAGCCTGTTATTGGAAACTGATCCTTCCTTATGAATAGTTTATGCTGTTATACATATTTAGAAAACATCCCATTTTGTTTATGTCAGTTAAAATCTAAAAAAAAAATCTTGAGTCTGTTTGAGATACATAAAGTTCTCCAAATTGTTTAGAGGAGTCTGTCATTAAAGCGCTTCTCATTTCTAAATACTATATTGTGTCAAAGATCAAACCAACACAAAACAGAGAATATTAACTTCATAGATTTTGTAAAGCATAGAGGCCATAGGATTAGTCATAATTGACATGTAAGCAATTAGAAAATATCTTTTCTTGGCTCTCTAGGCTATTTCCATTGATTTTTGTGTATAAACAATAAAGTTTAAAAATAAAAGAAAATATCTAATTTTTTGTTTCTTTTAAAGCTAGTAAATACTTTCAGGCCTGGGGAGATGCTTTAATTAGGGAAGAGCAATCTTCACGAAGTGAGGACCCAGGTTTTGCTAGACGAAACTATTCAACTCCCTTAGAGGTTAGATGTCTCAATGATGAGGAAGTGTATGTGCTACATGTTATTTGTAAGCCTTCTATGTAACTTGTATGGGAAAACTACAATGACCTTGAGAATATCTGAGCTTCTGGCCCAGGTTTAATGATTGTGGAGTCTCAGCTAGTTGCCTAAAGACTTGGGCAACTAACTACCTTAGGTTCTCTTTGTTACATGATAAAGTTAATAAGAAACTTTGGAGGCTTTATGTGTTAACTTGTGGATTTTCAAAACATTTTATGTGTGTAGCTATACACATACATACATATATATGTACATATGTACAAATGTGCAAAACAAACTTGTGCTCACATTTCATGACAAAAATTTGATTAAGATTTCACATTTCTTTGTCTTTTGGGTTTCTTTGAACTTGCAAACAAAACAAAAACAAACTAGATTTCATACTATTTGTTTATGATCCTTCCCCCCTGCCCAAATGTCATTAAAGCTTTGGTGTCCTGTGAGATGACAGCGTTCCTCCACTTTCTCTGGGTTTCAGACATAATCTGAGCAGTCAGTGGAATATGAGAGGACCTTAAGGGGGTAGAGCTTGGAAGTCTGCTCACCGAGAAATCTGCTCAGGTTGGTTCCTCATCAGGTGTTGGCTGGTGCCGGGAGAACATTCACACACTGGCAGAGAGATTGTGAACTCAACCTGAAGCCTAAGGCAAAGCTCCCCTAGCCAACCACAGGCAAGTGAATGAGACAATTGCCACTTGATGATCTTGTCATTGATGTCCATATTTTCATGTATCCTTGTCACAGCAGTAGCTAGCTAGTGCCCATATGTGATGCCCAGTAGAAATTTCATCTCCACAATCAAATGTTATTATGCTGAGAGTTGGCTTGGTTTTTTTTTTCAGAATTATGGACTTGAATATCAAACAAATTAAGTTCCAGTGACTTTCTAAAAATGAGACTGCAATGACATTTCACATTTTCTAGTACTCCTTAGATATAAAATCTGTTATATTTATTTGTTTCTTTTACTGCTTTTTCCTCTTCTTCCTTGGTACAGTCTCTCCATATACATTCAAAGTAAGTTTTAATTGAATGGCATTAAGAGCAAATATTTTCATCAATAAACAGCTTGTTTTTAAACTGTAGTGACTTTTCTTTAAGAAAGCCATTTTTTAGTAATTTTCAGTGGAGGATCTCACCTTGTTTTTGGCAAACTTGGTTGTTTGTTTAGCTTTTTTCATGTGTTAGAGGTTAGGTTTTAAAGCATGGTTTTTAAAAATTATGACACTTTCAAGCATATATGCCTTTGAGGGAATGTTTGGGTATTTACTTAGTTTGTGGCATGCACCACCACCGCCTGGTTTGCCATATCCATTTGCAACAGAAAGCTGCTGGCTTAAGCGTAGGCACCACAGATGAGTGGGATTCTCGAAAGGATCTGTGTGATCACATGGCCTATTGCAGACAGCTGCATTCATAACTGAAAAATACAGGAAATATAAGGAAAATCTTGGTTTCCAAAGTATGGAATATCTCCTGAAATTTTCATTTGTTCCTAACCAATGTATCTACTATGAGAGTTATGGTTCAGTTCCTATAAAGTGATATGTCTCATTATAGACATCCTCAAAAATTAAATGAAGTCTCAAGAAGAGGAATCTTTGGGCTGTGGAGGTAGCTCAATAAGCCAGTGCGTGCCTAAAAAGCATGACAACCTGAATTTGACCCTCAATATGTACAATAAGACTGAAGGACTTAGTAGAGTATGCTTGCAATTCCAGCACTGGAGAAGTAGAAACAGAAGGATCCCTGGGGTTTGGTAGTCAGACAGCATAGCCTAATTGGTAAGCACCGGGTCAGCAGGAGATTATGTTAGAGACGAGGCAGTCAATATTCTGGAGGATGACACACACATTGCACAAATGAATATGTAAGTATGCATGTACAAGTATGCGTAGCACACACACACACACTCACTCACACACACACACACACATACAGAATCATTCAGAGAATAGAAATTAGACAACACACTGTGGCACTGAGTTCTTATAAATATTTACAAGTAATCTGGTTTAAGATCTACAACCTCCTTCTCTCTGTCACAAGCCTAAGAGGTCTTTATTTTAAATTCCTAGAACAAATCTAAAACTGTGAGGGTTATAGATCATCAGAAAGGCCATGCTCTATAAATATTTCTTTACAGAATGTAGGCATATCTTTTTAAAAGCTGCAACAAAATGATACTAACCTAAATTGGAAAACAATATTTTACAGGCACTCTGATCCTAGCTACTTTATGCATTTAATTTCATTTAATCTTTTTCAAAACATTGAGATATATGATTTTTTATATCTGTTTTACCAACAGAGAGACCATAGTCCTGAGGGTTTAATTTTCATGTCCTAAATGACAAGAGATACTCAAATAACAAATAACACAATTCAATATTGTTTCACATAAAATAATATTTATCTTATTAGAGCTGTCAAAGACACAAAGCAAGATCTTAGGCTCAGTTTTTAAATTCAGTAATGTGTTTTTATCACCTCTATTTGTCAATTTTAGTTACTTTATTTGGTCACCTTTACAAATCAAGCTAATAAACAATTTGTTTTTTTAGGTGTCATTCAGCCAAAGGTTTGATACCAGCTAATGATAGTTACATTTTAAACAATATGAGATGACAAGGAAGGAACCCTGGGGATGGATATCATTCATATCATACATGCAACATTTCTTGTACATTATTTAGTGTGTTTTTGCCTACAAGCACACAATTTGTTTTTAAGTTTCTGCGAATGATTTTAAAATTTTACTTTTGAATTTGTCTTACTCTATGTTCTGCATTTCACTTTAGCAAATCAATATACAATGACCTCTAAAAATACTGCAGCATAAATAATTTATTTCTATTACTCTTCTTATACAACTAACATATAGCACTAATATCTCTAAAACCTACCCTGAAATGTCCATATAATTTAACATCTCTTCTATATTCCCACTATAATAGATTGCATCCACCATCTTTCTCCTACACCATCATCATAGCATTGAATATAGATATCCTGTTTATAGTTTCTTCTATAAAAAAGCCCACCTTCTACCATGTTGGAAGTGATATCATCCTTAAAAATAATCCCTTAAGCCCCGTGTGTGTGTGTGTGTGTGTGTGTGTGTGTGTTTGTGTGTGTAATAATGTGTAACATATAAACACTGCTGTTCAGAAAGCAAGAGACTGATTTGTCAGAAGAGTCAATGATATTCATTCACATACCTTCTTAATACTTCTTGAGTTACATCTGGATTCTGTATTATAACTATTTCTGTATACATTCTAACTGGATGCTATGACTTCATGTTAAAAATGAATCTCTTTATTCATTCCAAAATAGGAAAGTTATTTAAACAACACAGATCTCATGACTTTACTTCTCATTGGGAAAATCATGAAGATAGGTAAATGTCAGCTTTAAAAATATTTTACAGCATCAGCAAATGTAAAATTAACTTAGAGGCAAAAAAGACTGAAGGAAACTGGTAGATGCTGAGAGAGTGAGATCATAGCCATATTCATTCACTGGGAAGTAGTTCCTTAAGAAGGAAACAAGTTTCATAGAGGAAAGACAGGCATCAGTATTACATCACCTTGCTAAGAGGAAACTATTCCCCATGCCTAAATTTTCAGTTAGAAAGAGATACCCAACATTACAAGTCACCTTTGTGAAATCATTCTCCCAGCAGGCTTCATACATTACATACCTTCATAATTAAACACTTGCCTATGACATTTCTTCTTAAACTATTTCTATGAATACTCAACAAATTTGAGAAACACTCACCTACCCACTTTTAATAATCATAGTTGTCATCCAAACACCACTCTGAAGAATATAAACACACCCAATTTCAAATAGGATTCATTGAAATTATAAAAGTGGTAGATTTTCTACAAAACATAACTTCATTAATTCAAATGAGTCCCAAATGTTAAAAAACGAAGAATGAAGCATACTTTATTGTGCAGGCTGAGATTGTATAGACTTAATATGCTATTAAGGAAGAGGATTTTCCTATCTGGACAATAACTTCTCCTTGGTTCATCAGGGAGACTGTCCCATAGCTTGACTTAACATGGAGATGAGCAAATCTGTGTCTGTGCTAACATAGAAGGAAACTCATCACCTTTGTAGACTCAGGATCCTCTCCCAAGCACTGCTAAGCTACCAAAAACCTAACCTGTTGGGACCCATAAAGATGGTTCCTCTTCAACTAGCCTCAAGTTCAGAGTGTTCAAAACCAAGATAAGTCAAAAGACCTAAAGGTCTAAGGCTTGGCTACTGCAGGATGCTTTGGCCTTGGTAGATGATATCTTATCTAAATAAAAGACTTGGGCTGAGGTGTGTTTACTCTTGACCCTGAAGGCTGGATAACAGGTGTGGTTACCAAATGCTTGGAGGATTAAGGTAAGAAAGTATCTTTGGTTCTTACACATGGTAATAGAATTCTTCTTCCATGACCCCCCCCCCTTTTAATTGGGGTATTTACGAATGGTGAAGAATAAATGGGGCATTCTGTATTCACTGGATTGCCTTACTGACTCTATACTTTGTTTCTGTATTTTTCTTTGCATTTTTACCTGCCCTTTCTCAATCCACATTCCCCCTCTCAGGTACAAGACAGGCAAATTGGCTGGATAAGACTGTAGCTCCACAAACACAGGCTCCCACACTAACCATAGGAAAATGAGCTCATTCATCCGTTGCATAAGAACTTTACCAGGTAACAGATGTAGAAGTAACGAGCACAATGTTGTTATAGCTTCTGTATGAATATGCATCTTTGATTTCTCATTATTGTCCTAGAGTTTGCTTATTATTGTTCCAAAATATATTTCTCTAGCCACTGAGCTTCCGTTTCTTTGGAACATTGTCTTATACCCAAAACATCTCTTTCCCATCTAAATCCTTTCACTGAATATGAGACAATGCTGCAAAACAAGATGATTAAAGTAGGCAACTTCAAAGACTAAACATATACAAGAAAAGAAAAAATATTTTAATTTCTCATCTAAAATTTGCCTTTGCTATCTGGGCATAATATAGAGTGTGATTATCTCTCTTAAAAATTCAGAACATAACATTAGAAAATAATTTTTACTTTCATTTCATTAATAAAATTGTGATAATTATGATTCTAATTTATTCTTCTTTTTATTCATATAGACCAGCCTACTCGTATATACTAGCTGTATAGTATTAGTAAGAAAAACCTTTGTTGCTAATTTACGTTTTTACTGTGCAAATATCAAGTTTTTTTCCTGAAATGGTTAAATTGGCATTAAAAAACATTTCAAACTGAGCTATACTTTTCACACCACACTTGTGCATAGCTAGAGCTGTTTTTTTTTCTTTCTTTCTTTTAATGCGGCATCCTTTTTCTAAGTGCCACCACATGTTTTGTAGATTGCAACTCACTAATCAAAAGGGTAACCACACTTTAAATTTGACTGAATTTCACTTATCTTAAAGGTAAGTTCTATTTTGAGTTTTCTGCACTTTTCAGATTTTTTTCACCTCTAAATAGTAAGTCATATCCTTCTGGCTCTAAGATGTTGCCAACAACTTAAACATGTGTTTAAGTTAGGATCTGAGTGGATGGAAGGGAAGAGAGAGACTCTTCTCTGATGGCATCAGGCCATTGGTCTTTCTTCTTCCAAATCTTACCCGTGGCAATAGTCAATCTCTAATGATTTATAAGGTTCTGAGATTGTGTACTTGAGGATAAACAACCAAAAAACCTCTATCAAAAGTACTTAGAATATGCTAATAGAAAGGTATGTGGACATGATGCCTATTGCCATATATTTTAAAAATATCCAATCTATTTAAGAAATAGAAATGATTAGAATGGACTTTTCTATCATGATAATAAATAAGCCAGTGACTAGAGAAATGGTTCAGTGATTAAGAGCATTTAAAGTTCTTACAGAGGACCTCGGTTAGATTCATAGCACCCACATGGCAGCCCACAATGAACTGTAACTCTATTCCACTTCCAAGATATCTGATAATCTATTTTTCTTCCAAGGTACCTGTCATGAACGCGGTTCACATACATATATGCAAGCAAAAACCTTGCAATACATATATATTAAATTATATTCTAAGTTTATGTATTTCTCCATTCTTGTAAGGTGCTACAAAGCAGGTTAGAGATCCAATCACTCCTTTTAAAAGAACATAGTGCATGTGAAGTTATTTTAAAATGTCAGCATATATTACCCTGAGAAGAGAAACAGAATAAAGAGGAATTACTTTCCTAATACTTCCTTATTAAATTTGAATAAATGTCTCAGTTACATCATCTGTGTGTGTAAAAATGTTTCTTCACCAGTCATTTTTTAAATCCATGACATTTGTTTAATTAATGTTTCCACATACACCCTTTAAATCACACACACATGCAAACACACACACACACACATGCACACACACAAATGGCAAAATGTATAGAGCAAATTTATTCAGTGAACATTTTTAAGAAACTATCTTAGCAGTCAATCTGCACATAAACCTTTGAAAAGAGGGGAAGAGGAATGATTAGAAATTTTTACATAGCCTTGAAATTCACATTTTTGGGGGGCATTTACCCAAAGAGATTAGATTTAATAAATTTGTACAAATTTATGTTATTTATTGGTATAAAGTTTGCCTAACAATTGCAGCAATTTAGAAGCAACCATCACAGAAGAAATGTAGTTCAACTCAATCCACAGGGGCAATGTATATCAGGAGACCTGTTCCAGTGACCTGCAGGGATGTGCTATGTTTGTCTCACTGCCTGAGGGATTAGCCAATTAAATGCTCCCTGTCTGTGAACTGGTCCACTAAAAGAGATGAAAGAATATAAAAATGCTTAAGCAATCCCAAATAAGATGGAAAGAGCAACCTAGTGCAAATGTCAGAAAGAATGCCTGATTCTTCATGAATCAATGATAAACAAGAGACTAAAGGCTAATAAACTTAAATACATCTTGGACAAAAATAAGAGAATTAAATCTGCTTTCCCACAGCTGTACAATTAGAATCACATTACTAGATTGTTTCAAACTCATTCCTGTCAGAAAAAGGCAAATTAATAATGGTAATAATTGCCATGACTCTAAAGTATTTTTTAATTTAAAACCATATTGTATACAGTGATGCTAACATAACACAAATTTATACATATTTGCAGCATGTGAATAAATATTATTAAAATAATTTACTTACTAATCATGCAAAAGTTTCTTAGATATTTCAATATTTCTTATAACAACCAAAGTTTCATACTAAGTAGAAGGTACTTTAATGATTGGTCCTAAGAACTATCACTAACACTTTATCTAAAAACAAAATACCTGAAAATATTTAAATCTTTGTGGAAGAAATGAAAATTAGATACAAACACACACAGTGTGTATGTATGTGTGTGTGTGTGCGTGTGTGTGTGTACATAATTAGGCTAGTATTTGTTGAGAATTCTTCTTGATAAATTTCTGTAGCCTTTCTGTGGTTACCACTAGGATCTGTTTAGAGATGCTCTCTAGATACTTATTTTATTGTTGCTTAATTTCAGATTGTATTTTAATCACATTTCTCCCTTCCCATTCCTCACTCCACCCCCAAAACACCCCCTTGCCAGTCTGCTTTAAATTCATAAACTCTGCTAATTTTTATTGCAGACATGAAGGTATTTGTATTATCCATATTTATCCTATGTATAAACTCCTGGATCCATATAATGTTATTTGCATGTATGTTTTCAGAGTTGACCAATGGCACTGGACAACTGAATGGTGAGTTCTAGAGAGGACCATGGCTCTGCATCCCAGCTGTTGATGTAAAGAACAATGAAACATTTTATAAGTAATATATTTATTCAAAAACATTTGTAAAAATACATACCTTCAATTTTTGTATCTCATTGACAATTTATTATTTCTCACTTGGAAAAATGTCATCTTTACCAAGAAGAATTTGATTAAGTATAATTATTTTAAAATGAATTTTAGGTAGTATTAAATAATATGTTTAAAATTCAATACTTGGATTTTTTTTCTTGGCCTACTAAATACATGTCCAAAAAGAGAAATTCCAACTCAAGCCCTCATCTTCAACCTGAGGTCTTTTTAAAGAAATCTACTTAAACTTACCATTTTATACAAAGGTTAGTTTTTTCTGAAATTAAATACATACATTTTAATTTACTAACCACCTGCATTAATCTTTTCAATTACATAATAAACTAATATCTTCACTTTTCGATAAAAATGTACATAAATTAAGGGTATCAAATTTCCTTGGAATTTAATAAAATATTCTCATAACTCATTATATACTTCATGTTGAAGGTCACTGGTTCCAGCAATTGTAAGTTTACTGTGTTGAGAATCATTATGATTAGAAATGATAGGAGAGAAGCGAATCAAAGAGAAAGAAACTAGAACTTTTATGGATTTTTATGAACAATGAATGGTGTAATACATTTTATGGAGGCCCAGAAATGCTGAATAATTTGAAATAGTCATACAGTTTTTAAAAACTTATGATCTTGCTCTTTTGGAGGTGACATTTCCACTAGGAACTCTGATAAAAAGAGTTCTAAATACAAAATGACATAAATAATATGATATTTTCCTTGAGACAAGAGAGACTGTTTCTAAAGATACACTTTAATGTCACAATAGAAAGTTCCTGAACCTTAAAAGTCCTAATTAGATACCTGTGAGCAGGGAGAACAATGCTGATATGTAGGGTTAACAAGCTTGCAGAAGCCACTGCAGGCCATGCCTCTAATGAGCTCAGAGGTCACTGTGTTCTAAAAAATTTTTTTTTGGTTGTTGTTTTTTGTTTTTTTGAGACAGGGTTTCTCTGTGACTTTGAAGGCTGTCCTGGAACTAGCTCTTATAGACCAGGCTGGCCTCAAACTCATAGAGATCTGCCTGCCTCTGCTTCCCAAGTGCTGGGATTAAAGGTGTGCACCACCAATGCCCACTTGTTCTAGTAGTCTTAATCTACTTTCCAAAATCTACAATAAAGATTGACTTATTTAATACATTTTTTGTTTGAAACATGTCTAAGGATCAGGCAATAACTGAAACAAACGTAACCATTACCACCTTGTTATGTGTTTTAATAAAACAGTCTTTAAGCACTTAAACCAATAACTACCTAACTACATATATTAAGAATGGGTATATGAATGATGGAGCATTCAGAGGCAAAGGCAGGTGACCCTCTGTGAATTCAAGGCCAGTGTGGTCTAGGGAGCTAGTTCCAGGACAGTTGGGGCTGTTACGAAGAGAAATCCTGTCTTGAGAAAAAAAAGATTGGAAATGATACTGGCATCAAGAGGGTGAAAATTAAGGAGAGCCCACACCAGCATAGAGGTAATGAGAAAGATCTCATGATCTGAAAAGATGATGGGGGTTGTCCCAGCAGAAGGAGTACAAGGGCATTCAGGAAAGAGAGTGCCATCTATTCAGGGACTGTCTGTGAAGGAAGGAGAACTTGATGCAGGAACTGGCAAGAAATAGTTGACTAGTGATCACAGGATGAAAATCAAAAGTCTGCATGGAAAGAACCTGGAGATGAGGGCAAGGATACACTATATAGGACTCCTGGAATACCATAATAATTGCATCCTTTACCATATGAACAATGAGATGTCACTAAGAATTTTAAGCAGATGCCATGATCAAAACTGTTAAAAACACACACACGCAACAGTGAGCAATATATTCAGAACTAGAAGAAGCAGGGTTAAAGTGAGAATTGTGATTTAAAAAGCAAAAATTGGAATGAGCATTTCATAGCATGAGAGATTATCCAGTAAAAGAATGGCTAAATATACACTATAAAGGGAAAAGTTAACTGATAGAATAGAAAGAAAAGACAAAAGCAAGGGTAATAAACTGTTGTTAAGTGTCAAAGAAGATTTTGAGGGAACAAAGATTCCCAAAGGAAGAAACAGAATTTACAGTTTCAATTATTTGGTGTTATAAGGCTCAAAGTCAGTGTTAAAAAATCTGTATATTAGCAAGGGACAGTCTGGGAATAAATTAAATATTTTTAAAGTAGAATGAAAAGACACATAGGCACTCACACACACAAAATTAATGAACACAAGACTTCAGTATTTGTATATTTAACATCACCAAAGTGCTATTGAAGGAAATTAAGTAATAAATAAATGGGAATGTATGTCCTGTTCAGGTATCAACAAACATAGCAGTATTAGGGTGTCAGTATTCTTCATATTCATCTATAGATTCAATAAAATATTCAACAAAATCTTAGATGGCTATGTAGGATATTAACAGACTGACATTTTAATTTGTGTGGTAACATAGATTGATCAAAATATTCCCTTAAAACACAGTATTCTTTTAAAGATAAAAACATAGTTGGACATCTCATACTTCTGATTCTAGAACTTACTACAGAAATACATTAATCAAAACATGGTATATTTTTTAAAAAGTCTAAAAATAAAGGAATATAGGTGATAGTTGAGAAATAAAACCACCACTGTCTATTGATATATGGCAAAGATGCCAAGAAAATTCAATGCTAAAAAATATTTTCCTGAATAGTACTGAGACAATTAAGTGTCTATAAGCAAAAAGAAACACGGAAGGAGAGAGGGAGGGAGGGAGAAAGGAAGGAAGGAAGGAAGGAAAAGACCTCTTGCTCATTCCAAACACAAATGACATAAAAGGGATCATAATTTGTAGTGCAAATGCTAAAACTACAAAATACAAGAAAACATCAGTAGCAATGATTGAAACTTGTGTTAAAACCTCTTGGATGAGACACCAAAACACAGATAACAACAGAAAAAAAATAGTAAAATAGCATCAAAATTTGAAGTATCAATAATAATTATATTATCAATAATTTGAAAAGAATACCAGAAACTGGGAAAGCATCCTTGCAAAGCATGTGATTTTTATCTTAAATACATGAAAACAAATAATTTGATAATAAAATTATAATTAAACTAATACTTATATCATTAAAAGCAGAAGTCTGAACACAAATTTCCAAAGAAGGTACATAATTGGACAATAAACATATGAAAAGAAATATAATATCATAATCCATTAAGAAATTGCACATGAAAACTACACACAAAAATGGTTTCCTACCCACTAAGACAGCTAGAATAAGAGACAAGAAATAATAGAGATATAGAGAATTAGAAACTTTTTTGTAAAATGTTGCAGCTTCTTTGACATATAAGTCAGTAACACTCAAAATGTGAATCATAGTTACTTTCCAACCTGGCAATCCTTTTCCATGCATGAACCAGGAGAAATGAAAAAAAATCATCATAAATCAAAAGGGTGCATAAATATCCATTTGAAAAGTAGAAACAGATAAATGGTTATCAACTAGCTAATAAAAAATAAATAAATTAAATGGCTGGTTGTGGTGGTGCATGCAGTTAAGATTTGCTGAACTAGACAAAGGCCAGCTTGGGTTACACATTTTAGGCTAATTCTAGTAAAGTCAAGTCTATGCAAAGAAACCCTGTATTGAAAAACAAAATAAATAGATAAATAAGTAGATAGATAGATAGATAGATAGATAGATAGATAGATAGACAGACAGATTATTTATATTCATTCATATTGGGCGCAGTGAAGAAACACAATGAAATAGAACAAGGTATAAAATGAGTTAACTTGGAAAACATGGTAAATCCAAGTCACAAGACTTAAACTATCAAATTTCATTTATATAAAGTGTCTAGAAACAGTTCACAAAGATACAGAAAGTACACAAGTGTTTGTACCTTTGCAAGAAGGAAGAGAGGATGGTGATCACCACTAGTTTTATTAAGAGATCATAGTGTGCTGAAAGTACACCACGGTGATGGCTGTGCAAAACTGAGTATACTAAGAAATGAAGAAGTTTGTGCCTTAAATGGGTGGGCTGCATGGTATATAGAATTAACAATAAGCTGTTTCTAAAATCTCACATATTTAACAACAGATTGTGGTTTAAAATGTGAGGTCTGAAGGAGAAGATGACAGCTCCATGTTTTCTGTCAACTGGTGGGCTTTATGGCCAATCACTGAAATGACTGCTTTGTTTGGAGAGGGTGGCATGAATTAAATTTTGAATATGTTAGGTTTGAAATGCTTATGAAATATTTAACTAGGCACATGAATATGCAGAGAGAGAGAATACAGAGGTCAGGTAAATTTGCTAATTCTTATCAGGCAACTGCAAAAGGAAACCAAGGACTTTCAAGTTTGTGGCAATACACAGTAAGTGGATATAGGAGCACAGACTTAGTTTTAAAGATTTCCAGAAGTAAAGGTTAGATTGTGGAGCATAATTGGAAGTAGCAAATGGCCTGGAATTGACAGAAAGTGCATAATTAAAAGAATGTTCTCTAAAAATTAAGATCAAAGTGCCCTGAGTCTCCTCATTCATAGCCAACTGGATGTGGCAAATAGTTTAAATAATGTGGCAATTTGTAAAAAAAAAAGTTATACCTTGAAATATTTTAGTTCAATTCCACTCTTTGTTCACCTCCTAACATCATAAATTGAGTGGTAAATTGAAAAGCACCCAATTTGTATAATATGTTAGAATATAAATGCCTAAGTATAACTTGATCAGGTATTTGGTAAATAGGTCATTTCTCATTTTGGTAGCTCTGAGTTTGAAAAGCTCACACTGGCTATGGGCTTCTGTCCCTCTTATCATCGTGCTAGTGTAGAGACAGGTCTGTGGATGGCTATGCTGTTACTGCCTGTTCACCCAGGAGCCATTACATGTCATCAAGTTATAGTTATTTTTTCTGGTCTATAGAATGTCAAAGAAAAGGGAAAGGTCACTTTAAAGGTTAGTGTTGTATCACACCAAAGGACAGAGTGGAAGAATTTCTTTCATTTGAAAAAATACAGCCAGAGGTTATGGCAATGCTATTGTTTCTATTACCATCTATTCTACTTTGTTATTTGATCTGGTTGGGGTGTGGCGGGGAATAGGTCATATCTGTTGCTATTTGTTCTGTGGGAAGGTCAGAGCAGGAAAGAAAACAAGACATCACATATGAGCCCAGCTACCAAAAACAAGAAATAATACTGCAATTTCGATTTTTCTTTCATAACTCCATTATTATATGGAATTAAATCATGGAATAATCTCATAAACAAAATTGAGATTATATCAAGTTCTGATCATCAGCCCCTCACCAATGTTCATTAAAATGCCTATCCTTATGCTAAGGGACAAATATTAATTTTGTTTGTCCATAGAGCATTTGCATAAGCAATCATCACAAAATCACCATGTACAAAATATGACAGGGTTCAACTTTATAAAGAGTTCAATGGGCAAATAGGCTGCTGGCATGCCTCTCAGTGGTCCTCCAGCTTCCTGCCTTCAGTTAGAGTAAGCACCATTGTGTGTTACTACTGCATATCATTCAATCTATAGCTAAATAAGAAAAAAGGATCTTCCTATTCAGCTCTGTGGTGAAAAAGAGGAGGAGGGATAAGGAGGAAGAACAGGAGAAAGAAGGGGAAAACTCCAATTATGAGCCCCTGAAGTTTGCGGGTAAGGAGATTTCTACATTAAATAACTGACTGCATCATAACAAATTGACTTGATCTATAAGTAGTGTTGGCGTGTAAGAGGAAGGTAGGTAAGTGGGTTCATGATCTCATGACCTGTCTTTTGATTTCTTGTTTAGTTTATTGATTTTGCTGTGTTTTGTTGTTGCCCCCCCACTTAAGGGACTTAAAAATAGAGTCAAAAATATGTAGATAGATAGAGAGTAGCCACTGATAGGTAATAAAGATGCTGAATTTCCAAGATGGCTTGTTTCTTCCTCATCCTGCAAACCTAGACAAATTGCTGGTACCTTAGAAAGGCCATAAGCGCCTTTTCTTCTGATAGGAAACACCCCTGCTGATGGACTAGCTGAACAACTTCAAGACTAGATCAAGACATGTTTACACAAATTTGTGTGCCTATCAGTCATCCTTTCTTTCCTTGAGCTGTCTAACTCAAAATGATGAAAGGAAGATCCTTCAGACACTTTAAAACTCTTAGTCCTGAAGGAAAAAATGGGCTTTGGCGTCCACAACCATTACACCCCTTTTGAGGGGTGTCTTTATGTCTATATGCTTGCTGAAGGAACACCTTTCTTCAATTGCTGATTCTGTCACCTCATGTTTGTGACTCTGCAATTTCTCTTCTGCTACCTGTTATACTGAAGATGTTTCCAGCCTTTAAATTATTTAACTGGCAGATAAAACAAAGCTAATCAAAACCCCTGGATGTAACACTTTGAAGGCTATCAGACAAACAAGTAGGAGCAACATGATAGGGTGAGAATTTCTAATTAATAGGTACACAACAAATCCAGAAGAAGAAAAATAACACTTCTAGTGGATCCCTATCTCATAATTAAATCAACAAACATTCACTGTTTAGGTGAGTTTGCACTCCTAAATAAATCACTGGCAAGAAAATAATAAGATTACTGTACTTTACAGTCTACAGCTGCTTATATCTAGCTCTGCATACAGTGATCACCTATAAATGAATATTGAAGAATATCACAGATTAAATAGTGTCATGGTCACTACTCTGTAGAAAGATACCATGATCCAGACAACTCTCATTTAATTGGGGGCTTACAGTTTCAGAGATTCACTCCATTATTATCATGGTGAGAAACATGGTAGCAGAAACGGCAAGCATGGAATGGTGCTGGAGAAGTAGTCGAAAGTTACATCCAATCCATAGCCAGAGAGAGAGAGAGAGAGAGAGAGAGAGAGAGAGAGAGAGAGAGAGAGAGAGAGAGAGAGAGAGAGAGAGAGAGAGAGAGAGAGAGAGAGAGAGAGAGAGAGAGAGAGAGAGAGAGAGAGAGAGAGAGAGAGAGAGAGAGAGAGAGAGAGAGAGAGAGAGAGACTTGGTCTGGTATGGGCTTTTGAAACCTCAAATCCTCACAGTGACACTCTTCCTCCAACAAGGCCACACCTATTAATCCTTTTAAATAGTGCTACTAACCAGTGACTAAGCGTTCAAATATATGAAGGGTAGGGAACCTCTACATCTCTACAGAAAAATCGGACCAATGCTTTTGTGACTACTATCTTCAGGCAAACAAGATTTATACTGCTAGAGAATGTTTAGACATGCTTATGCTCAGGCCCCACATCTGACATACTGAAGTAGTAATTTGGTGTGATGCCTAATGATATGTGCTGTGCTACTGATGATATTCACACTTGAGAACTACTGAGAATTTTCTACTCCCCCAATTCAGTTAATTTACCCATTGCAAGGCTCCATTTCCATATTCCTGCCTATGTTGTTATGCATGATTCACCACACCACATAAATCAAAATCATTTCTCTCACCCAGAGAAGCAACTTGTATATGTTAATGTCTAAAATGCATTCTTTATTATCATGGTAGTAGCCACATGAAACTACATATAATGTAATTAAAAAGCTAACCATTCTCATCACATTTCGAATGTTCCATGATCACAGGTAGCAAAGTATATTATACTGGAAACAGATATTTAAACCATTTCCGTCATTGTGGAATACTCTTTTGGAAGTCACTGGAAACAGCACTACAGATGCGTGTTGTCATGTACGCACTTTAAGCAACATGCACTAAAACCTTTTGCCTCTATATAAATGTGGCATCGATCCAGAATGCATTGAATTGCACAGAGAAGAATTATTCACCCTAACTCTCTTTTATAATGATTGTGGTTTTCAGCTTTGGAATTGTGCCAGACAAGATGTTCTGGAGACAGAAAACAAATGATAAAACCCTTTCTAAAAACCACATAAATTCTAGCTGAGCATAAAAAAAGTTCTTTCCAATTTATAATGAAGTTAGTAAGAAATGGGTGAAGAAAGAACAACCTCCAAAGGACATGCAGATTAGCTCGTCCTGGAAAGCAAGACTGGGTTTTAAAAGGCTCTTTAATAACTGGAGGGAAATGCTGTTGTGAAAACAGATCTGTACACAAACCTAGGGCAACTAAAGTCAGCTTAAAGAAGTGAAAGGAGAGTATGGGAATAAACACAGGCGCAAAAGTGGAACATTTAGATAGTCTGAGGAGGTAAAGGTTTTCCTGGGAATTTTGGCCTCACTTCATCCCTAAGAACTAGCCGTTCGCTTCTACTCCACCAAAAGGATTTACACGATGCTCGAATCTGACAGATGCATAGATGAATCTTCTCTCAAAGAGATAAACTATAAACCAGACCTCTTGGGTTTCTCAAGCCGAGCCATTCCAAAACTCTGCGGCACATTGGTCACCACGTATGACATGGGATGTAAAACAAGGAAAACAATGGAAGAAAGACAGAAATGAGGGTATTGGCCTGATCACTAAGTGCCAGAAAATGTACCAGCTCATCAGAATGTTCCAAGTCGAAAATGAATATAAGCAAACTGTTTCATACAGAAAGTGTAGGTGATTCTAATACTTGCTGCTACTTCACTGGATTGACTTGAATCCCCCATGTCTATGTATAAATTCTGTGATGGAAATTTGAGCTAATTGCCGCGAGAAGTGTGGGCAGTGCCTAAGTTCTGTCTTCACAATCCCACACTGTAATTTAAAACAATTTAGCACATTTCATAATACTACTTTTAAAATAATTAAAGTAGTGAACCATGTCTAATAAATACCTTCTGATCGTATTATTTATAGCAAATGATATATGCTTTATGAAGGATTTTCAGAAAGAAAACTTTTCTCTGTTAATTATCTCTATATTCTGCTAATTAGTCATTGAATCATCTGATTCTCCAATAACCTTCAATGGAAATTGTTCAGTGTGCAATAAGATGTCAATATGCATCTTTATTTCCTTTTGGCATAAATTAAAGAAACACAACATACTTATTTTTTAAAATTAAAAGAAACAACCCACCTTTCTCTGTGCATTCAATTGACAAGAACATAGGTTTGTTCCCTACCTTAAGATTTTGCATATCTTAAAAATGTTTTTCTCTCCTTGACTCTAAAAACTTTAGAATGTCTAAGTACCAATATACTATTTTTAAAAATGTTATATATGATAATTATTTGAATTACTATCAGGATATTGAATTTGCTTAATTATATTATCAACTATGAGCTATTATATTTGGTGTGGTATATTGTGGGTACAAGGTGGTTACTTAAATATGAAGGAGTTTTAAAATCTTGTGACATAGTAGGGCTTATACAGTAGTTAACAGATACAAATTAATTTAAAGAGAATAAATAAACCTGCTTTTTATAATACAAATAAATGGTTTATTAGGATTTTGCCCACTTCTCAGGTATTATTGGTTTCTGCTTTTAGTTTAAAGCCCATTGCTGTGTGTCTTAGCCTGTTTTCTCCTACTAAGAATAAACAACAAATACTGAATCATTTATAAAGTAGAGGTTTATTTAGCTATTTTTTCTGGAGTATAGGAAGTACAATTGCATGATATTGACATCTGGTGAGGAACGTCTCATTGCACTATAACATGGGTTGTTCCAATTACTGACCTTGAAACCAATGTAAAAGAGAGAATCCAAAAAGCTGTAGCTTCAGAGACCAGAAAGAATGTCTGTACCAATGTTGTCCTGGAGTATTAAAGCCTGAAGCCAAAGGAAAAATGTAAGTACTCATCCTGTCCTGATTTAAATTTTTAACTTTAGTTTGTTGATTCTGTGTTAATTTAACATCTTCCTAGCATATTAAATTTTTCTTGATTACTAATGAATATTTTGGTGTTCTTATTTTACATCTTAGTACTTTCCTCACCTCATCCTAGTCCTAGCCTGCTGAAGATATATGCTGTTTGATGTTGGTACTACAGACCAATTTACCTAAATAAAGCACAAAATCCAATTTCATTAGACATGGAGGTCTGTGGAAACAGTCGAAGTATTTAAAATCTGAGTCTGGTGTAATTATATATGTATATAATTTATGTATTATATTGAATTATATGTAATTTATTACATCGAATTATATATTATTTATTATATTGAATTATAGGTAATTTATGTCATTTTTAACTAGAGACTCATTATAGACAAGAGTGTACACAAATAATATACAAGTATATTAAATTATTTTTGGAGTTAATACTGGGATAAAAAGAATCTGGATATGTTTTGACATATTTTTAAGCTTTTCTATTATTACCCATTTAGAGATTAAAGACCTTCACAACAATAAACTACTGAACTATTGATTGCAAACTATCTGAATATTCATCATCTTTATTTTAATAATTCATTTAAAAGTCAATTAGCATCTGTATTTGAAATTTTTCTGTTGAATGGCAGCTGTAAAGTATACCACATGGAACTGGTGATTTTTTTCATTGCTAATACTTTTTGTTTTGTGATAATGAAAATATCTCAACAAATAGTCTGCAGGATTGGACTTGGGAATTTTTGCCATTCAATTTTATCCTCAGCAGGCACCAGTAAACAAAGAGAGAAATTCTAAAGTTGAGCATATTGAAAGTCACACTAGAAAAACCATGCCAGAAACTCCATGTATAACTTTATTCTAAGTTTACTGAACTGCAAACAATAATGACCCACATTTTATAGCATTCTATGATGAGACACATATCTCAGTATTTTAGTATGAGTTAACACTTTTGAAGGCACATCACCTATGAGGCATGAAGCCTTCCAAATCCTTATTAAATTCATGTACTGCAAATTAACAGATTTAATAAAGTTGCTCTATTCAAGGTCCCAATACAAGAAGAATAGGAGCCTATATGGCAAACTAGAAAACATGGTCAAAATTTTAGGACTGAACTGCAGACACACAACCCAGTGTGTCTATATGGTGTGATAGATATACAACCATACATAAGTTAGGCACAACAAACATGTTAGTAAAGGTTGATAAGATAAACAAGGTACAGGCAAGAATTCTTGCTGTACATCATACAGTGTGTATAATTCCTCATGTCAAGTCCTACATAGATTAAATGCTCTGTAATTCTTAAAAAAAAAAAGAATTCCTTACATAGTGTGAAGTTCTGTGAAACCTTATTAATTATCTAGAAGAATTAACAATGAGAATTCAGTTTCATTTAATAAATTAACCAGGTCTATGGATGAACTATTTATGATAAATAAATTGGTCATCACATAGCTAGATCTGGAATCGTTTCAAAGTCAAGTCAATTAGAACATCTGCAAGGGGTTTTCTTAATGGAGTTGGCTTTGGGTTTTGTTTTTCATGGAGGAAAGCCCATCCTGCTGAGAACACCGATGAGAGAAGGAAAAGAAGTTTGAAGTTTCTGCTTTCCTTCATACTCACTTTCAAGAACATACCAGTTCCTGATTCTATTAATCCTTGTGCGTTGCTTTGACTACATAATAACCAATCATTTTGAGGCTTCCAGCTTATACAAAGACTGACAGTTCTCCAGTAATCTCCCATGGCTTCAGTAATATATGGGGACTGCTGCCTAACCCAGTTCCATGAACTGAACAGCTATTGGGGTCTCCATTTGACACAGGCATGTCTTTACTGCCCAGACCTTATTGTGTAAGCAAATCAAATAATATTCTTTTATATTAATTTTTGAAATTATAAAAATATTACAAAATTACTTCATTACCATTTCTTCCCTGTAAACTCTTTCATGCAACCCTTTTGCTGGCTCTCAAATTCATGGCTTGTTTCTTTAATTTTTGTTATATATAAACATGTATATATATATGTGAATATGTATATATCTTACATACTTAAACAATATTCATACAGTACATGTATGAATATGACCTCAGGGCTGACACTAATCAAAGAAACTTCTCTTTGTATAGGACAGAGGCTATTACACTCAATCAAAATTACAACCAATCAAAATGTAGGGATAAGAGATTGTGAGGTGCTCTGTCCCACTGATACACCTGCACCACAGTTTCTACATGTAGGCTCAGAAATCCTTGTGTAAGAGGAGTCAGAAAGCTTGTAAGAGTCAGAGAAACCAGAAGTGTACTGTGATCCTGTGTCTCCTAGAAATTTCTGAGAGGCTGCACCAATGTAATTGCATCAACACAACTGCCTAAACAAATAATAATAATGTCAATGGACATGCTAATACAGAAGGGAGAACTTCCTTTCAATTTATAATCATCCCATCAGACTAATTCACTACTGAACCCAAGATATTAAAAAAGTCAGTGACTTTACATAACAGAGCTTCATTTACAGCTCATACAACAGCCATGCATGAGAACCCAATTGCGCACTATCCAGATATCTTTTGGCTCTGTGCACCTTCTTGGCCCTGACACATTGCAGTCTAACCAATATAAAAAAAAATGACAGAAAATATAGAGTGAGGGCATTTCTTATACAATTAGTGACTAGAATTGACAGACATCATTTCAAATTACATATGTCACCTGGTTTATGTGAAAAATGTAACACATGGGCTCGGTGTTTGAATACTTGGTCATTATTTGGTGAGGCTTAGGAGGTGTGATGTTGCTGGAAGAAGTACGTTACCAGAAGTAGTCTTTGAGAGTTGATAGCCCCACCATCCTTCCTTTTCTTTTTATGCTTCATACTTGCAGGTGAAGATGTGCTCTTTTGGCTCCTTGTTTATGCCATTGTTTCTTCTGTTTGTTGCCATGCCTCTCTGCCATGATGATTCTTGTCCCTCTGGGACCATCTGACAAAATAAACTCTTTCCTAAACTCTCTTGGCCATGGAATTTTGCCACATCAACAGAAAAGTAACTAATACACATGTTTAGCTAAATCATAATATCATCATTGCACTAGTTGCCATGATAACTGAGAAGGACCCTTTGCAAAAACATCAGAATTCTACTAATAAAGAGAGAAAGTTATATGAGAATTGAAAACTGACATCCAAATAGTCAGGGCCCGTATAATTTGGAAATATATTCCACCCTGCCACAAGTTGAAGAGCCCAGAATTTCTATTGTCTTTAGATATCAGCTGATAGCTGCAGGATATCCTACCTGGAGAATGGCTCCTATCTAAATAAAAATAGACTTGGGCTAGGGGGAGTTTACACACACCCTGAAGGCTAGTAATACATTCTGGGGTGAAGTGGCTTAAAGTCTGAGTACTGCTGCAAAGGAATGTCTTTAGGATTAAGGGAAATAATTGCTATCAGTCGTTTATACATGTAATAGATATCTTCTGCCATTGTCCCCACCTTTGGATGGTTACTTAAGATGATGCATTAATAAACTGGGTGCATTCAGTATTGACCGACCCTGCACTCCTGTTATGATGAGATGTCTCTGTCTTTCCTTTAATGCCTTTGGATAGCCAGCTTTCCCCCTCACTCACACTCCCTCACTCAAGAACAAACCTGTTCAGCTGGTTCCAACCACAACCCCGAAGATATCAGTCTGAGACACCAAATTGATTTCCAGAAAAAAAAAATCAGGAAGAAAATAAATAACAGAACAAAACCATTTTGGATGAGTACTGTAAAACTGTAAATGATGAATATAAATACACAGGGGATTTGAAAAAAAATCAATGTAAATAGTAGAGATATGATGATGAACTCTAAGGTTAAAGATTTTTTTTTACTGGATAAGAAGTAGAAGTCAATGATACATACCTTTTTAATATATCAATGCAATATGGTTTTTCTGGCTGAAAACACCTATAGGATCATAAGCAATTAAAAATAGAATGTAATTTTATCCTTAAAAGAAAATACTGCCAGGCGGAGTTCGAGGCTGGGCAGGACCGATAGTCTCCAAAACAATATAGAGAAACCATGTCTCGAAAAACCAAAAAAAAAAAAAAAGAAAACACTTTAAGCTGAGTAATTAACATACAATAAATAGTGATTCACCTTAAAACCTTGAAAGAATAAAAATGGGGAAAAATTAAATAACTTTACATGAAAAAGAAAAACAGAGCATATATTATATCTAACATATATGTAAAATTAGATTTTATCATAATCTTTACAGTGTGTTGTATTTTTAACTGACTATATTAAAGGAACACTAGCTCTTCAGAGTGTCATAGGTAGCTTTTTGAGGATGTCATGGGTGACTTTGAAAGAATATGAATCTTCAAAATTGCTCCTATAGTATCAGTGTTGAGAGAAACACTGAGTTAATGAACCACAATCTGACTTCATTTTCCAAAAGTATTACTAAAAATTATAAGTGTGTAAATGGCAATTACTTTGAGTTTCCATATCTAACAGTAATAGTATTATGATCTAACATTTTTGAAGGAAAGGAATTCATACTTGTGTTTGAATTTTCTTTCACTTTAATTTATAATTGTCATAACACTCTTTAGAAGATTGTATCTCTAGATACAGATGCAAGGGCTTTGCACATGGTATAAGAGATATTGCACTATTATAGGCCTTTTTATTTTTAATAATTCTTGCCAAATTATGTGTATTATTGTTCCTAATGAATGAACTTATCTTCAGTAGGTGACACAGAAGTTAAGTGTTACAGCTGAGTTTCTGAGTGAGAACTGAGTTAAGTGAAGACCAGAAGAGTGTGCGGTAAGTTTTTCCTCCGTCTAGGAAATGTCTCACTTCAACTTTTATTAAACCAACTGAATATAATAGTTTGTTAACTTGTTGACTGTGTCCTTGGCCTTACAGAAGCTTCTCAGCTTCAGGAAGTCCCATTTATTAGTTGTTGATCTCAGTGTCTGTGCTACTGGAGTTACATTTATGAAGTGTTCTCCTGTAACAATTCATTCAAGGATACCTCCTACTTTCTCTTCTAAGAGGTTCAGTGTGGCTGGATTTATGTTGAGGTCTTTGATTCATTCGGACTTAAGTTTTATGAATGGTGATAGATATGGATCTATATGCAGTCTTCTACATGTCAGTATCCAGTTATGCCAGCACCATTTGTTGAATATGCCTTCTTTTTTCCATTGTATAACTTTAGCCTCTTTGTCAAAAATCAGGTGTTTGTAGGTATGTGGGTTAATATCAGGGTTTTCAGTTCAATTCTACCTGTCTATTTTTGTACCAATACAAAGCCGTTTTCAGAACTATAACTATATAATAGAGCTTGAAGTCAGTGATGGTGATGCCACCAGAAGTTCCTTTATTGTACAGGGTTGTTTTGGCTATATTGGGTCTTTTGTATTTCCATATAAAGATGAATATTATTCTTTCAAGGTATGTGAAGAATTGTGCCAGTATTTTGAGGGAGATTGTGTTGAATCTGTAGATTGCTTTCTGTAAGACTGCCATTTTTACTATGTTGATCCTACCTATCCAAGAGCATGGGAGATCTTTCCATTCCCTACAGAAAAGGCAGGAACTGTAGACTGTCTACTTTTTATTAGTTTATCCCATCAGTGGCTTTAAGAATCTGTCTTCAACTTGGTTTCTCCATTTCCTGTTACTAGTGACAAGCTTACCAATTCGAATTTTAGAAAGCTCTATGAAAAAGATTTTGTATGACAAGGTCTTGACTGTTAAATTTCTTTACGTTTCTTCTGCCAAAATTAAGTTTATGAAATTCCATAACATGGCACCAGGACCATGGCTAAATACTAGAGAATATTTTTTTTATCTTTAAATGAGTCCTTTGACTTTATTTTATAGGCAACATCATGAATCCAGAAATTAAGAAAATGAAATATTAAGCTGTTTTATTAATTACAAGCTTACTTAAAATTTTCATATATTATATATTTTTTATCTGTATTGTTGTGTTTGGTTTGAAGTATTTGAATCCACCTCTATTCCAGACCTTTGAGTTAGGAAGACACATGCCTTAATTCAAATCTTGAGGTGGGAAGACATACCTCTAATAGCCAAACTTTCTGCTGGAAGCCTATCTAAATACACAGAAGAATGAAACTTTTGCTCTTTGTTTGCTTGTTCGTGTCTTGCTACAGAATCCTAACTCACAAAGGCAACTTGTAGAATTGAGATTTTAATTGGGCTTACAGTTACAAAGGGTTAAAATCTATGATAGTAGCGTGAAGGCATAGTGGCAGGCAAAGGGAGTATGCACTGAGGATTCATATCTCAATCCACAAGCAAGAGAAACACACATACACACACACACACACACACACACACACACACACACACACACACAAACACCAAGCACAGATCTTTCGAAACCTCAATGATTTTTCCTAGCAACAGCTCCTCTAAGAAGGCCATGCCTTCTAACAATGTCCAAACATTTCCCTTAACTAGGGACCAAATATTCAAACAATAGACCCTATGGAGGCCATTTTCATTAAATCCTCCAAATTCTATTCTCAGAGTCCTTATAGCTATATTATAATGAAAATTTCATTTGCTCAAATTCTAAGTCCCCATACACTTCTAGTTTCAATTACTTAATAGTCCAAAGTTCAAGTTCACTTCAAAGACACAAGAAATTCACTTAACTATAACACCTCTTTAAAATAAAAAAGCAAATTACATACTTCCAACAAACAGTGGAACAGAATATTCATTACCATTCTAAACAGGAGGAATTGCGTCAAAGTGAGGATAAACTGCACAATCGCAGTCCAACACCAAACAGGTAATGTCCACATTTGCTGTGGGTAGTACAGGATAGTGAACTTGGGAATTTGAATTAAAATTCAGTTATAAGCTGGAGAATATTGCAAAAGTGTTAACAGTTACTGTCTTAATTAGGGTTTCTATTGTTGAGAACAGATACCACAACTAAGGCAACTCTTGCAAAGGAAAAATATGTATTTGGGGTAGATTACATTTTCAGAGGTCTAATCTATTATCATCCTGGTGCAACATGGTAGTGTGCCAACAGACATGATGTTGGACAAGTATCTGAGTATACCACATCTTGACTTGCAGGCAACAGGAAGTGGTCTGTCTCATAGGGTGTGGCTTGAGCATATATGAAACCTCAACGTCTGCCTCCACAGTCACACACTTCCTCCAATAACACTAAACCTATTTCAACAAGTCCATACTTCCCAGCCACTCCCTTTGAGGGTCATTCCCTTTCAAATTATCACAGTCACCATTTTCCTGTAGATGAAAACCCTGGAACAGTCCATGTTTTTTTGGTGAATTGTTACCACAGTCTATTAGTCTTCTACTCCAGTCAGCAACTGTGGCTGGCTGTAGCAACTGCAGCTTAAGAGTAAAAGACAATAAGAGGATTCTTTAGAGATTGGGGACTATCAGGAACAAGCTGAGCCATATTGAGATTAGAATAATTGTATAATGCTTTGACACGTAGATAATGTCACATACTAGTAAGCAACAATGTTTATCATATAACCACAACCTGACCTAAGGATAACAAGGCAACAGAAACTAACCATTCTATCATCACTATGATGAAAGAACTACTCGTTGCCGGGCATTGGTGGCACACACCTTTAATCTCAGCTCCTGGGAGGCAGAGGCAGGCAGATCTCCAGGAGTTCGAGGCCAGGGTGGTCTCCGTAGTGAGTTCCAGGACAGCCTCCAAAGCCACGGGGAAACCCTGTCTTGTAAAACAAAAACAAAAAAAAAAAAAAGAAAGAACTACTCATTCTATCATCAAAGTCTCAAATAAAGAATTTGGAACAACTGTTTAAAGAAAAATTCACATTCAAGGGAACTCAGAGAAACAACTCATTTCTTCAGCAAAGAAACTAAGCAAAGGATAAAAGCAATTTTAAAAATTAACCAGATATTCTTTATCTGAAAAATATGCTAATAGAAATTAAAATATGATGGAAGGCATAATAGATAAAACATTAGGAAGCGTAAGTAAACTCAAGAACATTCAAACACAACCAAAAGAAAAAGAAGGCGGGAAGGGGAAGGAAGAAAGCTTATATGCTTGCATTTTCAACTTAGTGCCCATTTAAGTCTCATTTTTCACAAACTCTAAATAACATATTTAGACACGTAATTTGTATAAGCTCTCTAGGGTTCTTCCCCATTCTGGAAAAACATCCAGACATCTTAATCTTTATATATGTCTTTCTTTATTAAAAATATTTTCATTTTCACATCTTAATATCTTACGTAATTTTTAAAATTCCATAGTAACATTTGCATAAGTTTACCAAGTACATTTATCATTTGTTGGAGATTTTTTTTGTATTTCTGGGGGAATTTAACAATATCTATTCTCTCCTTATAAAATATAAATCACAAATATAACTTCTACTTTTACCAAAGTTGATCCTTGGTGACCAATGAGTTTATATATCTTACTTACAGACTATACAAGAGGTACTAAGAGGAGTATGGGTGACCCAAAAGAAGCCATCTTAGAAAGCATACTTGGCCATGGCTAGAAAACTCATTTTCTCTCCCTTCGGTCCTACCTTGAAACCTATCCAGTATTTTTGGTGAAACCCATAAAAATGGACTCAAGTCTTCCCTAAAATTTTATCAAAGCTGTTAAGGGCAATTGCACTTTGTTGTTTTATTTTTTTATCTATGTCATGGTTGGTACAGTTCAGAGAATGTACTAAGATAGACATGCTTTTGATTTTGAATAAGCTTAAAATAAAGAGAATCATCAGACACAGAGCAAAACATTCTCCAATCTATATTTGTAGCCTTCTCTAGAATGAACTAAGGAAGTCCTTGAAAACTATTATATTGCAGTTACTAGTTGAGAAGCACCTAGGCAGAAAGTTTTCACCATAATAAGAACACTATTAGTCCTTCCTACCATAGGCATCTCTATATCATGATATGAAAAACAACTTGTGCCAGAAATAGTTCACAATGCCTTTAATTTTGAATTGTTTTGTTGCTCTTCTATTCCTTGTCACAAAGTCAGGGGTCAGCCTGATCCAGGACAGAGATTTTGGAGCACATTTGAATATAAATATGCTTGAGTATAGAGTAGAAAGACCAAATCCTATCTTTAGATCCAGCTGCTCCACTTACACAGTACTGGACAATTTGCCAATGGATGTATACATAAGAGGCAATTGCTTCTTTGTTAAACTGAACTCAGTGACTTACAATGGATAGGAAACATGCTGTTGAGTCTTGTGACAATTGCCCTCCTAATCACCCACATAGGGCTGTCCGAATGAGTCTTAACTTCAGAGTCTAGCATTGGCAATAAAAACAGACAAGAGACAGCATTTTTCTTCTTTTTAGAGTGCAATAAGAGACAGAACTTAATTTTTAAGGAGTTGCCCTCTGGTTTCTTTAAGCTTTAAGGGCAATAGTGTGTACCAGTCTCCACTCATGATCAAGCTGACAGTGTCTAATCTGAGATCCTTCCTGACAAGTCTTAGAGTGACCAACTGCTTGAAAACCTGTACTCACAGTCAGTGTGTGTGTGTGTGTGTGTGTGTGTGTGTGTGTGTGTGTGTGTGTGTAAATGGAGGTGGCAACCTGACAAGTGTAACAATCCCTCCTGTATAAAACAAGGTACTATCTTTTGTCCTTACTTGGAGCAAGGACAGCAAGGGTATTCAGAGATCTAGGCCTTTGAACATTTAGGTCAGAGTGTTTCTTTGGGAATTCATTTTCTAGGGGCAAGGGAGTTTTAGAAAGATTCTTTTTTTAAATTTGGTATCAGGGTTTGTGAACTCCATCCTGCAGGTTTTAATGTGCTCTGGATGGACTCATAGGTAAAAGCAAAGTTGGACACAAGGAATTTTACTGGACTTTTCCTGTCATTTTCAGAAAAAAAAATGAACAGGTAGAAAAAAATTTTCTTCTTAGATTCATGGGTGTTTAACTTGCTCTAATTTTTCAGGAGGCAAGCCATGGGGACTGAAAATGGCATCCAAACCCCATCTGCAAAGCACAATTGGGAAAGACTGATGGAGGGTAATCTAATCCTAACTCCCTTTGAGTCTCTCAGGTCAGCATCTGGAAACAGACATCTAGCAATAAAAGGGGAAGTTGGCAGATTCAATCACCCTAAGACTAGTTCCCAATGAAGAACTGCTTTAAGCTTATCCAAATTTGCATTTCCAGTTCCTGCCTGTTTTCACTTAAACCCCTGTTCTCATTCTTGGAAGTATGTGAGTTCTAGTCTTATCATTGAGAGCTATCAAGGTGAGAATCCCTGACACCAGTTCCCCCTTAACCTTGTCAATATAGGACAGATTAAGTTGAGAAACACCTAGCCAAACAAATAAAACGTTTTCTCTTTCCCAGAAGCAGCATAATGGTGTAAGGTCCTGTTTACAGTGGTATAAACTAAAGTAACATTTTATATCATGTAGATGGAAATGGAACTTCAAAACATATAAAATATTAACTGGAACAAATGGTAGCTAAAGAGAAAATACCAGGCCTTTAGCATTAAATAAATTGAGATTGTTTCTAACAGGTCAAAGAGGAGAGTAAGATAGACATTGTCACCACTCCAATAGAGAAGTGGCTCTGTTATAGTGTCTCACTAATATCATGGTCATTTTCTTATTCTCCAAAACCATACTACATTTTAAAAATCCAGATAGGAAGCAAACATGAAAAGCACTCATGGCAACTTTCTTTTAATTTAAAGAGAGCTGTCTAGACAGGGAAAATCTCTTTGCAATTTACCACATGTACACTCAGTTCAAATAGATGCAATCCACAGACTACTAAACATGGACAGCAATAGCATAAAGCAAACTCAGCAGCACAACAAAACTAAAAGGACTAACAAAGTGGTAGCATTTGAGTCTTGTATTTTCTTCCCTGAGCTGTCTCTATGGCTGTGACTGAAAGGTGAAAGCAAAGGCATGAGAATGGAAAACACCATGGGGCAGAAAAGCAGACAAATGTGAAGCAAAGGAGTCCCATTGGAGAAAGAACATCCTATCTCCCTTAAAGAAAATGAGCCTGGAGGTACAAGCAGCAATAGCAGGCATTAAAGCCTGGTAGCAACTGCATCTCTAGCCTTTTGTCCAGGGTAACCTCCTGTCTTTCAGATGGATCAGCTATCTACTGGCAGCAGCTTGTCTAGCACCTGGCAATTTATCCTTTACATCCCTGTGAGAATTGTTGCTCTACAAACGCTCAGCCCTATGCTGCCGAAAACATCAGACTGCTAACTCCCCATGTTGGAGTGTTGGAGGCACATAACCAGGAAAAGTCTTTAAGTGATCCGTAGAAACCAGTGAACACATGGCCTAAAACAACAGTTCAAATTTAAAATAAAACAAAAATCTAAAAAACCAAACCAAGCAAACAAAACACCTTGGAAGTCTGGTATCACCTCCTTAGTCTAATATGCAAAGGGATATAGTGGTTCAAAGTCCAGTGGAACTGGGACATAAGTGCTGTCATTTCATGTAACCACATGTTAACCAAGATGGCAGAGATGTCACAGAACCTTTGCCCTTTTTAAGATATCATTAGCTGCCATCCTAGAACCTTCATCCAGTGACTGATGGAAGCAGAGGCAGACACCCAACGCTAAACATTGAAATGAACTCCTGGAACCCAGTGACAGAAAGGGAGGAATGATGAGCAAAGGTGTCAAGACCCGGCTGGTTAAACCCACAGAAACAGCTGACCTGAACAAAGGGGAGCTCTTGGACCCCTGTATGATGGCTGGGAGACCAGCATGGGACTGATGAAGACCCTCTGAATGTGGGTGTCAAAGAGGAGGCCTGGACAATCTCTGGGGCCTTGGGAGGTGGATTGGTGTTTGTCTCAGTCATACAGATAGACTTTGGGTGTCTCTCCCACAGTGAGGGATCCTCTCTCTTCCGGATCTCTTGGGGAAAGATCTGGGCCCTGCCCTAGACGAAATGGCAGATTGGGGATCCCCTATGGATGGATGGTCTCACCCTCCCTGGGGAATGGAGTGGGGATTGGGTGGGGCCCTGGGGAACTTGTTGGGATGAGGGGAAGGAGGGGAGGGAGAGGGAGCTGGCATTGACATGAAGCAAGCTTGAAATTTATAAAGATATCATTAGCTAAAATTGAGTCAATGTGACATGGTTGCCTCCATCATTAGGAGATCACCAGCTTAGATGGCAGCAAGCAAACCTATTTTCTGTTCCTGGTGAATCAGCTCTATAGTAAACTGAACTCATTATCAGTCAGGGTACAAGGTTCTGTGAAATACACACATCTCACAGATTAAATGCTGGTAAATACATTTATTTTTTATAAATATATAAACAAAAAAAGGAGGGGAGAAAGAAAAAGTGAAAGCAAGCAAACAAGCAAGCAAGAAAGAAAGAAAGAAAGAAAGAAAGAAAGAAAGAAAGAAAGAAAGAAAGAAAGAAAGAAAGGAAGGAAGGAAGAAAGGAAGAAAGAAAAGAAAATTCAGTTAGGTTGGTATAGATATAGGAAATAGTACCAATACTCTCAGCAGACAGGACCTAAATAGCACACTAAAGAAACAGAGGAAGGAATTCTACAATCTCAGGTCAAGGAAGCAGAGATAATATATAGCTTTTAGAGTAACTAGAATCAGTGTGAGTTCTCTATGTGAGAGAAGAAATGTGACCATCATACAAATTTTAGTTCAGAACAATGGAGACCCTGTCTCTTTTTTCAGGTTGCACAAGAGACAAGGGAAGGATAAATTAAAAAGGATCTGTCTGTCTCCAGGTGATTGACGACTTCCCAAATCATCTTAAGGAATACCTCTCCACTTAGCACCTGGATCAGGCTTCCCCTTGACCAGTATGGCTTCCCATCTCTGTGGAGCCAGGCCTTGGACTAATAGCAGAGCCTTGGTCTCTATTCATTGGTCTCTAGTCACCAAGTAGCTAAATTTGCTTCCTAAGATTCACAAGCATTAGTATCAGAAGAAGAAACATCTAAGGGACTTATTTGTTAAAAAGAAGAAGAAACTAAAGTTGCCAGTATTGCTCCAGGATGATGGAAAGGTGCCGACAACTAACAGTCACACCTTCCTCTCCTTCCAGGTTTGGCATGGGTTATGCTTGACTTGATAATTCCTTGGTATTTAGAAGAGAGATACTACCACAAAAATCACTATCTCAGAGTTTTGATTGGGTTCATTTTCTCTCCCAATTAGAATTAAAAGAGACGAAAAATCTTGAACATAACAGGTAGTTATGGGGAATTCTCAGACACAGACAGAATCAGACCTTAACCACAGGCTTTTATTAGGAGTGAGGAAATATACACATAGCAAAGAAAGCATAGGGGGAATCTGGGATGCTGTGTATGCAAATGCTACGAATCACAATCATCACAGTCAAATGAGTATTACAACAAATATAAGGTAAATGTGTGGTGAAGCTGACTCAGAATTAGTAGGCTGCAAAAAGCATTTTTTCTTCTATATATGCCTTACTGTAATGAGTGAAAGCAAGCCAGTGTCTGTATCATCACACTGCTTACGGAAGAAGTTTAAAGCTGCTCCGGCATGAAGCTTTGTTGTTTTAATGTGTGATGATCTCAGATTCTGTATCTCACTTCTACCTCCTGCACTGATATCTCGTTTGTTGTCTGATACCATGCTATAGACATTGAAAATATCAATTGTTAGAGTAAAGAAAGATGTTTCTGTATCTTGTGATGGGGGAAGTCCTTCAGTATGATGTTAACATATGTTTCTCTTATTGGCTGATGAATAAAACACTGATTGGCCAATAGCCAGGCAGGAAGTATAGGCAGGTCTACTAGATGAGGAAATTCTGGGGAGAAGAGGCAGAGAGGAGCCACCAGGGTATAGGATGCCTGGGGATTCTCTGATAAGATAAGGTCATGTAGAAACACATAGATTAATTTTTATTGGTTAATAATTAAGAGAGAGCTAGCCAGTAAGAAGCCCAAGCCATCAGTCAAACATTTTATAATTAGTGTAAGCCTCTGTGTATTGATTTGGGGCTAAATTGCTGTGGGACCAGGTAGGACAAAAACTCCATCTACAATCTTGTGAAAAATCTCAAAGACTCCTATATGGGGAATAGCGATTATATTTATGACAAGATGGAACTGTATCAATGTCGCTCTGTTAACTGTTGTCAAAAATATCAATTTGATTATCAAATAAATATTCTATTTGAAGATGACATGTACAGAACCCCAGGAAATTATATTTTCTCTCTGAGCCCTTACTTTACTATGTGTCCCAAGCTATTATTAGATACTCTGGACACACTAGACTAGCATCATATTCTAAACACTCCTAACTCAGTCCCTCGTGTTTTAGAAAGAGTACAGCAAGTCCTATGTAAAACCACACAAGTTTTAAAAAAAAGGCCACCATTTTTTCTAGATGTCTCCATGAAACACTTTGCATTCATTATCTCCCAAAAGGCATTTCTATTTCCACAATTATAGATTACTTTTAGCTTTCATTGACTTTGTAAAAATAGATCAAACTACCCACATGCCTCCATAGCTAGGGTCTCCCAGTAGATAAGCTTGTGTGATATATTTAAATTATTTCATGTTTCTAATAGTTCATTATTTTCCATTGCTGTAGACTACAACCTTAAGAATATCCTTTCCACTATAAATGAATATGCAGTTTGTCTCTACTGTGTATATATTACTGACAATGCATGTTACAACATTTAATTGTGTGTGCTTTCTACATGTGTGTTTGCTCCTATTGTAAATAGAATCCTAGATATCAAGTTATCACCTCATAAATGTTTGCAAATGTTTAAATTTACTTTATTTCAACTAATTTTCCAAAATGTGACATTTTGCATTACCATAAAATTGAAGATTGCTATAGGGTATGATGACACACATACATGACTGGCAGAGGTAGGGGGAATAAAGTATTTGAAGACAGTCTAAGCTATGTAGTGAGTTCAAAAGTAATCCAAGTTACACAAATATATCCTGTCTTGTAAAGTCAAGATCTGAGAATGTAGCTAGGTATCAGAAGATGTGTGGCGGTGGGGGCTTTTTGACCACAGCACTCAAAAGTGAGCAGGTGAAGATCCTATTTTCCAGTCTTACCTATCTTTGACAGTATTTTAGACTGTGGTAAGTATAGTGGTCACCCCTTTATTTCTATAATTAATAATGGTAAAGATTCTTTCATATATTTATTGGCCCATTAACATGTTTTCTTTTACTGTTGCTTGTTTGCCTCTCCTTGACGTGTTTTCAGAGGATCTAACACTAACCTTTTGATTCATAACAGTTCCTTGAATTTTCAGTTTACACAGATTCTGTTACATTAAGAAATATTTTCTCCTACTCTGTGGCTTGTATTTTCTTTTATTCATGAAAGAAATCATGTATTTAACATAAATTCCTGTTATTTAGTAAATGGTAGAATTAATAAATGAATGATGAGACGTGCTCATTATTAAAATATTTCATCAGACCTGTTTGTGCTTGTAACCCACCCTCAGGAAGTGAAGGTAGAGTTAAGATTTGGCAGTTCAAGGTCACCTTAATCTACATCTACATATCAAGTTTGGTGCCAGTCTGAGTATGAAGCCATCTCAAAAACACGACAAAACAATAAGTCCGCTTGTAATCTGAAAATGGCATGACAAAAGAAATCCACATAAAACTATGAAAAGACCAATCATTTAAAATCACTCCAATTTTTAAATAGTCCCTACAGTTATTTGATATTTTAACACTTTCAGAAAGTTATAGAATATCAATACAGGTTGAAATAATAAAAGATAATTCAAGGAATGAGTCACCCTTTTAAAGACTAAGCCTTTAACAGTAACAGAAACAAGTGAGCCTGAATGATTTCACTAATGTAGTCAACCACTGACATCTATTGGCAAAAATAAGCCATACAGGGTTGGGTAATGTAAAAATATAGGATTTTATAATTGTACTAATTTAAATATTATATTTGCTTAAAATGGTGTTTAGCAATGATTTAGATCAAGTAAGATAAGACCCTTATTATTTGAAACACAGAAACCCAAGTATGAAAGAAGAATGCTTAAAGTGACATAGATAACCTTATTTGTCTTCAGATGAAGAGTGTAAGTTAAAAATAAAAACATTTGTTGTTAGAAGATTTTGATTTAAAAGAACAGATAGGCTAAACTCAGCAAATGCATACTGCTGTCAATTCTTAAAAGAGACAGGAAAAGACATAATACTTTGCAAGCAAATCAGATCACCAAGATTTTCATTTGTGTGCATTCATGAGCTCTCATTCATATTCAAACTCCTTCCCCAACTTTTTTCTCCCATCAAGTATGATTTCCTAGACTTTTATCATGACAGTTCCTAGGAATCCTTCTCTTCAAGATACCGGTGCACTATATGATGCTGCCACACTAGCAAGCTTCCAGTGAAAAATATTCATTCACACTTTCAATAATAATTTAAACATTAGATGCTATAAACAGTATAATGCATTATGTCATAAAAGTAAGCATCTCATACTGAAACCCCTGCTCACCTACAACTTGGGTGAAAATAACAGAAAACTTGAAATAAATAACATAGTGTGTCAGCATAGGGCAGTGTTATTGCGTGTTGGTAGATAAAGTTGTGAAGAAGATACAGATAATTAGAAATAGGAACTACATAGTGTTAGCAATGACTACTTTCCTGGTCATATTAATTCTTCTTGGACATTGAAGTGAATCCAGAGGGGGAATAAGTAAAGGGAATGGGCATGGAAAGGTGATTCAGAAGGGGTAAGAGGAAGCAAGCATAAAGATGGCAAAGAGTGTGGATGTTTGGAAAGGTAAACCAGCCAACAGACAGTGTGCCTGGGACAGAACAAACATTGTGTTTACAGTACACAATACTAGAGAAGAGACAAAGGACAAATTCTCCAGGGCTGTGTGTCTCCTGGAGGATATGGTTTAACTTTGAGTCAAGTAGAAAGCCCTGTTTTCCAAGTTTTCAGTGTGGTAGCCGACTCAGTACAAGGGCAAAAAAAAATGTCTAAAATGGCTCAGAAACATCTGTGGAACCCAGTGGAGGCATGGCTTAGGTTTGAATTACTATGGTGGGGATTAATATGACAGAGAAAAGATAAGGCAACGCATACCATTTCAAAACAAATTTATGAATAATTAGGTTACTGAACTAAAGAAGCATGAGAAAGACTAGAAAGAGTCAGAGGGCTAAAGGAAAAGTTTATAAACAAAACTAAAAATTAACTCTCTCTCTCCTTCCTTCTCCCCTCCTTGTCTCTCTTCTTCTCTTCCTCTTCCACATCTAGAAAAAGAGCCAAAACAAAGCAAATGAAAATCACCACCAAAATTCGAACGGGTAGCCAGATATTATCATTTATTTTCACTTAAGTATAGTTTGATTAAAGATTCTGACAGGATGCTAAACTCAAGAACATGAAATTCAGGCTTCCATAGGATTTATATCAGAACCGCTACAAGTGAGAAACACAGTTAACTTTCCAAGTGTAGTTCAGATGCATAACAAAATGCTGTTTCAATTTATCAATTGAATTATTCTCTGTGATCATCTAATAAATATGTTCCCCAAAGTTTCTCCCTCAGGTCAAGAAGGCTTCTTTTATTAGATCCATGTACCATTTAACTATAAATTTCTAATTGATAAAACAACAACTCAGTGACAACATAATGCTGTAAGCTAACTAGCCCATCAATACTATAGTTGGATCTGGATCCTGAATGGAGGAGTCCACACCTTTACTGGAAGCACTTTTCACTGGAGTTTGCAATACAGATATTTGGATTGTTTCAAATGCATTCTGCTGGCCAAGTCACCTGTGAGCCACCTCTGTGTCAATTATGAGCTCCAGATTTATAATCAGCAGCTCCACGTGAGACCCTGTGGGTGGCACACTCTCATTTCCGTGTCTTCCCTCCATGTTGTTTATTCATGGGAAGTGGGTCATAAATCCTTTGGAAAGACATTTGTCTGTTATATAGACCATTGTGGAGCAGTGCTTCAGCAATTCCATACCTGGAAACACTTCCCTGAACTGTTTGGAAAAATAATTTCTATCCTAACAATGTTTGCTGTTGTTTTGGGGAGGAGCTCAAAGATTGAAACCACAACTCCTTCCTGCAAGAGGCAACCTACCCCTGAACTTCAACACCAGCCCTTTTAAATGACTGCTTAGTTACTGTACCGCCTGAGTTCTTTGTTTCATATTACATTTCTCAGACATCCTGAATTCACTGTTTGATCTTCTTGGCCACTATAATATTTAAATTTTATATTCCTAAAATAGCAGAAATAACATACGTTAAGAAAAAACTAGTTATACAGAGTAACAAAAATGCTGATCATGGGTATGTTTAGAACTAACACTCTGTGTGTGTCTGTGTGTGTGTGTGTGTGTCTGGTGTATGGTATGTGTGTCTGGTGTGTGGTGTGTGTGTGTATGTGGTATGTTCATATGTGTGTGTGTCTGGTGTGTGGTGTGTGTGTGTCTGGTGTGTGTGTGTGTGTGTGTGTGGTGCATGTGTGTCTGGTGTGTGGTATGTATGTGTGTCTGGTGCGTGGTATGTGTGGTGTGCGTGTGTGTGTGCGTGTGTGTGTGTGTGTGTGTGTGTGTGTGTGTGTTTCTACCTAAGCACCTGGGGTACTTTAAAATTGCTTTTCACTTTCTCTTTTCTAACTTCCATTTTCAATATCTTTTGCTTCTCACTGGATTGTGAATGTGCCCTTCCCCATGTCTGAAAATCTTTCAACCTTCTCCATTCATTCTAAGAATCAGCAATATGTTATGTTTTTATAGAACCTTTCTTCCAGGGAACAGAGAGTGTTTCATATATATTACCACATTCATCCTAAAAATTTCCCTCACAGCGCCCATAGCCCTGACTGAAGTATGCCTCCATCCAAACCTCCAGCCATCTCTCTAGTTCTTCCCTCCTTGGCTGCCTTCTCTGTAAACTCTGTAAATCAGTTTCAAAACCCAGTGTCCAGAGAAAATATGCATAATTCTATCACCCTGGTGACCTTTCTCTCGAACCTTGTGCACAGAATTCACCAGCTGTGTTTCTAGGATTTGCTTCTTCACATGACAAGTATTAGGTTACTAAGGTTTTTGACAGTTTTTTGTTATTTACCTCCAATATAGTGAAATAATCTCACTTTATAAGATACTGTGACTGTCTTCTTTTTTTAACCATGTCACCTATGTTTGTTTTAAGTTATATTTATATCCCTCTCTAGTTTATTTTTAACTAGTAATTAAAGTCATATCCTGAATTCTATTTGACTCATGTATCCATCTTTTTTCCCTTTAGTATTCCAAGATTTCCTTCTTTTTCTTTTTATTTATTTATTCATTTTACATTCAGTCACAGTTTTCTCTCCCTACTGTCCTCCCACTCCCTGCCCCCACCCCTCTATTCTCAGTCCTACACTCCCCCTCCATTTCTGTGTAGGAAAGGGCGGGTCTCCCATGTGGATCAACAAAACATAGCATATCAAGTTGCAGTAAGACTAAGCACCAGCTCATGTATTAAGACTGGTCAAGGCAGTCCAGTATGATGAATAGGGTCATGAAAGCCAGAAAGAGATTTGGACACAGTCCCTGTTCCTCTTTTAGGGTTCCCCAAGAGAATCAAGCTACACAACTGTAACATGTATGGAGAGTGTCTAGGTCAGTCCTTATATTCACCTTGATTTTGTATTTTAAAATATGCTTCTCACAGTAGGGATAGCCAGAATTTGTTTGTATTTTCCATGTGGTAATCTGTTTGGCAAATACATAAGTGGACTACTTAATTTTTTTCTCACCTCCAGCCTACTGCCTATATATTAGAGATGGAACATGAAGGTCCCGAATATAAAATAACTGGGCCAAGGACGTACATGCTGAGTGGTTGAACATTGGTTTGCATTGAAGTGCACCCATATTTGACACTCTTGTTTTCTCTAAGCAATTACTGTGCATTAAAAGCTTAAAGAAAACAATATAAAGTTTTGTTTTGTTTTTCAACAGGATTCATCCATCATCTACAAAACTGTTGTACTACAGATATATCTTGGGAATAAATTCCAAGTAGAAAGTGGTTTTGAAATTTAGACTAAAATCTGACTGCTTAGAGAAGAGTATCAGTATTCAAATGTGATGCTTCTTTGAGATTCAAAACCAAGTGACAATCTTTAATCTCACTTAAAACAATCAACCCTATAACAAAGGACTACACGTGGTGTCTTTCATTTCAGTGGTAGAGTCTGAAACTTCCATCGCCAGTCCTTTTCTAAAATATTTTTTAATGGGAACTCACTAGAACTCAGGCTGGTCTTGAACTTGTGATCTTACTGTTTCAGCTTCTCCAGTACTGGGATTACAGGCCAGCAACAGCAAGTTCTGAATAATAACTACTCACCAATATGCATGTCTACATATATGTGTATGCATGCTCATTTCGTGTGTGTGTGTGTGTAAGAAGAGAGCACAGGTATACAGGTATTTATAGGTTGGAGGTCAGCATTTGACGTCTTCTTCAACCTCTCTCCACCACAGGTTTTGAAACCACATTTCTCACTGAACCTGGAACTCACCAGTTTGGATAGACTGACTGGCCAGAAAGACTTAGGGATTTCTCTGTCTTCAATCCCTCAGCACTGAAGCATAGGAGTGTACCTCTGGAAATTCTGAATTTTTGTGTGGTTGGTAGGGTAGGGATCCAAATTCCAATCCTCGTGCTCGCATATCAAATGCTTTGCTAAGACATTTTACTAGTCTCTGGTTATTTACTTTTACTAATCACACGAAAGTGTTAGAACTTAAAAGAAATCTTATTCGAGATTTGTTTGATTATTAAATTTTTATTAGATTTATTTCTTTGTTCATGCATATGGAGGCAAAAACACAACATGCTAGAGTCAATCTCCTGTACCTGGAATTAAAGTTGAGGTTATCAGGCATAGAAGTGAGGGTCTTTACCCACTCAGCCATCTTACCACATTATCAGTTTGTTTGTTACTTTTACCCATGCCATAGAGAACACATATTGATTTGGTTTGGTTTATCTTCAGTTCTTAAGTAGAACAGTCATCACTAAAGATGATCTCACTATAGTAGCTGTTACATTAATATTTTTTAAAAACTAAAATGATTGTAGGAACTGCTGTGATTGTGTGTTTCTATTTCATATTTCAAGTATTTCCTATTACTCTATATCTTTTTAAATAATTTGACAATTTTCTCCACTGTCTTCCCTTGATAAAGATGTTCTTTTTATACTGAACACTTTCAAGTATTTTAAGTGTCCTCCAGATGCACTTTGAGTGAGTGAAACTAAAGAATAAGGTATGCAGATGTAAAATGAAAGATGAATTTCCCATGCAAACATTTAGACCATAAGAAGCCATGCAAATACAGCCTTCAGAAGGAAAATGTTTGTCATTATTATTTTTTCAAATTGATCTCTGTCATCAGAGTACAATTGCAAAGTAAAGATTTACATTTTTTTGACTGAAAAAATAATTTACATATCACAGGGTAAGTGAGTTCACAGTGTGAAGATTCCAGGACACATATTCAAGCAGTAGATCATTAAAAAAGAGACCAGAAGAGTCATGTTAATGAGTGGATTTGATTTATTACAACTTGATAAGAAGCTTACCAAACTTCTTCAAACTAAAATTTAAATGTCCTGACTATGGAATGGATTCAGTGGTGTTCAGATATTAAACTAAAGAATAATGTGGTTATTTGAAGATTGTTTAGAAAACAAATATGTATACATGATAGGGAACATGTTAGTATAGAAAAGTTACTGGTTGGAAGAGAAGCCCATTAAAGAAGAAGGGATCCTCGCATCTGCCCAGAGACCAAGGACCACCTCAAGGGAACAAGAAGTAGCTTCTCCTGCAGCACATTTGTGTAAGTATAAAACGATTTAAACTTTGCTATAAAATTGAACTTACCTCAAAGAGGAAACTGATGACATTTAAAGATAAAAGTTCCAGATATTAGATCACATTCATCAAACTCAGCAAGATAAGAATCATAAAATGGAAAACTTTTACTAGCTAATCATTTGGTAACAAATAATATATTGTCCCAGATTGTCAAAGCACTGACACTCTGCCAAATAGTTTGATTCAAAATTGAAAAGAAAAATTGAACAAAGAATGATATCAGATATCACAGGAGGAAAGAAAAGACAAGATGCAGAATCGTAGAATCCAGAGAATTATAGATCAAGGATGAAAGGAAAAAGATCTTTTTCCCTTTATTTTTCCAAGAAAAAAAGACTAGAATAAAGCCTTCAACAAGGACAAATAAAGTTAATTATCAGACTCCGAAATAATAAGTTAACTTTTTTAAATGTGAAGAAGGGAATACGAATAGCACATAGTACACACTTAATTTGAAATCTTATATATTTTTTTGCAAATTAATTTACTTAGGTCATAAAATCTTTAGTTTTAAAAAATAGTCTATACTTGTTTAATTCTTACCTTACTAAAATCCTGATAGCCAATATATGCACTTCTGGGTGAAGATGAAATGTTTTATCTGTGTCTCTACATCCGTGCATTACATTAGTTTTTATGTGTGTACAATTACAGGTAAGAAGTTTGTACCATGGGTCAAATTTCTGACAGCTCTTTTGATCAGTTTCTAGCATTTGTTGTGTTCTAAAATAATAAATTTTAATATATGTACCATTTAAGGTCTGTTTATAAGAAATCAATAGAAAATACTAGACATTGTATTATCATACTAAAGAAACCTTGTCAATAAACCTAGAAATATTAATTCAGATAATACTGAAGGGATACTACCATTTTCTATATTATTTGAAAATAAATCAAGCAGCCACAGGTTTCATAAAATAATGGTATTAATTACTTATGCTAATTGCTTCTGAGCAATTGGGAAAGGAGTAAACCTTAAACCTTGGTTTGCTGAGGGACATCATAAGCTCTTACCCCATCAGTCTACTTATAATTAATTCCCTATCTCTTGAGGTTAGTTTATTCCCAGCCCCACCGCCCAGAGCAAGAGAATCTGTCAAAACTTCTGTGTTGAGGCCATTCTTTGTTTTAGCTGGGCCATGATATTGTTCTCTCCTAAGACTTTTCTTCTAGCTGAAACCAAGCAGTAAAGGTGTGACTTAAAGAAATTCTCCTAAGTCAAGTATAATTTAGTTCATAACTAAGCTATTTTTCTATAGGTAAATGCTTTCAAAGATCTTTCCAGTGCCTTGACAGAAATGGATTCATCACTGTTCACACTCAAGAAATAAATTGCCTACTAAAAAAGTAAGACTTTTTTATTTAATATTGTTGTGAAAAAGTAACTCACTGAAGAGATATTACAGGTTTTTAATAAGTCTATATCATCATCATCAACAGCAGCAACTATTTGCTGACCACTACACTTAAAAGTAAATTAAGGGCAGTCAAGGAATGCATCTGTCATGAATAAAACAAAAGAGAGGCAGAGTCAAACAGCTTCTGGAGTGAAATAAACTTTTAAATACAACAATTCATTTCAACTTTATTCATGTATTTCAAAACATTTTTCTAGAAAAAATCAGTTTATATGCAAAAATAAAACATAAAATGTGTATTTATACATTTTCTTCCATTAGTTATTTTTTAAAAGAAAATAAACATACAAAATTAGTATTAGAGCAGGAATTCTTGCCAAAGATATGTATACAGTTACAGTTAGATTAACACCTATGTAACAAAGCAATCTTGCTTATTTTTTAAAATTATCTGTGCATGAAAATGAAAAATTGTGATTTAGTAACAAAGAAGGAATCTGAGGGCAGTCATTTTAAAGTAAACACTTAACTCTGATTCTGTCACAATTTTCACTCATGACCAGCAATATCTTTTTTTCTTATCTGTTAGTAAGATGTCACAAGATACTTAGCTATATATATATATATATATATATATATATATAGAGAGAGAGAGAGAGAGAGAGAGAGAGAGATGGAGAGAGAGAAACATTCCCTGTGCTTATGGCTACACAAATCTTAGCTACACAATATAGAAGCAGAGAGAGTGATGGAATCTGTCAACAAACTTCCAGGCTTCTAATCATTGTTGTAAAATTACAGTAATATTACACAAGTATCCATGCCTTCTACAGAAGCGGTGATAAAGGGATATCTGAATGAGTGTGTTCACATTAGTTGCTGGGAGGTAAAATTGTTTTTGATAAATAAAAGGTAAGGAAGTCACACTCAGTAAAGTATATTATAAGACAAACACAGGAACATGGGTAAAGCATTGCTAAATGTACAAGTTGGTTGAAACATATTAAGGAAATACAATGAGGTTCTTTCATGATGACACCTATTTAAATTAGTATATATGTATACACAATGCTCTACATTATGGTTGGAGAATGAACTCTGAGATTCAGAGAACCCCATCTTGAAGAAGCTCAGAATATAAAAAATTAAATGGAAATGAATGTGTAAGACAATAAGTTGCATTTCACATAAGAGAACACGTGTGGTCTAACAGAGATACTGAAGATGGGTCCAATACTTTTCTATTATCATGTCTCGAATAAAATGAAAACAATAAATAGCATGGGAGGCAAGGAGACAAGTTTAGAATTACCTAACTGAATGAAAATATTCAAGATTTCTTTTTCAGTTTAACTGACTTTAATCATTTCTATTTTATTTGAGTCTGGAGAGCAAAAAAAAATAAAGACTAATTTTAACACTTAAGAATTTACAAAGATTTTAATCTCCATGTCATTTATAAAGCCTTCAATTAGCATACTTTCAAAGAATAGACTGTAATGTTAATATGACTACCTCTAATTCACCTAATTAAATATATGTTTTGAAAATGAATTCACATACTAATGAAGAAAGATCCTAATATTTAAATTCTAAAGCAAAAGCTTCACATCTTTAAAATACATATTTTAATACTTATTAATAAAATCAAGTCTATATTCATACTAAAATTACCTTATTCTGTTACATTTAGATTCTGTTCAGCACCACTTTTCTATTACAATTCTTTGGAAGATAAAAGAACAATATACCTTGATTTTCCAAGAAAAATAAACTCTTTGAAACTGTCCATCAACTAATAAAACCACCAATTTAATTAGTTTTCCATTCTTGAGACTGTAAAATGACCTAATTTATAACTGGTATGGTGACAAGGACCTAATAAACTTATAATGACTTGACATTATGGATGAATTTCCACTGGAAATAGAGGGAAGGTTTATGACTTGGGGAATTTCTAATCCCAAGGCACATTGGTGAAATGCAACTAGTGTAAAATCCTCCTGATTTTCTAATTATAACTTCAGGTACTAAACACACACACCAAAAAAAAACCCTAAAAACAAATAACTGTTGGAGTTATTAACACTTTATAAGAAAGAACAAGTGTTTATTGATTTTATTTTATGCCTTTTAAATTGCTTTTGTATAAATTATTTGCATACTCATATATTATAAGAACATGATGATAAGTAAAAGACTTATTAGTTAGATGTAGAACAGAATAAATCAAACTACCTTCTAATGAGTCATATATAAACATGCTTTTGTATAATAACAAGAACCCTGATCTGAAGATAATAAACATTTGGAATGTAAGTTTTTCATTTCTAATACTTAAGCAATTGTTTTATCTCACACTATATCAAAGAGAGAGGTGTGACTTTGAAAATAAAGTCAACATCATAAATACACATTCACACATACTTCAGCAAATAAATCTTGAATATACCTCATAGTTTATAGGCATTTAATGCTCTTTTTCTTATAATGTACTCATAACTACACAATATGTACCCAGGAAATTAAAAGTGGACTTGCTAATCCAATATCCTGACAGTGCAGGGTCTACAGGATTCTCTTGCAGGGAAACAGACAGCCACACAGATTTTTCCCCTCAGGGTGCTAGGGAGAAGACTTAGTCAGTAGCCCCTACTGAAACTTGAAAAGATCTATGTGAACATGGATGCACAGAATTCAAACCGTTTAGGCTGATTACTAATTGTGCATAATGAAAAACAAAACCCTATTGCAAGGCCTTAATCAGGCCTAATTACTCCAAACCTCTGACTACCAAAGCCCATCCACATTCTAAAAGGTCTTTCAAAGGTCACACAAAGAATTCCTTGGGATGGGATTTGTTATTGTCCACTAGAGCTCCAGCTCCAGTCAATGGTGTATGTTTCATTGTTTCCTAATGTATTCAGAGGTTGGAATCATAAATTTATATTCTTAAACATAATTGAAATGCTTGCATTCCAGTACTCCTCACATTTAAAATCTCATCAATCAAGGGCTTAAGTTATCCCTGACTTTCCAGGATTTCCAAAAAACAAACTCTTCAAGGACAGAACCCCATACTCAGAAAATACCCTCACATTGTAACTACCAGTTTCACCCTGCTTCTCTTTGCTCAACTTCTAAAAGGGTATAATTAAAGTAAATTTTCAATTGCTACAATCACGTTTTTCCTACTTAAAGGAATAATGTAGTTAAACATTATTAATTGAGTATTGAGATGAGAAATGGAAATCATAAACAAAGCAGGTGAAATATGAATAAAATTTGTAGTAGAGATAACAATAATATGACATGATTCCTTTTTAGCTTTAATAAACATACCATTATAAAAATAATGTTAAGTCATGAAAATGGATGATGGACCAGTGTACATTCAGTACCAGCTTTGAAATTTCCATGTATAACTGAAACTACTCAAACATAATTTTGTTTATAAACCTAAGTGTTGTGTTTTCTTCAGAGAAAATTCAGCTTGTTAATATGATGAACAGGGATGGAAATGTTAGATAGACTAGTGTTGTAAAGCAAGAAATTTGTGTTGTAGAAAAAGAATCTCCCTACTTTACCTCATAGATGCAGCTGGCTTTCCCTGCCTTTGCATAAAGGTTGGCCATGAAGGAAATTGCTTTACTTTGCATGGCATCTGGTCAGGGGATGACATAAGCTCTGATTTGTTTTTCAGAAAATGGAAACCTGTTCCATTATTGGGTGTGGTCATCAGCCAGGGAAGAGAGGGAGCTAGATGAGCAGTTGTAGATCTGTTGTAGAAATGTCAGGCAGAGATTTTTACTCTGGTGAAGCAAAATCCAAGGTGAAATAAGTCATGAAATACAAAAATGAATAGAATATTTGGAAAGGGAGGAGAGAGAAGAAAGTGACTCATAGATCTTCATTCAGAATGTTGAGTAGATGGGAGAAAACAATGACTGAAAAGAGCTTAATAAAAAGATGTCATAGTCAAAGGGGACACAACACAAACAAAATAGCCATCATGAAAGTCAGCTCTGTGTACAGTGGATACATGCAAATTTAAAGGGGAGGAAATACTTAAATAGCTGACAAATTTGAAGAGCAAATAAAATTATAGAGTCGGTGGAAATTTTGAGTATTGATACAAAGGGAAATAATCAAGAGGAATATTTGAGAAACATGTGAAATCCAAATAATCAGCACTCAAGATTACAGAAAATACAGTAAAGTTACATAAGTAAGTACTGAGATTGCCCACAATGAAAATATACATTCAAAGGGGAAAGAGATGTATATGTGAATCATAAAAGTACATGACCAAGAGATTATTTACTATGATGTTCATTATGAAGATTATAGCACTATACTAAAAAATTCATTCCAAAAAACAGTATCCTGTAGACAAAATACTAACTTGTAATAATCAAAAAGAGGTCATCAATTAGAGAGGGAGTACACATGAGACATGGGAGAGGTTGGAGGAAGGACAGGGAAGTGAGGAAGTGATTATTATGTTTTTGTTTTGCTTCATTGTTCAATACACAGCTAAATACAAATAGAAACATAATACAGGTTAGTCTTTAACTATTTGTACAGACATGAGTATAGGGGCTGAAGAAATAACTCAGTCGGTTGCAGTGGAAGCATGAGAACTAGAGGTCACATCCCTAGCACTCACATAAAAAGCAGACATGGCTGTGCAAACCTGTAGCCAAGCATTGGAGGGTGGAGACAGAAGCTAGGAGTGTGCTGACCAGACAGACTAGCGAAAAGAGTTCATTCTAGACCCTTCCTAGAGAGAAAAATGGATAGAGCCATACAAAAAGAGGGTCCATTTCTTCCTTGGCTTCTGCAATGTGTGTACATGTATGTGTGCACGCACACACCAACAAAAATCAACACAATTTTGTTTAAAATTAGATGATCAATGAGGCTTGTCATGAACATTATTTGCAGTTCAAATTTGAACAAAAAAAAAGTTGGTCAAGTAGTGAATCATGACAAATACTAACAGTATTTTCTTATTATGTATCTTTTTATTTGGGTTTAATTCTTGCTCTATATTTGAGCACGACTTCTCCCTTTCTGAGGATTATCTGGGAAGAAGATTTATTTCATAAAAGGGTTAAGTATTGCCTGCTACATTTAACTGAGATTTTCTGTTACACTAGTTACAAAATTGAACTGAGAGTCGCAAACAAGACTCATATTCCCTAAAGAATAGTATTTCACCTCAATGTGAATTTCTCATAGGGAAATGGAAATAATAACTACATTTCACCTGGAAATCTACTCATAACAAAATAGAAATATTCACAAAACAATATATCATGTGTGCATACATACACATATACCTATTGGCAAAGTTTTTACATTTAAAAATACATATCCATAAAATGTATATTGGTTTCATGTGTTTTTAAATACTGCTCATCTTTTCTTTTTTCTCAGTATACGTTTTTATTTAAATTAGAAACATGCATGCTTCCATGTCAATCCCAGCTCTCTCTCCCACCCCTCCTCCCTTGTCTCTCCACCAGCCCCCCCAACCACCCACCCAATCCCTACTTCATTACCAAGGGAGGGTGAGGCCCTCCTTGGGGAGATCTCCAGAGTCTGTAATTACATCCAGGGCAGGACCTAGGCCCTTGCCCATGTGTCCAGGCTGAGAGACCAACCTTCCATGTGGAATGGGCTCCCAAAGTTCATTTGTACGCCATGGTAAACAATGATCTACTACCCAAGGCCCCAGAGATTTCTGAGGCCTCCTCACTGACACTACATTCATGGAGTCTGGATCAGTCTCCTGTTGGCCTCTCAGCTATCAGTCTGGGGTTCAAGAGCTCCCCCTTGTCCAGGCAGCTGTCTTTGTGGGTTTCACCAGCACAGTCTTGACCCCTTTGCTCATAACTCCTCCATTTCTGTCACTGGGTTCCAGGAGTTCAGTTCAGTGTTTAGCTGTGGGTATCTGTCTCTGCTTCCATCAGTCACTGGATGAAGGTTCTAGGATAGCATATAAAGCAGTCATCAACCATATCATCAGGCAGAGATTGTTTATGTAGTCTCTCTGCTATTGCTTAGTTTTCCAGTTGGTGTTATCCTTTTAGCTCTCTGGATTTCTCACTAGTGTCAGCTCTCTCCTCAAGTCTATAATGACTCCATCTATTATGGTATCTCTCATCCTGCTCTCTTCTATTCTTACCTCAACTCAATCTTTCTGCTCCCCCATGCCTTCTTCTCCCCTCCTCTTATCTGCCTCTCTTTTTCCTGGTTCTCTCTCCCCTCCTCCGTTGTTCCCAATCTGCTCAAGAGATTTTGTCTCATTCCACTTCTCTAGAGTATCATGCATATCTCTTGGGAACCTCCCTGTTTCCCAGACTCACTGGCTCTGGGATTGTAGGCTGACACTCCCCTGATTCATGTCTAAAATGTATATATGAGTGAGTACATACCATGTTGGTCTTTTTGTGACTGGGTTACATTGTCACTCAGGATGGTTTCTTCTAGTGCCATCCATTTGCCTGCAAATTTCAAGATTCCATTGTGTTTTTTTCCACTGAGTAGTACTCCATTGTGTAATTGTACCACATTTTCTCTATCCACTCTTCAGTTGAGGGGCATCTAGGTTGCTTCCAGGATCTAGCTATTACAAATGATGCTGCTATGAACATAGTGGAACAGACATCCTTGTTGTATGAATGTGCATCTTTGGGGTATATGCCTAAGAGTGGAATTGATGGGTCTTGTAGTAGACGGAGTCCCATTTTCCTGAGGAATCTACATACTGATTTCCAAAGTGGATGTACAAGTTTGCACTCCCACCAGCAATGGACGAGTGTTCCCATTTCTCCACATCCTCTCCACTGCTCATCTTTTCTAACCTTAACAATTAAAATAAGTTAAATTGCATCTTGTTAAAGGCAAGCACACACAATCTATTACAAGACAACAAATATTTTCAATTGAACAGGCAATCATTCCCAAGTTGGATGGAAATAATTGGAAACTGGAAGGTCTAAGAGTGCTTAGGGAAGGTCAGACATCCTCAGCAGTGGAAAACTAATGATGATAAGGATAAATTTGCATCTTTGCACTTTGTTTTGTTTTGGGGCAGTGTCACACTATGTAGGTCTGGCTAAACTAGTTCTCCTTTGTTAGACCAGGCTGACCTTCAATTCACAAGATCTGCCTGCTTACACTGAGATTACTTCCCCTCTGCCTTTAATTTACACTGCTATTAGAATGAATGCTTTATAGAAAACAATATATTGTTATTCAAATTTTAAAAAGTCTGTTTTGCTATGATTAAATTGGCAAACAGATTCTAAAGGAAGACATTATTATATAAAAGGAGTAATGTTCTATATAAGAGGTTATTATAATATTTGATATATCACAGAGATAAAATATGACTATTCCATGACTAATAATTAATACCCCTAACTATGGATCCTGCAATCACTGTAGTTGAATACCCAGATGATGGAATGATTATTGACTTTATTGATTCACAACTCTGGGTAATCTTTGTGTTACTGGAATTTCAAAATGCTAGGCATGGTATTAAAGTAATGCAATGTCTTTTAATATTATATAACTTGGAGGAATAAATTATTTTAAAATATTTTGGTAGTTATGAGGAAAACAAGGATGGACTATTCTGTTTTACTGAACACAACAGAGAAAAAATGATTTTAAAACAGATTATCTGGAAAATTGCTATGTCTGTCTTCTAATTTTAACTGCATGGCAGCTATTTTCATAACCTAAGTGAATGAGATACGTTTGTCCCTAAAAGAAGCACAGGTAAATAACATTTACCTCCATATTATTTGGATTATATTATGGCATGTAAGTGATAATGACAAGCAAGCTTGTAAATTAAAAACCAGTATTTTCATGTGCAAGATACACTAATGTGCTTCCGATTTACAATATGCTCAGTATTCCTCCTGAGTCTTGTTTATGTAGCTATTGAGACAGGGTCACTCTTTGCAGTTTGAGCTGTCCTAATGTGACCCTGTTACTTTTGCTTCCCAATGTCAGTTGCATGAAACTGGGGCCGCTAAACTTTAGAAGGAGCATCTACATGTACACCCTCATCACATAAGTCAAGAAGGACATGAATTGTATGAGTCACTTACTCAGAACAAGTGAATAATGTGAATATATTAATGCATGTATCTACATGTTGCAAACATAATAGTGAAGTCAAAAGAGCCTGTCAAAAAGTCCTGGCCTACTCTCAGAATTCCTTATTTGCCTGCAGTTTTGTGTGTTTGTGTGTGTGTGTGTGTGTGTGTGTGTGTGTGCGTGCGTGCGTGCGTGCGTGCGTGCGTGCGTGTGTGTGTGTGTGTGTGTGTGTGTGTGTGTGTGTGTGTGTGTGTAAGGTTAAGGCCTTGTGGGCTTTTCCCAAACTGTTTTGGTATATCTGTTGATGTCATGCATGTTCAAATCATGTTTAGGTAGTAACACTGATGATATTTTGTGGCTTTAGTTTTTTACATTAATAGGCAAGAAAATCTCATGGCAAACTCCCTGGCCTTTTGGTTCTTAGAATCTTTCTGCCTCCTGTTCCTTCCCCAGGGAACAGCATACCTTCAATTATCTACCAAACGACCAGCCCTCGAAAACACATAGAAATAACATTACAAGAACTGACCAGGTTATATGTAGAAACATATTTGTATAACCATACATGCACTTGACAATAATTAAAGAAAAAAAGAGGCCATGAATTTGAAAAAGAGAAAGGAAGAAAGCATGAGGATAGAGGGATGAAAGAGAAAGGAGAATTTATTTAACTATAGTATAGTCTCAAAAAGAAACGAAAGAAGTTCAGCCTGCTCCAATTCTAGCCTCCACTGATCCTGCTTCATGCTATACTTGGAGATAGGAAGAGAACAAATTTTGTCTTATTATAATTATCACTAAGTTTTCCATGACATTTCTAAAGCAATAATCAATGAGGTCTTCAAAAATAACAAGAAAATCTCATTTCACATGATCCTTTTCAGTGTACATCAAACAACATTACATTTAGGTATCTAGCACTAATTGTCAACTTTCTTGAGAAGCTGTGAAGAGTTGGCCTGATAGGTTGAAGCCTTGATGAGGAGCTAGAGACAGGAGTTATCAGCTAGCAAAGAGAAAGAACAAGGACTAATGATGAAAGTCCAGCAAGAAATGAATAGAGTTTAGGAAAATGACATCAGATTACTGTAAAAATCAACCCAATAGCAAAGCACTCCTTGCAACAAGAAGGGTCCACAATGCTGCAGATCATATCAACTCAAGAAAGCATGAAAGTATAAGGACAAAAATGCTGAGTCTAAAACATAATGTATGAAATGAAAATTTACTGCGTTTTACAAAAGAAACAGAAAACATTCTTAAAATGGTTTGCCATCTGTAAGGCAAAGGCCTATTAAATAATTAACTGAGCATTTGGTAAACATAGAAAGTCTGTTACACCCAACCATAATCATAAAATGATTACAGAAAAGTTTATAATGACAAAAATCCTAGGGCCCTGCATTTAGAATTTAGTTGACACAAATATATGTGTATTGGGAAGATATCTATTACACTATCATTTACAATTGTGAAATAGGAGAAACATGTCAAAATTAAATGCAGAATTAATAAAATAGAAAATATTGTAGACATTCCTATCATTATTAAGATACACTTAGTAATACAAAACTTTAAAAGCAAATAGTATCAGTATCTTATACTTTCACATTATAAATATTATAATAAATTAATTCACTTTGAGAAATAGTTATGTGATTGAAAATTATTCTGAAAGACCAGCTCTTTTTTATTCATCTATTTATTTTACATCCAAGCTGCAGCCACCCCCTATCCTCTCTGCCCAGTCCTTGTCCCCCATCCTCTTCTCTGCTGCGACCCTCCAATCCTCTCTTCTTCAGTGACCATGCAAGAAAGGGTAGGTATCCAATGAGTATCAATAAGGCATGTCATGTCAAGTTTCATAAAGAGTAAGCACCTCCCCCTCCATATATTAAGGCTGGGCAAGGCAACCCAATATGAGGAGCAGGGTCCCAAAAGCCAATAAAGGAACTAGAGACTCTTATAGTTTCACAGGCCATTCATTTTCTTTTCTTTTTCAGTGACAAAAGGGAAGTTGACTTCATTCACAATAATATAACCTGATCCAATAGATCACAAGTTTAAAGTTACTTGTTTTCATTAGACTTTGAAAACCTTCCTACTGTCACATTCAACTAGAAATGAGTTGACAACACCCTACTAAATTCAGTAACTAATTAGTAAACATTAGACTTGTAAAATATACAGGACTCACCATACTAGTGTGAACATAAAATTCAAATACCTCTTCTATTACTCCCAGTTGAAGATAATGCTAGCTTCATTCTGAGCATAAGAGAAACATCATGCCTTTTCATTACATTTGATACCTCTATCACTTGCTGAAGCTACACTTTAAATATTTCTGGTCCTGCAGTGCTTTTTTCTGGAAAGAATGAAGTGTGGGGTTTTTTTAATCATCTTATTAGCAAGAGAAAAAATGCAAACTTCTGGTCAGACAGGAAAATAAAACTGTGAAATTATTTATTACTCTGACTTAAAGGAATATCTGAAACATGAATTAAGGTGCTAGGGCAATTTCCTAGAACTTGTAAAGCAGAAGGATGCTCTTCAAATGAGGTGTATCATGCAATTAATGTACCCAAATCTTTGTTCCCTAACATCAATGGGGGGGACAACACAGATAAGAAAGTGAAAAGTATTAAATCAGACCGCCAAACCCCTAATACACATTAAGGGACACATACATCTTTTTAAAACCTTTTGTACATTATTAGCAGGATTGAGTATAAATAAGAATGTATTTATTTAAGAAACAATAAATTCTATCTTGTAGTCATTTCTGAGGCAAGGCAAAATATACTCTCTGGCTGTTGAGAAAATTAAAAATATTAATTTTCATTGTGTTCTCTTAAATTTTCTTGTTACATGTTATTATTAATATGGTACCTCAGCTGACATTACCACTAAATGTTGAGAACTGGAGACAGAAGAACTATTTAACCAGTCCACATGGACTAAGAAATTCAAATGCAAAAACTGGGGACACTCCTCAGTGGTTATGTGCACATGATGCTCTTACAGAGGACATGAGTTTAGTTCCCAACACCCCTATAAGAGGGCTTACTGCCTGGGGTATGACTCCAGCCTCAAGGGAACCAAAGCATTCCTCTGGCCTCCTTGGGCACCTGAATACCCACATACATGCAAACATGCCTATATAACTAAAAATTAATCCATTTATTTATTCATTCATTTAATATCCCAACCACAATTTCCCTTCCTCATCTCCTCCCAGTCTTTCATCATTCCCCACCCCTGCCTCTCCCCTACATACATATATCCACTCCTCCTCCATTTCCTTTCAGAAAAGTGCAGACCTCCCATGGATATTGACAAAACAAGACATATCAAGTTGGAGGAAGACTAAACATCTCATCTTATATTAAAGGGGGTCAAGGCAAACCAGTATAAGGAATAGGGTCCTAAAAAACAGTAAAAAAGACAGAGACAGCCTGTTTCCACTGTTAGTAGTTCCACAAGAAGATCAAGCTACACAACTATCACATAAATGCAGAGAGTCTAGGTCAGTCCAATATAGACTCCCTGGTTGTCAGTTGAGTCTCTGTGAGCTCCCATGAGCCCAGTTTAATTGATTTTGTGAGTTTTCTTGTAATTTCCTTGACCCCTCTGGTTCTGCAATGTTTCCTCCCTCTCTTTGGCAGGATTCCTTAAGCTTGGCCTAATGTTTGACTGTGGCTTTCTGCATCTGTTTCCACAGTTGCTGGATGAACTCTCTCTAATGACTACTGAGTATAACAGAATATCATTAGGCATCATTTCATTGAAAAAATCATCCTGAGTGAGGTAACTCAGACTTAGAAAGAAAACTGTGTTATGTACTCAATTATAAGTGGATATTATCCTGTAAAGGATAAACCTGCTATAATCCACAGATTCAGATGAGCTATATAACAAGGAGGGCCCAAGGGGAGCCCTTGAATTTCTCTGGGAAAGGGGGAAATAGAAGAGATTTTTGTGGGTGGAATGGTGATGGATAGGGATGTGAACATCAGGGATCCTGTGGGAATGGCGAATGGGAGAAGACTACTGAAAGAGATGACTGGAAAGGGGGGCATTTCAGGGCCATGTAGAAATCTGATGCAAGGAAAACTCCCAGGTATCTACAAGGACGAACCCAGCTAAGACCCTAGAAAGTGTGCATATGTAGCCTGAAATGGACATCACCTATGACCAAGCAAGACTTCTAATGGAGGGATTGGGACACCAACCCAGCCAAATAAGCTTCATCCTACAGTCTTTCCTGACTATGGGATTTTCTAGAAAGGCTGGTAAAGGGCGAGGGTGGTGCAAAGATTGTGGGTCCAACCTGGGACTCATGCCTTGCGCATATTCCCACCTTTGACACTGTATGGCCCAGAGACCTAGAACAGAACCAAACATGACTGGAGAAAGAAAAATGTTAACGTAATGATGCCTCCAACTATTTTTTTATCTGAAAGGCAAGGCAAAATAAGACACGGCCATGTGTTACAAATACACAAGATAAAATATGACTACATATTCTACATATGTGATCAAAGGTCAGAGGCTACAGCCTGCTCAAGCTATTTGGATGAGAAACAGGAAAGCATTCAGACAAAACTTTGAGAAAGAACAGAAATCAGAACATTATAGCTGCTAAGGATGAAACAATTCAGAGTGTAAATAGTGTAAGGACTAATGTACTGAATTCTAATTGAGATCATCAACCCCTCAGTTGTTAAACAAAAATGAGACTTACATTGAAAATTTAAACTTGGAACAAATGAATAAAAAATAAATAACTTTGGAAGGTGGTCTATAAAATCAAGTCAGAACTACATATTAGAGAATGTGAGAATTCATAAAAGGTTTGCATAATATGTAGTCTTAATACAGAAACTTCTGGGATAATATATCCCTTCAAAATGACTCTTTGAAGGTGTGCAGAATGGCCTTGAGTGAGAACAATATGAAAACAGCACATTAGTTAAGATAAATACATGGAATAGTGACACTGATAGAATTCTGATGATAGGCAGACATCAACAGTTTCTAAATACAACCTGACAGGCTACTGTCTTTCAGTGATTTTATAACTTTGGCATTTTATATTAGAGTGTCTTAATACATACTTTAAACATAAACAAAAAGAATGAGTTTGGGAAGGAAAGAAGGGAGAAAGCTAAAAAACTACAAGTACACTTTTAAACATGTTGAACTTGTGAGCTGAGGAAATCCAGAGTTGAGTACTTAGGAATAAAGCAGAGACTCACACTGGTGATTGGGTGGTTATGATAGCATATTGCATTCATGTGTGTGTAATATTAATAGGAGTTCATATTTATGGCTGATTTTTCTGTTCTGTCTGCAGGTATCTAGACCACTTTAAGGCAGACTATATGATTCAGTAGGTTTTTTAAGGATAGGTCTGAATATAGCTATGGAAATTTTAAACACTTTTGATCTCCTGTTTTATCAAATGTATTTATTTATTTTACGTCCCAACCACAGTTTCCCCTCCATTCACTCCTCCCACCCCTTCCCTTCTTCCCTTCTCCACTCTACTCCTCCTCTGTTTCTGTTCAGAAAGGGGTAGCCCCCTCATGGGTATCAAAGAAAGTATGGCATATCAAGTTGCAGTAGCACTAAGTTCCTGCTGTTGAATTAAGATTGTGCAAGGTAAACTAGTAAACCCAGTATGTGGAATAGGTACTCAAAAGTCTGCCAAAAACATTAGAGACAGACCTTGTTCCCATTATTATGAATAATACAATGGACAAAGCTACACAAATGTCACATGTGTGTAGAGTGCTTAGGTCAGTCTCACACAGGCTCCCTGGTAGACTCTGTGATTTCCTATGAGCCAGGATAGTTGTTTCTGTGGGCTTTCTTGTGAAGTCCTTGACCCCTCTGGCTCCTACAGTTCTTCCTCCCTCTCTTTAGCAGGATTCCCCAAGCTTGTCAACTGTTTGGCTGTGGATCTCTGCATCTGTTTCTATCAGTTACAGGATCAAGACTCTCTGATGACAATAGAGTAGTCCATAATCTATGAGTATAGCAGAATATCATTAGGCAATATTAGATTGACATTTTTCTTCAATAGTGTTTGGTTCTATGCCAGGTCTCTGGGCCATCCAGCTTATAGGCCCTGGTCTTCCAGGAAGTGTCATGCTCATGGCATGGGTCTCAGACTGGACCAGTAATTGGTTGGTCACTCCCACAATCTCTACACCACCCTTACCCCTTACCTACCTTCCTAGTACATCCCATAGGTAGGATAGACTATAGTATGAAGCTTATGTTCCTGGGTTGGTATACCAGGAATATAAGCTCTACCCCACTCTACCCCTCTACCTACCCTCAATACCTCATGTTCTTCTTCCCATCTGCCCCCAGTCACTCACAAGATTTCTTTTTTTATTATTATTACTTTTTTATTATTTTTAAGTTTAAATTTAGATTAGAAACATGGTTGGTTCACAAGTCAGTTCCAGGTCCCTCTCCCTTTCCCTCCTCTCCTCCCATGCCCTCCCCCCAACTCCCCTATTATCCCCTCATTTCCCCAGGGAGGGTGAGGCCCTCCATGGGGGTGTCTATAGACTGTCATTTCATCCAGGGCAGGGCCTAGACCCTTCCCCAAGAGTTCAGGGTGAGAGTGCACCTCACGTTGTTGGATGGGAGTCCAAAGATCTCTTCTATTTCCTGTTCCTAGGGAGATCCAAGTGTCCCCCATAAACCCTCTTTTAATAATACAGACCCAGAGATACTAGGTAAAAAGGAGGGTTTTCCTTTACTCTACAACTAATATCCACTTATAAGTGAGTACATACTATTTTTGTCTCTCTGGGTCTGGGTTACCTCACTAAGGAGGTTTTTAACTAGTTCCATCCATTTGCCTCCAAATTTCATGATGTCATTGTTTGTAACAGCTGAGTAACACTCCATTGTGTAAATGTACCACATTTTATTTATCTAATTTTTGGTTAAGTGACATCTAGATGGTTTCTAGACTTTGGCTATTGCAAATAGTTGAGCAAATGTTCTTGTAATATGCTTAAGCATCCTTTGGATATATGGCTAATAGTGGTATACCTGGGTCTTTAGGTATATCTATTCTCAGTTTTCTGAAAAAAAAATGCCATATTGATTTCCAAAGGCTGTACAAGTTTTCACTCTCACCAACAATGGAGGAGTGTTGCTCCACATCTTCTCCAGCATGTTTTATCTTATTCATTCAGGCAGGTGTAAGACAGAATCTCACAGTGGTTTTGATTTGCTTTTCCTTGATGGCTATCCACAAATCCAGCACTACAGAAGTTACTAGAAGGAAAACTCCAACCCAAGGAAGTTAGCTATCTTACATGTATATGTAGATTAAAACAAACTACGTGTTCTGAAAAAAAGCATTTCTTTTTAAAATATAAGTTTGACATAACATTTATATTTATGAATATAACATATATATGTGTAACATGAGTTTAACTGAACATTTAAACAAAACTAATAGAGAAGCAAACTTCAAAAATGTTGACATACTTAAAAAAGGAAAAGTGTTACAATAAAATTAATTGTTTGAGATTTATGTGGACGGTGGGGAAAGTGGTACATGACTACATCTAAGCGTTCCCTTTACTGAAGGAGATAACCTTAGTCAAATAGTGAGTTTGAAGAAATCTGGGCTATGTAGTTACATTCTGTCTCAAAACAATAAAAACAAAAACAAATGAAATTTAAAATGTAGAGGCATTTGGTTAAAATACCTTGAAATAATAAAAAGCATACTTAGAGAAACATTATAAGTGAATTTTACATATTTTTTACATTTTTGAATCAAGAATCTCTACTTTCTGCTAAGTATAGTATTGACAATACAGTTGCCATTCTTCCCCTAAAACACTTTAAAATAATATAAAGGAATGCATATTGCATAAATCTACAATAATGAAGTTATCTATAGTAGGGTCTTAAGTTTTAAATGTCACTGTTTTTAGAGAAAAATATTTTATGAACAAAATTGTACAATGACGCAAGCAAAAGGAGACTGTAGATTAAGGGCTCACTGGATGCTCACAGTCATTTGGCAAAGGTAAGGTCCAGGGAGAATAAAAGTTAGAGTTTTAAACAGCAGTTGTTGGAAATCTGAAAGGCAAATCCCCAGGTGAGAACACAGAGCAATCTACTAAAAGGATATGCCATATGTCCAGATCAATAAATGAAAAAGATACATAATAAGGAAACATAAAATATTCCATAATATCAACAATAAAGACGTAAAATAAGAAAGACTTGGAGTTAGTAATCAAAAATACTGTATAGAATTACCAAAGGGCAGAATTGTCTAAACATGACAGGCAGGGAATGGCAAAAATGCACACACTGCAGAGACCATAGAAAGTGATGGTTTCTCTGGAAGTACTTAACTAGTTTCTTTAACATATATGCACACAAATAGAGTAAATGTTGGATTAAATGCCATATAGGCACATATTCACTGTCATCTCCATAAACATAATTAAGTTATGGCAGCAGCTTATTTTTATCAGATTAAAACTCTAAACAACCAGTGTTCTTAAAAAAGTGGATGATAAGATAGTAATATAACAATACTAATATAACTATTCTATGCAAAAAAGAAAAAGACTTCATACTTATCACAGTATGAATTATCTTCAGGATCATACTGGCCCTACATATTGTATACTATGTGAGAACATTTACCAAAATGTCTTGAGATGATGAAATTAAAGTTGAAGAAAGGTTAGTAACTTGATATAGATGGATAACTATAAAAGAACAGCTTGAGGGATATTTTTGAGACAATGGAATAATTCTATGACTTGGTTGCTATGGTGGTAAAATAGATATACATGATAAAAACTTTTAAAGGTCAGAAAAAAGATGCACATGCATCAGTTAATTCTATTTTTGTTATTGTATATAATTAAACTCAATGTGAACCCCTGGGAAAGGCTGGTTGGTAGTCATGGAAGACCCTTTTGCTCTATGCTTCCTTCCAAACTCCTATGAATCTAGTGTTCTCTGAAAATAAACATCTTTAAAAAAAAGACTAAGTATGTAGCTGCTCAATGGTAAGATGCTTGCCTAGCTTCTATACAGCCCCTGGTTTGACCCTTGCACCACAAAATATAAATGAATAGTTATAAATTAAACACACTCTTAGGAAATAACAGAAAAATCAATGTGTACGAGAGGAACAAAAAACTATATTTTTACAGAAATTATTTACAAAGCATGGCACTAAGAAATTTGGGCACAGTAAGTAAGCAATAGGAAACCAGTGAATCCTTGTTTAGTGATTGTTCAGGAAACCATATCATTATAATAGCATCTAGAGTAGCAAATTATATGTGATCCTTTCCTGAGAAACATATTTCCTAAAAACCAATTGATTGAAAATTAATGCATGTATGACATTTCTGAATTTCCTGTAGCCAGTCTATAAGTCAGGCTTAAGCACCACTAATCAGAAGATTAAAAGGCCCAATAGTCAGAGGATGATAGATTCAGTGGGAGACTCACTGCTGTCTGATTCCCGGCAGTGCACTTATTTGATGACTTCCTGCCTTCTTCATAATGCTGAAAAGGGAGTTCCTTCAGCAATAATCTACAAATTAAGAGAAACCCATTTAGCCTGTCAAAAAAGTTACATGATGGAGTGTCCCAAAGCAGCATGCCAGGTATTTAATCAGTACTTTTACAACAGACTGAATAGTTCTCATTGCCTTTGCTACTCTAGAAAATTTAATTTTATAATTTTAAAGATAAAAACATGAAATCAAAATTATTGTATAAAGGAAGGTAACTGGTTGTGAGCAAAATATGTGGAAATAATCTAATGTATTTTAGGAAAATGGTAGTTGGTTGAGAAAGACATTTTGGGACCATTCATTTTTCATTGGGGTTACAATTAATAAATAGGATAGGGTAAATTATCTATCTAGAAAATATTTCATTGATATAAGAAAATAAAATAAGCTATAATTGAATTGGAGTTCTTATCTTATAAAGTAGTAAAAGCAGACCATATTCAGTGCTTTCAGTATATTGGAATATAATCCTGTGATGTGTGTGTGTGTGTGTGTATGTGTGTGTGTGTGACTTTTTGTTTGTGTGCATTTCAATCTGTGTCTATTCACTTGATGTTAGGATTGAAAATTTCAAATATAAAGAAAATCTAATCAGATTCTTCTATTTTTTACATTATTAAATATATTATTAATAATTTACAGAGAGTTGTTCCTTATCAAAATTTCACTGCAAAAGGTTGAACCACAAGAAAGTTAACAAAGTCATTTTGGTCAAGGATGTACACGGTCTAACTGCAAGCTTCTTTTAATATTATTTAGCTTTGTGAATATTTCTCAGAACTATTACCTTGCTTTGCATATTTTTGGATTGAATATTAAGCTCTTTACCAAGAGTTTAAGAAAAGGGAAAGTTACCTCAAGAGAAGAATTAAACAGATGGTACATACAAAATGGCAATGTAGATGTCTGAAATGTGGATGAGAGGGAGTCAATTAAAAGGCTCTGTGTGTGTGTGTGTGTGTGTGTGTGTGTGTGTGTGTGTGTGTGTGTGAGTGTGTGTGTATGTATCGGTGTGTCTGTGTGTGTGTGTGTCCTTTAGAATATTCAGCAATACTAAGGAAATTTCAAGTGTGGGTTCAACTAATAAGAGATATTATGAGATTATAAACTGCACTAAAACTAACTGATGCTGCTGGTAGCACCACTGTGCTGTTGATTTGCATGGTTAACCTTGTTCCATCCACACTATTGTCTGTACAAAACGTTTAGGAAATTTTTATCCTCTGAGAGTCTTAATGTGCTAATATACAAAGTGAACATTGAAATGTTGCCTGGTGCATAGAATAATGTCAAGCAGATAGTGCCTATGCAGTTTCTGACACATACATGAACAAAATACATTAGCTCTTAATTAGTTATACAACTGCAATTATTTTAGCTATTGAGATTTTCCCCTCCCCAAATCATTCATGGCATTCTCACCTGAATGCTATTCAACTAGTTCAGAAATAGTTTTAAAAATAGGAACACTTTTTTTCTAACATACATCAGGTTAAAAGAAGAATTTTCCATTTAAACAACACTATATGATACAGAATTAATATTTTATTAACTTTTTTATCCTGAAAAAAATGAGGAACAAGGCCAGGCGGTGGTGGTGCACGCCTTTAATCCCAGCATTCGGGAGGCAGAGGCAGGCGGATCTCTGTGAGTTTGAGGCCGGGCTGGACCGATAGCCTCCAAAACAATACAGAGAAACCCTGTCTCATAAAAACCAAAAAAAAAAAATGAGGAACAAATAGTGATGTATATACATACTAAAAAGTTTCTTACAGATTTAAAACTCATTCTGTTGCCTCTCCAGGTTATGTAAGTGTAGCAATATCTTGTAGGAAAAATAAATAATCAAACATTTGCAAACAATCTATGTATCTCTCAACCTACCCCCAGTCTACCCACAAAATCTTGTCTACCCACAAAATCTCGTCTATTTCCCCTTCCGTACATGTACTTTCCTAAACATGTTTTGTCTTTACTTCAATCATGAGCAAGAACCCCATTTACTCAGGATAAAAGGAGTAAATGCATTCATGTGACCCCTCCAATTGTCTTGGACTCACAATTCCATTCCCATCCTTCAGACATGCCCACCCTGTCCTTCTACTCTTGAGTCCCTGCACTAAACTTTTTACTTTGGCATTTTTGTTCAAATTTCAAGAATAAAGAATTATGCTGCTTATTAAAGTAGGAAATTAAATGAGTTCAGTTCCCCAAACTGTGCCACTCAGGAGCATAAACATGGGATGTATGAGTGCAATTAGTCCTGCTAATCAATAAGCCAAAACACAAAACTCTGATTCTGTTGATTCCTGTGACTTTAATTGATAAATAAAACTCCATACTTAAAATATGATGTCGACTTACATGTGCCTTTACTTCGGCATTCTTCCCATTTATTCCACATACATCTTAACAATGTCAATTTCCAAAATTATCAACTTCAAACTCATATAAAGTCTGGTATCTCCAAGACACTTAGAGTGCCCAACAGTAAGAATTTGTATGATACATTCCCCTTCTCCACACAGGAACATTAAGTAATTGCAATGTGGCAAATTATTGCCAAGATTTCCTTTGCTCTATTACCTTGACAATGGTTCTATGAAAGTTCAATTTGGTGGAAAATAATAAAACAATCATGCATGGATAACAGTATCCACATATATGAACTTAGCATGTCTCTCACTACTCTCCTATCAGAATCTTATGAGATGGGCATCATTCAATTTTAGCAAAATGAAGCTCACAGAGGACAAAATTATTGTCCCAATCTTTAAAAAGTCACATTTATCTATGAAGTAGCTGGTCTACCCTCTAAATTTGTACTTATTTCATTACATGCCAATCTCTTAAGGACTTTAAGGAGTGGAATTCCCGGGAACAGTAATAAATGCCTACTGCTGCTTTGAGAATCGGCCACACACTTCAGGGTTTAAAACTACACAAATTTACTACCATCAAGTCCTGTGAATCATAGTCCAAAATTAGACCCAATGGGTTAAATCAAACTGTTAGTGGGATAGACTCCTGGATTCTTTGAGGAGAGAATCGGTTACTAACCCTTTGTTCAAGTCTAGATGCCATTTGAATTCCCCCACTCTTGAACACTTCTCATACTTCTCTGGTCTCATATTCTTTCCTCACACATCGTCATCCTCACTCAACGCCTCCTACCATTCCTCTGAAATAACGCCAGATAATTACACTGGGTCCCTTTGCCATGTGAGAACACACATTCATATTAACTAGGTAGTAGGATGCCAACACCTTGGGGCAGTATTCACCCTTTCATACTGAGGAAAAGTCCTTATGCTGAAGTAGAAACCATTGAATTAAAAACTAGTGGCGGTTATATGCCTAAACAGTGTCTTCACTGGGCAATTGCTTGTTAGAATGTACTGGACACTACACAAAAACATTTATCTGCAAAAGAGAATCTATTTACTCTCCTGCTCATTTCATTATGATTCTTCATTTTGATAAATAAATTTGTTTTGAATGACTCCCTGAATAATGAATAAGAGCCTTTTAAAGAGGATGGGAAGTCATAATTAAGTCAATTGTGATGAATATTTCTAGAAGGATTTATGAGAAAAGAAATAATTTCAATGAACTCAAAGCAAGAATTTCAATTTTCAGTGAAAAATAATCTTATTTCTGTTTCTTATTTCTTAAATATTTTGACACACTTTAACAAGAAAAACATCTAAATTTTAAATTTATTGTCTAACATAGTGTATGTTGAAAATAACTTCGAATAATCATTATAGACTCAGTGTTGTATTATCCCACATCAGCAAAACATAAAGTCAAAATATGTTTAATGATTCAGTTTTTGCATATCATAAGAACATTACTTAATGGTGCTTGAACTAACAAAATGAGTTGAACTAATTGATGATTTTTCTGCTTGTTTAGGTCATCCCTTCTACTTTCATTAGTCTTAGAATCCCAGGGTCATTCACGGAATAGGAATTTTTGTACAGCAACCACACAGAGATGTTCCAACTCCTAGTTACAAGGAAGCCTATCTATGTATACTACTGTTACTATTGTTATATTGCTATCAAATCTTGACAAACCATACATAGGGTTACCTAATATCATTTGCTGAAATACCAGCATATGGACTTTATCTTGATAAATATACTGACATTATTTTAATCATCAGTGTTGGATTAAGACATGTGGGCATAAGTTATATAAGATTCATAGTTTAAAATATTAAAGAAAATCATGTGACTAATCCATGAGCAGCTGAAAAAATTACAGGTAACAATATAATGCATTTACTATAATAGTTTTGTTCATATAAGTAAAATTTGTTAATTTAAGTGGTTGCTTACATGTGCTAAAAGGTAGAGCCTATCTCACAAAATCAAAGACTAAAGGAAAATGAATGATCTTTACACATAATAAAAGCATAAAGGTGATTATTAAGTGCATGCTATAATATTATAATATTGAACATCTTGAGAGTACTAGTTGTCATAGAAACGAATGCATATGAAATTTAGCAAGTAAACTGGCAGAATGATTACTCTAATGGAATAGTTATCTTTTATGCTTGATTCAGAGAAATGTCATATTTATTCAAAGAATTATTTGTTCCTTAGAAGTTAAAATGTTTTGACCAGAGAAAACTTAACAAAATGATAAAAGCTGACTTAAAAAAATGCCAACTTGTAACCCAGGGACAGGTATTTGCATACTAATCGTGATGTTCCCACTGTCATGTTACCTTCAGCTTGAAGATCAGTCAGAAAGAGAAACTGCATCGTCTGTGACAGGCAGACAGTGGAACGCAAAATGCCAGTGAAGTGAGTTCCTGTTTAAAGCTCTTTTTATCTCAGAAGAAATAAGTGAAACACCTGAGTCTTCAGCAGTCTATATGACTTGCTACCTTCATTTATGATAGAAATGTTAATCACTGTCTTTCATCCTAATGATTTTGCCTTTCACTATTGATTCATTTTCTTTCTTCCTTTCTTTTTTCCTTTCTAAAAGATGTCAACAATGTGTGACTAGTTTTGACTCTAAATTCTGTTTGCTAGATAAAGTGAGACTAGACAGAACATCAATGTCTGTTTTTAATATGTATTTTTAAATGGTGAGTTAAAATAAAACGTATACGATCTTTGTAAATATTTTTCATTATCTCAGTCCTTATTAAGAAACTTTTGCATGGATATTAAGTGCTGGGTAAGGAAGCAGCTGTCACTTCCTCAGGCACATGAACTCCTTGCTTGAATTTTCCATTCTCCGGCACACTGCTAATTGAGTGTGAACAGCTAAGTTGTTGGATTCCACATTTTTTAATGCAATACAACTGGTTCTAGCTGGCACAATTAGCAAGATAACTGGTAGCTTTCACGCAGTTCCCATCTGGTCTGGCTCTTCTCTGGACATATAATATGGGTACTGCTGGCCTTGATGGCACTAGCTTAATGAAGAAAACAGAAAGGAAATCAGCCAAAACCCCATGAAACACTAAGTGCAATTTTGGCTCCAGAAACACAGAATTTTCTGGCAAATCATACATACATGGGAAGTTACTCTGATTATCCACCAGAATTCTATAAAGTTCTCCTCCCTCAACCACACACACACAGGAAAAGAGCCACATATAACCTCCATTAATGTTATAATCAAAACACATACAAAATTAAAAACAGAAAAATAATAATGAGAGAATGGCATATTGTCCGTTTATTTCAGATAACACATAAGTGAAAAGGAAACCAATGAAGTCTATACAGTTTTAAATTAGTGGCAATATTCTTATTCCCTAATTTTTATTTAATGAATTATAACGATACTTCTGTACTTGGATTTTATAAAACAATTGCATTTCTTGTGCACATCTACCCTAAGACATTTTTTACATTTATTTTACAATTTACAAGCTTTAAGAATGCATTGCAGAAACTTTCTATTGAGTGATCAATTGCCACAATTTAGCTATTGTTTACAGTCTGGCAGAAGTGTGTGACATTCCACTACAGGAAAACCACTTTCCTACTACAAGTGTTCCAAAATGAGCACATGCATGTGGAATTATACATCTGGGAAAGAAGTTTTAAACGAGTTGGGGTCCTAAACAAAATCTGTGCCTAAATATTAACTGTACAACTACTGTTTGTATGATATTCTACAAGTCCCTAGCATTTATATTCCCCTTTAATCATAGGTAACAGGGGAATTCAATATACTATTATTGTCAAGGTTATATGATGGAAGGTGTGTGACATATTTAACACAACACAGTTAACGTATAAACATCCAAAGCCCGGCTGCACATTTTAGTGTTTTGATAAATATTAGCTTTCAGTTTGTTTATCAATACCAAAGCTTGTCCTCCCAAAAAATGAAAATACATAAGAAACCCAAATTTAAAAATTTTAATGGTAGGAAAGATTATTCCTTAAAATATATACATAATATCTAATTTCTGAAAAGGAAGCCCTCCACTACTTGCAGTCTTTTCAGAATAATAAATATTCAAAACGGAATCTTCTAGGTGAGAACAGGTAAGCAAAGTGAGCATTCCCAGCATCTTCCCAAGGAACAGGGGTATCCCTTCTGAGGCCAGAAAAGCAGCTTAACCCTTAAGAGTATAGGCAACATTTCTTGACCTGAATTTATAGTAGAATACTCCAGCAACTCCAACTGTAAGGTGTCTAACATTCTATGTGCATATCTACAGATTACACAGTACTAAAGTGCATCTGTAATTCAAAACCTCATTCTTCCTTTAGTCCTTAATTCCACACTAGATTCCAGAACGTTTTCTTTTCTGTTTTTCCTACTTTTTCACAGTGATGTAAACAATAGAAAAGGCTACACGTTATTGATAACATCTCCATGTTCAGACTCCTTTATTTCCAAAATTGTCTTTATGGGACATTACTTTTTGCCTTTAGCTTAATCAAATTCTCAACCTAAAGGCTGTGTTCCCTTTGCCCTTGTTTCCCTCAGGGATGACAGTAAAATCCTGTTGTTCTGTGACTCTCCAGGCATGCTGTCACACTCTGTCTCTGCTCCCTTTGCCCATGGCACTGTAAAATATTCAACTTCAGCAATTTGTCTACACTTTTTAACAAGCTTTTTCATTGTATTCTCCCAGCATCCTGAAAACCACATCTGCTTTTCAGCAATGGCCTTATGCCAGCCATTATCTAGATTTGATCATTAATTTCTAGGCCTAGCCACACTCTTCTGGGTGATAGAAAATAACAACTTTTATCTGTTATTAAAGAACCTACATATGAACAGAGAAGTACACTTCTGTGGTGGAGTGGATTCTGTTTCTTTGTTTTACCTGATGGCCACTTTTCATTCAGAAGGATGCCTTCTAAGGCCCAGCTCCTCTCTGCCTTATGCATTAACATATACTCCACAGTTACTGGATTTTGTATAATTAAAATATTACATCAACCATCACATTTCAGTCTGAAAATGACTACTTTTTACAAGTACATTTTAAATTGCCTTTATGATAATTTTAGAATTCCAACAAAACTTAGTATGAGTGCCGTGTGATACAACATAATCTTAGTGAAATAACAAGTTGTAAATGCTCAAAAGCACTTCAGTGTGAAATTACATCTAGGATTAAGGCTAATAATTTATTAACAATGAAAACTAAACAATGCAAATCTTTTTAAATGCCCACTTCAATTAGAGACCACTATTGCAAAAGTCTCCTAGAAAACATGTGCCTTCCTTTGTAAGTTAAAGGGAAACACTGATGTCTGGGGCACATAACCTAGGAAGGAAATTTGAGACAGAAAACGTCAGTAATAGAAGAGTACAAATGAATACCCAGCAGCCTCTCTTTCTAGGTATTATTTTTATTATATGAAAATTCAGTTGGTATTCAAACAGTGGGGAAACACAATCAACCCTTTAAAATGTAAATTATAAACAAAGGACAACAAAAGAATAATAAGGACTTCACAAAACCACATTAAGGATTAGCATCTTGATATGCAATACAACATTTCGTAAGGGTGGCTAGATGTGAGACAATCTCTACCTTATTTTCAATTGTTTTAATATATTATTTAAATTAGTTTTCCCCTTGTCCTTTCGTACATCACAATTGCAGAACCAAACTCTTAGGCCAGGAATAATTTCCTGTGGATAGGGGATAGTTTCATCAAGGTATTTATCTGTTAAAGGAAGTAGTATATGATATATTTGCATTACACAAAGATTATGAAATAAAGTTGATTTATTATTTTACATAATATCCCCCAAAGCATACCTTCTTTAGAAAACTTCAGTCCATTAATACTTTACTACTTTGGAAAGAATGTACCACACTCTCGACAGATTCCTGCATTTATATAAATCAGTCCAGAACTAGTCTACCAGGCTAAAAATAAAATGTGATTCAGAATAGAGTAAACATATCAAAATACTAAAATCAAACAACTTCCGTACCATCACATTAGAGACCTTTAAAGTCATTCTTCGATTTCTAAATATTCATGATTATTAAACAGTTAAATTTGTATGCTATGAAACTTAGAAATGATCATTCATTTTTTAAATTTTAATCAGGATAAATTTTCAGAACAAAGTGACACATAATAATATAATCAGAAAAATTTATAATTGCTTCACAGAACCAATATGTCCCTGGTGCAATTAATTTCATTATTTACAAATATTAACATTGTTGACTAGATTGAAAAATAGTTTCTAGATTATATTCCACATTGTGTTTCTATGACTTTTCACATTGGAAATATGATATGATATTTACTGACATTTTTCTGTTTCATCATTGGCTCATTTTAATGATACAATTCAAAAATTATCTTCAGCTTAAGTATGACAATAAGTTATCAAAGAAAAAGATCACAATGCTATTGTCAAGGGTAGATGCTGTTTCTACAGGTCTCCAACTACGGAAACACTGGCATGGTCAGAAAATATGGACTCGCTCTTAGCTAACCAAGGTAAGATTCAAGCAATAGTGCCTTTTAAAGATGATAATTAAACATAATTCATTAAACCTGGAAAATGACATATTTCATGATGTATAATACTGATCAGGATTCAAAGCATAAAATTTTAAGGACCCAGAGTCAAAGCAGATTCAGTTTGAAACTAAATTAAGTTTGTCAAAAGTTCAAGTTTAAGCTTGCCATTTTCTAAACCTATCATTTGATGTACTTAATCACTGCCATTGGTACAAAGTGAAAAAATATGCAAACTATCAACAATAGAAAATGTAAAGACATTTCATTTTTATTATTGCATATGTGTTTATATCTAAGAGCAGGATTCAATACAGTAATTGTGACCATTCATATAAAATATTTTGATATTGACTTTAAATACGAAATAGTCATAAAGTGCCCCACTTTCTGTTTGTTTTATAAACAGTCTGCTTCACAATACTTTCTGGTCATGCAAAGAGGAAAAGGTGGCCCTACAATGACAGTTAGAGCATGTTTATAGTATTCATTGTATTTACCAAATGACATTTTTGTTTGAGATTAATAAAGTATCAGAAAAGCTTAAAATAATAAAACCAGGCACAGTCTGCATTGCTGTTGATTCATACGTAAAGTTAGATTGAATTAAATACATTAAGATACTCTGAATATTTTATCTTTATTGAGTAAAGCAGTTTGTGAAACAATCCACCTATAGCTCAGGAACAACTAAAGATACTCATTAAAGATGTGGATATAACTTTTTCTAAGTTAGAAGGGCAATGTCTTGTATTCTTCCAGGTATAACCAAGGAATACGCCAAGTTTCCTAAGTGTCTCTTAAAGAGTCCCTCTGATGCCTGTCATGCAGGGACTGCAAAGGAAATGAAATTTGCACAACAACAGTACAAAATGGAGCTGAGGAGAGTCCTGAGGAGGAGACAATTGTTCTCATGTGCACAATTTCTGGGCACTTATTTAATACTCAAATAAAAGACAAAAGCCATAGATTCACCTAAATAGCTATTTGATGTGGCTTTTGTAAAATCAAAGTAATTAATAGTGGTATACTTTGCCTATAACCCTTTAAACACCTAGTAGACTAGCAAACTACTTAAACACTTTTTGCCAGCTTTGCCTCTACACAGACTTGACTTTGCTGGCTGTTTTCTATTCCTACTGTCTACCTACTCCATTATGTTCTCTATGACTTCTAAACAGATGAAGTCATTCCATCCTGCACACTGTTCTCAAGAAAGGATCATATGGCATATAGTGTGTTAGGCCAGACTCATCTGGAATGTTTTCAAATTAAAATGTGTCTAGAAGAGAAGACCAAGTCAGTGAAATGGTGAATACTGGACACAGCTTCCTGGCCCAGAATTAACTGTTTATTTTGCTCCTTGGATACAAAGGAAGATATGGAAGGAATGTGTGGTCCAGGGTAGGCCTTCCTGGAAACTGAAGAGTGGCAGAAGACAAGATTATTTCTTAATTTCAAACAGTCATCTCTCTAGGATACATTCATGTACGCCTTCAAGGAAAAAAAGCTTCAAATATCCTAACAACACACAAGAATTGAAGTATTCTTTCATTTTTAAAGGATACTTTAACTTACATAGTGGGATTTCAAAAATGCATCGTGGTTTGGATTTTCAGGGAAAATTTTACCTTTTACTGAAAATTTTAGCATCTAAATTTATGACAAAGAAGCTTAGTGCACAGTTAACTTAATTTCCATATAGTTAATAATAGTTTTCATTCATTAATGACAACCATTAATTCTAAGAATTTTAATTAATATCTTGTCATTTTTACAATGAATTTTCACTTTTGTGCTACTTCACATAAGAAAAACATCATGCCACTTTTATTTAGCATTTCAGACACTTGAGATTTTGTTCTAGAAAGTTATGCCTTATTTTATTGTTAAATTTCACTTTTGTTTCTCACATGCAGCAACCTATAAAAAATTGACATTTCCCATTTCTCTCACATTTTCTTTTTCCAGCCAGTCTTTCAATCCCCTGTATTTCCATAAGCTATCTTCTTCCAGATGATGGACATTGGTGATAACTCTCTCAGTCTACCATGGGGAAATAGGTGCTCTGAGTATCTGCAAAGGGACCCTTATGACAGATGGATGAGAATGCCACCAGTGTTTTGGAAGGCAAAGTCTTAAGTGACAAAAGCCCTAGCAAACATGTACCGTATCAGACATAAAGCCATACTTACAAACCTATCTGTCCAAATGCAAACTGCAAACCTGAATACCAAGACCTTAAGATACCAGAACAGTCTAGTTAAAATAGGAGTTCTGAACATAATGTTCTAACATAGCACATGTCTGGAGGCATACTCTCATCCACACTTAGCTCAAAACATTGAGCAAGAACCACCTTTTATAATTAGCTGTGGATATTTCACAAAAAATTCTGCAAGGTGCATTTTGATGAGGACTAAAATATCTGTGAAAGCTATGGATTGTGGCCCATATTTTAATGGATGTATAATAATAGAGGGATACGACATACGGTATTATAGGTTAAAGATGTAACTGCGGTTATTGATTTTTTTCTATAAATACATATTCTAGTCAAGTCAAAGGAAATTAGCCTACAAATAAGTGGGCTCCTATGCAACACCTACTGCAAAGTTGCCACAAGAAAATCTGACTGTGAGGCAGAATATGAGACATTTCACATAAAGTATATCGCTTAAAGAAACATTGGGGAAACCCCGTTATTTGACTTTCAGAATTAAAATTGCCCATCAACAAAGAAAAGAATAACCATTCACCCCCAGTTACTTTATTGCTTAGTGATCATATTTGTCCAATGTAGTCCCCACAAAGCATTTAATATCAGCATTGCTGCTTCTCCTTTGAGCCCAAACCAACATAGCTTTGTCCCTCAGTTTCAAATTATGTCTCAAAAGCTCATAGAAAAGAAACATATTCTTAAACTGGTTATTATAACATAATTAACTTGAGCTAAGCAGTTCAGTAGCCCATGGGGTTCCTACCCAGTAGTCATCAAGACATACTCTGAAATGTAAGACAGATCTAGAAATAGAAAGTGTAGATTTCCCTGTTAATGAAGTTAATTTTTAAAGCATAAATGGAAATACTTTGGACCTATGATTAGTCCTCAAAATTAAGTTTACTAATTTGGAATTGATACTATGTAAGTAATATTTTAGACTGGATGATTAAATATTTACCACTGACTATTCAATAAATGCTCATTTGATGCAATGGACTTATGTGGGGAATGTTAGTATCTTGTAGATGATGCAAAGCTTTCTTAAATGTTTTTTAGCTGGTTTGGATGCTTTCCGAACATTTCTAAAATCAGAATTTAGTGAAGAAAATGTTGAGTTCTGGCTTGCCTGTGAAGACTTCAAGAGGACAGAAAGTAGAGAAAAGATTGCTACTAAAGCCAAGATGATTTACTCTGAATTCATTGTAGCTGATGCCCCAAAAGAGGTGAGTAGAGCATTGAAGTTGCAGCCCACACAAGCTACTCACAGTTAGAGTTGGCTCTGTCTAAAGAGTAAGCTGACCATTTCGTTTTCCAGACAGAAGATGTCAGCAATATGAAAATACATTAAACACTCGTATACTTTTGAATTAATATATGTGAAAGAAAACCATGTGGTAGATCTAAGCAATCTTCATTTTTAATGTCTTAGAAGTATGCCCTACAGAATGCAGTATTGCCCTCTGCTCAAAATGAGGTGTGGATTGCCTTTGTGTGAAAATGAGCCAGAGGTATGTATGAAGTGACAAGGTCCCACCCATGCCACTTAAATACAAGAAAATACAAAGGGTCTTATGGGGAAATCTAGAATTATGCTGACAATATCTCTTGAAATAGTGTTCGTTTTAGATTTTTATTGTGTTCACGTGTCTGTCTGTGCCCACTTTCATGCATGCACATGTATGTGCAGATTCACCCAGCTGTATGTGTAGAGGTCAGGCATTGGCTTTCAGGAATGTTACTATATAATCATCCACCTTAATTTTTAATTATTTTTATTTTTGAGATTACAGCATAATTACAACATTTCTGCTTCCCTTTTTTTGTGGGATATATGATCATACTGTGAATCCTGAGCTTTAATTAAGTAAAAATCAACCTTGTGTCAGCAGGCCGAGCCAGCACCTACTTGACAGAATTGTAACCATAGAGAATAAGAAGGAGTCTGGGAAAATGGATAGAGAGACTCTCAGGAAGTAGGAGGGAGGGCCTTTGAGTGTGGCAGTCCTTTCTGGTTTGGCAGAGCGCAGGGACACTCTTTTCAAGATGCTGGTGAAGAAGTGAGCTGGTTGTTCCTCAACTTCTCTGAGCCAGCAGTTTTCATCCCTGCCTCTGACTCTTGGGTCTTATTGATAAATAGAACGATAAAGACTTAGTTAAAAACTACATTTGGTGGCAGTGGCAGGAGGCAGATGGGACATAAAAGTCCCAGCTGGCACTGCCTAAGAAGAGGGCCAGGAGCTGTGCAGTTACTGGCAGAAACAACAATGATGCAGCCTCTATGTAAGTAGAAAAACAACAGCTTTTTTTCCTCCAAACCCTCCCATATACCTCTCCCTGCTCTCCTTCAAATTTGTGGCTTCTTTTTTCATACATGACAAAGTGGACAGGGGAAAGTCCATGAGGCCTCAATGACACGTAAAGAACCATAGACAACCAAGGAAGGCAGAGAAGAGAGAGAGTCTTCCCAGGAAAGAGCATACCAAGTGATTACCCACCTTAATTTTGGAGACAGGGTCTCTCACCAAATCTGGAGCCCACTGTTTTGGATGCACTGGATAGCCATCTAACACTGAGGATCCATGTGTCTCCACCCCTTCAGGGTTATAATCATACTCAGCTTTTACTTGGGGGCTGGAAATCCAAGCTCAGAAAATCATACTGGTAACAGAATATTTCACTGAACCCTTTGATGGTGTTTCTGGTATGGAAAGCCTTCATTGTGTTTGGCTTAATTTCCAGTGCATCAATATAAAGACTGGGCACTATACAATCTAGTGTTAACTGTAACTACGATTTAAAGAATTTACATGTTAAGGTCTGTAAAGTTACCTTGAAAATATGTAACAAGAAGTAGTGGCCTTCATAAGTTGTAGGCAAACAGGAAGCTGAAATAAACTAGTAATGAGTTCACTGCATCAGTGACCTTCTCTACAGAGGTAAGATACTTATAAGTTACTATAATTTCTATTCCAACATAGGGAAAAGTGGTGGTTATTATAGGCAAAGCATAAGTTACATGGAATGCAAACACATTTATAAAAATCTAGAAGACAAAGTTATAGGAAGTTCAACTTTTAGATGGACATTAATTACTGCAGTTGTTACTAGTTTGCTATAACACTAACAGACAGGAGAACCACTCAAGTGTGGTCTGGAATTCACAGGGGGTAGAGAAGAACTTTAACTCCTGTGGAGATACTTCAGCATTCATTTCCAAGTCACCATCTAAAAATCAATAAATAATTCTGGAAAATTGGAAATGTAGTATATGTGATTTGTCAAGTTGATTAATGTGTCATTTCCTAAAAGGTTTTGAAAGCAGCCCTAAAAATATTTTTTATTGCAATCCTCATTTTAAAGGCAGTATTTTTCTTCCCTTACAAATCTAATTAGCAGTGGCTACTTTAAGATAGCATTAGTAAACACTATTCATTTAAAAAAAAAAGCTAATGAAAAGATAGTTTTAAAGCTTTGGCTACTGGACTGAAAAGATGCCTCAGTGGCTAAGAGCACTCAGTGCTCTTGCAGAGGACCAGGGTTCAATTGCAGGCACCCACAAAACAGATGACAAATGTAACTTCTCTTCCTGGAAATAGGATACTGTCTTCTAGTACCCAAGGGTTCCAGGCACATATGTGGCACATAATTGTATATACAGGGAAAAACATCTATACTTATAGGTTAAAATAAAATTTGAAAGTATAAAACTGTGTAGCTGAACTCCAACTTAAGTTAACAGTTTTGATTAAACAGCTATGTTTATTTTTCTAATATTTCCTTCTAAAATAAACATCAGTAATAATCTAGTTAAATAATGCAATGACTGTTGTAGGATATAAAAGTTTTATAGCTTTTGACATTTTATACATCCAAATAATTTAAATAAAATTATGGTTCCTTTTCAAATAATGGTTAGATTGTTTCAAAATTACTCCAAAAATGTATTTAAACACGACAAAATTCATTTAAATCAAAGTGTGTGTGTGTGTTTATACATATATAGCCAATCTCTTTCTATTATTCACCATTACCATTCACTGTTTCTAATGCAAATATCTCAGAATATTTGAATGCTTTGCTTTATTTACCAACAAAGTTGCTAAGTCCAAATACTTCTTGCCTTTCAATTACATATAAATGGTAATACATATGCTGGTAGGTTTATTTACTAACTAGAACTTTTGAGTATCTGTTCACATAATAAATTCAATAAGATAGAATAAGTTATTGAGAAGACTCCACAAATATAAAGGAGATCATATGGTAATAAACCACACTTAAAGTTAATTATTGCCATTGTAGAAAAGAGATTATAACCACATGGAAAGGTATAGGATAAATTTGTAGAGTGAATCACTGATTAAACAGATGGGTTATGAAAAGATCAAGCAAAGATAGGATATTTCAGATGAAAACATACTGCTTTAGCACTCTGATATAAAGCATTGAGGTATTTTCATATATTACAAGTATTTTTTATCATTTTTTATTTTAATTTTAAATAGCTTGTTTTACATGTCAATCCCAGTTCCCTCTCCCACCCCTCCTCCCGCACTCCCCTCCCCCCCCTATTGCCAAATCCATCCACATAGGGGATATCTAGAGTCTGTCATTTTACTCTTGGTAGGGTCAAGGCACTCCCCTAAGAGTCCAGGCTGAGAGAGCATCTCTCTTTGTGCTATAGGCACATGAAGACAGTTTGTATACCAGGGATAGACACTGATCCACAGCTCAGGGCCCCATAGGTTGCCCAGGCCTTCTCACTGACACTCACATTTGGGGGGTCCAGATCAGTCCCATGCTGGCCTCCCCACTGTCGGTTGATGTTATACCTTTAGATCACTCGAGGTCACTCTGGTGCCTGATCTGTCTTCGATCCTATGATTCCCTCTTCCCCCTATTCTACCCCCACCCCCTCAACTTCCTGTTCCCCCATGACCAACTCCCTTCCTCTTTACCCCCTCTATTCTTCCCAGGTCCCACTCCCCCCAACCCCTCGCCGTGTTCCCCATCCATTCAGAGGATCTTGTCTCCATCCTCTTCTCTTGGGTACTATGCATATATGCATATCTTTTAGGTTCTTTCCTGTTTCCCAGACTCCCTATCTGTGGAAGTGCAGACTGGCACTATCCTGATCCATATCTAAAATCCATATTACAAGGATTTTTATATTGCTAATACCAGCAGAAGAGTGGAGAATAGGTTTGAGATTTTTATCTCCATTGTTGGAGATAAAAATGCAATATCGAAGATTCAGATTTATCTGGTAGACAAACTTGAGGAGACTATGTGATCATATTTATAACTGGGTTAGAAGATACAGTAATTTTCATAAGTAGAAAGTTAGTTTCAGAGGAGTTCATAGGAGACTGTTCTCCTTTATTCTGTATTCAGCTGACACTGTGTAACTGACTCTTAATAAAGAATTGAATTATAGCCAATTTCCTTGGTAGAAAGTCCTGCACTGAAGAACAGTGGCAGAGCCATGTGGTCTAGATGTCTACTAAGCCTTATTTCCTTTCAAACACTCATGCCTTTATTTTTTCCTCTGTAAAATTGCTACAGACCTTATCAATTTTAATTCATTGCATCTAGATTACACTAAGCTAGTTACTGACCCTTGTCTGCAAACTGAGGTCACATGGTTATCAGACTATGGTCCTCACAAGCAAAGACTACACACAAAAAGTGGACTTTCAGGTTTCTCTGAGGGAGTTAGCAATCTCAGCTGCACTTCATGCCTTCTCTTTTATAGAGGCACCTTCCCTCTGCTTCCCACTTATCCATGAGAGGTTATGATATGGCAAAAACTCTAAAGTTTGGCTAAATCATAATTTGGATTCACCCTGTGCCTCCTTTATATTGTGGAACTATTTCATATGTGGGATTCATCTTCCTCTTCTAAAACTGGAGAATAGCATACACACGTGAAGCAGAAGAAAATAGTGATAAATGAAATAATAAGATTGGGACTCAAATCAAGTGGAAAAGTTTGTAAGATATTTTAATCAGACTTTTCTGTGAGCATGTCCCTAGGAAAGCTGTTAAATTTTAGAATATTATAAGCAATCACTTGAAGATTTCTGTGAAGATGTAAAGACAGGCTTCTAAGAATTTAATAAAGTACATGTGAACACACATTGCACAAAATACATTAACAAAACATCAGCTTCCACTCAAAGGGGAAACTCACTGAAGGAACCTCACCATAATGGGCCAAGGGAAAAAATGTGTCATGAAGAAAGTTGCATTTTCCAGCTATTTTGAGTAAATGACTACACATTTAGAATATTTTTAAACAACTTCTTTTCCAAGTTTCAGTAATTTACATGAAAAGCACTTGAAAGTAACAAAGAAAACATAATTCTCCATATTGTACTTGTTCATATTTCATTTTGTACCATTAATTTCATACATTTAGAAATTGTAAAGTCAAATATTAGTTTAAGAAACTATCCTAGAAAAACTAAATACTGTATTTCTCACCAACGGCTTTTATATATTTGAAATACTTATAAATTATATTATTACATGTCATCAATAAAATAAAAGTATTGGGAGACTGGGGAGATGATTTGGCAATAAGAGGTCTTGTTGCTCTTGCAGAGGATCTGAATTTGGTTCCCAGCATCTACATGTTATCTCACAGCATACTTGGCTACACTAGTTCCAAGGAATCTGCCCTCTTCTTATCTCCACAGATTTGATGTGGTGTTTCACATACACACATGTAGACAAAACACTCGTATATATAAAATAAAAGCAAAAAAATCTTAAAAGCTAAGAGAAATACCAAGTCCACTGTTACATCCACTATTACTAGTTGCCAGTAGTTCACTCCCACTCTGTGAGATTAGAAAGTTGTTCAGTAAAACTACAGTACAGTGTTTATAAATTATATAAATTTAGGGGCTAGGGTGCAGCCTGCTGTCAGAGTGCATAATGAGCAAACACAAGGCCCTGAGTTCAATTGCTGGGAATTGCACTAATTGAGCTAATTAAAAAAATATGTCCAAGTTTAGCTTCATTTTAGGTTCTTTCCTTGTTTTTATTTTTAATTTTGGAGACAACTTCATGTATAACACTATATTTACATCATTTCTACGTCCTTTCTTTCTTATCTTCAGCTCCTCCCCCACACCCCTACTCCCTCTCAAACTCATAAGCTGTTCATTATCACTTCTGCCTACGTACACATCTTACTGGGTACATTTAGTGTTGCTCGTCTGTACACTTGTTAAAAGCTAACCACTTGGGTTTGGATGATCTCATAGGGCTAATCCCTGAAGAGAACAGATTCATTCTCAACAGCCATTGATTGCTTATACTTCTTCATCTAAGGGTTGGCTTTTGTGAAATTTCCCCCATCCATGTTGGCATGTCAACCAGTGTTGCCATTAGGTGCAACTTCCCTGTTATGTAGAGAAGATACTATCTTACAGCAGTTATCCTGTCCTCTGGCTCTTACAGACTTTATAGTCCCATGCCTGTGTTCCCTGAGCCTTGGGTGCAGGTGTCGCATTGTCGATGTATGAGGTAGGAATAAGCACTCTATAGTTACTTATTCTCTGCATTTTAGCACTTGTGGGTCTTGTCTATTTAAAAAAAAGACTCTCTAATGAAAAGCATGAGCCATATTTACCTGTAGGTATAAGGATAAGTAAACAGAATAAGGTATCTAACTAGACATTTTTCCAGTTTTATTAAAAATGAGATTTATATAATTAGAAAACTGGCCTAAAGTACAAGATTAAGTATGAAGCAGATGACATTGCATTATCTCTTGTCAGGAAAAACATATGATTCTGACATAGGGCATTAAATTAAAGCATTTTAAAAAGATTAGTTTGAAACTGGAGGGAAGAAATAGGTATGGGGCTTGTTGGTAGAGAGGAGTCTATGAAAATAGGTGTGCAGGTGCATTTCTCTGTTACTGTAATAACACTTTTTATTCTATATTCTATATTCATTTTCATATTTCATTTTAGTGTCAATTCTCCAATGTGTTGAAGTGGCTTTGAGAATTATTTTTATTTACTAGTTACTGATAACTTATAGTTCACTCAAAACTAGTTATCTCCAAATATATTGGTTTTGTTCATTTCTTAATTCCCTTCCATTTATTCATTTTTTGACAGCTGTGCATATATTTTATGCGGAGCACTATGTTGGAACCTCAAAGAAAAGAGACAGTATTAGTTCTTCAGTAAATGAGCTACTCATTGGAAAGACTCAATGTTTAAATAAATTACAGTAGGTTTCACAAGCATTATGATGGGAGAATGCAAAGTAAGAGGAAACCATGCAATGGGAAAGTCTGTGTCCAGGAGATCAGAAAGCAAATATCAGAGAAATTAAGCAATAAACCTTGAACAGGATTTAAGAAGAGACAGAAATGAGTAAAGCAAGAAATGAAGAAGAAAGGACAGATAAATGAGAGAGACAAGAGTCAAGGAAAGGACCATCCAAACATAAAGCAATTTACCTAGGCATCTTGAGGCTGTATGGCAGGATATAAAAGAGATCTCTTTAAAGAACAAAGGAGTGTAAGAGATAATAGATGATGACAGACAGACAGACAGATGATAGAAACAGAAATACGGAATGATGACTAAATGAACTGAAGTAATTGCCAAATGCTTTTATGTGGACTGTCTTGTTTCATCAGCACATTCATTTACTGTATTAGACACGTTTCTAGCACCCTTGGTGCAGGAGAAAAATGACCCAAACATTAAAAACATAATGATGAAGATGAGACTCCCAGCTGCAAGGGCCAGTAAGGAAAGATGTCTTCAGCCTATGCTTCTAAGTTTCAAATTCCTTCTCTAGATCTGCTACTCATTTTAAGTGTTTCTGACATAGACTTGTAGCCTTGATGTTTACCCTAAAGGCAGAATGAAACATAGTCATACAAAATCTATTTTCTATTCTATGAAATATTTAATTTTCCATCTTACATTTTCTCTAATTTTTGGGACATATTAGACTATGAAGTCCAGGTTCAAATACGGTATTAGGAGGCAAAGAGTAACATGAGTGTGTCTTCTAATTGTACAGTTTTTCCTTTTTTGATTTAAATTAGAAACAAGCCTGTTTTGCATGTCAATACCAATTCCTTCTCCTACCTTCCTCTCTTGCCCCCCACTGACTCCCTATGCCATTCCCTTCCTGTACCCCAGAGAGGGTGAGGCCTTCCATGGGGGATCTTCAAAGTCTGTTATATCATTTGGATCAGTGCCTAGGTCCTCCCCCATGTGTCTAGGCTGAGAGATTATCCCTCTATGTGGAATGGGTGGAATGGGACCCAAAAGTCCATTCGTATACTAGGGATAATACTGATCCATTACCAGAGGCCCCATAAATTGCCCAGGCCTCCTAACTGACACCCACTTTCGGGGGTTCTGGATTGGTCCTATGCTGGTTTCCCAGATGTCAGTCTGGGGTCCATGATCAACCCCTTCTTCAGGTCAGCTGTTTCTGTGGGTTTCTCCAGCCTGGTCTTGACCCCTTTGCTTCTCCAGTATGTAGAATAGGTTCCCAAGAGCCAGCCAAAATATTATTAGGAGTCATACAAATAGACCAAGCTACACAGCTGTCACATATATGTAGAGGGCTTAGGTAGGTCACATGCAGGATTCCTGGTTGTTGTTTCAGACTCTGTGAGTTCCTATGAATCAACTTAGCTGTTTCTGTGGGTTTTCCTTCTTTTTCTTTTATGTATTTAAATTTCATTTTACATTCTAATCACAGTTCTCCTTCCCACTCACCTACTCCCTCACCTACCCCCTCTAGCCCATCCCCATCTACTCTTCCCAAAGAGTAAGGGCTCCCATGGGGAGAAAACAAAGCCTGGCCCTTTAAGTTGAGGAAGGACCAAGCCCCTCCCCACTACATTTGCTGAGCATGACATCCCACCATAAAGAGCATGTTTCCACTGTGGTCTTTCTTGTGATGTCCTTGACCCCTCTGACTCCTACAATCCTTCCTTGCTCTTTTCAGCAGGATTCCCCAAGCTTGACCTAATATTTAGCTGTGGGTCTTTATATATGTTTCCATCAGTTACTGGATGAAGGCTCTCTCTCTGATGACATTTAGGTTAGTCACCAATCTGGTCACAGGGGTAGCCATTTCAGGCTACATATCTACTATTTCTGGGAGTCTTAGGCCAGTCTTCCTTACAGATTCATGGGAACTCGCCTTGGATCTTGTTTCTTCCTGACCCAGAAAAGCCCCCCCTTTCCAGTCATCACTTTCAGTACTCTTTCTCCTCCTCCCACCCCACAACCCGATCACTCGAGTTCCCATGCCCACACACTCCCACCCACCCCCCCAGTCCACCCAAGAGATCTCTCCTATTTCTCCTTCCCAGAGAACCATGAATATGAATTTCAAGCTAAAAACACAAACCTGATGCAATCTTTAAGCTTCCCTGTATTTTTGTGTCTTTAAAGTCGGGACAACCAAGTTGATAATGGTGATAAAGCCATAAATCTGACTCCCTTCCAGCTGTACTAACAGCAACAAAAAGCCCCAGAATGTATATTTAGAAATATGTGTTCATCACGATTTTATATGTGTCAGCTCTTTTTCCCACAGAAATTGAAGAGGCATCTGGTTCTTATTCAATTCCATCTTTGCTTTGACTGTGTGTCTAATTAGTCAAGGTGCTTTTTAATTCCATTCCCTTCCTTTCTCTTGCCCAGTTTAATATGCTAGCAATGCCTCCCAACTTCTGGCATCTGTTTCTGTCACCAAAGCCACTGAAAACAAGCAGATACAGTCTTGAGCAGGCACAATTTCCTTGTAGATGCTGCAAAGTCTATGTTTTCTTTAATCATGACTGTGAAGAATACATTTCAGGGTATTTATTTGCCTTTAATGATACCAAAAATGAAGTAATACAAGAAGTGTTAGTGATGATTAAATAGAAGTAAGTAACCAAAAACATGATAACAGATGGCTTTGGAGCTGGGCGTTGGTGGCACACGCCTTTAATCCCAGCACTCGGGAGGCAGAGGCAGGCGGATCTCTGTGAGTTCGAGGCCATCCTGGTCTACAAAGCGAGTTCCAGGAAAGCCTCCAAAACAATACAGAGAAACCCAGCCTCGAAAAAAAAACAGATGGCTTTGGTTTAAATAGTAATTTTGAAGTGCTGTCATGAATGAGGTCTAAGACAGACGTACCTGTTCAGGCTTTGTAAAACATTTTACTTATGAATGCTTGCATGCTTTGCTTAATGACAGTCTCCTGCTACACTCTATATCCTAAATGAGGAACATCCACACAATTTGAATGTGGGAGCAGAACTGAAAACTTTTCATTCAAATTATGTGAAAATATATAAGGCACAGTTTAGAGGCAAGAGAGAGAGCCAACAGGTACATTTTAAAATACATCGTTCCTGTGAAAATAATTTGATGAAAGCTGAAAGAATTTAAAACTGATGGTGTAGAATGCAAAGGGGAACTTGTCTTGTGTAACTTTCAACTAACCAGTGCTCATAAGTATTAAGTTTTTCTGCATTTTATAATAAAGATATGTTAAATAACTGCAACAAACATCATCCTGAGAGTCATCATCTCAGTGCAAAGACTTGTCCTTATCAACTGCAGCACAACCCCTGCAAAAATCAGAAGGATTAAAAGCCTCAAAATGGCTGTGATAAAATCTCAACTGTCCTTTCATAAGAATCACAGTCTTATGTCCTGTTTGTGAGATTGGCAGACAATATAGTAGTCTGAGTTACAGAAGCTAAAGGTTTGAAATATAAGCAAATAAAATACTATTTCTCAAAGTGTCTGTAATCAAAGAGTATCTATACAAGCAAAAGCAAATATTCATTTATATTATTAATATATATTTACTTTGATATAAACAATGCTCATATTGTTAATATATAACAATTTAATAGATATAAATTGAAAACTGAGTGTTATTTCTCTTTCAGAACTTTCATCTACTGACTTGTTAAAATCTCAGTTCATGACAACTGTGGTTTGCCATTGTTTTGACTAGATCATTGTAATCATCTCTCCATTCATCATTCTTTTTTTTTTTTTTTTTGGTTTTTACAAGACAGGGTTTCTCTGTATTGTTTTAGAGGCTGTCGGTCCAGCCCGGCCTCAAACTCTCGAACTCAGAGATCCACCTGCCTCTGCCTCCCGAGTACTGGGATTAAAGGCGTGTGCCACCACCGCCCAGCTCATCATTCTTTCTCTTACAGTCCATAGCTAATCAGTATTCCTATCATTCTTTAGAATATGCCCCAAACCCAGACATTCTTAAGACATGCTCTCAGGTCATAACAATTGGATTATGAGGCCTCTTTACCCTATTCCTAAATGTTTTTGGAAGTTACATATGTCCTTGCATTGTCACTCCCTAATCCACCATCTTTGCCCACCTGTCTGATAAGTTTTCTAGATCATCTTCCTCATATTCAAACCTTGCTTTTGAGGCCACTCAGAGTCAGCAACTATTCAAACATGTGTTCACATCACTTAAAACTCTCCTCATTGCACTCATTATACATAAAAGAGCAGTATAGCGCTACAGGGTCTCCTGCCTGCTTTACTTACCCAGCTCTTGCCTTTCCTTCTTTGGAGGCTAGCAGGCTTCTTACAGTGAGTTCTCCCACAGGCATGCCCCAGATTTCATATTTCCTACTCATACAGATACTTCAAAGACTGATTTCAAATCTCATTTTCTTGGGAGAGACACACTTCTAGATAGTGTATTTTTTTTCTTTTGAATTGCTTTCTCAAAATGTGTACTTCAAGCTGATTTTTCATCATGATTTTCTTCATATCCTCAGATTTTAGCCCCACTCTATACAACTCCTTAAATAATACCCTAAGTGAGTTCAACTCAGGGAATCATGAAAATGACTAGGGTTTAAATATATGACACATTTTCTAAACAATGAGGAATATAAATGTAATCATTTTACAGTCATATGTGACAGTTAACAAAAAAGGTTCACATGAACAATTAGCACATCATTATTAATATTCCACTTGCAACTGTTTTCAGATTTAAAATCATTTTTATATATTCTTGCAAATTATTTTCAAATTGAATCTAGTTTTCAAAAATTTGTCACTGGAAAAAAGAGAGTTTCTAAGAAAAATAAAATTAAAAAGAAAAGAAGACAGAATACTGGAAATGAATATCCATTCTGCTGATATTTTTGAGAGATGTAGAAAATGAACAATTTAGAAAAAAGAATCGGAAGAAATAGAGATAAAAGACGGGTCAATTTCCATCCTCTTAACTTTTGAGTATCTTGTCATAATGAATTTCCTTTCTCAGAAACCAAAATTAAGTTCTTAACATTAACTAAAGCTTTTATACCCAAATCTTTTTAAGCATATCTGAATTAAGACTTCTACAACAAAATTACACATAATAACAAGAAAATAAGAGACATCTATTCTGTGACACTTTGACTCAGATGTCACAGTGGGATCTTTCACAAGCATATCCCAGAAAATTAATGGAATTCCATAATATTCATGCAATCAACAGTGTTTTGGTAAAAAATGATGTGGTAATACAGTACACCGTGTTGAGAGGAAAAGATTTTACATGAAATGCAAAAGAGACAGGAATAAGGTTAAGTAGTAAAAGCTAAAGTGTAGACACAAGAGTGAAAGTGAAAGAAAAGTTACTGTGAAACTCCACGATCAAAGGCACAATGTTCACAGGCACAGAAGCACACACACTCGATGACTAGAGAAGAGGTGTCGGGGATGACTCCAGTGTGTCAAGCTTGAACAAGTTGAAGAAAAATAATGGCATTTATATAAACATGTGGGTGTGATGTTTTTGTCACTGACATTAAACTGAATTGCCAAGACAAATCTTCATCAAACTGCTGATTGTCTCCTGGGAACAAAGATATGCTCATCATTGAGTTATCAATACCCATGGTTGGCAGTTCCTTGGCAGAGAAGCAAGCAAGTTAGAAATGAATACATTTTGGTAATAATATTAATTATCACTAATGGATTTAAATGGAATTCTTTTTACATTTTAGAATGATTTTGAATAAATATACAACCATTTCTTCACTTGAGCTTTCCAGTACGTATTTATTGGTTCCTTAACCTTGTGAGGAATGCAGAAAGTATAAATATCTGACAGATTCTCTGTAATTAAAAATCTTTTGGGAGGTCATGATTTTTTTTAATCTGCTCATTATCCCACAAGGAAAGTAGTACTTGAGTCTAGTCTGAAAGACAAAACGTCTGGTGGAAGACTTATATGAGAAGCACTATCTTATTAAGCAGGATACATGGAAAACATGTTCTGAAGTAGCCAAGCAGTAAGAATATCCTGAGAATTTTAAAGTCTTCTTGTAATACAAAGTAAACATAGAAACAGGAGGTACAGCTCAGTGGTAGAGCTGTTGGCTCCAGAGTACACATACAACAAAAGAAATGGGTAATGAGACTACACCACAAAGGTCATGAATGCATAAATCAGAGATGATTATGATCACAAAGATGGTGATGATTATAGTAAAGGTGATGCCAATGGTGGCTTGATAACAGTATGCATGATTATACAGTAAGCACCAATTAAGGCTATTGTCAGTCAAACATCTTCTGGATAATGTCTAAATATAACTTAAGTTGCTCCACACATCATCTTGTATATTATACCCCAGCCAACTAGGCAACTATCTCTTTTTAACTTAAAATTCTTCCTTGCATCAAGGTTTTGTACTGTTTATCTGTCAGAAATCTTTTATTATTCATTTTTAACTGTGATAAATTTCATTTCATCCGATGTCTTTTCCCAAAATGGAGACAGCATTTGACACATATTAGACAACGCCATTTATTTTGAGAACTCAATCAATGGATCTTCCTCTTGTTAGATCATCAGACTATCAATACACTAAGTAAGGAAACACATGACCCAAGGTCACCAAGGCATCAATGTTAGAGCATAGATCTGAAAATGTTCACATGTCCTCATAAATGAAGAAGGGACAACTGATTACAGGTTTTGTGGTGCTTAATGAAGTTTCAACATTTTATCTGGATCTCTGAGGAGGGACAAAAGAAGCTGAATAAAAGGATAAAATTATAGATGGATCTGGGATCAGTGAGTGTCTGAAATCCTTATCAAAGAAAATTGTACAAAGACTAATCATGCTCCTTTGATGACTCCTTTCCAATTAATTATTTGTATTATTCTTCTCCCTAAAATAATAATGTTCACTAAAATATTTTGTAATATTTAGTCATTAATAAATAAAACACATTAAGGTAAGAGCCCTTACTGTTCTCCTTTCTGCCTGGAAAATTAAAAGTACAGATTTGATTTTCTTATATGCAAAGCAAGTCAGCAGCTGAATTAGATTTAATTGCAGTTCTGTCTATCTATCACTTTGTATCACTTCAATGATGCATAATGAAATTTATGGGTTTGCCTTTACCAAATCTCCAAATTGTAGCACTTTATCAACTCTCACATTTTCTCCTGAGATGTTCTCATTTTATTCCGTAAATATCTATTGATTTCTTATTATGTCATGGGTATTCAGTTAAGTACTAGAAATAATAATAAATGAGATACAGCACCTGCCTTTGAGGAGCTTATAGTAGTATTAAGATTCAAATATATATTTATACATCATGCATATTTTTAGTTTAATTCAATTGCCTTGGATAAAATATTTGCTGCTCAATTATCCTGGAATATGGATAGAAAAGTTGGTCTGCAGGTTAGCAGTTTCTCTGATGAATGCTATCCAATATAATTGAATTCTATTAGGCCCTTCTGAAGACACAGTTGTTCTGGTTTCTGGGTGTGTTGATTTTATTGTTTGTTTGCTTTTGATTGTCTGTTTTGTATGTATATATAATTGAACATACATATACATACATGTATATTTTGCTCTTCATGAAGTATAATGACAGTGAAGAAAAGTCATAATTTGTTTCATTTTGTCAAATAGAAAGAAATAAAATAGAAAAGCAATGCTATGGGAACCCAAAAGCTTTGCTAGGTATATGGAGAATGGTGAAAAACAAGGATATTATAGTTATTCCTAGGTAAAATACACATTTGAAAGTCAGATCACAATGTTAGAAAACTAAACTGGTATGAAAGAAAAGATGTTTCAGATCATAATGTGTCTTGTTTACATTTACATTTGCTATTTTAAAATATTAAAAGTCAGCTTTATCTGTTTCCTGCCAATGCCACCCCTCTCTAAAATAAATTTTAAAACCAAGAATGTATTTTTCGTGTCAAAAGTAAATGCATGATCTTGCTGCTACTTTCCATCAAATAACTTTGTGTTTGGAAAAATTCAGCAGCACATGTACCTACTATTCGGGTAAGTCATGCATGGGTTGAATAACCTCATATAATGACATGTAACCTTGTTTTCTACAGATTAACATTGACTTCAGTACCAGAGACCTCATCTCAAGAAATATTGATGAACCAACTCCAAAATGCTTTGATGAGGCTCAGAAATTAATCTATAGTCTCATGGCCAAGGATTCATTTCCTCGTTTTCTAAAATCAGAAATTTATAAGAAACTGGTAAATGGCCAACAGGTTGCAAATCATAAAAGATGGCTGCCTTTCCTGTGATGAAGGTAAATGAAAACAGTATACTAAAGGCTGCAATATTTAAAATATACCAAGACTACAAATCATTTCAGAGTTTAGAAAATGCTTGTACTTCAGCCAAATTCATATACATATGTAAGTTATGTGTTACAAATTTAGTCACTATATCAGATACTTAGAAAACTGCTGGAAGGATACAGAGTGAGTTCATGAAGACAAATATACTTTTCAAGCATAAGTCAATAATTATATACATTATAATTTCAAAAAATACATATCTTCATGTCACAAAATTGAAGACTGCTTAATATCATATACAACATTTTAAATACTATTTGCATTATTCAAAAACCTCACTTCTCTAGAAAGAAAAATTTTGAACCTAAAGATAATTTTGACTTGCTGGATTCAACTATTCCCCATGAATTATAACTGATAATGTGATGATTATCTGAACTACTGGGGCTTTCAAGTTAAAAAGAAAACTTAATGGATGGTACATACTAGTGCATAAACCTGAGAATCCCAGAGACCAAATACTTCAAAATTTATTACTTGGATCACCAGTAGCCTGACATAAACATGTATATGAAAAGGGACTTGCGAGTGGTGAATTTTATATCTTCCTACTAAGATAAACAGAGAGGAAAGAGGCACAACCAACTACAAATGATGATTAATGTTGCAGTGACTGTTATTGCATTGTAGGCTAAGAATCTATTCATTCACTCAGTGCTGGAATTTGTCCATGATATCCAAAACAAGTTTAAAATTTTTATTTTCCTAAATCATTTATTTATGCAAATGTGACAAAAATAAATTATTTTCTGTATAGGCAATGTTGTAATGATTCAACATATCATTGCATTTCCATTTTATATTTGCAGATTTATTCATGTTCATTGCCATTATCTATTTGAGACTGAGGTTTTGAAATGGAGGGACAACAACGGAAACTTATTTTGTTTCCATGAACTATTCATTTGGTAGACAAAAATCTTGCCTCATCATCATCATGAAGACACTTAAACACATGCAAATGGACTATTTCCTGTGTACTTGCAAATTCTTCCAATCCTAGCATAAAACAAATGAACTGACATGTTTGGATATTTTTGTCCACTAATGTAAAATATTTGTACTGTAGTAGCATTTATTCTAGAGGTTCTAACATTAGTATCTTTTTTTAAAATGGGATACTCTATTTATTCCAGGAAATGTAAGGCATCCAGAAATCATAAAATCATACTCTTACTTACAAATACAGGGAAAAACTCTGAAATCTCACTTGTTTCTTGAGTTCACACATCTGGTGAGTGACAAAGCTGTAAGAGCAGTGGATGTCACCACCTTGTCATACTGATGCTTGATCCAAGAAAGTAGTGTAGTCCCTTCCCACTTGAGTTGCACCGAAGTGTGGAATCTCAACTCCTACAAATCCTCCCACACTCTGGCAGGTTGCCACAAACGTCTGAATTGTTTCTACAATTAGTTTTCAACTTATTAGCAAACAGTGCAGTCAAACTTTGACAAAAGTGAAGGATCCTCCCATCCCATGTTCACCACGCTAAGGCCATAGGAGCTTGACATATTGCATAGCAATATACTGAGACCAGCATGGTTTGTTTAAAACTGGATGTTAAATGGCCTCTTAAGAAACACCAACCAAAGACCTTCAGAAATGAGCCTCTTTTACTTCTGTAACACACATCAAAAGTGATAACTCTGTATTTACCAATTTAACAATAAGAAAAGAAAACCTTACAACATTGTTCAATACTTAGCAGATGATATTCCCAGTCACGAAAGCTTTACAGTGACATGACTGTAACATAAGCAGTCAGTTTGGATAACTACAGAAAAAAAACATTTATCAGGGGGAAAACAAAAATAAATTGTCTTTGAGAACTAAACAGAACACTTGGTATCAGCATCACTAATCTTCACACATATAGTTCCAATGCAAAAACTTCTGTCACTAGTCTTCACCCACACAGGCCTTATATAGGAATTTGAATACAATTATGTCTAATATTGGTCTGCTTTACTTTCCAGCCACATAGTAAAGCAATTTATTTCATGGTGTTGTAAATTAATTTAAAATGAACTCTTTTTACGAGTATGTAAAAAGGTGGGGTGTTGTCAGAATAGTAATCAATTATTATGTATATAAAGAGTCACACAGGCCATGTGCCTCTTTTTTTTCTGTGTGCCTCTTTTTGTCAGATTTTCCATTGCATTTTAATAGGAAGTATCAGGAATGAATGTTAAGTGGTAACTACTTACAGAATGCCATTGAAGAAAGAAGAAATGTGTTTTTATAATTGCTATTTATAGATTGTATTAGAATACAGAATATATGTATAATTACTTCCAATTTTAAATGAGTAGACACTGGAATGTTTGTAAGTGAAACAAAGGCTGGTTTTCCTGTTTATTAGTGTATATTAGCTGAGCAAAGCACTATGATTCCCTGTGATGTGATTTTTTCAAGCATAGGTATAAGATGCCTTGATTACTTCAACCTTCATTATCCTCTCACTCCCACTAGTCCTCTTCCTCCTCCAAAAATCCCCTTTTATTTTCACAAAAGATCTTAATTTTTAGGAAACCACATCATGTTTTTGTTCTTTTAAATAATATTGGCTGCAAGCCAAGTACATTGGAACATACTGTTAATTCTACCACCCCAACAGGAAGAGTTCAAGTTTGAGGACTGCCTGAGTTTGAATGTGTGTGTGTGTGTGTGTGTGTGTGTGTGTGTGTGTGTGTGTATGTGCATGCACGAGCTCGCATATATAGATTGCCAGATATATTGTAACAGAAAAAAATCCTAAAGACATTTAATCAGGTTGTTATTCTGTTATTATATAGTTAAGTGTAGAATTATAGTAATGTCCACTCTCTCCATACCTTTTCAACATGGTACTTGAAGTTCTAGCTATTGCCATACGACAACAAAGGGGGATCAAGGGGATACAAATTGGGAAGGAAGAGGTCAAACTTTCACTGTTTGTAGACGATATGATAGTTTACATCAATGACCCAAAGAACTCTACCAGGGAACTCTTACAGCTGATTAACACCTTCAGCAAAGTGGCAGGCTACAAGATCAACTCAACAAAATCAGTAGCCCTACTATATATAGATGATAAAAGGGCTGAAAGAGAAATCAGAGAAACATCACCCTTTACAATTGCCACAAACAACATAAAATACCTTGGGGTAACGCTAACCAAACAAGTGAATGACCTGTATCGTAAGAATTTTGAATCTTTAAAGAAAGAAATTAAAGAAGCCCTCAGAAAATGGAAAGATCTCCCATGCTCTTGGATAGGTAGGATCAACGTAGTAAAAATGGCAATCCTGCCAAAAGCAATCTACAGATTCAATGCAATCCTCATTAAAATCCCAGCACAATTCTTCACAGACCTTGAAAGAACAATAATCAATTTTGTATGGAAAAACAAAAGACCCAGGATAGCCAAAACAACCCTGTTCAACAAGGCAATGTCCGGAGGCATCACCATCCCTGACCTCAAGCTCTATTATAGAGCTATAGTCCTGAAAACAGCTTGGTATTGGCACAAAAATAGACAGGTAGACCAATGGAATCGAATTGAAAATCCGGGTATTAACCCACACACGTACGAACATCTGATCTTTGACAAAGAAGCTAAAAATATACAATGGAATAAAGAAAGCATCTTCAACAAATGGTGCTGGCATAATTAAAGTTTCTGAATATTCTTAAGAAATAAAAATTATCATTTTGTGTATGTGTGCATGGGTACATGTAAATGCATATGCGTGTGTTTATGTATATGATGATCAGAAGTGATGTCAATTATCTTCCCTGATGATTTTCATTTTAATGTTTGAGAAGGGGATCACTAACTGAAACCATCACTCTTCAGTTAACTAGATTAGCTGGAGGTGCCTCATTACCATTCCCACACTTGTAAATGATACGGTGTAACTGAGTGAGCTCCAGTCCTCATGCTCCTGTGGCAAGTACCTATGTGAACTCTGCTATATGCACAGCACTGAAAATTATCCTATTCAATTCCATGTTTTTCTTATATAAATTTAAGCATTTATTTGTTTTCAAAAGTGAGAATTTTTTGAAATATTAGGTTCTTTACATCTATATGGGTTCTTTGTTCAAATAACTTTACTTCTTTATATATTTAGAAAAAGAGTGTAATACTTGAAACATTCATGTTAGAAATGGTGATGACTTAGACAAAGATCTAATAAATGGCTGGTTCATTTAATAAAAACTAATGAAAATATTACAGTTTCCATAATTTAGATGTATAAAATGCTTATATTTATTTGCTGTGGCTTTCAATAATAGTGTTATTTTTACAGTGTCAGTATAGGCCTTTAAATAATAAATATTTTGTGTGTAATATCTTTGAATTACTGTTTTCATTCTATTTTCCAAATATGTAATGTTTGCTCTATAAATATAATCCTGAATTTAAATTCATGTTCTATATAGAAGTTTTAAAAAATCACTGTTGTTAGGGAGGAAAAATATGGTTTTAATATTAGTCATATTAACAAAATCAGAAATGAAAAGGGGGACATAACAATGGACTCTGAGGAAATTCAGAGAATCATCAGGTCATACTTTCAAAACCGTACTCCACAAAATTTGAAAATTTAAAGGAAATGGACAATTTTCTGGATAGCTATCACTATCCAAAATTAAATCAAGAACAGATAAGCAATTTAAACAGACCTATAACCCCTATGGAAATAGAAGCAGTCACCAAAAGTCTCCCAACCAAAAAAAAGCCCAGGTCCAGATGACCTCAGTGCAGAATTCTACCAGAAGTCCAAAGAGCAGCTTATATCAATTCTTGTCAAAGTATTACATCCAATAGAAGCAGAAGGGTCTTTGCCAACCTCTTTCTACGAGGCTCCAATAACCTTGATCCCTAAGCCACACAAAGACACAACTAGGTAAGAGAACTTCAGACCAATATCCCTCATGAACATTGACACAAAGATACTCAATAAAATACTGGCAAATCGGATCCAAGAACACATCAAAACAATCATTCACCACGATCAAGTAGGTTTCATCCCAGGGATGCAGGGATGGTTCAAAATACGAAAATCCATCAATGTAATCCACCATGTAAACAAGCTGAAAAACAAAAATCACATGATCATCTCACTAGATGCAGAAAAGGCCTTTGACAAAATCCAACACCCCTTCATGATAAAGGTCTTGGAGAGATCTGGGATAACAGGAACATACCTAAACATAATAAAAAGCTATATACAGCACACCAACAGCCAACATCAAAATAAATGGACAGAAATTCAACGTGATTCCACTAAAATCAGAAACAATACAAGGCTGTCCATTCTCTACATACCTTTTCAATATTGTACTTGAAGTTCTATCTAGAGCCATACAACAACAAAAGGAGATCAAGGGGATACAAATTGGAAAGGAAGAGGTCAAACTTTCACTATTTGCAGATGATATAATAGTTTACATGAATGACCCAAAGAACACTTCCAGGGAACTCTTACAGCTGGTTAACACCTCAGCAAAGTGGCAGGATACGAGATCAACTCAGGATCAGTAGCCATACTATATACAGACAATAAAATGGCCAAGAAATAAATCAGAGAAACATCAACCTTTATAGTTGCAACAAACAACATAAAATACCTTGGTGTAATGCTAACCAAATAAGTGAAAGACCTGTATCAAAAGAACTTTGAGTATTTAAAGAAGCCCTTAGAAAACGGAAAGATATCCCATGCTCTGGGATAGTTAGGATCAATGGAGTAAAAATGGCAATCCTGCCAAAAGCAATCTACAGATTCAATGCAATCCCCATTAAAATCCCAGAACAATTCTTCACAGAACTTGAAAGAACAATAATCATTTTGTATGTTAAAACAAAAGACCCAGGATAGCCAAAACAACCTTAGTCAACAAAGCATCATCTGGAGGCATCACCATCCCCAACCTCAAGCTCTATTATAGAGCTGTAGTCCTGAAAACAACTTGGTATTGGCACAAAAAGAGACAGATAGAACAATAGAATCGAATTGAACACCCTGATATTAACCCATACAGGTATGAACATCTGATCTTCAACAAAGAAGCTAAAAATATACAATGGAAAAAAGAAAGCATCTTTAACAAATGGTGCTGGCATAACTGGATGATTGCATGTAGAAGAATGCAGACAGATCCGTATCTATCACCATGCATAAAACTTAAGTCCAAATGGATCAATGACCTCAACATAAATCCAGCCACACTGAGCCTCTTAGAAGAAAAAGTGGGTGGTACCCTTGAATGAATTGGTACAGGAGACAGCTTCCTGAACATAACGCCAGTAGCACAGACAGTGAGGTCAACAATTAATGAATGGGACCTTCTGAAACTGAGAAACTTCTGTAAGGCAAAGGACACAGTCAGAAAGACAAAAAGGCAGCCCACAGAATGAGAAAAGATATTCACTAACCCCACATATGACAGAGGGCTGATCTCCAGAATCTACAAAGAACTCAAGAAGCAAGCCTCCAAAACACCTAAGGATCCAATTAAAAAGTGGGGTACAGAACTAAATAGAGAATTCTCATTATAGGAATCTAAAATGGCTGAGAGGCACTTGAAAAAGTATTCAACATCCTTAGCCATCCAGGAAATGCAAATCAAAACAACTCTGAGATACCATCTTACTCCTGTCAGAATGGCTAAAATCAAAACACCAACAACAATTTATGCTGGAGACATTGTGGTAAAGGGGAACACTCCTCCACTGTTGGTGGGAGTGCCAACTTGTACAGCCACTTTGGAAATCAGTATAGAGACTCCTCAGAAAAATGGAAATAAACCTACCACAAGACCCAGCAACTCCACTCTTAGGCATATATCCAAAAGATGGGCCCATTCATACAACAAGGATGTCTGTTCCACTATGTTCACAGCAGCATTATTTGTAATAGCCAGAACTTGGAAACAACCTAGATGCCCCTCAACCTAAGAGTGGATAAAGAAAATGTGGTACATTTACACAAAGGAGTACTATGAAGCAGAAAAAAACAATGGAATCCTGAAATTTGCAGGCAAATGGATGGCACTAGAAGAAACCATCCTGAGTGAGCTAACCCACTCACAAAAAGAGAAACATGGCATATACTCTCTCATATATGGATTTTAGACATACATCTGGGTAGTGCCAGCCTAAAATCCCATGACCAGAGAGTCTGGGAAACAGAACCTTCATTCAATGGCTGATGGAAGCAGAGACAGTCTGCCACAGCTAAACACTGGGCTGAACTCAGGAAATCCAGTGACAGAGAGGGAGGACTGATGACCAAAGGGATTAAGACTGGGCTGGTTTAACCCCCAGAAACATCTGCCCTGACAAGGGCTAGCTCTTGAATCCCAGGCTGATGCCTGGAAATGCATCATGGGACTGATCAAGAGCCCTTGAACATGGGTGTCAGTGAGGAGGCCTAGGTAATCTATTGGGCCTTGGGTAGTAGATCAGTATTTATCCCGGGTATACAAATGGACTTTGGGCACCCATCCAACAATGAGAGATGCACTCTAACCCTGGACTCTTGGGGGAGGGTCTAGGCCTTGCCCAAGATGAAATGACAGACTATGGATACCCACAAGGAGGGCCTCACCCTCCCTGGGGAAATGAGGGGATATTGGAGGGGTTGGTGGGAGGGTGTGGGAGGGGTGAGGGAAAGGGAGAGGGACCTGGAATTGACATGTGTAGAAACCTTGTTTCTAATTTAAATTTAAATTTAAAAGTAAATAAATAAATTTTTAAAATCATGTTCTGCATAGAAGTTTTTAAAAAAATCACTGTTGTAGGGAAGAAAAATATAGCTTTACTATTAGTCATTCAAATAATTAATAGCAGTATAAATCTATTATGAAAATATGCCACAACCCTTGGTTTACAAAGCAGATCATATTAGGGAAGATTTACATTGTTTAATTTATGACTGATGTACTGAAACTTTAAACTATTAGGCCTTGTAAAATAAATCCATTGATTCATTTGCAGGTTTTTCCTCTAGAACCAGTCTCTCTAAAAATTATATAAATCCTAACAGTTGAAGGTTACAGATTGAACTTCAAAAATGTTTTAGGCAGATAAAATTCATTTTCAAACTACAGATTTTATATCAAGTAAAAAGTTGACATCATAGCAATAATGGCTTTGATCCCCCATGGAAGTCCTCACCCTCCCTGAGGAGCACAGAGGGGATGAAGTAGGAGGTTGGGGGGGGGGTAGGGGACAGGAGAGGGAGAGGGAGCTAGTATTGACTGTGGAACAAGCTTGCTTCTGATTTAAATTAAAAAAAGAAAGAGTTGAAAACCTGTTGAAAAACCTAAAATCATATTTATAGATGAACAACATACATGCCTACTCAATGAACTTTTTCTGCTTAAGATTCCATTTTGGCAGCCAGGTGGTGGTAATGGCATGTGACGTTAATCTCAGTATTCAGGAGGCAGAGGCAGGCAGATCTTTGTGAGTTCAAGGCCAGCCTGGTCTACAGATCGAGTTCCAGGACAACTATGGCTACACAGAGAAACCCTGCCTCAAAAAGAAAAAATTCCACTTTGGGGAGAGTGTTAATGACTTCAATCTTTACAAATTGCAGTAATTATAAGAAGAACAATGTCCTAAAGCATTGTAAAATAAAACAATACTAATCAAGTCAGAAGATCTATTTTCTCGATCAATACCTCTCTTAAAAGATGCTTAATAGGAAATAATGTATTCATTTCATCATTCTGTGAATAACTAAAAAATAATCATGAATTATGAAATGAGATCATTTCTCCTCAATATTAAGGAGTATATTCAGAGTGTTTAATAACTGTTGTCTAAGTAGTCCTCAGAATTTCATACTAAAACATTTTGAAATAAACTGTAGAAATAAAAAATGTTTAAAAAATTATAAAATTATACCACAAACCAAAAAGCCATGGGTTATACTTCAAAATATCTGCTCAAAGAAAACTATCACTAAAATAACTAAAGCCAAAATAATTTCATAACATGTATGCATATAAATTTGATATTCATCTTGCCACCTTTTAGTACATAACAATGAAGAACTGAGCTCATTTAAATGAAGTGAACTGATAAAGGAAATTATGAATCAATGTGGGGTAAATACAGTGGCTACCTAGCAAAGACAGCAAAGAAGTCAAGAGCAAAACATGAGAAGATACAACAAAAAGAGTATAGAACCTAGGGAACACAATACAGGGCACAAAAAGGAGGGTGTAGAGCACAGGAAACAGAATACAGACCATAGGAAACAGGATATACAGCACAGAACACAGAACACGGGAAGATGACACATTTAGAAAGAAATGATGAAAACGAACAAAAACCATCATGTAATAAACCAAGCAAGTCAAGCAAATATTGACTCCTTGATTTTTGTATCTGAAAGAATGAAATAGTAATGCTAGATTATAACAAAATATCTTGGTGGAGATTCAGGCTGACAGAAGCAAGGCGATGATATCCCCTGCAAAGAAGTGTTGATCTTTCTATGTGGAGCCTATCTGTTCCCTCCATCACATGCTTAGCAAGGGTGTGAAGGAGCTGCATGTTGCAGCGAATATACCCAGCTTCCGGCAGCAGTTATAAATACACAAATGATTCAGTTTTCAGTGAAGAAGCCTCACTTCTCTCATAAACTTGGTCACTGTTCTGTAACCAACCTGGTTTACACTCCCCATGAAAACCATCGTGTGTATTTGGTGTATACTCAGTATTCTCTTGTTCATTTTAAAGAACCCCTAAAATTTCCAAGGAGAAAAGACAAAGTCCATGATTGTTCAATTAAAGAAAGCTATAGTTTGGGTTGCACATGGGACTGGCTAACTGTCTGCCTCAACCTGAGTCTGGATTTGACAGAGAAGCTCCTGCTGGCCTCTTAAAGTACCTTTTACAGGGTCTTTCAACTGCTTTCTAAAAGCACAGCCAACTGCTGTCAAAAGTGGAGAGTGAGTGGAAATAAATCAGAACCAAAAGGGACAACCGTCTTAAACACTTGTATTTAATGTTAGTTTTTGAAACCTTTAAAAAACATATAACATTGTGTGAAAATATTGTGAAGACTCTCCTTGTAACCACATAGTTGAAACTAAAGTTTGCTTAACCAGATGAAGACCAACACATAGCTATTTCTCAAGACCTTTGATAGCATATAACCAGAGGCAATTTACCATCTTGCTTCTAGTCCAGAACATGTATGATACTCTCCAGCATCACTTGTGATATCGGCTGCCTATTTCCTGGATTCCAAAGCCTAACATCAGCAATCATTTTGTCCATGGTTCTTCAACATTATTTGTAACAAATGGCAGGACCACTGAATCTCTACCTTCCTCCCATCAATAGTGTCACCATAGTTGTCATGGCTCATAATTCTTCTGCTTTTCCAAATATTTTTACTAACCCCTTCTCTGAAACTCTTAGGATGTTTATTTACTTTTGTTCTTTGTCTGAGTGTTCCTGAACTGAAAATATTATCAGTTCTCCTTTTTTGAGCTCTTAAGTGGACACTCTATGCTCCAGATAATTTCAAAGCTTTTAAATCTGAAATGTACAATAACCCATTTATAATACAAGTCCTGCTTATGGCATCCTCATCTTTTGACTTTTGTGTTCACTCTTCCACAATAACAATGTTCCACTAATATTATAATATTACCTATATTGGTGAATAAACCACTTCAGGTTTCTGTGACTATTCCTTCTTTAATATCACCGAGTTGAACTTCCCTTGGTTCAATGATTATGACCATTCTGAATTTCTAAACAATGTTTTCCTGTGGCCACAGCCTGATGAGGTGGGTAAAGGCTTGGCACAAGACCTGCATCCTCATAAGTGGCCATAAGTACAACTGAATTCCACATTTATATTAAAATCCTCAAAAGAGAACATTGACGATTCAAAGTTCTCTTTCCTTTTATATAAAAATAATTGCTTCTTTCCAACTTTTGTACAAAGGTTATGATAACAAACATATATCATTAAGAGGGTTCCAGGAAAAATTCATGAAAACAAAGTTTAAAAGAAGGTCACAAAATATCTATTCTTCTTTATTCTTCTTAATGATTATCTTTCTTATCAGCCTGTGAGACACCTTATTAAACCTGATCAGCTCCAGTTTAATTAGGATATGATAGCAATTAGTAAATCATGCGTATTACTCAAAACATGACTCCTACAGGTGTTTTTGGATTCAATATCACAGTGTTTATCTCTTGATTTCAAGCCAATCATTTTAAAATGCTCCAATTTGTAGTTATAAATTTTTTCAAAAGAGTGAAAACATAAAGAAATGACCTGAATGTAGACATTATTACAGGTCTTTTCTTCCAAATGTGACAGCCCAATCTAGTATAGTGTCAGTACTTAAACTATTCATGGCAATTGTCTATGTTGTATACCTGAGAAAGGTCAGTACTTCAGGCATTCAAACCAAAAGGCACACACTCTCCCCCCAACAACTTCTCAGTCCTCACACTTCCACACAGGACCTTGAGCTAATATATGAAAGCAGAGCAGTGTCTCTTTATGATGGAATTGCAATCTTAGGGAATCCCAGTAAGTCCTGATCCCTTTCTATGAAAAATAAATACAACTGTCTTGTTATCATAATACACGAAAACAAGTAAGTCTTCTAGCTGCTACTCATCTATATAAAGTGAACACTTTCCTATTTAACAAAGTGGATTTAAGTGTAATGCAAGTGTTTTCTAAAATAAGTTCTTCCAAACAAATGCTTGTTCTCAGCCCAACAGATCAATCTTCTGCAAAGACTTCATTCAGACTTAATTGCACAGCAATTTTTAAACAATTCATTTTTACTAAATCTTCCTAAAGTACTTAATTTAGTCGTTGTTGAACTAAATCCTGTACTCACTATCTTTATCTGGCAGCACATTATTTAATTAAGGCATGCAGTAACAATAAAACCTAAAACTTGAAGCAAACTGTGCCTGTCTCTTGACAAATATGCAGATCTGCTGGCAAAAGCAGATGGGCACTGGCTATGAGGACTCACTACTGCCTACATAAACAGCTTAGCCTTAAACAAGAACATCAACATGAGTCTACATGGAAACTCTGCACTTTGAGTGTTTGCATCACATTAATGTATGTTTGTCAACTGCATTAAATGCATCTCATCAGTGGGGATGAGGATTGCTGACATTGGGAAGGGTTCTGGGTGTATGGAAGCATGTAATACATGGAAAATCTTCACAACTTTCTGTTAATTTTGCTATGAAACTAAATTGCCCTCAAAAAATGTAGTCTTAAAAATATTGAAGAAAATCAAGAACACAGAAGCCTTAATTCCAATTCTATTACAGAAATGTCTAGACTCTTAAATGAACAATATAGGAAAATTTACACATATTTGTCTAAAGTCATGTTGTATTAGGATGCTGAAAAGTTGGTTCGTGAATAGAATGGAGAGAAGTTGCTCATTTATACCTTGCTTAAATTGTTAAGAGTTAAAAGAATGATTGAGGTGCAAATAAAAGACAAACATGCCATCAAAATTTATTTATTTATTAATTGAATAAAGTTATTTAAGAAGACAATAAGACTTTATAGCCAATTTAAAAATGCTGATGTATTCTTATAATTATAGATGAAACAGGTAAATGTCTTTGAGAATAATACAATTTTAACTTTTAAGTTTATCTGACAGGTTTATCTAGTTGGTGAAACAGCTCATAACTTCTTTTTTCCCCTTTTATTATTTAAATTAAGAGTAAGCTTCTTTTACATGTCAATCCCAGTTCCTTCTCCCTCCCCTCTCCCCCTACCCCCACTGACCTCCTAACCCATCCTCTTTCCCTGTGTGTCTAGGCTAAAAGAGTATCCCTCTACATGGATTGGGCTCCCAAAGTCCATTCATATACTAGAGATAAATACTGATCCACCACTAGAGGCCCCATAGATTAACCAGACCTCCAAATTGACATCCTCATTCAGGGGTTTTAGAACAGTCCTATGCTGGTTTTCCAGATATCAGTCTGAGGTCCGAGAGCAACCCCTTGTTCAGATCAGCTGAAACAGCTTGTAACTTGTGAGTCTACATGTTACCATATGCCTGAGTCTGAAATCTGGTCAACACTGCAGAGTAATGGTAAGTTCATTCCTGGCTATCAAAGGTTTGTGAATGCCTACACAGTCAGATGATAAATATCTCAGGATTTGGAGGCCAAATGAAATCTCTATCATTCTCTATATATCTTCTATTTAAAAATTTTATGCAAAACTGAAAAAAAACCCGATCCTTACAGTAGCAGTGAGCCCACAATACTGTCCATGCCCTAAAGGGGTGGACAGGGGTATGGGGACCGGAGAGGCTAAAAGGAAAGGAAAAGCAAAAGCTTGCTCTCTTGGAAGCTAGCTACGTTCCCAGAGCTCCTCTCCCTCTGTTTATCTTCTAAGTATATTTAATAAATATATTAGACCTCCCTTTGCAGATAGTATTATTTCCATCTTCAGCTGGTGTCAGCACCCACTCCTGTAAGGAGTCAGAAACTTTGGCCCTAACCAGCCAGACAGGCAGCTTGGAGCCAAACTTCTTTGTCCTTAGCAAAAAAGTGACTGCTGCCTAAAGAACTTCCCGCACTTCTTTGTAAATTAGTGAATATCTTTTCCCATTCTGTGGCTGCATTTTTGTCTTTCTGACTGTGTCCTTTGCCTTACAGAAGCTTCTCAGTTTCAGAGGTCCCATTTATTAATTGTTGACCTCACTGTCTGTGCTACTGGTGTTATGTTCAGGAAACTGTATCCTGTACCAATTCGTTCAAGGATACCACCCATTTTCTCTTCTAAGAGGTTCAGTGTGGCAGGATTTATGTTGAGGTCATTGATCCATTTGGACTTAAGTTTTGTGCATGGTGATAGACATGGATCTATCCACATTGTTCTACATGCAAACATCCAGTTAAGCCAGGTTAAAGATGCTTTCTTTTTTCCATTGTATATTTTTAGCTTCTTTGTCGAAGATCAGATGTTCATACCTGTATGCGTTAATAACAGGGTGTTCAATTTGATTCCATTGGTCTATCCGTGTATTTTTGTGCCAATACCAAATTGTTTTCAGAACTACAGCTCTCTAATAGAGCTTGAGGTCAGGGATGGTGATGCCTCCAGATGTTGCTTTGTTGAGTAAGGTTGTTTTGGCTATCATGGGTCTTTTGTTTTTTCTATACAAAATTGGTTATTGTTCTTTCAATGTCTATGAAGAATTGTGCTGGTATTTTAATGGGGATTGCATTGAATCTGTAGATTACTTCTTGCAGGATTGCCATTTTTACTACGTTGATCCTACCTATTCAAGAGCATAGGAGATCGTTCCATTTTCTGAGGGCTTCTTTAATTTCTTTCTTTAAAGACTCAAAGTTCTTGCGATACAGGTCTTTCACTTGTTTGGTTAGCATTGCCCCCGGGTATTTTATATTGTTTGTGGCAATTGTAAAGGTTGATGTTTCTCTGATTTCTTTCTTGGCCCTTTTATCATCTATATATAGTAGGGCTACTGATCTTGAGTTGATCATGTAGCCTGCCATATTGCTGAAGGTGTTTATCCACTGTAATAGTTCCCTGCTAGAGTTTTTAAAGAACTCAAGAAACAAGTCTCCAAAACATCAAAGGATCCAATTAAAAAGTGGGGGACTGAACTAAATAGAGAATTTTCAATAGAGGAGTATAAAATGGCTGAGAGACACTTGAGAAAGTGCTCAACATCATTAGCCATTAGGGAAATGCAAATCAAAGCAACTCTAACATATCATCTTACTCCTGTCAGAATGGCTAAAATAAAAACACCAATGACAATTTGTGCTGGAGAGGATGTAGAGAAAGGGGAACACTTCTCCACTGCTGGTGGGAGTGCCAACTCATACAGCCACTGTGGAAATTAGTATGAAGTTTCCTCAGGAAAATGGGACTCAGTCTACCAGAAGACCGAGCAATTCCACTCTTAGACATATACCCAAAAGATGCCCATTCACACAACAAGGATGTCTGTTCCACTATGTTCATAGCAGCATTACATATAATAACTAGATCCTTGAAGCAATCTAGATGCCCCAAAACTGAATACTGGAAAAAGAAAATGTGGTACATTTATACAATGGAGTACTACTCAGCAAAAAAAAAAAAAAAAAAGGAATGGAATCTTGAAATTTGCAGGCAAAAGGAAGGCATTAGAGGAAACCATCCTGAGTGAGTCTGGGAAACAGGGAGGTTCCCAAGAGAGATGCATAATACCCCAGAGATGTAGAATGAGTCAAGATCTCCTGAGCAGACTGGGAAAATCAGGGGAGAGGAGAAGGAACCAGGAAAAAGTGAGGGGGATAAGAGAAGGGGAGAAGAAGGCATGGGGGAGCAGGAAGGTTGAGTCGAGGTAAGAATAGAGGAGAGCAGGATGAGAGATGCCATAATAGATCAAGTCATTATAGGCTTGAAGAGGGAGCTGACATGAGTGAGATATATAGTGGTCTACAAGGATAACACCAACTGACAAACTAAACAATAGCAGAGAGTCTACATTAATAGCTCCTCCTTGATGATAAGGTTGATGACTACCTTATATGCCATCCTAGAACCTTCATCCAGTGACTAATGGAAGCAGAGACAGATACCCACAGTTAAACATCGAACTGAACTCCTGGAACCTAGTGACAGAGATGGAGGAGTGATGAGCAAAGGGGTCAAGACCATGATGGTGAAACCTACAAAGACAGCTGACCGGATAAGGGGAAGCTATTGACTCCCAGACTGATGGCTGAGAAGCCAACAGTGGACTGATCCAGACTCCATGAATGTAGTGTCAGTGAGGAGGCCACAGAAATCACTGGAGCCTTGGATAGTAGATCAGTGCTTACCATGGTGTATGAATGATTTTGGGAGCCCATTCCAAATAGAGGGATACTCTCTCAGCCTGGTCACATGTGGAAGGACCTAGGTCCTGCCCTGGATGAAATGACAGGCTTTGGAGATCCCCAAGGAGGGCCTCACACTCCCTGGGAAATGATCTGGAAACTGGGTGGGGGGCTGGACAAGCTGGTGCAGGGACAAGGGAGGAGGGGTAGGAGAGAGAGCTGGGATTGACATGTGAAACATCCATGTTTCTAATTTAACTAAAAACATATATTGAGGGAAAAAAAAGAACTGCCCACAGGCTATGCTGCATTCAGTAACAGCAGGTCCAGGCTCTGCTTGCATTGAATAGCCTCCCCTCCACTCGACCAGCCCCCGAGGTGAGTGCTCACCCACGGCCCCCCATGGGCAGCTTTCCTTCTGCCTACCCCAGGAGACTGTGCACAGGAGTTCACAAACTGGTCTGCCACCCAGATAGCATCACAGCACTGCTGCCAAGAAGCACACATTCCCCGCTGCCACAACGGGCCACGGGGTATGTGTCTGCTGCTGCTGGGTTCTAGCAACATCACGAGAACCACCATCTCTCGGCTCCATGCTCTCTATGACTCTGACCCTGGCCATTAGTGGTCCACCGCATTCCAGCCAGGCCCACCACGCTCACCTGCATTTCCCGCCCCCCACCTCACTTCTGTGGGCTCTGTGCTCCACACCATTCTTACACCAGCATGCAAGACCGAGGGGAGCAATTGCAGCAGGCCCTGTGCCCCACTGACCCGCCCTCCTGGCTTCCCAGCAGCCTGGCATGCTTGCTGCCCACCTGACCACCTAGCCTCCCAGAGTTGCACAGCTCATCCTGGCCATGCAACATGATTTTACCCCTTCTGTTTCTGAGAATTTATGGCTACTTCTAGCCGCATGTCCCCAGGCCTTTTCCTCCCTGAATCTGTTTGCTAATTTCTTTACAAGCTGTTGTTAGAATTTTCAGATTCTTTTTGGTGAAAACAGATCTTCTGAAGAGAAGCCGAATGGTACACCTGCCCTGTCTGCTGGCCATGCGCAGTAAGTACAGGTAAGATTCCTCTCAACAACACAAATCAGTTAAAAGTGTTACAACTAGTACTTTGTAATAGGTGGTAAGAATATCTAATTATACCATGGAAGATAATATAACACTGCAGAAGGATGGAGATCCCATTGCCAATGTCATGGATTATGTATTAGAAGACAAGTATGATATATTTCAAATGTATTTGTGTCTAATGCTCATGGTTAGCCTTCTAATACACATAATCACATGGAAAAGAGTGAATAAACAGACAGATAATAGACAAATTGTACAAATGATTAAAAAATTAGAGTCAAAGATTCAGGATCTTCAGGGAAAAGAAGACTTAGCCTCCAGAGTGGATAATTTGGAACTCAATAGGAACAACCTTCAAGACACATTTAATTCAATATCCACTGCATTTATAGCCAAAATAGAGTCCAGCCAGGAGGAAGTTACCAAATTAGCAGGGACAATTCACTCTGTGTCTGAAGGCAATGGCCATTTAGCAGATAGGATGATATTTCCAGAAGGCAATTTACATGCCTTTTGAGCCTCTAATGACAACAATATGAAATGCTTGGAATCATGCATGTACAGATTCTATCAAGTCATTGGAACAATTTTTTGATTCAGGAAATCCAAGCCCCCGAGATGATATTGACACAAGATTACCATCTTTAGAGGATTCACCATTTGAAACCTCAGACTCTGAGTCACTAGCCTTTAGGCCACCTGGCAATGAAATAGGTATACTTACAAGACACCTAGGAGATCTTCCTAAGGTGGTCTTTCCATCAACTGTGACAGAAAATCCAGCATCATAGAGGCAGCAGAATGGGACCATCATAAACCAGTGGGAACCTATACCGATGAAATACCTTAAAGGAATAAAACAGGCTATAGTAGCTTGCAGGGTAATTCACAGACCCTATATAAAGGAATTGCTGAATTCTTGGTCATGAACAAATAAGATCACTCCAACAAATTGGGATAATTTAATATCAGTGGTGCTGGACCAGTCTTCACAAATACAATGGAAGGCTTTGTTGATACAGGAAGCCAAGGCGCTTGAACTTCAAGGCTTGAAGCACAGCTTTGAAGCTTCCCAAGATAAGATTCTTGGTGAAGGTGAATATGCTGATCCACAGGCTCAAGCTGAATTTGAAAAACATACACTTTGTTAAATGCTTTGAATAAGGTTCATGAACCAGGAGAAAAAGTTGAACCATATTCAAAAGTGGTACAGGGTCCTAGAGAAAGGTTCCCTGAATTCTTACAAAAATTATTCAGAGCAGTAGACTTACATGTAACTGATTCAAATACTAGGCCACTCCTTATAGAATCTTTAGCTTATGAGAATGAAAATCCACAATGCAAACAGGTCCTATGGCCATTAAAGATCAGATTAGTACGACTGGATGAATGGGTCTTGTATATAGTTAATATTGAGTATAATGGTCCAGCAACAGGAACCTGGGGAGCAGAGGCCATTTCTAAAGGCCTAAAGAAGCATCAAGACAACAAATGGCCCAACCATGAGGAGATCCCTAGAAATAATGCTTCTCCTAGGAATGATTCAAACAGAAGGCCTCAGGCTTCTGGATTATGCAGGCGATTTGGCAAAGGCTGACAGTGGACCACTGAATGTAGGTCGACCACAGACAAACAAGGAACCCTTTACAATTGGGAAACATATCAAAAGTGATCTGTTCATTTCCAGTCACTGTAGAATAAGATTTCTCTTAGGACAATTAGAAGATCCACTGCCTATTGTAAAGACTAATGGCACTGTGGATGACAGATTAGTTATTGAGGATGAACCAGTCGATACTAGAGGAAATGAAAAATGTATATTTTGGCAGACTTATATCAATGACAAGAGGCCAAAATTAAAAAGTACAGGTAAATAACATTATTCTGGAAGACTTGCTTGACACAGCAGAGGATATTTCTATTATAACTCTTGGCCTAAAAAATGGCCTTTACATGTTGTAAACATCCAAAAGTTCGGGATCGGGACCCTATCTCAAGTAAGACAAAGTGCTAGATGGTTAGAGGGAACTTAAGGCCATATGTTGCAGATATTGCTGTAAATCTTTGGGGTCATGATTTATTACAGCAATAGAATACCCAGATTAACTTTCCTCCTGTGTCAGATATGAATCATAAGCATGCTGTTAGTGGTAGAAAGAATATTGTAAGGCACTACAGTAAACAGTCTCGGAACATAACGTCTGTATAGTTACAGGATGCTAGTGACACACCTACAGAGGAACCAAAAGCACTACCTTTAAAATGGCTAACTGATGAACCTTTCTGGGTAGGCAATGGCCTATGACCTCTGAGAACTTAGATGCTTAGGAAAGTTAGTTCAGAAACAGCTAAATGCTGGACATATTGAAGAATCTACCAGTACATGAAATTCTCCTGTATTTGTTATAAAAAATTCTGGGAAATAGAGGATGGTTACTGATCTGAGACCTATCAACAAGGTAATTCAACCTATGGGCTCTCTGCAGCCTGGGATGCCATTACCTTGTCTTATTCCTAAAGAATGGCTAATTATAGTTATAGATTTAAAAGACTGATTCTTCATTATACCTTTACAAGAAAAAGATAGGGCAAACTTTGCCTTCACAGTGCCTATCTATAACAATTCTCAAACAGTACGGAGATTTCAGTTCAAGGTGTTGCCAAAAGGAATGTTAAATAGTCCTAGTTCATGCCAGTATTTTCTGCAAAAACCTTTAGAAATAATTCACAAACAATGTCCACAGTCCATAATTTATCATTATATGGATGACATACGTTGGCAAAGATATTTGAGGTAGTAAAGGAAACTTTGACTTGCTGGGGATTACAAATTTCCCCAGAAAAAAATACAAAGATGAGATTCTATAAATTATTTGGGCCATAAAACAGACTTACAGAAAATTAGACCACAAAAGGAACAGATCAGAGGAGATCATTACCAGACCTTTAATGATCTTAAAAAACTACTAGGAGAAATTTCTCAACTACAGACAATTATTGGAGTAAAAGGGCATGATTTAAAAAACCTGAAAATGGACCTAAAAGGAGACAAGGACTTGAATATTAGCACCTGAGACTGAAAAGGAATTAGAATGGGTAGAACAAAGAATACTGGAACAACATGTGGATTGTGTGGATCCAAAAGTGGAATGCATTCTGGTTATTTTGCCATCTAGAGAATACCCCTCTGAAATATTAATGCAGAGGGAAGACATAATACTAGAATGGATATTTCTGCTACATAAATAGAAAAAACCTGATGATATATATAGAAAAGTTCTCTGATTTGATATTAAATAGTAAGTTAAGGGTTTGTCAACTAACTGGGAAGGACCCAGAAGAGATTGTTGTACCTGTAATGAATGAAGAAATTTCTACCTTATGGAAGGATAATGAACATTGGCAAAGGGCTTGCAGGGACTTTTTATAAATGATCCATAATAATTATCTCAAAACAGAGAGAATCAATTTCATAAAGAAATCTATTTGGATTCTTCTGCATATTATAAGAACAACGTCTATCTCTGGAGTTCTTACATTCTACACCAGTTCAAACAAGTCAGGTAAGGCAGGTTATAAATCGGGGAAAAATAAATAAAGTAGTTCAAATCCCTTACAACTCTGCAAAAGTCAGAGTTTTACACCATTCTTATGGTACTTAAAGACTTTATAGAGCCTCTCAATATAGTTACAGATTCTCAGTATGCATAAAGAGTCATTTTATACATTGAGACCTCAGAATTTGTTCCTGATGATACAGAATTAACGTCATTGTTTTTACAATTACAGGAAACCATCAGTGATAGAACTCATCCTACATATATAACACACATCAGATCCCACATGGGTCTGCCAGGTCCTCTAGCACAAGGCAACAATGAGAGTGATCGTTAATTAATAGGAAGTGTATTGGAAGTTTCAGAATTTCAAAAGAAGCACCATGTCAACAGCAAAGACTTAAAGAAGGATTTTTCTGTCACTTGGCAACAAGCAAAGGAACTAGTAAGAAACTTCCCCACCTGTTCATTCTATAACCAAACTCCATTGCCATTAGGCAGTAAACCCAAAGGTATTTGCAGAAATGAAATTTGGCAAATGGATATATTTCACTTACCAGAATTTAGAAGTTTGAAGTATATACACCATACGATAGAAATGTTCTCAGGCTTCCAATGGGCTACTGCCCTCGGCTCTGAAAAGGCTGATTCTGTTACCATACACATCTGAACTAAACCAACCTATGTATTTCAAGGATGTTAATACCTCAGTTTGGAAACCAGGTTATGTGTTACATCAGGGAAGGGGTTTTGCCTTTGTTTCCACAAAGCTTTGGATTCCATCAAAATTAATCAAGATTGCATCAGAACAGAAGAACCCTCCAGAGAAGGAAAGATGACAGCTCATCTACAAGGTCATATTCTACTATGTGTAAGGAGACCTCATAAAAGGAAAGAGAAGTGTCTTGTTTTTGTCTTCACAGGAAAACCCATTTCCAAACAGCAGGAAAAATACTAGACATATGGATACCTGAAGAAGAGAGAATAGCTACCCAGAAGACCATCAGACAAACAATAATCCACTGTGTGGTATCAATGTCTAAATCTCTCTATCGTGTTCTTATAATATCCATTTCTCCTTGATTCTTAATATTCTTTAGGCCCAACTCATTTAACTGAAACTGGCTTTGGAGTTGGATTGGTTCTCCTCTAAATCCAAGCATGCTGTTAAAATAAAATTCAGAATTTCTGTATTATATCAAAGAGCCATTGATATAAGACAGATGAAAACAAAACTAGGGTCTGTCATCTGTTTATACTCGGTTCCTTTTCTGAAAGTCTAATCTCCTTTATGTTTACTATCTTTATTATTGTTGCCTTTTCTGGTATGCATACATATAAAAGTTGAAATTTTTTCTGTTAACATCAATGTTTGAGTTTTCCAGAGAACAAGGAATTTCCTGACAGCAATCTTCAAACACATCAGAAAGAAAATGGGGCCCCAACTAATAGACTCCAACTGACTTGTACCATCTTAATACCGGTTTGGAACTACATCACTCAACACAACTCTAGACCAAAGAACTGATACAGTGCACCTTCTACAATCTGGCCAGAGCTTCAATCAAGAAATTCAATCAAGCATCTCTTACCAAACAGAGACCATTTAATCTATTTAAGACTCTTGTTACACTAACATTTTCTTCCCACAGGTTTTCATGAGATTGTCATTGTCCCATTTCAGCAGGAAGTAACTTTAAGAATACTACCCTCTGCTTTCCCTACTGTTGATATTACAGGATAGTTTACACCTGTTAGTGTTAGTTTTCAATTATTTTAGGGTTGGGATTAGAAGGAAGTGTTCAGACTTGGACATCTCATTCAGATAAATTAAGGATTTAGATGAGATAGATATGTTTAGTTTAGGATTTAAGTAGTTTATAACTTGCTTATCACCATATATATATATATATTGCATATGTTTGAGATTTGTATCAAGTGTACATCTTTTATTTAGACTAAAAGGGGAATTGTAGGAGTGAGCCCACAATTTTGGGGCATGGACAGTGGTACGGAGACAGGTGAGGATAAAAGGAAAGGAAAAGCAAAAGCTTGCTCTCATGGAAGCTAGCCATGTTCCCAGAGATCCTATTCCTCTGTTTATCTTGTAAGTATATTTAATGAATACATTTGACCTCCTTTTGCAGATAGCATTATTTACTTCTTCACCTTATCTTGTGAACTAACCAAATGGGCCTTTGTTGGATTTCATCTGCTAGTCATAATTAGCCGTACACAACCCTAGACAATACTATTATCCTTGAAGAGAAAATTACATAGTGTTCTACCTAGGTCGATGACAAAATTTTCACAGTCTTCATTTCTCTTATTTGCAAGCATTGAAAAGGATGCTAGACTCAGGAGACAGGTAAGCTTGGGCCCCTGACTTCTGCTTGCTCTCTTTGGGATCTGCTGGCCTGAGGACTGATGGCAGGTCGACTCACAACCTGCAGACGAAGCAATCCTGAGTCTGCTGACATCTTTGTGCTAGTCCCGCCCCGACTCAAGGGAGAGGGTGGCAGGGCTGTCTCAGACCCTACTTCCAGAGTTCCAATTTCCCTCTTTGGGATCTCCTGGCCTGAGGAGTGTGGGCAATTCTACTTGCCCCAGGCACATCAACCCACCTAGAGTCTGCGGAAATCATAGTGCTAGTCCCACCTCCATCCACCAGGAGAGGTAGTGTCTCAGACCTGCATGCACCCACCTATCAGAATATTGGACCTGCTTGCACCCACCAGAAGTGACCGTGAATCCATACCTGCCAGGAGAGGAAGAGACCTTACCTGCATCCAGTGGAAGAAGGGATGGGAAGACAACAACCCTAAAAAAGGAAAGGAAGAAGTCCTTTAAAGAAATGGAAAAAAAAGACAAACCAGAAATTGCAAGAAACAATTCAAACAGTGCAAAGTTTGAAAGCTGAAATAGAGACAATAAAAAAGCCCAGTCTGAGGGAATGCTAGAATTAGAAAAGATGGGAACTACAGATGCAAGCATAACTAACAGTATACAAGAGATAGAATAGAGAAACTCAGGCATTGAATATACACTGGGAGAAAAAGATTCATCGACCAAAGAAAATCTTACATCCAATGAATTCCTAAGACAAAATATCCAGGAAATACGGGACACTGTGAAAAGGCCAAATCTAAGAATAATAGGTATAGAAGAAGATGAAGAAACCCACTTCACCGCATAATAATCAAAACCCCAAACATACAGAATAAAGAAAGATGATTAAGAACAGCAAAGGAAAAAGGTCAAGTAACATATAAAGTCAAACTATCAGAATTACACTTGACTTATCCATGGAAACCCCGAAAGCCAGAAGGTCCTGAATAGATATTCTACCAACACTGAGAGACCACGGATGCCATCCCAGACTACTATATGCAACAAAGCTTTCAATCACTAGAGATTGAGAAAACAAGATATTCCATGACAAACCAGATTTAAAAAATACATATCCACTAATCCAGCCCTACAGAAAGTACTGGAAGGAAAACGCCAACCGAAGGAACTTAACTACACTCACAAAAGCATAGGCAATAGATAATCCCACTTTAACAAAGCCAAAAGAAAAAGTGGGGTAAATCCACACACAATACCACCAACAACAACAAATCCAAAACAAACAAGAATCAACAATCAATGGTCCTTAATTTCCCTCAATATTAATGGTCTGAACTCGCCTAAAAAGACACAGGCTAACAGAATGGCTACAACAACAGAATTCATTCTTCTGCTGTGTACAAGAAACATACTTCAACTTCAAAGACAGATGTTACCTCAGAGTAAAGGGTTGTGATAAGATTTTTCCAGTCTAATGGACCCAATAAACAAACTGGTGTAGCTATTGTTATATCTGACAAATTAGACTTCAAACTAAAATCAACCAAAAGAGATGAAGAAGGTCATTTCATATTCATCACAGAAAAATCTATCAAGATGAAGTCTCAATTCTGAACATCTGTGCCTCAAATACAAAGGCACCCAATACAACAAAGAGTTGGTTCTTTGAGAAAATCAACAAGATAGACAAAACTTTATCCAAACTAACCAAAAGACAGACAGAGAACATGCAAATTAACAAAATCAGAAATGAAAAGGGGACATAAAAATGGACACTGAAGAAGTACAACAAATCTTCAAGTCATACTTTGAAAACCTGTACTCTACAAAATTCAATAATCTAAAGGAAATGGACAATTTTCTGGATAGATATCAATACCAAAATTAAACCAAGAACAGATAGTCTATTTAAACAGACCTATAACTCCTAATAAAATATAAGCAGTCATCAAAAGTATCCCAACCAAAAAAGCCCAGGGCCAGATGGTTTCAATCTACCAGAAATTCAAAGAACAGTTAATAGCAATTCTCCTCATATGTTCCACACAATAGAAGCAGAAGATTCATTGCCAAACTTTTTACGCGGCTACAATTACTTTGGTACCAAAGTCACACAAAAATACAACTAAGAAAGAGTACTACAGACCAATATCCCTCATGAACATTGATGCAAAAATACTCAATAAAATACTGGCAAATAGTATCCAAGAACACATAAGAGAAATCATTCACCATGATCAAATAGGCTTCATCCCAGGGATGCAGGGCTGGTTCAACATATAAAATCTATCAATGTAATCCACCATATAAACATACTGAAAAAGAAAAAACACATGATCATCTCATTAGATGCTAAAGAAGTCTTTGACAAAATCCAACACCTCTTCATGATAAAGGTCTTGGAGAGATCAGGGATAACAGGAAGGTACACGAACATAATAAAGGCAATATACAGTAAACCAACAACCAACATCAAACTAAATGGCGAAAAATTCAATCTGATTCCTCTAAAATCAGGAGCAAGTCAAGGCTGCCCCTATCGCCATATCTCTTCAATATTGTATTTGAAGTTCTAGCTATAGCAATAGTACAACAAAAGGAGTAGACTGCCCAAGCACCACAACTAACAGCCATGTTTGGGGAGTCTGGTTCAGTCTTATGCAGGTTCCCCAGCTGATTCTCCATGGGAGGTCTCAACCTCCCTGAGGATTAGATAGGGGTGGGATGGGGAAATGTTAGGGGAATGAGAGAATGTGAGGGAGAGGGAACTGAGATTGGTATGTAAAAGACTTTTAATTTAAATAAAAATTGATTTTAAAGAAAAAAAGAACTGAAGACTGAGGGCCACTAGCTCTCTTGGACAGTGTGGGAGTGGCATAAATATATGCAGTTAAAATATTTAAATTATTTAAATTTTTGTTCGCTCAAATATGACTTTTTAATGATTAAAAGTCTAATCCCAAATTAATAAATGTATATTATAATGATGTATAAATTTGAAGTAATAACTAATAATAAGTCATTTAGACATTGGCTTATATTTAATATATAATCACACATGAGCAAAAGAAACAGAAATTTGTATTCAGTGTGGCTCTTTTAGATACATACTTGGGGAAAATATAATTTCTTAGCACATGTAATATAAGAACATAATTAAAGAATTTAATGATAGAAACTATCTGAAAAGCTTTAATTGCAAAACCCAAGATTACTTTTTTCTCAGAATTTAAATATTAAGTTAGAAAAGTAGCAACTTTTTAACAAAAGGGAACTATGCATTTCATCATGCAGATGGAATTTTACCCTTGCTGTGACATTAAATAAATGTACTTGCCATATCATAAAGATGCACTCCAATGATAATCTAAACTTACCTATCATATAACAACCTATCATCAGCAAAGGACGGCAACATATGCTATGTGAAGTATGTGTCAAAATGAAAGCACTCATTAATTAATTCTACATCACAGTGCTCAAAATGATGCATAAACTTTCAACTCTTACTGAGAGACATATGAGATGCTGCACAATTTTCAATCTTACAAGTTAATCTGCTATGGTACTAGAGATACAAACTATTCACTCTAACACAAAAACGCTGCTATGAGTAATAGGTATTACCAGTAATGAGTAGCCAGAGTGTCAGTATTTTTGAACCCTAATTTCCACAGAATGATACATAGAGGCCAAGGTGACATCTGCATGCCTGGTGTTTTGTATCTTAAGACGAAAGTGTGAGCTTAGGTAATGTAAGTCTGTTACAGTAAGGGAAACACTGTTAGCATAGAAGTACATTAAAAACAAAAGTACTCAAAGCCTCTGCTTGCAAAATCGGTAGAAATGTGATACACCTGTGGAGAGACATCTATTAACAACCACCCAAAGAGTAAAAACCAATTTCATCTGAAAGACTATGGGAAGGATACTGAGAAATTTTGTTTTATGGATTGTGAATTTTGTTTTGCCAAAAGCCTTTCTCTGAGGAGCAGCTAATAGTCAACAGAGAAAGAGTAGTTGTCTTTTGCTGGAGAAGAACTTCTCTATATTAATATGAGAAAGCACATTATTTTGTAAGATGGATTTTCTATTTTTTGCAGGCTCTTCAAAAAGTTGTGTAAAAATGAACAAGAGAAATGTCCTGAAGTAGACATGTAATTTTTGTTTAAAGGAAGTCATACTTTAGGTTAAACAAATTGCATCTAAAATGTGTTACGAGACAGAAGTTCCAACCTCAATCATTTGCTGTCTTCCCACAAGAAATCATCATTTTAAATTCTAGATTCATCCTGTACAAACATATCAGCACCATACCTTGTGCAGTTCCATAGAGTAAGTAATTATATGATGCTGTAATTCACCAATGTTGCCCATTTGAAAGAGGCATGGGCAGTGAGACAGCTTAAATTTAAATTTAAGTCAATTTAAATCCGTTTATGTAAATAGAGTGATACTGAAAATTCAGATATTATAAAAATGTTCAGAATAACATTTTCTGCTACAGGAAGAACAAGACAACTCCTTATCAAATCGCTCACTCATAAGTACACAAACTCAGTTCTTATGTGGATTAAATGCACTAAATATCAATAGCAAGTGTAGAGAGCTGCGAAGTGCCGCACCCTTAAGATGGTGCTGGCTTCTGCCTTCTGCTAGCCGGACAGCAAGTGCTCTCTGTGATAAACAACTCCTTATTTGGTCAAGGCTGGATATCAGGCTTTCTTCCTTGTATGTGGACCTATCTGCTGTCGCCACATGGCTTACTGGGGTTGGCCGCCCAAGGGCCTTTTTAAGCTGTGGGCAGGCACTCCCCGGGGTCAGAAGATTGTTCAAGTTTCCTGAATAAACTGCTTAAAGAAGAGTCTGAGTGTTGAGTCTTCCTTGCTGGTCGAGGTGGTCGCGACAAGCAAGAAGTTTTAAAGAAAATAATTACCGAAAACATACATATACCATGAGTGAATTTTCTTCTTATTAATTGCTCCCACTCACAGAATTTAAGTTATCTATACTGCATCCCCTAATGATAATATCCACCAGATGCAAGATGGCATCAGTAATTTGATGGAAATAGCTAGGAATAAATACTTGACAACTTGGAATACATTTTTATTTCTTCCATTTTACTTATTATTTTAACATTATTTCCTTCCTTCAGAGTTTCAAAGCTTACCTACCTAATCATTTAACTTAACAATACAAAGTAGCAAAGTTGTGAAGATCATGGAATGAGGCAGCCACTGTTCCCACTCATACATCTAAGCATTTTTTAAAAGGAGGCCAAATATAGGGGGAAGCAGAGATGAGTGTAAGAGAGAGAAACTTGTACCTATATTTCTCTCTCTTGCTTCCCCTGCTCTGTGGTGTGTGTGGGGGGGGTGCGTGTGTGTGTGTGTGTGTGTGTGTGTGTGTGTGTGTGTGTGTGTGTGTATGTGATGAAACGGGACAGATCACCAGAGTTTAAGACATCTCAGTGTCTGATCACACCAACATGTTCAAGTGAATGTATTCTGTCTACAGAGGCATTCACTGATCCATTATTACAGCCGACTCTGACAGCATATGGTGTCTTTGTAAATTTTCCTGTTCCTCTTCCCAAGCAGCACATGAGCAGCCAAGATTATAGATATCCACACAAAAGATGGCAGAACTTCTTTCAGCTCTGCTTTGTTGCCTGCTGATGGGTCACCAGTTATAGATATTAATATTCACACACTCTAGAAACCCTTACTGAACACTTGTTATGAGACATACAATGAGCAAATTTCTAAGGGATTCAAATATGAATAGCATGGATAGGATACCTGTTCTTTGTAAAGTACAGTTTAGCAACAGAGAGAAAATTAAACAAGCCCAAGAGATATTTCCTTCTAAAAGAAGAGGGCACAGTTCAAGGAAGAATGCATCAAGCTCCAAGGCAGAGATGGAGAGCTCAGATAAAGCTTTGTAAAATAGAATCAAAGATTCTGCGTGCTGGGGTAAGAAGCAAGGTATCGAAGGGTTTAAGCACTAGAGTGACAATCTCAAATTTTTGTGCTAGGAAAGTAAATGTCTATAATGTTTAAATGCATCAGAAATCAACCAAATTTCTGCTTCTAGGTGTTAACTACATTGTTTATTTACAATCACAAATGCAGGAATAGTTACCAAAATGTTGTATTTCTTTGACATATGAGCTATGAACTCCTCCAGAGCAAAGAGTTTATACAGGGCTATAGGGCGGAGCTACATCTTTTGCAATCTGGATTCACAAACAAGTCATTACAACCCTAAAAGTGGTTACAGTTATGGGTAGTATAATTAAAAAGCTCATTGAGTTTAGAATCTGTAGGGGTGAGCCCAAAATATTGTCCATGATATTGAGCATGGACAATATTGTGGGCTCACCTCTATAATAATCAGCTATATATAGTATGAGTATAGTTTGAGTGTCTGCCAAGGCTTTGTCTGAGGAGTGATGTCACCTGGAGATGTTGAAACACTTGACAGATTGGTTTATGAAAAGGTCTTTTTGGTCACTGGGAAATGCCCCTAGGGGAGACTGTGGAACACCAGTCTCTCATTTACTTCCTGTTTGTTAAAGTAAGCTCTTACACACACATACACACACACACACACACACACACATATGTACACACACCTATACATACCTATATAATGTGCTACTATTTATCATTCTCATCAGAAACTAACCCAACAACATACTCTGCCACTAGATCCAGATACTGATTTTGAAACTACAAAATTTTTATCTAAATTTTTATGTGCAGTCATATCAAATATTCACCATACTGATGCAAAACTGTCTAATTCCCTCTTTTTCTCCAATGTCATTGCTTTTTCAATTAAATATCATTTCAAAGTTTGACTAATATTCTATAACTACTTCATTTTAAATGTCACCTACTCTTTCTTGACAATTCCCCTTGTTCCTGTATTCTGAGAAAGTGAGATCATGGGTGGGGACTAGATAGATAGATAGATAGATAGATAGATAGATAGATAGATAGATAGATAGATAGATGATTAATACATTCTTCCAGGTATCTCTCCAGCTTATTTCCCAAGTAGGTTCTCAATAGGCACACTATGTGTGTTTTAGAATGAATTAACCCAATGATGATTTAGAAGACAGAAGACCCGCCTACACGATTGTTCTGGATAAAAATTACTACCAGAAGGAAAATTCACCTCTAAACTTTCATCCAATTCAAAATGGGAGGAAGAGAAAGAGAACTCTGGTGGAAAACTCAACTGCATACTACTAATTAGGTGTCTCCACTATGCTACTAGGCATCCCAGCTAGCCAATTAAGACTAATTGCTGAGCAGGAGGGCCTTTGGGGTCCACCCCTACAGAGCTCACAGCAGTAGCTGCAGGGACATCTTTGCCCAGAGCAGGGGTTTAGTCACATACTTCTCAAACTGATTTCAGTGACACTTTATCCTAACACACACAAGAGAGAGGGAGTATATTCTACTTTTAAAGTGATGTGATATTATTTGGGATTGATTTCTAATTAATTATTTTCTCTGAATTTCAATTTATTCCCAAGCCTTTGCTACTTGGGTTCGTTTATGAAAATCAAGAGGAAAACTCGAAAATAAATACACCCGAGGGAAAAGGTGAGTGTAAAATTGTCATCACAAAATCTAAGATGTATAATTTAATGCAAGTCAGAACTCACTGTATAATTTGAGATTTCACACTAAAAAATTTACTCTTTGTCTCTAATTGAGAAAATATTTTAGAAAGTGTCAGTTGTAGGAATCCTTTTCCTTGTTTGGTACTTTTCAGCATCTTTATAACTAAGGTTTATCAGTTTGTGTTCTTTAACTCTGATCTAAGTCAAACGGTGAAGCAGAGCCTGCCTATTTTTTCTGATTTATTTTAATAAATTACTAAGAAGTTGTGCTTCCCATTTACTGTGACAGCTTTCTGCTGCACCTGGAAACTCCCTTCCACATGACAAGCTTGTCCTACTTAGTTTCCAATATTTGCATTTAAAATGAAGAAGGCTGAATTTCATTCTTATTCAAGGCCAAATGCAAAAGGGTTTGCATCTAGGTTGCTGCTGGGGTGTGAAAACTCTCCATACTGAATTTATTAGTCATAAACACAAGCAAATAGGACTTATAGGAAATGACTGTGTCCAGGGGCTATTAGTTTTCCTTTCTGACATCATTATTCATTTCTCAACTTCTTTCCATATTCCTTTAGTCCTAGGAACACAAATGATAGTAGAGAAATTTGCAGGATGTAATTAATTACGATCTTTCAAGAAAAAATATAAGTGAAGTGGATAGGAGAGAGTGTGCCTATGTGACAAATACAAGGGAAATGAGAATGAAGGAGGAAGAAAACCAGAGAGAGATGGGGGAGAGAGAGAGAAGAAATACATCAATGACCAGACAGAAATGGCAGCAAACAAGAAGAGGCCTCAAAAGAGAAAGATATTCCATAAAAATTGTACCACCTACAAATGTAAGGAACAGAATATAGTATTTTTGCCTTTTTTAAAATTTTGCCACTACAACCTACTTTAATATTATATTCATATATCCTATAATTTGACAGTCTTCTCTATGATGATCAAGTTAATTCTATTGTTTTGATCCTCTGAAACTACATTTCAAAAGCAATTTAGGTGAAAAGGAGGCAACATCATAAAGGGCATTTTCAATCACATACCAACTAGTTATGTATCAATAAAATCATCAGTAAACTCTGAGAACAACGAAAAAGCTATAATGTAGCTTTAGAAAATGCTTTCACAAAAAAGCAGGGTCTTCACATAGGCTTGCAAATTAACAAAAGTAGGATAAATACCTTGCATACCTTCCCTTATTTTACATCTGGCTCCTTCCTTTTGGGTCAGATCTTGACTAAACTCTGCACACTGACACCTTAATCATTCACAGAGTGCTGTCTAAAACTGATGAAACCTAGACTATTGCAGAGAAGCTTTTTCCTTTGAGAGAAGCCTTCCAGCCAGCCTGGTTCCAGAGCTGCTTTCCCGCCAGCCTGATTCTAGAGCCGCATCAGTCCCAAATAAACACACAGGAGGCTATATTAATTATGAAGCTGTTGGCCTTGCTTGTCTCTTACTGGCTAGCTCTACTTTAAGTAATTACCCCATAATTGTTAATCTAAGTATGTCTCTTACCGGAGAATAGTTCTGGGTTCCTACCCCCATGGCGGTTACATGTTGACTCTCGTGTTTCTCTTTCCCAGAATCCTCCTGGACTCCTAGTCCCTCCTATCTTGGTTCCCTATAGGCTCAACAGTACTTTATTGACAAATGCACAGGACTTCCCCCAACATCTCCTCTTTTCTGTTTAAACAAAAAGAAAGGTCTTAACTTTAACACCATCAAATTATATATAACAGAACAGTTATCAAGTAAGAACACAGTTACAACATTTTGTCTATTAACATTTAGCAAGATCTAAAGAAAATATCATCCATCCCATCCTTGTGAGTCCAAAGTCCTATATTTAGCTTATCTTTTATCATAACTAAGGAAAACTATAATAATAACTATCTGTCTTCAACTCTATCAAAGACCACAGAAGGATAATATATAAACACTAGGATTGACAGAGATATCTTACTGCCTGGATAGTCACCCGAAGTTCCTCTGTAACGTTGGGGCATCCATCTTCAGCCCATAGGCCACAATGTATCCAGAAGATTTCTCAGCCAAGCAGGAAATTTCAAACTGTCCACCTGCATCAGCAGTCTGTCAGTCATTTTTCTTTGTCCTGCAGAAAGTCTCTCAGACTCTTCCATGAAGCAGGAACACTGTAAGACTGAGTTCAGCAGTCACTTTCCTGTGGGTCCTGCATGTCCAGATTATACAACAACAGTCAAGCAGTACAGGCAAGAGCAGTTTCCTGCCCAAATGGCTAATCTTGCCATGTTGAAAGCAAACTCCATAACGAGTTTCTTCGATGCCCATCTTCCTCTCAGACGTAATTGGTGCTGCCAGGAGCAGACATTTCTCATTGTCAAGAAAAACCCTAAACCATTTTAAATGCCATTTTCTTTTCTGAAGGTCTTTGAAAGTTTTGAAGACTATCTATCTCAAATATATTTCTGTATATCTAGAAAACATAACTTACCTAACTATAAGTTCTGACTATTATAAGTAACTATCTATAGTCTGTATTCAATTATGCATTATGTTTTAAAAGATCAGTATAAGCACAATACTTAATCAAGAGGAGAAATATACACATCACAAAATTGACCTTGAATTTGTATCAATAAATGAAAAACAATACCCATACCATAATTCCCTTTTTTACCATTAAAAAAGATTGGCTGTGATCATTAGCCAATTATAAACAACGCCATTTAAATGAAAACAAAGATTTATAAACAAGATGGAAATTGGGACATCGCTCATTCCAAACTGCTTCCTGCTGGAAGGGGGCGCCGTTCATACCATGGGGATCATGACAAAACTCAGAAATCTGTATAAGTCCTTATTTTTAGGGTCTATAAAGCTCCATCATCTTAGCTGTTTCAGTTGTTGGAACACCTGGTCCACTGCTTCCGGGGGTCTTGGTTCGTCAAACCACAGAAGCCTGGAAGGAATCCTCAGCTTTTCATTTTCTGTGGAGACATAAACTAAAACTCCTTTTCCGAGTAACATATCCTTATACTTAAATTTTGAAGTCAAGGCATTTTCAAAAGATAGAAGTCGGATTAATTTAGCAGCATTTATAATCAAGTGTACTTTAGCAGCTGTTCCTTCCTTAGTAATCAAAAAACTGAAAAACACAATAGTATACAGTATCCAGACTCTCTGTGTATTTTTCATCTTTACATGGCTTATTTATTTATCTATTAATACTTTATTTCTTTCACTTTTATTTATTTTTCTCTGAGACAGGGTTTCTCTTTGGAAACCTGCCTGCCTCTGCCTCTGGAGCAATTCCTACCGGCATGTGCCACCACAGCCAGGTTTTGTATTTATTTACCACTTTGCCGTTTCATTTTCTCTCTTAATCTTACGTATATTTTTAAACACACTGTAAACCTTTAGAGGTTTTTCTTTATTTAAGTCTGACTTTACTGTAAATCTTTATGTTTTTCTGGCCACGTGTCTTATCTGTAATACCGCGGCTGTTTTAAACTGCAAGTTTTTCATCAAGATGGCGGGCATAAGCATGACTCCAGCTTACCGCCTCAGTCCATGCTGACATCCAGCAAAAGCTGCCACTTCCAGCTGTATGTACACCCCTTTTAATCGTTAGCAGAATCTCATAAAACAACCTTGCTGGTTTTTTTTTTTTGTTTTTTTTTTTTTTTATGCCGAGTCAGGAAGGCTCCGGTAAGCGAGCCACGTGAATCTTGGCTTGTTGCTAGCAAAACAGAGCACACCTGAGAAAAATGCTGCTACCAAAAATCTGTGCTTCTCTCCATTCTTCTGTTTCTAAAATTCCTATAAAGCTTTTGTTATTTTGCGTGGAAATTCATGATCCCACTCCTGATCACCATTCTGTAAAGAGAAGCTTTTTCCTTCGAGAGAAGCCTTCCAGCCAGCCTGGTTCCAGAGCTGCTTTCCCACCAGCCTGATTCTAGAGCCGCATCAGTCCCAAATAAACACACAGGAGGCTATATTAATTATGAAGCTGTTGGCCTTGCTTGTCTCTTACTGGCTAGCTCTACTTTAAGTAATTACCCCATAATTGTTAATCTAAGTATGTCTCTTACCGGAGAATAGTTCTGGGTTCCTACCCCCATGGCGGTTACATGTTGACTCTCGTGTTTCTCTTTCCCAGAATCCTCCTGGACTCCTAGTCCCTCCTATCTTGGTTCCCTATAGGCTCAACAGTACTTTATTGACAAATGCACAGGACTTCCCCCAACAGTTATGGATCAATAAAATCAGCAGTAAACTCTGAGAACAACTAAAAAGCTGTAATGTAGCTTTAGAAAATGCTTTCACAAAAAAAGCAGGGTCTTCCATAGGCTTGCAAATTAACAAAAGTAGGATAAATACCTTGCATACCTTCCCTTATTTTACATCTGGCTCCTTCCTTTTGGGTCAGATCTTGACTAAACTCTGCACACTGACACCTTAATCATTCACAGAGTGCTGTCTAAAACTGATGAAACCTAGACTATTGCATTCCACTTCAAGGCTGAAGGCACACAGATAAGAAGATCTAGCTTATTGAACTGCAAGCTTTTAAAACTTCCTGTTCAAGACCCCATTAAAAGCACCTAGAAGTTTCTCCTCATTGTTCTAAAGCTCATTTTCCTTGAATGCTAAGAAGTGTAGAGTCTGGGAAGAGCATTCATTGATAAAGTCATCTGTAAATAGAAGCATTCATCTTGAGGGAACTACATGGTTCTCTAGGGTAATTAGGACTTCTCTGGAGGCATCCTGCAGAAACACAATTCAGACAATTACCACCTACAGTTTGGCCAAGACTGATAAATAAGAAAGAGCTTAACCTGCCCCATTTCTTCGTAGCTAAACATTTGGCAGTACTTTGAATTCAGAGCAAAATAATTAATCTCCATCTTCTCTAAATAGACTTGATGAAAATTCTTTCCTCCCTTTTCTCCATTACTTCCGATTGCCTTCTGCATTGCCAGTGGTCAAAGCTGGTATGTTGGAGCTTTCAGAGTCAGTGCTTTAACAGCAAATAAATATAAAGCTGGAGAAATGGCTCAGTGGTTAAAAGCCCTTGATGCTCTTCCAGAGGACTTGGGTTTGTTCCCAACACTCCCTTCTACCTCTGCAGAAGAGATACCAGACAGGTAAATGATGCGCGGGCACACACACACACACACACACACACACACACACACACATATATATATAGGCAAACATTTACACACATGCATAAAAATAAGTAAACCTTTAAAAATAAAATAAGACAGTTGTGAAATTTGGACTAGATGTGGGGCCCCTGATAGTAGGACCATGATACAAACCTGGTACAAGAACTAGCTTGTTGGAGCCCACTCCCTTTGGTGGAATGCCATGCTCAGCTGTAATGCACAGGAGAGGGGCCTGGTCCTGACTGAACCTATTGTGCCAAACTATGTTGACTCTTCACGGGAGGAATGGACTAGGAGTGGGCTGTGGGGGAGTAGAGAGTGGGTGGGGGAAGCAAGAGGGAGACAGGGGAGGTGCTAGAGGGAGATCTGTGATTGAAATGTAAAATGAAATTTTAAAATGGCAAAAAATTAAGTTAAAAACACCATGAATTTATTATCACAGAAAATAAAATTCTATCAAAAACCAAAACATTATTTAGAATTAAAACAAGCTTTTGGAGGCTAACATATCATTCCTTTCAGTTTCAGTGTATGCCATGAATAAGTCTACTTTTATCCCAGATTTCTCTGTTTTAAGTAAAGTTCAACCCTTGTTGGAAAGCACATTGCGTAAATATGGGTCCAATAAATAGGGAAGACAACAATGTAAAGAGTTGTTTAGTATAAAACATTACAGCTGGAGTAAAAGTTTTTCTGAGAAAAAGCATCAGTGTATGAAAACAGAAGACCAAAATGAATAAAGCATTTCTTCCTCTGGAAAAAAAGAAAGAATTGTTAACCATAAAAAAGGATTGGACTCACAAGACAATAAAGAACATGTTAAAAATCTCAAATGAGCAAATAAAAGGAGCCAGCATGACTTCTGTGGCTGAGGCAGAACAGTCAAAATGAGGGCTGAAAGCTATTGTCTGCAGGTATGTCTCATGCTTTGCTTTAAAAAAATTAATCACTTAAGTGTCCCATCAGTAGACCTTGGCAATCTTAGGAAGCCAAGTTGACTATTCAATTGGAAACAGCTATCTCACCAGAACTGTTGGACACAAAATGCTCCGACAAGATCATGTCCCTCTGGGTGTCACCATACCTGTGTTTATGTGCCCAACACCAGTTGGATTCAGTAAGCTATGTTTTTAAAGGTACATGAATTTGAGAGTGAATGGAAGCCTGATGAGGCTTCTTAGAGGAGTTGGGGGATGAATAAGAGGTGAATGTGACCAAAATACATTGTACACATGTATTAAATGCTTACAGAACTAATTATACTTTTATATTTTAAAAAATCAACAATAAATATCTAGAAAGTAACCCTAAAGAAATGGATTCATAGGACTTATTTGAGAAAGAATTCGAACAATCATCTTCATGATTTAGGAGAGCACAAATAGACAAGCAAGTAAAATCATAAAAGCTACACAACAACAAAGTAAGACTCACAAGAAATGGGACTATTAAATACACAAGACCAGGTGACTTCACTAAAGAACCTCCAAAATTTTCAAATAGAAATCCTAGATCTGATATATATATAACTTAAAGTTCCCCAGATACAATCAGCAACATCCTCCAACAACAAGAATATCAAAGACAGATAAGATTATGAAGGAGAGAAATGAAAAGGAAAATAATAAAGAAAAATGAAGAGGCCCAAAGCATTTATAGAACACCATGAAGTTTGCTAAAATGAACATGTGGGATTCCCAAAAACAGAAAAAGAGAGGATAAAAATGGAATAGAGAGCTTATTGGAAAAGACAATGAGCCAAATTTTCCAACTCTGAGAAAGAAAATAGACCATCAAACTTAAGCTCAGAGCATGCCAACTGAAATTAACACAAAATTTCCCATATTCACAGATATTATTAACAAATGCCTGAAATTCAAAATCAAAAGCAGACTGAAAGAATAAAGAGAAAAGCAGCTTAACTGTTACCCAGGAGCATGAATAAGAGCAGGAAGGGCTCTTTTTACATCAGATGAAATATAGTTTGATTTTAAACTGTCACATAAAGCAAGATGATGCATCATGATGAAGTGCCAGATAACTAAAAACATACACTACGGCAAACTCTAGCAGAAAACCTGATAGAATGAAGAGGATGAATAAATTTGACATAATAACACAGGAAGACTGCAATTTTCTAAGTTCAATAACCAATAAATGGGCCAGATAGGAGATCAGTAAATACTGATGAACTGAATTAAGAGTATTATTGATCAACCACACCCAAGTTCATACAGATGTTTTCTAAGACACCACAGACCACAAGACAAATATTAACAAATATATGACAAGATGACTAATATGAAGCATCCTTTCTGTCTTTAATGAAATAAGCTGGAAATCAGTAGCAAAAGGAAGTCACCAAAACTGTTCATGGGAGTACCAAAAATGCATTGAATAATTAATCCTAGATTTTTAAAAATGTCTTGAGACAAATGGAAATGCAGAACTCCAAGCATACAGGAGGCAGTGGAGGCACACAGGGAAGATTACAGCAGAGAATGTGTACACCTAAAACAAACCTCAAATCAACCACTTGACCTTAAGCTTTAAGGAAATGGGAAAAAGCAAACAAGGTTAGAAGAAAGAAGAGGATGGTACATATCAGGACAGAAATAAGAAAAAATAAATAACAACAAAGAAAATCAAACTTCAGAATTGTGTATTAAAATTTTTTTCAATTTTTAAATATTTTTATTTTAGAAGCACTCTTATTTACATATCAATTCCCCCTTTCCCTCACCCTCCCATCCTACCATGCTCTCATGCTCCCCGCCGACCCTCTAATCCACCCCCCACACACTTCCCAAGGATATTGAGACCCTCCATGGGGGCCATCAAAGTCCATCGCATCATTTGGGGTAGGATCCAGGCCCTTCTTTTATTTGGGCTGCAATAGTATCTCTCCATAGGGATGGGCTCCCTAAGTTCATTTGTGCACTAGGCTCCACTGTTAGAGGTTCCACAGACTGACCTGGCCTCCTAGCTGGCACCCACATTCAGAGGACTTGGTTTGGTTCAATGCTGATTCCCCAGCATTACTACTAGAGTATTTGTGCTCTCATTAGGTCAGGTCAATTGTTTCTGCGAGTTTCTCCAACAACTTCTTGACTCATTTGCTCATCCCTCCTCCCTCTCTGCAACTGGATTCCAGGAGTATGACTCAGTGTTTAGCTGTAGTGCCTGTTTCTGCTTTGAAACAGATGAAGGCTCAAATAGTGGCAACCAAGGTGGTCATCAATCTCATCATAGGGGAAGGGCATCAAAGGCAGCCTCTCCACCACAACCTAGATTCTTAGTTAGGGTCATCACTGTGGATACCCTAGCATTTACCCTGTACCAGACCTCTCTCCAAACCTACAGTGACTCCCTCTATCAAGGCATCTTCTTTCTTGCCCTCCCCTCAATCCTCCTGTTCTCCTCTCCTCCTCTCCGCTTCCCCTACTCCCCATGCTCCCAATTTGCTCAGAAGATCTTGTCCCCCTCCCCTTCTTCCGGGGATCATGTGTTCTTCTCTTGGGATCTCCTTGTTTCCTAGTCTCGCTTGTGATGTGGAATGTAGACTAGTAGTCCTTTGCTCTATGTCTAATATCCATATATGAACGAGTACATACCATGCTTGTCTTTCTGTGATTGAGTTATCTCACTCAGGAGGTTTTCTTCCATTTCCATTCATTTGCCTGCGAATTTCAAGATTTCATTTTTTCCCACTAAGTAACACTCCATTGTGTCAATGGACCACATTTTCTCCATCCATTTTTTTTTGGTTGAGGGGCATCTAGGTTGCTTGAAGGTTCGGGCTATTACAAACAACACTGTTATGAACATAGTTGGACATATGTCCTTGTTGTATAAATGTACATTCATTCCCCAAGAGAGGAATTTCTGGATATTGAGGTAGACTGATTCCCATTTTCCCGAGAAACCACCATACTGATTTACAAAGTGATTGTACAAGTTTTCACTCCCACCAGCAATGGAGGAGTGTTCCTCTTTCTCCACCTCCTCTTCAGCATAGACTGCCATGGCATTTTTATTTTAGCCATTCTGTTCAGTGTAAGATGGTATCTCAGAGTGGTTTTGAGTTGCATTTCCCTAATGACTAAGGATGTTGAGCACTTTCTTAAGTGTCTTTCAGCCATTTTAGATTCTTCTATTGAGAATTCTCTATTTAGTTCTGCACCTAACGTTTTAATTGGATTTTTTGGTGTTTTTTAGTGACTAGCTTTGTATATTTTGGAAATCAGCCCTCTGTCAGATGTGGGGTTGGTGAAAATATTTTCCCATTCTGTGTGTTGCCATTTTGTCTTGCTGATTGTGCTCTTTGCCTTACAGAAGCGTCTCAGTTTCAGGAGGTCTCATTTATTAATTATTGATCTCAGTATCTATGCTACTGGTGTTGTTTAGAAAGTGATCTTCTATACCAACTCGTTCAAGGGTACCTCCCACTTTCTCTTTTAAGAGGTTCACTGTGGCTGGATTTATGTTGAGGCCTTTGATCCATTTGGACTTGAGTTTTATGCATGGCCATAAATATGGATCTATTTGCAATCTTCTACATGTCAGCATCCAGTTATGCCATCACCATTTGTTGAAGATGCTTTCTTTTTTCAATTGTATAACTTCAGCTTCTTTGACAAAAATCAGGTGTCCAGAGGTGTGTGGGTTAATATCGGGGTTTTCAATTCTATTCCATTTATCTACCTGTCTATTTTTGTGCCAATACCAGCTGTTCTCAGGACTATGACTCTATAATATAGATTGAAGTCAGGGATGGTGATGCCTCCTGAAGTTGCTTTATTGTAAGTGTTGTTTTGTCTATCCTGGTTTTTTGTTTTTCCATATAAAGTTGAGTATTTTTCTTTCAAGGTGTGTGAAGCATTGTGTTGGGATTTTGATGAGGATTGCATTGAATCTGTACATTGCTTTTGGCAAGATTGCCATTTTAACCTTGTTGATCCTACCTATCCAAGAGCATGGGAGATCATGTCATTTTCTGGCATTTTCTTTAATTTCTTTCTTTAAAGACTCAAAGATCTTGAGTCTTGTCATACAGGTCTTTCACTTGTTTGGTTAGTGTTACCCCAAGATATTTTATGTTGTTTGTGGCTATTGTAAAGGGTGATGTATCTCTGATTTCTTTCTTAGCTCATTTATTGTCTGTATATCATAGGGCTACTAATTTTTTTAGTTAATTTTGTACCCTGCCACTTTACTGAAGGTGTTTATCAGCTATACTAGTTCCCTAGTAGTTTTTTGGTCACTTATGTAAACTATCATATTATCTGCAAATAGTGAAAATTGACTTCTTCCTTTCTAATTTGTATCCCATTGATCTCCTTTTGTTCTCTTATTGTTCTAGCTAAAACTTCAAATAAAATATTGAAGAGATATGGAAACAGGGTCCAGCCTTGACTTGTTCCTGATTTTAGAGGAATCACGTTGAGTTTTTTGCCATTTAGTTTGATGTTGGTTGTTGGTTTACTGTCTATTGCTTTTATTATGTTCATGTATCTTCCTGTTATCCCTGATCTCTCCAAGACCTTTATCATGAAAGGGTATTGGATATTGTCAAAGACTTTTTTACCACCTAGTGAGATGATCATGTGGTTTTCTTTTTCAGTTTGTTATATGGTGGATTACATTGATAGATTTCCATATGTTGAACCAGCCCCTGCATCCCTGGAATGAAGCCTACTTGATCATGATGGATGATTTATCTGATGGGTTTTTGAATTGTTTGCTTCACTTGTTTGGTTGTTTTTTCTTGACTTTCTTTAGATTCTTTAACAGATTTGTTTATTTCATGAATTTTTTGGTTTGTCTTTTCCTCCATTTCATGTATTTTTGTTTTTTTCTTCTATTTATTTAAGGGATTTTTGTTACCCTCTTAAGGGTCTCTATCATCTTCATAAAATAGTTTTTAAGGTCCTTCTCTTCTGCTTCATTTGTGTTGGGCTTTTCAGGTCTTGCTGGTGAGGAGTCCCTAGATTCTGGTATTGTCATATTGGTCTTTCTATTGCTGAGTGTGTTCTTAAACTCTTGTCTTCCCATCCCTTCTTTGAGTGGGTGCAGTTGGGGTCTCTCCCTCTCCTCTAGTCTCCCGGTGTTGTATGTGGGCCAAGACTTCAGTGTCTGAAACTCTGGATGGTCTGGCCTCTCCTAGTATTCTCCTTACTAAAGCAGAGGGCATGGGGCAGAGCAAGACTCAAGTAGAGGGTGGGGGCAGAGGGAAGAGGGGGGCCAAGAGTGAGTCATAGCCAGACTCAGGGTGGTCCTTCTTGCGGGGCAGTTCCACTCTATGGGAGGAGCAGACCAAGGAAGATCCAAGGAGCAGGTGATGGTGGGAGTTGGGGACCAAGGAGAGCCCACACCTACCTCAATCAGAGAGTGGAGGGCAGAGCATTTATTAATATCTTAATAAAATTGCTAAGTGCTTAGTCAGATAGACTAAATAGTCAAAGAAGTCAACAATATCAGCAATGAAAAAGGGGGCATTTTACCTGATGTTACAGATATAAATAGCACTGTGAAATTACTACAAACAGTCCTATTAAAATGAATGTAAAAACTTAAAAGTGGATCGCTCCTAGAAGTATACAACCTACAAGAATAGATTATAACAAATATTTAAAATATGTAAAAAATATGTAAAAGGCAATCTTCCAAAAAATGAAAGTAAACAGGTAACCAAAACTTTTTTAACAAAGAAAAGTACTAGACTAGATAGCTTCCCAGAAGAATTTATTCCTGAGTCATTTCATACAGATAACACTAGCCTAACACCAAAATAAACATATAAAACATATAAGCAAGAATGAACTCTTTGCTCAATTGATTCTTTCTATTGTTCTGTTGTTTCTATGTTAGTGATTGTAGACTTGAGTTTGATTATTTTTGGTCATCTTATTTCACTCCTTTTGGGTGTTTTCTTTTGCATCTAAAGTTTTTAGGTGTGCTACTAAGTTACCAATATGAGATCTCTCCAAACTTTATATACAGGCACTCAGTACTTCCTACTATGAACGCCCCTACTAGAACTGCTGGCCATTGTGTCTCAAAAGTTTGAGTATATTCTGTTTTCATTTTCATTGAATTCTTAAAAGCATTTTTAATGTCTTCATTAACTTCTGCCTTGATGCATTTTGAGTACAGCAGAGAGTTGTTCATTTTCCATGAGTTTGAAAGCTTTCTGTGGGGTGTGTTATTTTTGATATCCAGTTTTACTACATGGAGGCCAGCTGAGATGTAGGGTGTTATTTCAATTTTCTTATATCTGTTGGTTCTTTATGAAAATCAAAAATATTAACAAACAATTAGCCAATTTATTTTTTTAATTTGGTTTTCTGAGACAGGTTTCTCTGTATTGTTTTGGAGGCTGCTCAGTAGACCAGGCTGGCCTTGAACACACAAAGATCCGCCTGCCTCTGCCTCCCGAATGTTGGGATTACACTTAGACAATTTAATTAAAAAATGGAGATAAAAGATCTAAATAAATAAAATTAGAGATGAAAAGATATACATGACAGATACATAAAAAATCCAAGGAATCATAAGGACATACTTTCAAAATCTGTTCTCAACCAAAATAGAAAATCAAAAAGAAATTGATAAATTTCTTGATATATATAATCTACCAAAGTTTAAACAAAGATCAGATAAGCAATTTAAAAATACCTATAACACTCTAGTGAAATAAAAGCAGGAATTAAAAGACTCTAACAAAAAAGCCCAAGGGCTAGATGGTTTAACTCAAAATTTTGCCAGATTTTTAAAGAAGAATTAATGCCAATACTTCATAAATTACTCCATAAAATAGAAAGAAGGAACATTGCCAATGCTTTTTATGAGGCCACACTCTACTTGACATCTAAACCACATAAAGACCCAACAAAGAGAATTACAGACCAATTCCCCTTATGATGAATACATGGAAACACAACTTCTCACTAAAGCACTTGCAAGCCAAATCCAAAAACTCATCAAAAAGATCACCCACTATGATCAAGTGGGCTTCATCAAAGAAATGCAGGAATGGTTCAGAAAGGTCAACGAAATGGTTCCTAACGATATTTTACTAAACTCATAGATTGGTGCTGAGCCCAACCATCATCAGAAAGGCACCATCCAGAAACTGATGGGAACAGATGCAGAGACCCACAGTCAAACATTAGGTGGTGCTCAGGGAACCCTGCAGAATTGGAGGGCAAAGAATTGTAGGAGCCAGAAGGGTCAAGAACATCACAAAAACCATAGTTCACAGAATCAACTAAGCTGGTTTCATAGGGACTCAAAGAGGCTGAGGTGACAATCACAGAGCATATATTGGTCTGATCTAGGTCCTCTGCATATATTTTATGGTTGTATAGCTTGCTGTTCTCATGGAACTCCTAACAATGGAAGTAGATGGTGCCTCTGACTCTTTTGTCTACTCTCAGGACACTTTTCCTCCCAGTGAGTTACCTCATCCAGCCTTGTTATGATGGCTTGTGCCTTGTATTATTGCAACTTGCCATGCTGTAGTCCACTGATATCACTGGAAGGCCTGCTCTTTTCCTAAAGGAAATGAAGGAAAACTGGATCTGGGGAAGAAAAAAAGTGTGGGGAGAACTAGAATGAACAGAGGGAGGAAAAATTGTGGCTGGGATATAATGTATCAGACAGGAATAAATAAAAAAAGAAAAACAGAAAAGGAATAGCCTCTATTACCTTTAGCTATTAATATAAACCATGTTTAAGATTTTTAAAAATGGAATATAGATCTAAACAGAGAATTGTCAAAAGAGGAAACAAATGGCTGAAAAATACTTAGAGAAATGTTCAGTGTCCTTAGTCATCAGGAAAATGTAAATCAAAACTACTTTACAATACAGAAATATTAAGCTACACAAAATAGGGATGTCTTATGATATTTTATTGAGGGAGAAATCATTTATGTGAGAATCCAAGAAAGCCAAGAACCGAAGGTCCACACACTGCTCTCTGGGCCACAACTGGAACCCAAAGAGAAAGTGTCTCCTCCCCCTAGCTCTTTTATCTCCTGTACGTTCTATGTAACTGTGACCACACCCAAAAGGGGGGTGGCCAGCACTATGGTTATATAGATTTCTACCTGTAACCTTGAAATTATATCTTATTATATTAATCAGAATTACTGAGATTATAAAACAAATGACAGTTCATACTGGAGTGGGGGAACAATTATCCATTGCTGGTAGTACAGCAAACTTGTATAGTGATGATAGAAATCAGTGTGGTGGTTCCTCTGGAAGCTGGGAATAGATCTACCTCAAGATCTAGATATGCCACCTTGGAGATATACCCAAAGGACTGACTCTAAATCCTACTACAGAGACACTTTTTCCATCCTATTCATTGTTTCTCCATTCATAATAGTCAGAAATTGGAAACAGCCTAGATGTCCATTGATGAATGAATGGATAAAGAAAAAGTGGTACATTTACACAATGAGATATTAAGCAACTGTTTAAAAAACTCTGAAATTCAGAGGTAAGTGGATGGAGCTGAAAAAAAATCCAGACACCAAAAAACAAACTGGTATGTTATGAATGGATTAGGCAGAGGTCAGATGGAAGGGGAGGACCAAACAGGGAAGGAGAGGAAAGGGGGTGGTGAGAAAGGAACAGCTAAAACTTATGGCTATTTGAGTAGTCACATAGAAACCAAATACAGCAGAAGCATCTTTAAATATATGACTGTTTGAAGGAGCTCTAAATGGAATCTCAAAAAGAATAGGGGAAGACAGATTCCCAACTGGACATCTCATCTCTGAATGAAGATCTAGTTCAATGGTTGGATTACAACTCACTGAGAAACATAAAACAACTGAGGCTATTGCCAAGGCTATACACTGTTCTCCACAAACTTATGAGAAAGCCCTACTGCTCAAGTTCATTGGACACAGAGAAGTGGAGCTGTTGCCTACCTAGAGCCTTCACATGCACTGACTACTTTTCATGGTATTGGAAAGTACTGTGCATGGTACCAATAGAGAAACATAATAATCAACCTAGATACAAACTCTTTTGTCTACAATGCTGACTTGCCTGCCAAATGAACTAAGGCAATGGTGTCACAAAGCTTGTGAGAGTGACCCACCAATGTCTGAAAGTATTTAAAGAATAATCCATTAGATGGAACCCATCCCTGACGCTGATATGTTGGACAAAAACCTTAGACTAGACATCTTGTGGACCTCTGTGAAAACCAAATATTACTGTTCTGCTAAGGGAAAATAGCCATAAAGTAATTCCTAACAACCTTCTACTATACTCATTGATCAGTGCCTTGCTCAGCCATCATCAGAGAATCTTCTCTTGACATACATGAGAAGTACAGCCAGAAACTATGCAGCAAGTGACACAAATTAAAACACTCAGCCTTCAATGGGATGTTTACCAATTCCCTCCCCTCAAGTTTTAGGGAACCTGTGGAAGCAGAATGAAGAAAGAGTGTAAGAGCCAGAGGGGATGGAGAATGCCAGGGAAAAAGGTCTTCTAAACACAGAAGGACTAATAACATATGAACTTACAAAAACAATGGCAACATGTACAGGGTTTGCATTAATCTGGGTCAGATGAAATCCTAACACTGAGAGAAGTAGACACAATCCTAACCCAGAAACTATCTCCAACTATCTCCTCTTGAAATGGAAAAAATTAGTTGTCTACAACAGAGTCTCAGCGTAGGTATACAAACTACTCTTAGGATCAGGTCCCATGCCCATCATCAGATGGCTAACACAAAATGAACTCAATGGCATTTTAAAGGATTTTTTTAACCTTATAGGTCATTTGCATTTATATGATGGGTTCAGATTTTGTGTTATTAATGGGATTTGTATACAAATGTGTGTGTTGGTATATATCTATGTATTTCTTGTGCCTTTTTCATTTTTGCTCTTTTTCTTCTGTTTGATTTTGCTATTCTTGTTTGTTTTTTATTTTATCTTGTTTTATTTTTATTACTTTTTAGATATCTGTTTTTCTTAAAAAGAGAGTGAAAAGGTGTGTACTTGGATGGGATTGGATGCAGGGAGAATATGGGACGAGTTGGGAAGGGGGAACTGTAATCAGAGTATATTATATTCAACTATATTTTGAACAAAAGAAAAAAGCATACTACAAAAAACAAGATGTGAAATAAATAAAAGTTAACCACTAAGATCGCATTAACAGAATAAAAATAAAAAAATCACCTCATTCATTTAGACAGTGCTTTGTAACCATAAATAGCCATTAAAGATTAAAAACTTCCCAGCAGTAAAGTATAGAAGGAAACTATTTTCACATATTATATGTCATACATCAAAGATCTACATATAATATCACCATCAAAAGTAAGAAACTGAAAGATTTTCCTAAGTATTCCATTTGCAAGAAAATAGCATTAATGATCAACATCACAGTTTAAACAAATCAAATTCACAAAAAATAGCTTTGCTTGTTTATCTTATGTATGGAAACCAAATACATGTGGTAGGAAAGAAGGAGAAATAGAGGTAGGATAGGAAAGGGGAGAGAATAATGGAGTATAGCTGAAGTCCATGACAGGCTTGAATAAAAATACCACAAAATGGCTGGACCAGCAGGTAATTCTTCAGTGACAGAATCCTAAGCAAAAATAGACGGGATTGTGAAGACATAAAAGATAGGAAATATGGGCTCAGGAGGTCTTACATGAGCTATTTCTTATGCCAAGCAAGCTTACAGTCTGTACGCTGTACAATTTTCAGAGGAAAAAAATAATTGGACAAAGTCAGTAGAAAACTACCGTACAATGGAAAGCAGTCGGTAGGAAGCTAATCAAACAACATTGCACAAAAGGAACACAGGACATCTCAAGTGCACCACAGACTAAGGGCCCACCCAGTGATCCTGAGTCTGATCACTATAGCTCTTTCTGTCAGGAAGAGTTGAGTTCTCAGGATGAAGTCCCTGCAAGGTCCTTGGCTCCAGGCTATTACTGGACTTGTTGATCATATTCATGGTTTTACACAAGGAACACAGTCCTTTCTTTAGACATTAGGGATTCAGGAAAAGCCTTGGATCAGTCTGGCTAACAACAAAATCCATTACTTTGTACAATTTATTTTCTCTAATTAAAAAATACTTTTGGACAAGATCGGGCGCGTTCAGGGTGGTATGGACAATCACATGCAGAAGGCCTCTATATTGATATTCTAATTATCTCCTAAAGGCTCTAACTCCTAATACCATCACCTGGATTTCTGCATATTAATTTTGAAAAAAAATACTTTTGGAAAACATACCAAGGCAGAGACACATAATTACCACTTCCTTTCAACATAATAGAAGTCTCATTCAGATCAATCTGGCAATAAAAGTAAAAAAGACGTCTAAATTAGAAAAAAAAAGTAAATGTTCTTATGTCCACATATGACATGTTCTCACATCATCTGTAGAAAATCTTAATGGTCTTATACAAACACACACAAACACACACACACACACACACACACACACACACACAAAGAGGACTAGCCAGATTTCAGTAAAATTTCCAAATACAAAGTCAACATGTAAAAAAAAAAAACAACTCTATTCTTTCACTCTAAGAAAGCAACCAAGAAAGGAAATTAAGAAGGCAATCAATCTCTTATAAAACATCAAATTGAATAATCCATTTAATCACAAATTTAACCTAAGTGGAAATAAATCTTATACACTGTAAGACATAAACTATCACTAAAGAAATACTGTAGAAATTAACAAAATTAGCTACTATATTAGTGTATTAGGAAGCATGGTACTGTGTAAATGTCTTTGTTTTGCTAAAGGACCTCTAGACCCAATGCAACTACCATCTAAACCACTGTTAAAGGCATTATTTTTCAGCAGTAGGAGAAATACCTAAATTCATATATATGATCTCAAAAGATTTTGTATAGCCAAAATAATCTGAGAGATAAAAGTAAAAGTAGAAGCTGTACAATTCCTGACAGCAAAATAAAAAAAATAGTATAATACTAACATGAAGACATATTGACCAATTGATTCAAGTAGGATACTAAGGAATAAATTTTGGCATATATGGTCAAATGATATATGGTTGTGATGCCAAAGCTACAGACATAGTCAACACTCATAGGAAAAGATGCTTAACAAAACACTCACATTGAGAAAATGCAAGATCACACTGCAATGAAATATTGACACTCCCCTCTTAGGATGACATGTTGGGAATCAATAAAAATAAACAAAACTAACCTAAAAAGGTTGGGTAAGGGGATGAATATGATCAAAAACACAGTACACAATTCACAAAGAATAAGTAAGAACATTAATAAAGAGATAATCATAACGGAAAATAAATGCTGGACGATATGTAGAGACATTACAAGCCTTGTGCAAGCTTGATGGAAGTATAAGATGAAATATATCCATGACCAAAAGTGTAGATGTTTCTTGAATAGTAAAAAGCAAAACAATCATGGAATCCAATAGTCTCATAAGTGGATATATAACCAATATGAGCTAAAAATAGGATCTCAAAGAGATTTGAGCTCACTAATGTTCTCATCAGTATTTTTCAAAATAGCTGAGTGCAAGCAAATTGTTTATCATCAAGTAAAAGGGTAAAGAAAACATGATATAAGCATATAATAAAATAGTATTCAATCTCAAAAGGAAGGGAGTCTTGTCATAAGCTGCAGCATGAATGAATTTCAAAGACATAACTCCATATGACAAAGGCCATAGGGTACCGTTGTGACACAGAATTATTAAAAAGACAAAGTATAATGTTGGTTTAACAGAGCTGATACACAGGGTGAAGGAGTAGTGGGTCAATGGATCTGTGGTTTCCGTTTTCTCATATGAAAAGAGTTCCAGGGATGAGTCACCTGAAAAAATGAGCATATGGTTAATATTCCGTAAGCACACATTTTAAAATGTTTTGGGCAGCAAATGTTGTCGTTGTCTTCATTTGATTTCCATTGGTGTGATAAGCATTCTAACTGAAAGTAACTTGGAGAAGAAACAGTTGATTCCTACACTCAATCACTGAAGGAAGACAGGGCAGGAATTCAAACAGAAACCAAGGCAAGAACCATTAAGGAAGGCCACTTATAGGCTTGTTCCCTCTGGAGAATGTTCAGCCAGCTTGCATTTAGAGCCCTGGACTCTGCTTAGTGATCTCACTACTCACAGAGGCTAGGACCTTCTACATTAACAAGTAATAAAGAAAATGCTCTACAGATATACAAATCTGATGGAGGCAATTCACCAAATAAGAGTGCTTCAGTTAACTGTGGGCCTTGGACAACTGAAACTGACTAGATAAAAAAAACAAGTAGATTAAAAAATTACAGAAAGGAAATGAATGTGGCCCTGACATGGTCTAATAGTATTGAGTGATCACAGTCATTCAACTAATTCAGAATGTGCTTAAATTTTTTAGGTGTTTGTATAAGCATAATTATTTTAATTGCATAGATGTGTTTGTATATGTGTACATGTGAGCATAGGTACCCACAGGAGTCAGAAAGAGCATGGAAGACAGCCTGGATGTTGGAGTTGCAGGCCGTTGTGAACCACCACCCATTAATGCTAGGAACCAAACTTAAGGCTGTAGAGAAGGCCCTGATAGGTGAAGTGCTTTCCGTGAAAGCAGAATACCTACCAGCACCTATGTAAACTACCAGGAATGGTGAAGCATGCCAGCACTGGAAAATCTATGACAGGTTGATCCCAGGCGGTTGCTGAACTGTCAGTCTACTCAAAATGGTGAGCAACACGTTTACTGATAAACCTTTCTTCCAAAAGTTAGGAGAAGACAAGATAGAGGAAGGCATCCAGATGTTGACTTCTAGCTTCCACAAGCATCTGTATCTTCCCACAAACTAACACACACAAACACACACACACCAAATGAGCCCATATGCTTATGCACATTTTTAATTCCCACAAAGACTCCACAACCCTCATAGGCTATTTCTAGAATACAGAAAGTAAGTTAAGAGAAGTGGAGGAACGTCGTATATTCCAATTTGTAAACAAATGTGATTAATCTGTAACTGATATATGAAGAGTAAATACAATTGAACAGCCAAACATCCAGGAAGTCACAACATTAGAGAGGTTAGAGGCTTCTGTAAATAGCTCTGATTTTGTTCTCACCTTTAGCATTATCACATTCCTCTATTCTTTTTCTGGATAGTAAGAATTTCATGTAAAGTAATAGCCTCATTTTAAAAAGAAGATACAATGAATAAAGCCACTTTTAATTATAACAAATCAGGCTGCAGTCAGATTAGATCCACACCATGGCTAAAACCTTTAAGACACTAAACAGTTTGTAATAGTTTCTGTTTCTCATTGCCACGTCTTCACACTCAATTTTGAAATATACAAAATGATTATAAACTTATTTCACAATTTCCAGAAATTTGAATTTGACATATGAAAATTATATTATTATTGTCAAAAAAGTTTTCCTTTATAGTTGCCATAACTTAAGGATGTTATTATTTTACCACAAAACCTGATATATAGAAGAAATTATTCACTTTCTTTATGGGTGTTTTATCAAACCTATGTTTCCATTCTTTGTTACAACTGCTATTGAGGAAAGATACTAATACAAAACATTATTTGTTGCTAAAGATAACTGTCCAATTGAACAACACAAAAGCTATTCAGACCAAGCCAGATGTCCAGTTAATATTAGACATTCAATATTGTATCTTGTAATTAAATTATAATACCATTTAGAATAAAAGAATGGTCATAAACATAGAGAATATTTAGCAGTCATCTAAAAGATAAATGTCTTCATAAAACATTTAGAAGGTACATGAAGGCAGTAATGTCCCCAACTAATGTTCAAATGCTTGCATCATAACACATTTATGCTACATAGATTTAAATCACTGTAAATATATACTATTAAGTAATCAGATTTTCCTAAAACTATGAATCAGTCATTCTACAGTATGGTAGAACCAATAGTTCTACATTGACTATCATCAATGACGATCTATCATATTCTTCAAAAACACAAGAGGGGTGATGTCAAGTATTCCTCACCACAAGTGATCATTAGTTTGGATAGTACATCTGTTAAATATATTTATTAATTACTCTATATATACTTAAAAATACCTTGTAGATAACTTATACAATTTTGTCTCTCTGAAAAAAATTGAAAATGGGGCAAGGGCTCTGGAATCAGTGGTAGGGTGTTTCCATGGCATGCATAAAGCTCTGGATTTTATCCTCAATACTTCAATAAATAAATAAGATAAATCTAGAAAAATTAAATTTAAAATATAATAATTTAGATTTTTGTCTCTTCCCCTACATACACTATGCAAAGTTATCACAACCAAAACCTACTAAGGTAAGTTTATAATTGTAATAAATATTCAGGTGCATGTATTACAATGCATTAATGTTATTAGAGAAGTTTGACATATTGGTAATATTAAAGGTTCAGTGAATAATAAAAAAGTTACAAAATCAACACACAAAAGAATTAGGAAGTGTAATTAAACATGGGCTTCACGAATCACTTTTGTTATTTTATTCCTACTGTTATTAGTTTAACATCAAATAACAGGCTTTAAAAAAATTCTAAAGTAATGCGAGTACCCACAAAGTGACAAATAGTACAGGGATTAAGGGCTCTGCTTCCCCAATGCCTCTGAGCACTGGTGAATGTGGAAGACACTACAGGGACAGCCACATACTTAGAATGCCAATATTTTAGCGATAAAGGTGAAAAAAGGAAACACCATGAATTTTTCTGTCATGCTAGCCAAAATCATCACGTGCCATGCTAGAAAAATGGGGAAAATGGTAGTAAATTGTCAGTGAGATGGTTCAAGATGAACTTCTCATTATAAAGCATCCATGGGTTATGGCTTGGTCCTAAGGGAAATCAATTTTATGGTCGGTGACCCAGAAAACCTTGACAAAGGCTTTAGCTTTACTTGACCCTCGGCCCTAGATCCCTGATACACCTTTACTTACAGTATTTACTTGAGAACATTTTCTTTACCCCTGTGATAAGTTGTTTTCTAAGCTTCTAATGGGGTTTATGACCCAGAAAAGTAATTCTCAGGGACCTAGGAGTCATCTTTCTGAAATGCGTTCATCAAGGGAAGAGAGTATCTATAATGGTTCTTCTACAAGGGGAGATAGGACATAACCTCAGTGAGCAAGTGCTTTGGTCCAAGTTGTAAAACTATTTCCTGTCATGGAGATGAGAGAAAGTTTTCTTCTTTGACATTAGCAAACACAGACAACCTGTATTCCTCCTCCTCAGCTCTTTGTCCCCTCCTCTAACTCAGGGCTTGCTTTGACAGTACTTCTAAATATCCAGGCAGGTCAGAAACTTCTGTCTACGCTGTTCACATTCCATGTTGCTGCAAAGAACATCAGAGTAATTTCAACTTCCAGCAGTGTGTCATGCTGGAGCAATTTCCATCTGTTAGCTGGTGAGTTTTGAAGAACGTCATCCCTCATACAGTATGAAGGCCTCTGGGTTGTTGTCAAGGAGGTGAGCAGTAAGATGAAGGGTTAGAAAATGGCCTGAGAGAGAAAGCAGCAACACCACACACTGATTTTCGGAAGTGTTACTATCAATGCTAGCATAATAGCTACACACCGCCAATTCAAAATGAAGAAAATGGCGTGGTTTCATAACATGGATGAACTGTTCCAGTTTGGTAAAGTATCATGATACAATGACCCACGGAACCTAGCATGTCATGACATCATGTCCCCACACTCCACAGTGGAAGAAGTACATTCAAGGTAAATTTTTCAAGAAGTAACAAAAGCTTAGAAACCAACTGTAGTTCTTCTTTTATAAACATATTTTTAAAGTAATAATAATAACCAGGACATTTGACTAACTACAGCATTGGAATCTATCTTTCAGTTCTCAAGATCGATGAATGTATGGGATTTTTTTTCTTGCTTTTACTCATCTTATGCAGGTCACTAGAGTTTTTCTCGTGTTAAACAGATAATACTGCTTACTTCATGCTAAAGGGCACAATAAAAGCAAAATTGCATGTCTAGTGCATCAGGGCTCAAAAGAATTACAAAGTAACTTTCAAATTGCAAGAGTTTCCCTAAAAACCAAACCAAGTTTATTAAAGTAAACTCCTGCTTGTGATGAGACTGTCTGAGGAAAAAAAATCAATTGCTCTACTTTCCTTCTGATGAGGAAAAGCTCATTGTATGTGGGGAACATTGCAGGGAGTTTTATTTAACCACACAAATTTGACTGAGAGTGTCTGAAGTACTTCAGCAACTCTTGGTATTGCATCCTTCTAAAGTCATTTAGAATTCAGGGAAACATCCGAGAGCATAATATATTCACTTAGTATCCATTTGGATGTCACACTTACTTCTATAGGTATTCAATTGTAATTCAACATTACTGGGCACTCAGGAGAAGCGTTAGCCTTAATTTCTTTAGTTGCCCCACTGTTCCAATGCATTCTCTGCATGCAAATGAGCACATTTACATGTACAATTTATTCTTGATCTGAGCTTTCTATTCTAAAAACTCTCTTTTTTGCCTGATTATCACGTTTAAATGCAAATTGTTTCATACAGTGCTAGTCTGTTACAGTTGTGTGGAAATCTTATGAAGCAAGAGATTCCATAGGTTAGGTGTGTCTGCAAGAGAGCGTGTTATTTACATACATACATCTCCATTATGCCAAAATAATAAAAGCATACCTCGCGCCTCTCTTTTCTCCGTTAAACTAAACCAAATCATGTTAAAACATAAATATCTGTAGGAAATTAGTCCTAAATTTTGTAGAGTTTTGAGAAATGATATCTCTCACTTAAAATGTGACCTCTCTATATTTTAGTGACAGGAGCTGAGCAATAACACAAAGGGTCATAAAGTAGTTTTGGAAGTCGGGAGAATGGCTCTGTTCTCTAAACTTCAGGAGTTTTACTACCAGCAGAGGAACTGAAAATTGGGAGTGAGAATAATGTTCCTGAGAATGCTACAGTCAGCTCTAAACACAGAGGCAGGAGAGGTGATGCTAATTACAGTTTCAGTCATTGTTACCGGTTGAGGTCAATCTGCTGGAGAATAGTAAAATATGTACATACAAACATTTGTGTTTGTGCTAAGAAAAACACTCTTATTTCAAATCAAAAGCTGCAACTATTTAAACTAAAATTGTTTGTAGATAAATATGAGCATGTTGTATATGGCTAAATATTTTAATCATTTGTTATTATTAGTATACAGCAATAATTAACACTTGCTGTAATTAAGATATAAAATACATTAAAAAACTAAGTCATTGCCTCAGTTACTTTTCCTTTTCTATTGTTATGATACAACTGCCAAGGCAACTTATAGAACAAAAAGTTTATTGGGACTTGCAGCTTCTGAGGGTTAGCCTTCATGACCATCTTGGCATGGGAGCATAGCCACAAAAATGAAGGACGGTGCTAGAGAAGTAGCTGAGAGCTCAAATCCTGGTCCACAAGCATGAGGCAGACAGAGACTGGAAATGGCAAGAGTATTTTGAAACCTCAATATCTGATTCCAGTGACACATCTTTTCCAACAAGTTGACACCTCCTAATCCTTCCGAAACAGTTCCATCAACTAGACACCAAGTGTTCAATATATGAACCCGTAAGAACCATTGTCATTCAAACCACCATAATTATACACAATGCCACGTTAAAGATGGGACTGCAGAGATAGCTCAGCAGTTAAGAGCACTGGCTGTTCTTCCAGAGGACCTGAAGTCAATTCTCAGCACCCAACCCCCATGACAGCTCACAACTGTCTGTAACTCCAGTTCCAGAGGATCTGACACCTTCACACCAATGAACATAAAATTAATTTAAATAAATTGTAAAAATAAATACAAGGTAGAGTTTATTCCTTATTTTATAGAAGACAAAATACAGTAGAGATTTGCTTTTAAATTAGTGATGAGTTCATTATGAATTAAAAAAGAATAGATTATAGTTTCTGTTTTCTATGCATTTTAAATATGTGGTCTTTAGTTCTCCAATACAATGCATGCTGTTTTATTTAGGGTTTCATATTGTTGTGAAGAAACACCATGACCACAGCAAGTCTTATAAAGAACAACAGTTATTGGGGTGGATTATACTATCGCCGTTTTGGGTGGCAGCTGTAGGCAGACATAGTACTGGAGATGTATCTGAGAGTCTGACCTCTTGCAAGCAACAGGAAGTGAACTGTCTCACTGAGTATGCCTTAAACATATATGAGACCTTAAAGCCTACCTCTACAGTGACACACTTCCTCCAACAAGATCACATCTACTCCAGCAAAGACACAATTCCTAAAAGTGCCACTCCCTTAGGGGGTCATTTTCTTTCAAACTACCACAGATGCTTCCTTGGAAACAAAATTTCAACCAATGAATCATAAGTTAATATAATTTAATGCATGACGGGAATATTTATTTTAAAACGGTATCTTTATATTTCAAAAATTTCAATTATAGGCATTCATTATTTTGCATTTATAGTATTTCTGATAAGCACTATCAATCAGAAGAAGAATCTTTCAAAGAACTTTTTTTGGTTTTGGTTTTGGTTTTTTGAGACAGGATTTCTCTGTGTAGCCCTGACTTCCCTGGAGCTAGTTTTGTAGCCCAGGCAGGCCTCAAGCTCACAGAGACTCACTTAAGCCTCCCAAGTGCTGGGATTAAAGTCATTCACCATCACTGCTCAGTTAATGAACTTTTATGTCATTAAAAAAACATAGATTTGTGTTGTAATACTCAAATTATCTCTTAATGGATGGGAGAAATGGTTATCAGTTAAGTACACTTCCTCTTCTGTGAAGGTCCCAAGTTCAGTTTTAAGCATCCATGTTGGGCACTTCACAACTGGAAGTAATTTGAGCTAGGGAGGATCTGATGCCCTCTTCCAGCCTCCATGTGTGGCTTCACACTTGTGCACATTCACATACGTATTAACAAATAACAGGACAAATCATGAAAAATAATAACAATAACAAGTCAGTTTGGGCATGAAGGATTTTAATCATTGAGATAATGAATACACCATACTAAAATTTCTAACTTTTCCTTATATAACATTATTGGCTTTGTGTGCCATTGAAAGCTGTCAAGGAAACAATATTTCTCACAAGCAGGTATTAATCCCTTTTCTAATGAGATTAATTTGTTTCTGTGTAGGTTGGAGATATCTGTCTAGAAAGATTTCTATTCAGTGGGTTTTTTTTGCTATATTATTTCCTCTCTTTTCCTTTCTCCTGCCCTGTTGCCTAAGAGGGAAGCATTTGTTGCTGAGCAACAGATTACCTGAAAAATCCTTCAACCCTTCACCTTCTTTAGTTAGCAAAAGTCAGGAAGCTGAAAAGTAACCTAGCTGGGGCTTGGACACAAAGAAGGAACTTTGGGTAAACCATCTTTCCCAACCTGTACTGCATCTCCATCAATAGACTTTGGCTGCTGAACATCAGGGGTTTTGTACTAACAGTCATCCAAAATATCCAGCATAATTGTTAGAATAGTTAACATGTCAAAAAGTATTGTTTAGTTCCAAGGCAACAATCTCTGTAATCTCCTGTGGGTTAGACTGGAGAAAATGGCAGTATTCAATTTACCCAGTTTATTATTTATCTATCTATCTATCTATTTATTTATTTGTCTATTTCTAAATAGTTTATAATTGATTTTAAATTGCAATTTTACTTCATTTATAGGAATTATCACATTACTGTTGCTTTCTGTCAATGGAGAATAGCTGTACCTCTATGACTTTTTCATTTTTAAACAATCTTAGCACTCTTTTACCATCAAGCAAATTTCTACCTTTCAATTCCTCCATAGAGTTGCCAGCTTTGTGGGCTAGTTTTATGTCACCTTGATACAAGTTAGAGTTGCTTTGGAAGAGAGAACATTATTTGATAAAATATTGCCACCAGATTGGCCTGTGGGCCAGCCTGAGTCTATTGGACATTTTCTTAATTAGTGATTGATGTAGGAGAGCCTGGTCCATTGTGTCTGGTACCTCCTATGCATAGGTGGACTTGAGTGTACATAAGAAGACAGAGTGAGCAAGGTGTGAAGAGCAAGCCAGGAAACAGCAGTTCTCCACAGCCTCTGCATCAGGTTTCTGCCTTCAGTTTCCTGCCCCGCTTTGAGTTCCTGCCCCAACTTCTCTCTGTGATGGAATGTTACCTTGAAGTATCAGATAAAATAAACTCTTCCTGTCCATACTGCTTTTGGTTTTGAGCTTTATCACAGCAAATGAAACCCTAATTTAAACACCATCCCACTAAAATTTTTAAGCCAACTAGACGAAATACAATATTGCCGTGCTTCAGAATTCAATGCTATGCTTCCTACGAATGAGTCAACATTTCACAAAGAAATTGACTTAGTCTGTTTTAGGAAGCAAAAAAAAATGTAGGAGAACCTGGCACACGTATATTATCAATGTATTTGGAAACATGAATTCTTTCTATGGCTATTTACTGAATTACCTGTTACTGGAATGAACTGTGACAGAAATGCTCACAGCCTTGTCTTCACCAAGCTTTTGAACCAGTATACTGTTTAATCATGTTTCCTATACTGTCCAGGTGCTGAGAACACCACGGTTAATTAAGCTGGTAGGTACCACCTTGCTCTGGAGACATCACATCTTCAGGGACAGAGGCAAAGAAGGAACAGAGACACATCAACATGTCAGTCACTGACAACCAGTCCCAGGAAAGTCACCAATGAAAACTGTCAAAAAACAAAATGAGACTATGCAGGTAGGAATGAGATATGTGATCAGTGGATTAGTTTTTAAAGGCAATTTTCCAGGTAATTACAACAGCTGTACCCATTTTCTGACATTTGCCTGAAGAAATATTTTGAGTCCCAACTCTTTCATTTTTTTCTTGCAGTAAATCTGGGCAGATGGTAAGAAAACTTGGTGGGCTGCTTCCTTTAAACCCAGGGGAAAGCTTAAAGTATGGAGGTCCCTGCCCCAGCATGGAACCCTAACCTTGCCTAACCACAATAAATGTCAAAGCTATGAGTCTGTGTTCCTTTCTCGAGAACAACGTCAGGTGGGTACCAAACCTGTCATCCCATCACAGTTTATACAGGAGATGTCTGGGTCCACATCCAGACCAAATTTTGGATGGGGAGTTGATTCCTTCTTCCACTGGGGCAAATAATAATAAAACAGCTACTTGTAATTTGTAACTAACTATAAAAAATTGTAATATTTGCATAAATGATTTGATCAGTGTACATGAAGTATTTAATAGTATCTAGTAATACTTTTTAGTAGTAACCAATGTACAAACATTAAGCAAGGAAAACAAATATAGAGTGTTGAAACTTTCAGCCTAGATGTTAGTGTATCTTCACGTCTATTGCATGTCTCACATATATTATATTAATATTACAGGATCCACTTTGAAGTTTAATGTGACATTAGGCAAATAAAGTATTATGCTATCTGATATATACAAAACACTGGTGTGGAATATTCATGTCAGTAACAGAAGGATAAACAGAATTGCCAACATATGTTCCACATGTGAAATATTTTCAACAGCTTCCACTGAACATATCTTGTGTATTTCCAGACATTTTCCTTTTGAATTTGTATTTTTTTCTGTTTATATCAGGGAAAAACTAATCTATTTTGTCATTGTGCTAAGAAGCATGTGAATCTCCATTTTAACAAGAAAGACACATTGTCAATCTCTTTCAGAGTCAAGAGTGACTTGCAAGGTTTGCAGGACTGACATATCCAACAGATGGGCTAAAGAGAGTGGGAGAGATGGGCAGGTAATTTCAAAGACATTCTTAGCTCTAGAAACAGGCGGGGTTAATTCCAGTGTTCACTCTGAGGTGAACAGCGAGGGTCTGAAACCTCAAGTTCTGAAACATAAAGAGAATTTCCTGACTATCACATACAAAACAAACTGACTTGTCTATAGCAGCTGTAAATTGCAGCTATTTCAATGAAGACAAAAGGGGTGAAGCCATTTGCCCTGAATTAGGTATCTCTTGTGTTTTTAAAGACAAAATCAAAGTCCTAAAATAAGAAAAACAATAGAAGAGAAATGTAGTAGAGGCACTGGGAATATCCCATGATCCCTCATGTCACTGAACAGGGCAAATACAAACCCAACTGCACATAATCTGTCTAAACATGACAGTCTGGTCACCTTTAAAAAGACAATTACTATTCCCTATTATTTCTTCTTCTCTTTCTTTGGTTTTATTCTGATTTGACACCTGCATAGTACTTTTTAGGCAACTTAACTATATCCTGAGCTTTCTTGACTTCAAAGCAAACTCAAAGCATTATAGGGCTCTAAAGATGTTTAAGTATTGAAATGTATTATGTCCCAAACCATAATTATTTAATGTGTGCTAAATGTAAAAATGGAAAGTTAGTATTAAAACCATGCTCTCCTGCCTGCTTTTGGAAGATAAGGGGGAATTTATTAGCTTTCTTTCAATACTCATGAATAAAAAGTAATTCTCAATTTATTTCAATTCCAAAATGCTCTTAAAGAGGCAGAATAAAATTTGGATGCTGGCTTTATCTTGTCACCTTCAAGAAACAAAAATTATCAGATTGTTAACTGGCAATTTTGTATATGAGCCAAGGTATTTTATTTATGTGCAACTTGGAGCTCCACAATATATTTTATTCTTCTTCTACCCTAAACCAGAAGAAAAAGCACAATAAAACAATGTTTAAATTATGAAGTACCATTGAGGATAAAGCCACACGATCCACCCTGCTTATCAGACTTACCCATGGAGCTGAAAGTGCATGGCAATTAAAGTCTAAACTGGATGCTGATGCTACATGGATGATCTCTTTCTTTGTGGAGCGGCCTTACGGTGCTCTTCTTGTATTGTTGCTTTTTTTTTAACTTGGAAAATCCTGATGACATAGACTGAAAATTTTCACATGTTTTTAATGGGATGTTATAGTGGCCTTCAATTAGGTAATTAGAATTTTATTTTGAGCCCTTAGTATGTCATTTCATTGACCTCAAGGAATAACTTAAATTATTTTGCATTTTTATTTTTATGTAGTATTCTGATATTTGTGTGATGCCTTAGCCATGCAGTGTCTTAACAGGCAATGAAAAAAAATGCCCTTTTAGTATCTGAAAACTAAATACTTGAAAACAAGAGAATTACATTTTGTAAGTACTTTTATTGGTAAGAGTATAAATTAATTGGGGGTATTTTACAATAGGCGTTCCCAGTCTTCCTATATGGAAAGATTTCCCAGTATCTACATGGACCAAATATCTCTGAACTGAAGGCTTCCACTTGTTTTTCAATAATCACCTCAAGCAATCCTTATACACACAAAATTCTGGTGACTTCACAATAGACTACACGACTAAGGCAGGCTAAAGGAAGCAAAATTGCATACAACACTAACACATGGATGAACATCTCTTTTACAACAGGAATGATTTCATGAGAAATTTCTCAGTTAATAAGTGTGTAGAAATTCAGGTCAGAGTGGTTTTGTGTTATTAAATTGCATCAAGGATAACATCTCCCAGATATGCTGGACCTCCTTGGATTCTTCTTACCTCACTTTTCCTTAGATGTGAGATGATTGAATAAATGTGTATTACATAGTGAAACATGAGGACACTGTTATTCTTCTCAGTATGATCTCCATCACTATGGAAACAGTCAAGAACACTATATGGACACAACTATAAGGGGGTCAGGAGAATTTTCTCTTAAGAAAAAAATGTTTAAGTGGAAATTCAGAATGGTACTTCTAAAGTTCTTTCTTTGTATTTTTAATTAAAGTATCTTATTTAACTTCCCCTCCCCCCAACCCCTTCTATGTTCCCACTTCACTCTCAGACATCTCACTTTACCTTATTGCTATTTCATACAGGTAACTAAATCTGGAGGTAAAGACATGCACACATATGCAAATACAACACGATGAGTTTGTTTATGTGAACATGGTTTGAGGGCTGACAATGTTGCATGGAGAATCGACCAGAGGCTTCATTAGTAGTTTCAGGAAAGACTGAGGAACACAGTAAAATTGTGTCTCAAAATAAAAAGAAGAGAGAAAGAGAGAGAGAGAGAGACAGAGACAGAGAGAGACAGAAAGACAGAGACAGAGAGAGCAAGAAAGGAAGGAAGGAAAGAAGGAAGGAAGGAAGGAAGGATGGGAGAAAGAAAGAAAGAAAGAAAGAAAGAAAGAAAGAAAGAAAGAAAGAAAGCAGTGTCTATGGCACATGACCAAGGATGCAAGTTGTCATTCACACTCAGAGATTCTGTCAAATTTATGTATGGCCCTTTGAAATATTTTGGATAATAAATCATAAAAATGTTTACTAATTCTTTCGTATATACCTAACTTATCATTTATTAAATATTTTAAATTGTGTATTAATAAGACAGATATGCTGCTTTTTACATACAGAATAAAATATTGATTAAATATTCAATACTTCACAACTGGTGATAGCTTTAACTGTCACAGATTGGCACAATCTGGAATTTACTAGGAGGAAAATCTCAGTGAGAAATTGTCTGGATCAGGTTGGCTTGTGGGTATATTGGGAATTTCCTTGATTGTTTATTGATGTAAGAAACGCAATCTACTCTGGGCAGTACCATTTCTTAAGTGTGGGGTTCTAAACAGTATAATAGATGAGAAAGCTAGCTGAGATCAAATAAACAAGCAAGCAAGGGCCAGTGGGTTTCTTCTTTCCAATATGGACTATGAATGTGAGTATTTAATCCTCTCCTACCTACTAGACAATCATGTACTGTAATCTGCACTCTTAAGCAGAAATCAACCTTTCCTCCCTAAGCTGTTTTTGTCACAACAACAGAAATGTAATTAGGAGAAGAGCACAGAGTATCTTCAGTGCTTTTCAGAGTTGATTACTATTTTGATTTTATAATCATCTGTCTTAAGAATACTTACTACTTTCACATAAGTACACAACACAAAATTGCAGAAATGTGTTTAGGAACACCTCAGAAATTGTTGAAAATTTTTTTCTAATCCAAAGCCAAATTTCATTTAGAGGTTTTCACTGAAACTCAAGTCACAAATTCAACTAACAATTTTGTAAATCACACATTAAAACACAAAAAAGCTTGTGTTTTAGTAATTTGATATTTGCATGCTGAGAAATGACAATAGGAAAGTATTTTAAAGTCTTTGTTTTCTTTAATTCGCTATGATTCCATGAAAGCAGAAAAATTGATGTGTTCAATAAAGCAATTCATATTATATACTACTCTGTAATATGAACGGAGGTGTGTCAGACAGCATCTGTTGGTATTGTGTGACATGTGCAGCTAAAGGAAGCATGTGTGTTCAGAACCAAGGTTACACTGAATTCACATATTACATCTGTGATCACTGTCAGAGATCCTTCGTAGTTATCAGGCTTGACCTTTTAGCGATTTATTAAGACGTAAGCTATATAAATATTTTTCACTGTTCTAAAACTCTCTTACTCATTTTATCAAAATTTCCTTCTTTTTATTTCCTGAGTTTTACTTAGAACAAATACTTTTTTCTTTTTTTAACTTCCATTTTACTTATTGCAAATGCAGAGCTATCCCATTCATTTCCCCATCACTTCATATGTACCCTCTGCCCTTTCAACCTCTGGCCTCCCTAAAATAAAGCAAATTTTAAGAGAAAGAATAAAAGAAACAAGAGAAAGAAGGAAAAATCAATCTCATCAAGGAAGCTGTAGCATGACACAGTGAATCATGCAACACATCCTTTTATCTATATATCTTTACTTGCAAGTGTTCATTGCAAAAAGTCCTTCACTGGTCTGTTTCCAGGCCTTCGGTTTCCACTACACTATCAATGCTGCGCCCTCACTGGGACTCCTCTTGGTTGTCCTGCTGTTTCCCTGTGTTGTGAAAATCCTGCAGCTTTGGGTCTGAGGGACCAGTCCCTTAAAGTCTACAGCCGATAACAGACACAGACAGGGGTGAATGTTTAGATGGGTCAACACATAACTGTGGTTCTGGGACTGGGTAGTTGCAGGGTTGGTCAGTCTACCACCTTTCCCCTGTCTTCATGGTCAGGGTGGTGTCTCCTGCATTGTCCTGGAGAGTGCACCCCTTGCACCAAAGAGTAAGAGGCAGGGCCAGTTCTCCGACTGTCATGACGTCAGAGTCAAAATCCCACACCTACACCTTCAGGGCCAGCTCTACTGTGTTGGCCAGGCATAGGGGCCTCTCTCCCGAGTGCTGAAGCTGATGAGGGGCAGGGACAGCTCTTCTGCCCTTATGACCCCAGGGTCAGCTCTCCCACCTGTTAAGGGAAGCTTTTCCTTGCTAGCCGCTTTGGTTTATCCCCCACCAGCCGCCTGGGCTCTGTCGCTTTCTAGTCTCCAAATAAACACACAAGATGCTGTATTAATTATGATGCTGTTGGCTTTGTTTGTTTTATACTAGCTAGCTCTGACTTAAGCAATTACCCCATAATTGTTAATCTAAGTATTTCTCTTACCGGAGAATAGTTCCAGGCTTCCTACCCCCAATGGCGTTACATCTCGAACTCTCCTGTGTTTCTCCTTCCCAGAATCCTCCTGGACTCCTAGCCCCACCTATCTAGATTCCTATTGGCCAGCAGTAGTTTATTAACATATACACAGCACTTCCCCAACACCACCTGCCTCAGATGTTGATGGGTGGAGGAGGTTGGGTGGCATGCTGCCACACAACAGATGAGTACGGGAACAGCTGTCCCATGCACAGAACTTTTGGAACTGACTCAACCAATTGTGTTGGACTTATTGCAAGCACATTTTTCTAATATAGTAGACTTTTGTAGAGAAGATCTACTTCATTCATGCTATTTATGCTTTTATATACAGATTTAGTTGTAATTACATTTGCATTGTGAGACCTAGCATTTATATTGCATCTACCCACTGCACAGTTTTAAACAAGAATCTTCATAATAAATCATTTTTTATATTTTTAAGAACTTATACTATCCTTGTTGATTTATTGGTTGGTTGACTGATTTTTTATTTTTTGAAACAAAGTCTCATTCTGTAGCCTGGGCAGCCCTGGAATTGACTGTATAGAACAGGATGGCTACAAACTCACAGAGATCATACTGCATCTTTCTCCCAAATTCTATGGCTAAATACATGTGCCAATTCACCTGACTATACTAGCTCTTTAAAATACTACATCAAGAGTGATAGCCCAGTGTCCTATCTAAGTCTAGGCTACTTCTCTAGAACTGGTATTAGTCACTACTAACATTTAACTGCTTCTGAGCCCCCCAGGTCTTTTCTCTGTGCGTCTGCTGCATTTGTCTTTCCTCACTTCCAACCAATAAATCTCCTGTCTTCAGATTTGTAAGCAATTTGACAAAGTCAAGTCAATAGTGGCATAATTCTTAATTATGGTGAATTTAAATCAGAATGTGATTACTTAATTATACTGTTTTCCTTTATAAGAGACTTATTTCTTTCTATGTTATGAGAGTCCTCCTGTACATGTATGTGTGCATTGTACATGCCTGGTACTTTTGAGAAGCCAGAATTATAGGTGGGTGATAGATGTAGTGTGTGTGTGTGTGTGTGTGTGTGTGTGTGTGTGTGTGTTTGAAAGAGTTTCTTTGTGCATTCCTGTCTGTCCTAGAACTTGCTGTGTAAACCAAGCTGGTCTTGAACTCACAGAAATCCACCTGCCTCTGCCTTCTTGATTAAAGATATGCATAACCATGCCCATTCCCTCTGCTGTTTCTATATAAGACAGTGTTCCTCACAATTATACTAGGAGGTTAGAATTCTATTCCCTCTAAACATTTCCATTTCTCCAGTACAGTTACTGTTACTACTTTCAATACCTGTGTTACTGATAATCAGTCCACACACATGGCAGAAAGGTATTGCAAATAACAATGATATTGAAGTTGAGGAAATATAGAGAGTGAGATATCTAAGATGAGATTCTGAGCCATAAATAGCACTATAAAAAAGCCATGTTTTAATTACATATATTATGTCTCTTTTGACTTCAAGGAAAGTTAGAAAAAAGGAAAGTTTGTCACTGTCCAAATTTACTCCTAATGACATGAGGGAAAGATTGCCCACTACACAGAGCACTTAAAGTTCCAGCTTCCAAGGGATGGTGTATTTTTATTTGCTATTTATATAAAGCCAGTTTTTTATAGTACATTATTTCAAGGAGCTCTCATTTCAGTTCACAGTGTCACAAGATATGCTCTCAATAGCATAGTTATGAAAACTAAAAACATTGTACATTTGTATTAAGTCATGAAAGTCAGAAACAAAATCAACAAAAAAAATCAATGAAGCAATTTCAGAAGATGTTAGAGTAGCAAAGGAAACTGGAGAACATTTCAAAGCATGTCTTAATTTTACATAAGGGAAACCACAGGTCTACAGGAGAAAATAAGGGTCTCTTTCTTAGATCACTATTTTATCAAACATGTTTTCTTCTTTACGATTATACACTTCAAAGAATCTCTTGCTGTGTGTGGTGATTTGAATAAGAATGGCCCCCATAGGCTCACATATCTGAATGCTTACTCACTCATTAGGAAGTGGGTTTTATTGGAGGAAGTATGTCACTGGGGATGGACTTTGAGGTTTTAAAGTCCATGCCAAGCTCAGAGTCTCTCTCTCTCTCTCTCTCTCTCTCTCTCTCTCTCTCTCTCTCTCTCTCTCTCTCTCAAAACAAACAAGCAACAAAGACAAGAAATACACAAAAATTGACAAAAAACAAAAACAGGAATGAATAAGATAATATGTAAGCTATACAAAGTACAATAAGACAAAAAGTCTACAAAATGTACCACTGAGTTGATTTTACATTGGCCAACTACTTCTGAACATGGGATCTTCCCTTAAGGGCACTTTATATACCCAGTGAGACTCCATTAGAAATAAAGTTATTTTTTCTTTGTCCATTGATAGCAGATAGCTTCTTGATTAGGGGTGGAGTCTATGTTCATTTCCCCCTCATTGCTGCGAATCCATTTGTCTTGATCCTGTGCAGGCCTTCTGCATGCTGCCTCAGTCTCTGTGGATCAGTCCTGGTGTATCTGGAAGACACTTTTTCTTTGGCGTCATCCATCACCTCTGGTTCTTACAATCTTCCTGCCTCCTCTTCCACATAGATCCCTGAACCTTGAGGGGAGTGATTTGTTGAAGTCATCTATTTAGGACTAAATGATCCAAAGTCTCTCGCTCTATGCACATTGTCCTGTTGTGGGTCTCTGTATGGGTTCCCAGTTATTGCCAGAAGCAATAACTGATAATGGCTGAGAGAGATACTGATCTATGGGCATCTAAACTGCCATCAGGAGTCATTGTACTGCTGCATACTTTTAGCAGAATGACAGCATAAGGTTATCCCCTAGGCCTGCGCTCAGGCTCTTGGCTGCTTTATCAGTCTGGTATAGGTTCCATCATCATCTTTTGTGTTTTGTTTAGAAATATTCAAATTATTCTTGTCCTTTTAGATTCATTTTTAGTATTCAAAAATCTGTAACCAGAAAATATTATATATTTTTGGATAAATTTGTTGTTGAAGAATGATGATCTCAGTCATATGTTACCCTCAATTGTCATTGTCACAGAGCTCTACAAGAATGCTGTCCTTAGAAGAAGACAAAATGGTAGCACAGCCTTGATTGTGAATCAGTTTGGTACCTCTTATTCAGTACTCAAGCATAAACACATCTGCAAACCTCAGTGGACTTCTTTTAAAAATAAAGACATAGCTCAGCAGTAGTTACACATGCCTTTAATTCCATTGCTCAGGAGACAGAGGCAGTTGAATCGCTGTGAGTCTGAGGCCAGTCTTGTCTATAGAGTGTAGAGAGAAGCTTTCCTGCCAGCCTGGTTCCAGAGCCGCATCAGTCCCAAATGAACACCCAGGAGGCTATATTAATTATGAAACTGTTGGCCGTTTGCTTGGTTTCTTACTGGCTATCTCTGACTTAAGTATTTACTCCACAATTGTTAATCTAAGCATTTCTCTTACCAGGGAAAGGGTCCAGACTTCTTACCCCTATGGCGGCTACATCATGACTCCCTGTGTTTCTCCTTCCCAGAGTCCTCCTCGACGTGCCCCCTCACCAGCTACAGCATTCAGGAGAACAGACCCTGTACCTCACTTGGTGTGTTAACAGGGGCGGGGGTAAGCCAGCAAGAACACTATTGTAGGAGATCTGGTCCCACTCCTCATCTGTTACACAATGGAATGTGTAAGGGAGAGATAACCCCTACCCATCTCCCCACCCCTCACCATCTGTGAGGAGAGCTGGCCCTGAGGTCATGAGAGGAGGAAAGCTGTTCTTGTTCTTTACCAACCGCAGCACTCAAGAAAGCAGGGCCTGCACCTCTCTGGGGCAGCACAGTAGAGCTGGCACTGGTGGTGTAAGTGTGGGTGAGCTGGCCCTCAGGGAGGAAAAGCAGAAGAGCTGGCCACGCCCCTTGATCCTTGCTCCATAGGGTAAGCTAGCCAGGGCAATGCTGGAGAGGTCCCCCTGCAGTAACGATGGGCGCAACTGGTGCTGAACTGTGGTGCTAGCACCAAAGGAAGTCGGGTGAAAGCCTGGAGATTTAAATGGAAGACGAGATATCTGGCCATTTGTGCTAAGAGAATGTGTGTGCATGTATTTATTGCAAGGAGAATGTGAGTATGTGTCTTTATTGCAAAGAGGGAGCAGCCATATATACAGACTTACAGCACAGTAGAAAAATTCCAGGTGTAAGAGTCTGTGTTGTTCTCATACTAGATGTTGATGTCAGTGGGGCAAGGCTGGGGCTGTAAGCCAGGACTAAAGAACAGGATGCCCGTGGTTATTGGCTGACAATCAACTCAGAGACTGTATTGGGGCTGGGGCCCAACAATGAACAACCTTGCAACCTCCCAGGCCCAGAACCAGGGCTGACTCTGTCCACCCCAACATCCACCCATCTATGATCTGATAGAGCATGTGAAGGAGCTTATCCTGCAAACCCAAAGCTGCAGGGTCTCCACAACACAGGGCAACAGCAGAATAACCAAGAGATTACCAGGATTGATAGTGTAGCAGAACACAGAGGCCTTGAAACAGACCAGTGACTATTTGCCACAAACAATTGCAAATAAAAATATATGGACTAAAGGATACACTGTGTGACTCGATGTGTTATGTTACAGTTTCCATGATGAGATTTTTCTTGGTTTTACTTTTTTCTCTTTTTCTCTTCTTTCTTAATTTTATTTTATCTTATTGGGGGAGTTGCGAGGGGACAGAGGGTAGATATGAGGGGACAAGGAGATGGATGGCATGGAGACGCATGATATAAAAGCCACAAAGAGTACATTTTTAAAAAATAAATAAATAACCTCTACAAAGTTACAGGTAATCATGGGAAATTTTGATACATCTAGATATTGTTTGTGTTCAAATCAAGGTAAGTATATGCATCTCTTCAAACTTAAGGTTCTTTCATAGAAAAGCATTTCCAGTCATTTCCTCTAGCTTTTCAGAATTATATATTTCATTGCTGCTATGGTACACCAGTATACTAAAATGTAGGCAATCTGTCCGGCAGGCACCAAGGTTAGCTTGCCTCTTCAGCACTGGGATCATAAACCTCTGCTAACAGGCCCAGATTTTTGTATACTTTAGGGGATTAAGTACAGGCTGCCTGCTTGTGCAACACTTTTCAGAATGAGAAATCTTCCCAGATATATTTGTTGATGCCTTTCAGATAATGTCATGTTAGGAGCCTAGAGTGGATGGGAATCAGTGATGCTTTTGCCTCAGCTCCTAAATGTTGAGATTATAGGCAACGTGTACCCTGTGGGATGGTTTGAATGAGAATGGCTCCCATAACTCAAATGTTTGAATGCTTAGTCACCTGTCGTTATGTTTAGGAAGGATTAGGAGTTAGGGCCTCGGTGGAAGAGGTGTATCACTAAGAGTGAGCTTTGAGATTTTAAAGGCCCTTACCAACAGCAATGTCTGGCTGTCTGCTGCCTGTGGATCAGGATGTAAAGGTCTCAGTTACTGCTACAGCAATATACCTGTTTAGTTCCCACCACAATAATCATGAACCAACCTTCTAAAACCGTAAGCAATGTATACTCCTATGACATTTTCCTTTTATTACTTTTATATTCGATTATGAAACTTTTGAAACCCAGAGCCTTCAATATGACCTAAAGGAGAGTTTTCGTGGTACTATTTTTAAGACAAAATAATTTGGAAAAATAGAAACAATGTGGTTTTTGTTCAACCTTATTCATTTAAAGAAACAATAAAATGATATTTATATATAAAATTGTGCCTATTATATGTTTTTACATAGTTGCAGGTAGACATTTGAAGCTCAATAATACATGTCAATATTTTCCAGAATTAAATGTAATAAGGTAAACAAATGTTCATGTCTGCATTATTTTGTGTCTTATTATCATACAGCATAAAAGCTTCTAAACATTTATATTTGATGTTTCTCTAGATAGTGCTATCCTACTTTTAAAATGGAAGTGTTCAGGAAAATCAAACTTTATAAACAAAACAATAAACTAAGTATATGTGCTGCTAAAATGATGTTCTGTGGAAGGAAGTATAACACACATTGTGCTTTATAATTTAGGGTGATTTGACAGATTATAATTCATCAAAATAAGTACATACAATATTACATGATTTTTATTAATGATTATACTTTCTGAGACTCTTCTATACAGTACACGTGAGAAACATAAATTCAGACACATTTCAACTCCTGCTTGCCCTTGGAGTCATAACCACAGCATTCTCAGCACGCAGCACAGACAATGATTCACAAGCACAATCCAGCTGTAGAGGAAAAAGAGAAGAGGGCAAGAAAGAGAAAGAGGAGAGAAAGAAAAGAGAACAGGGCAAAGGGTAGGAGTGGTGGAACATCTGGTAGAACTGAAAATAAAATGATTTCTATTTAAAAACGTTAATTCCAAATGATGGTTTTGTTTTCTCTCTATAGACATCGCTGGGAGGGAATGCCTTCTACATGTGCTCACCAAATAAGTGTCAGATCCCGGCTTATTTGATAACTCACTAACTAATCAGAAGCCAAACAAAAAGGGAATGAACTATTCTTAATAAATCACATTTTTAACAATAAGCAATGAGGATATCATTTTATAAATAGTTTTTTGACTATCAAGAAGTTTTTCTAAAATTAAAATTCAACTTAGTTTGGACCAGTGGTTTTCAGTCTAGGAGTCTGAACTCCAGAGTTCACTCAACACAGATTCCAAACTAACATTAATAATACCAGTTATTTCCCTAAAGGAAGATGCAGAACAACAGTTCTCATGAGCCTGCTGACTTCCAAGAATAAATCCAGGTATTTTCAAGTATTCAATATTAATCTTCACAATAAGGTATGAGTTCACAGTTGTCCATACTCAAAATAAAATGAATACACAAAGACAGGAGGAAGCTTCTCCCAGGTCTTCAAAGTAACAAATGGCTGGTCTGAGATGCCAAGTCAAGTGACTTAGCTATTTTCATCAGTATGCATACTGTCTCTTAAGATAGCCATAGGAAGCAATGCACAGGATTAATTTCTATGTAGTCATAAATGTATATCACATTTAACAATTTGGAATGAACTGAGTTTAAAAAAATTTCTTTGACTTTAATCAAAACTGTAAGTTCAGAGTCCCGACACTAATTGATAACTAATTATTGCCAGCACTTCATAGACAACCTGAACACACAGGCTGGGACTTATCCATCATCTTTTCAAAATTCAAGCAAGAAAATCTAGTTTCTTTTCCAACGCATTCCTGAATCTCTGTCTACTTCCCTTAATATAATCGTACATCAGAAATTCCTTCACAAGAAGTTTGAAAGTGCTCACTGAACTCTCTAACCTTAGCACATTTGAAATATCTGGAGCAAATGCTTTAAAGACTTGCAAACTTTTAAAGTGGCTTATGCGCTCACAAAATATGAAGCAAGGTAAAACCCACTTTTTATCTGGTCAGCACATCCTTTCATAACATCTTCTGTTTCTTCCACCTAATTTAAGGTGCCTAGCTGCAATGGTGTATAACAACCTGACTAGGTTTCATTGCAAAATTCAGTCACAGGGTAGGTCAATCTGAAAAATATAATGTCCATAAATCCAATCTGGATCAAAATTTTTTATTACAGACATGAAAGCAAGCTAAGGAAGGGGTGGAAATGAAAGAGCCACAGATATGTGGCACACTCGTAATCTTTCACTTGTGCTCTGAAAAGACTGGAAACGTTGATGCTAGCAAATAGAACCTGATGAAAAATTGTATTGGACAAAATTGATAGAAGCTGTGAAAACCTAAATTCAAATTATAAAGTACATTCTTGGAATCCGATCAAACTTAATTGCTGTATTTAGGTTTTCTAAATAGACATTCTTAACACTGAATAATGGATCAATAAGTGCTTAATGGAGGAGTGAATACATGTTTCTGCCAAATGATGTTTTATCGTGTGTGACACTTTCTCTCACATCTCAAATTCCACATAAAGCCAATACTTACAGTATATATTCTGCATGATTTGTAGGAAATAGAAATTTGCTGCAGGGATTCCTACATACTTTGAATATATATATAAATTCTTTTAAAATAGAAGCAAAAACAATGTATGACATGAACATTGTAACATTATACCACTAATCTAATGTTCACAGTTCATGAAACAGTAACACTGGCCTCAAATTAGACTTGTAAGCAATTTACTTAGGCATTTCCTATTAGCATGTCTTCATTGTGTTGGGTGGCAGTCTTCACAGTGCCCTCTGCATACATGCATATCATGTAAACTGATCATATTTACCCTCCCTATTACTGTCTCTTAGTACCTCTATCCCTCTTCTTCTTCCCAAATCATCCACTTTCTCATGTCATGTCTCATTTTTTTTAGTTGCAGACTTCATATGCCTCACTTTTTGTCAGCTGTGAACAAATACCCCAAAAGAATCAGCTGAAGGAAGGAAGGTTTCTTTTTGTTCACAGTTTGAAGTCATATTCCACCATGGCAGAGAAGTCATGGCAGGGTCAGGTGCTTAAGGCCTCTGGTCACATTGTATTCACAGTCAGAAAGTAAACGATGTCAAGTGCTTCCTAATTGTATTTCACTCTATTTCTCTGCTTCATTTGGTTTGATAAGGAGTATTGGTGACAACTTGACATACCTGGAAAGAGCCAACCTCAACTGAAGAATTGCCTCCATCAGATTGGCCTGTGAGTCTGTCTCTGACTCACTGTATTGATTGCTAAATAGTATTAGAGGGTCCAACTCACTGCCAGCAGTATCATCCCCAGGCTGGCAGGCCTGGCACATATAAGTAAGGTGGCTGAGAGTGAGCTTCGGAACAGGCCAGAAAGCAGTGCTCATCTGTGGCTTCCACTTCAAACTCCTTCCTCGATTCATGTCTTGGCTTTCATAAATGATGGACTAAAACCTGTAAAATGAAATAAACTCTTTCTCCCAGTTGTTCTCTTGGGAGAAAGGCAACTATAGCATTTGGTCCAACAGTTAGGGAGCATCTTTTCATCTCAATTAACGAAACCTAAATAATCCCTCACAGGCCTGCCAGGAAGCTTGTCACCTAGACAACTGTACGTTCAATTAGGTTGACAACCATTATTAACTATTACACCCCATATGAGAGAAAATTTGTGTTTGTCTTTCATGGGCTAGCTTATTACACTTACCACCAGGATCTCCAGATGGCTTTGGTCTCCTTAAATTGTAGCTAGATAGGTTTAAAAACAGATTCAGAGTCAAATTGCTAATATGCACAACCACTTTAAAATTAACTAAGTGAGAAGGGTTATCTAGTAGAGAAAAATCATATGACAGTTCAGGTTTGAAGAAGACAGTCTATCATGTGTAACTAAGAAACAAAGAAAAGATATATCTCCTAATTTTATGCATTTAAAGTTTTATGTCTATTATTGACTGAAGAAGGTTAGAAATGTAGACCAAAATTTCTTAATAGTGTTTATTGGCTTGCAAATAATTTTCACCCATTGATCAATACATTCCCAAACTAGACAATAAAGGGAAACAATTTCATAGTTTATCGTGGTGAAACTATGATGCTTTTGATATGAATAAGCAGAGCATTTGATAAACACGCATTAGTTTTTTTCCCCAAATGTTGTTTTTGTTATTTGACATAAAATGGAAAAATTATCACCAATTTTATAACTTTTTATAAAAGTTAAAAATATAATACTATTCTTTACAAACAAGCATAACTTGAATATTATATAAACAAAGGAAATGAAGAAAATGGGGTAGTAATTCAGGTATGAAGAGACTATTCTGCTCCAGCTGCTAAATAAATGATAGCTAACATGGCGCCAATTTTCATTTTGAATGTATTTCCAACAGTGACATCAAAATCAGATTTTCTCTTTATTTCAAGTGAAATGCAATTTAACATAAATACAAATGGCAAAGTTTCCAGGAGCTAACAAATAGAACAAAAGCTCAGACTGTGGTCCAGATTGTTCTAGAACAGTTACAGTGGATAACTTTGAGCTAACACAGGCATCTGCAAAACTGGTGACTGTTTACAGGAACCAAGATATACGCATTTTATTGGTCATTGCCTATGACAGCCACCCCCCTAAAAATGCAAAGTTGACTACTTCCTGCAGAGACCATCTGATTCATGAAGCCAACATAATTGCTATATAGAACTTTACATAAAAAGCTTTACAGAAAATAAGTAGTATTTGATGAGGTATTTATAAAGTAAATTGCTAATTAAAACAGTACAAAAGCAATTAGATAGCTTCAAATTTGAATGCCAGAGAAATGGACCCACAATACAAATGATAATACATTTCTAGTCATGCTCTGTTATGACTGAGTGTCATTAAGCTCAAATATGAAATGTCTCCCCAAATGCTCAGGTGTTGAATGAAGACTTAATTCCAAACTGGTTTGGTATTGATGGATGACTGGACCATAAAAGTGCTATCTTCATCAATTGACTAATCCATTTACAGTTTCATACTTAACCGTCTATTAGAAAGTGTGGCCTGGCTGAGAGAAGGCCAGTGAGGGTGTCTGTAGGGGTGTGTCTTTCTGTAGGGGTGTGTCTGTAGGGGTGTGTCTGTCTGTAGGGGTGTGTCTGTAGGGGTGTGTCTGGTACATTGCTCTTCCCTGTTTTCTCTGCTTTCTAGTAGTAATGAGGAAACCAGCTATCCTCCTCCATGACTTGATTCCATGATGCTTTGCCTCATTACCTCTGGCTCAAAGCCATGGAACCAGTAACCTTGCCAAGATAAATCCTTCCTCCATTCAACTCTCCCAGAATTTGTCATAGTGATGAAAAGTCTGATTGAGTCATATGTCAAGAAGAATTAAATATTTCTGAAGAAAGTAGTTGTTATGATTATTCATGTTTCCATTTGAACAGTATCCAATCTGGTATGTTAGCAACAATAAACAATTTGCCATTCTCGTTTCTAAGATGATGAAGGAACTCCACATCTGGAAGTTATTTTTTTCTTTTTACAAAAGCAGAACACATTCTAAAACTAACCTGGAGAAACTTTCACAGAATTAAAAACCTAAGGTTATGCTTTCACTATGCAAAAGTATATGTCAGAAAGAGTAAATTTTCAAAGTCACAGATGAAAATAAACAAATCAAAAGAGGGTCATTCCAGGCCAGGGAGATGGCTCAAGGGAGGGATGCTTTTGTTGATGAGCCTGCCAACCTGAATTTGACCCTCTGCATCGCTGAGAGGACCAATACCTTAGCTGTCCTCTGACCTTCACATATGCATTATGGCATATGTGTGTCCTGCCCCGTAATTAAATAAATAATGTTAAAATAAGAATATTATAAGACTCTTTCCCCTATTAGTATACAACAGTCATTGAAATTATAGAGTATTTTTTCTTTCAATGTGTATGAAAATATGTGGATCTTTATTCCTTACCTAAATAATATCTTATGAGAAAATACAATATTGTATTTGACTTGAGGAAATGGTGATTCATATGAATGAAGATGAGTGTGTGTGTGTGTGTGTGTGTGTGTATGTAGGAAACGAGAAAAATATCTTCTATTCAGAATTTCTAAGCATAACTGAAGAGCAAATCTATGACTTGGGCTATGTCAAGTGAACATCAGTTTGCATACTGTACCTGATAAACGTTCATAAGACGTAAAAATTTTGGTCAAATGTGGGTGTGATTCCAAGATATGTAACACAGTAGAAACTACTAGTTTTGTTGGGAAATAAAATGAATTAGCAACTAAAGAACTTCATATTTAAATCAGTGGACAAGTGTCCAGAGGTTGGGATGAGTTCGTGATCAATAATTAAAGAGGAAAATGTTCATGTTTGTTTTACAGCATACTTTATAATAATATATGTGATCCATCTGTCACAGGAAGGATTATTTTTACTCTACAATAAGAGATCAAAGGACAAGAAGCAACAGCCCTTCAGGGAACTGCAACTAATGCAAATAGTGACACCTGTACCACCTCACCTTTGACCACTCTTCCCTGGATGGTTGGACAAGTAAATAGGATGAATACAAACAAGGCCAGCCATGCAGAGAAAGCTTTGAATGGAAAAAAGAAAGAGCAGTCGCCTTGCAGCCAGGGATCTAGAGAGCAGAAGCTCTGTTTTCACATGGAAAGGATCCAGGTTCTATTGGGAGTGAAAGTAAAACCTGCAGAACAGTGGAAGTTTCTTAATATAACCTCATGAATATATCCAACACACACACACACACACACACATCTTCACGATTGCTGCTCATGGAGTAAAAGTGAAGCAACAATCGGTTATCTGTGTGCATTTTATGCTTTAGAATTATTCAAAGTGCCTATGTTCTTATTTAAAAGCAAATTAACTAAAACTGCCATTAGAGAAACTTGAAATCATGAGAGAAGGGAAAGTGTGTAGAGCTATAGGATATTTTTCAGTTCCCTAACCTTTTAGGCTTGTTTCTGATCTATAAGAATATATCTTATCTCATTGTCAAGAACAACAACAGTAGGCATTGGAAGACATAAGGTACTGGCCCAGGTGAAAATTGTGATGCTTTGGACTTGATCTTAATCTAACTTAGGATCAGGTTTTTCTCATCAGATCATTCATTTTGACTGCATAGAATTAGAGAGAATAGACACTTCATGTGTGGAGAACTCAAGAAAGAATGAAGCAAGTCTATACATAACTGGCTTGTCAAGAAAAACACAAATGATTCTCTTTAGTTTTCATTTTAATCAGCAGTTTTCTCCATGACCATTCATTAATATTTTCATGGATATTTTAATGAATAATAAATTCATTTTATCCCCTGGGAAAGAAGCATCTACACACAGGGATAGTCGTGCCCTGGTCTTTTTCTAGTAAAACTTCTGTCCCTGAGAAGAAGACAGATTTTAGGTTTCCACATAATGTAATCATTCAAAATCCTGAGATATGTCTAAAAAGCTTAGAATTCTTCAGGTGATTTCTGATAATCTGATACCACTTAACATTTGCTATATATGGTACTTGTAAGCAAGGTGATCAAAATAAGATTTGAGTCATGTGACTGAGCGCCTTGGATCCAGTGCCCACAGGCTGCTCAAAGACTGGTGCCTGCTTCCATGGTGCTTGACAAATGATGGAGAAGAACAGACCTGAGCATGGAGACCCTCCAAAATGAAGGCCAGACACAAACGTGGTGATGAGATATGGCTTTCCTCATTAAACGCAGTAGATACAATAGTGAATCCTTCACTTACTAATTAAACATAAATGAGAGAAGTAAGAATTTTGAGTGATTTTCAATTCAGTTAAGAGAACTTTTTTGACTTAGAGGTGTTTGACAATTTAGAAGACAATATAAAACATTTTAAATCTATAGCCATATTGAATAAGCATCAAAGCCTAGCAAAGGAGAGGCATGCCTTCACAAGAACTCATGAGAAAGAAAGGCAGTCACAGAATAGTGACTAGACCGCAATTGTGCTCCAGTTAGCTTTGTCACTCTACCCCTGCCCTTCCAAAACAAATAAGACTGTAATAGGTACTTTCTTGCTTGTCATTACAGAACACTTTATAATAAGCGACTTAAGGGGAGAAGCAGGGGTGTTGGCTTACACTGGGAAAGGATATAGTCTGCTGTGGAGGAGCAGCCATAGCAGTGGGCAGGTCCATGATGGGATAAGAAGGCAACTGAGATTCCTCACTGCCTCACAGTGAGGAACCTAAGGGTGGATGGGAATTGGAGCCAGGGCATTACATCTTAAAGGCAAAATAAAAGAAGAAAGGAAGAAAGGAAGAAAGAAAGAAAGAAAGAGCGAGAGAGAGTGAGAAATTTGGTCAAACACTTGGGTGTATAGGGTACATTTCACGCTCAAACCACATATGCAATTATTGCTATCAAAAGACTGCTTTGATAATGAAAACATTCAACAAGAATATATAGTGTTTATGAACAACTGAAAAATCCTACAGATATAAAGTATTGCTCTAGTTTGGGTCGCCAACATTCCAAGTGATTGAACCTCGATCTTAATGTGGGGTCATTATAGAGAAGTGGACAGGATATTCAAGAAGTAGGAAGTAACGGACTCAGCACCTGTCTGTTCTAGGTTCAATATGCAATTATTTGCTTGCTTCTACACATGCTATTCACATTACTATCTGTGAAATACAGTGATAGACTCAGTGTGGGACTTGCTGTGTCTATACTATATCATATGAACTTTAAACTTCCTAAACTGGCAACTAAACGAAATTCCATAAACAGAGGATGTAAGTCATAGGAAAGCATTTGGGATTGTGGGTATGACCCTTCACACTTTAGATAAACACACATGTGTGTGCACGCGTGCGCACACACACACACACAGCAACCACATTTACTCCATATGAAGTAAAGGGGTGAAGAATATAGGGTGGAAATTATGTAAATTTAAAATATGAGATTCTCAAAAAATAAGATGTTAAAATATTGAAACTTCATACCCCTTCTAAAGTATTATGCAATTAATAGCTATTAATGATGAAACACAAACGTCTGATACCCTCCACCCACGCCAAACAATTACTAAGTACCAGTTCCAATTTCAAAGAGGTTGTAGAGCTACCTGAAGCCTTTATTGTTCTGTGCTACAGCTTATCTTTTTCTATGCCTAAACTTGATTTCCTTCCTTGCATAACACTGATCCTGAAAGCACTTCCTAACAAACCCTCTACATTCTCATTTTTGTCTGAGTCTATTTCCAAAACTGTGATACCAGCTATTACATAACTAGGGTGATGAACATTCCAAGAAGAGACCATAGGTATTAATGTTTTGGTCACAATAGTAATGATGATTTTTTAAACAGTTGAAGTTTAATCATACTGTATAAGAAAGCAAATCAAATTCAGAAATTCAGACAGCATGACAGCAGTGTCAGATCATATGTTCTATGAAATCAAGAATATGACTTTTGATTTTTGAGAATAATAGGAAGTGATTTACATTTTATTTATAAATGAATATTTTAAAAACCAATGAACACAGAATCAGCTGAAAATATATTTACATATGGAGAAGAAATCCTTAAAAAGGTCTCTCTCTCTCTCTCTCTCTCTCTCTCTCTCTCTCTCTCTCTCTCTCTCTCTCTCTCTCTCTCCCACCAGGTTACCAGGTTCTTGTTGTATAGTCCCTAGAAAGCCTGGAATTCATTATGTAGACCAAAGTGGCCTCAAACTCACAGAGATCTGCCTGCCTTTGCCTCCTCCTGAGTGTTGGGATTAAAGGAATGCGCCAACACACCCAGAAAAATCCTTTTGGCAAGGGTAGATCCAAACGTTATCTTTTACTGTATTTTCAGGACAGAGTGTCTCACTGTAGCACATATTATCCATCAACTACCAATCCTACCTCAAGAGTCCTGAGGATTGTGATAACAGGCATGTGCCACCACACCTGAAAGCTTTTCTTTTCTTTCTTTCTTTTTTCTTTTTCTTTTTGGATTATTCGAGACAGGAAAGCTTTTCTTAATGTGGCATTGAACAAAGAAAAGAGAGAAAAAAATCTATTATAAATTATTTTTCTCAGGTTTGGTTTTATCTCGATTTGGTGACTGAGTCTCATATAGCTCATGCCATTCTAGAGCTTTTAAGTACCTGGAACTCCCAACTTTCTTGCCTCCCCACGCATTGCCCTAGATTCTGGCATTGCATTGATTTCCTGACTCTCCTGCCTTTCATTCCCAGAGCTGAGGTTGGAGGCATGTGCCGCCATGCCCACTTTCACAGTGTAGCTGAGTAATTGAATATAGAAACAAGGGTTCTTATCATTTGTATTTTGTATTATTATTTGGGGTTCTTGTTTTGTTTTCTCATTTTATTGAAAACAGATTCTTTTCTCATATAATATATATCCTGATTATAGTTTCCCCTCCCCCTACTTTTCCTAGTTCCTCGTATCCTACTCTCCCCTCCAGATCACTCCCTTTCTGTCTCTCATTAAAAAATAATGGGCTTCTAAGAGATAACAACCAAACATGAACAAAAACTATAGTAAGATAAAACAAGAAATCATAACATCATGGCTAAAAAATAGACAGGGAACCCAACAGAAGGCAAAGAGCCCCAAGGGCAGTTATGAGAATCAGAGATATATCTGTTCACACACTCAGAATTTCCATGAAAATATTAAAGTGAAAGCTGTAATACATCTGCCGAGGACAGACACAGACCTGTGTTAGCACTGTGCTCTCTGCTTTAATCTCTCTGTGTTCATATGATCTTTACTCAGTTGCTCTAGAGGATCTTGGTCTCCTAATGTCCTCTGTCTCCTCTGTCTACCCCACTCCTGCCTCCTCTTCCATGGGGTTCACTAAGCTCTGAGGGGAGGGGTTTAATGGAGACATCTCATACAGAGCTATGTGTTCCAAGATCTCTCTGTGTACTGTCAGGCTGTGGTTATCTGTATTTGTTTCCATCTGCTAAAAGAGGAAGCCTCTCTGATGATGGCTGAATAGGGCACTAATCTGTGGATATAGCAGAATATCATATGGAATCCTGTTATTGTTACTTTAAAAATAGTAGCATTTAGTTTTACTCTAGGTCTCTGGCCTATGTAGTCTCTGGATCTTGGACCCCCAAACAGTGCTGGGTGTAGGCTCCAGGTCATGGAGTGCCTTATGTAAAGTCAGACATGAGTTGGTTACCACCACAAAGTTTGTGCCACCATTTCCCTACCATATTTTGAAGGCAGGATAGATTGTATGTCAAAGGTTTTTCTGGTTGGGTTAGTGTTTGCCCTTCCCTTATGGTAGCCTGCAGGGTACCTTTAGAACATGGAGGTGAAAGTCTTAAAAAGGAATTAGCTCTACCTCTCCATGTTCAATGGGGTCTTGCTGCCAGCTTGTGGTGAACAACTTCTTGTCTCGGCAACAGCCTGGGTTCTTTGAGGATTTCCATGGGCCCCTTTTGGCCAACAACTCAATTGGATGAAATTCAGTCCCAATACTGGAAGGTTTGTTTGGTGATAAGAGATGGACAGTGGTGTTGTATGTCTATCCTTATTTGGAAACTTTTTCGGATCACCTTCACATATTACATGAAGGTTCCTTTGTTAAGTTCCTAAGTTAAGTTAACATACAGCTCCACAAATGGCCTTCAGTTCTTACAGTCTTTTCCCCCATTCTGTCTCTCAATCTCATCCCCCCCATTCCCACCTGATCCTTCTGTTTTAATGATGTCACCCAACACTGACAAATTCAGCTCTTTCAAATAGGTGTTTTCTTTGCAAACAATACCAAGACTACTTACCCACTAAGTGTGGCACCCCAGTAGGAAATAATGGAACTAAAAATCTAAAAATGGTCAATCTTTTCAAGCTCTGTGATACATGCCTGCAATGAATCTTTTCTCTGCCATGCAGAAGCTAAAGAAAACTGTAATACAAGGCTCACATGGCTTTATCAATAATGGTTCCATTCAAAAGCAGAGGAATGTGACAGAAAAGATGTCTGAGAAGTGGAACAGAATTTCATAAACTCCTATTCCATTTCTTTCCACTTAAAGACAATTCAAATAGCTTGCTTCTGCCTGATATGACGAGGTGGTATTGAGCTTTTAACCTTGACAGAGAGCAAAACTGTAATCTCATTGTGTAGAATGCTTCCTGCAGAGTGCCACTAGCAACTTAAAATTCTCCCTCAAGTGGAAAGATGAAAGTTCTCAGAAAATTTCATCGAGAAAAGTCAAGCATTATATTTCTGAGATGTAAAAAGATGGACTTATATTAAAATTTCCATAAACTCTCTGCATGAACTACCAATATTAAGATTTCAGTCACTCAAGTGATGAGAAAATGAAATTCGGATGGATGTTAATTACTTTCAGTCATGGACCTAATGAATCTGAGTCTATAAACACACAGATAAAAACATTGTATTAATTCATCAACACAGTTTTGGAGCCTTAGCAAAATGAGTTAGCTGTAAACACAGTTGGTCCTTATTAAAGATGAGCATGGAAACTCCTCTGTGTGCATCAATTTATACAAAGCATTTTCATAGATACTTCAGTTGATATTATGGTAATGCTGTAAAACATCAAGAAGAAACTAAATATTATTCCTACTTGAAAGATGAGAAGGCAAGTTTAGGCTCATCATCCAGCAACATTCAGCCTGTAAGTGATGGGAGGGTAGAACCCAATTTACTTTCATTTTTCATAATTACAATACATTCTTATCAGTTCAAACCAAGATAATCACTGTGTGGATCACTTCCTCCACTGGAAACACAGAGCATTATGCCAGACAGAGCTACAGGTATGTATCAGATGTGATCAGAAAAAGTAAGGCATCAAATACACACAGGAAAAGCACTATCAAAGAATTCAAATTATATAACAGTATGCTTTATGAGTTCAGCCTTCTTTTTAAACAACGATTTCTTTCTCAGTAGCTCCTCTTTAGAAAGGCTTTGTAATCCTAAAATTGGGGATAAATGTGATTACCTGTGAAAAATGTACTATATATGGAAGATGTGATTGACTATAAACAGGCACAAGGGAACTAAATGGAAAATGCTTTCAATGAAAGTTATGCCATTGTATTAATTCACTCACATTGTTGAGTTGTCTTCTTACAATGTGAATCTTATAGTATGCACGATCATTAATATTATCGACTTGACAAGATACAGAATCACCTAGGAGACACACCTCTGGGGTTTTTAGGTCAGATGACCTGAAGTAGGAAAGCCTGTCCTAAATGTGAGTGGCACCATTTACTGTGCTTGTGTTCTGAACTAAATAAACAGGAAAAAGGCAGATGAATACTGAGACAAGGGAAGAACAGAGGAGATCAAGAAAAGAGACACCTTAATTGTGGGAGCCATTATAGATTTAAAGAGAAATCTGGCACTAGGGAAATGTCCAGAGATCCACAAGAATGACCCCAACTAAGAATCTAAGCAATAGTGGAGAGCCTACCTTAAATGCCCTTTCTCTACAATGAGATTGATGACTACCTTATATGCCATCCTAGAGCTTTCATTCAGTAGCTGATGGAAGCAGAAGCAGACACCCACAGCTAAGCACTGAGTCTAACTCCTAGCATCCACTCATAGACATGTAGGAGGGATCAGCCAAGGAGTCAAGACTGTGTGCTGGAGAAACCCATAGAAACACCTGACCTGACCAAGTGAGAGTACACGGGCCTCAGTTGTAATGCTGGGAAACCAGCATTGGACTGAAACAAGCCTCTGAATGTGGGTGCCAGTTAGGAGGCCAGAGAAGTCTATGGGACCTCTGACAGTGGAACCAGTGTTTACCCCTAGTGCATAAATGAACTTTGGGAGCTCATTCCCCCCATGTAGGGATACTCTTTCAGTCCAGATACATGGAGGAGGACCTAAGCCCTCACCCAGATGATGTGGCAGACTTTGATGATCCCCCATGGAAGGCCTCACCCTCCCAAGGGAGTGGATGGGGGGTGCGATGGGAGGGTCAGTGGGGGCGTGGGAGGATGGGAGGGAATGGGAACTAGGATTGATATGTAAAATAAGATTGTTTCTAAATTAAACAAATAAATTAAAACATAAAATGAAAACAAAATTAACAAAAAAATCAGCATTCAACTCTCTGCTTTCTGAATTTGGATGTAATATAATAAACAGCCTCACACTCTTGTCACCACATCCCTATTGTCATGGACTATACCACACTCCTGTCACCACACCCTCCTATCATGGTGGGCTGTGTCCCTTTTCTTTCACCATGCCTTCCCTATTGTGATGAACTGATCCACATTCCTGTCACTACAACTTTCCTACCATGGTGGACTGTACCACAATCCTGTCACGTCTTCTCTATCATGATGGGCTGTAGCATGCTCCCTGTCACCACATCTTCCCTATCTTGATAGACTGTATCTGTGATCAAGGAGACAAAATAATATCTTCCTTCCTTTAGGTATTTTTTACAAGTATTTTCTCACAGCAACCAGAAAAGCAAGTAAAGCTTGTGTGTACTTTTATTGTGTTACACTCTTATTGTGTTAAATAAGAGAGAAAAATGGAGAAAATATATATTACTGTTAAACTGGAGTTAAGTACTATATTAAAATAAATACAATTATTGGGTTTGATATAAATAGGAGATACAAAGACAGATACCCAAATTAAAGTCATTAAGTACTTGAGACCTGAAAACAAATAAAAAGAAAATTATAATAACATCAAGCATTTTGTAGCACTTGCCTACTGTGTTGCATCATGGCAAATGTTTATCTAAACCTTAAATCTCCACTTATAATATGCTCAGGAAAAACAAGCATGGAATGGCCATTAATTTGTCAAGACCATGAAAAAAAATCTCAGAGCTTAATTTCATAGGAAGCCCTTCTAATATAAAGCAGGCATTTAAAAGTATGTAGAACTGTTCTAAAGAACTCCAGAATTGTTACATTGTATCTAAACACATTCATATAGGAACATGTTACTTATAGAAATATGAAGAACCAAAGGCAGATACATCCCAGTATAGGTGACAACTCATGAAAGTTATCCCTGGAGTTCCTGGCATTGGTTATAAGCTAGTAGGGGAGTTTCTCTGTCCTCAGTCGTTGTTACGTTTTTGTAATCTTTGGGAGGGGATTTTGGGAATCTTGTAAGTTTCAGGAGCTTCCAGCACCTTGTAAGTTTGATTTACTTGCAGAGTCTTCAGGAGCCTCCCTCCATTGAGCACTGATTATTTAAGTGTGATGACAATAACTACACAAAACAGGCATATATAAATCTGTAATACCAGCTTTGTGGTTACAAATAAGCCAAGCTATGAATGCTTACCCCATTCTCAATATTCCCAATTATTTAATCTATTACATCTAGTTTACAATGAAAAATTAATCTTGTATTTTTTAGTGTTTCAAATTTATAAATTAAGGAATAGGAAAGGTAAACAACCATGTCCATTGTCTTATGTAGACCAAAGCAGTTTATGCTTAAAATAAAGCATATATTGTTTTCTGATTTTGTTTGTATAATGTTTTCTGTTCTGGTTTGGTTTTGCTTTCTGTTTTGTTTCATCTGACTGACAAAAACCCACAGAAGCCAAGTATCTTATTTGTTCCAAAGCTCAGTCAGTACATAACAGTATTAACACAGTTACTCATAACACTTTGAATTAAATGATCACAAAGTCTAATTACCATTTGAATATTTATGATGCACACAATTCTCAATAATTAATACTGTAAGTTTACTTAATTGCTAACTTTATTCTTGGTCTTATTTTTAAGCAGGAAGAATAAACTGGTATGTAGCTATCTATTTTTTGCACTAAATATATTAAAAAGACAACAACATTTATATTTGTTTACTGGGACTGAAACTCTGACCTAACTTAGTCTCAGATTGTGTTACAACTAAAATCACTAAACCTTTCTACATTTTATTTAAAATAATTTGCATAGTTTTACTTAAAAAATATATACATACACACACACATATATATATACATATATATATATATTAGACAGGTGTTGGTTGTGCATGTGGGAGGCAGAAACAGGCAGATCTCTGTGAGTTTGGGCCTAGCCCGGTCTATAAAGCAAGTTACAGGACAGGCACCAAAACTATACAGAGAAACCCTATCTCAAAAAATGCGAAAACTAAAAAAATACATATTAATGGGGTGGGATTGATTATGACTACTTGTTGGTCTTCTAGAAAACCTGAGTTAATTATAGGCGCCAACATCAGTACCTTTAGCTGCAGGGGATCAAACATCTTCTTCTGGCTTCCTCAGATACCAATATGCATGTGACATATACAGCTATAAATGCACACACAACCACGTGAATAAAAATGGGTGTTTTAAAAATATACATTAATTTATAATAAACTAATACTAGTAGATTTATTTTTATCAGTAATGCATTTTCAAGGAGCTCACTAATTAACCAGGTTCTTCGAGCCTGAAATGACTCAGTTCCTATGTTTGTACTGGGGAAATGATTAAAAAGGAGTTAATAAGTAAAGTGAAATAGAATCCTCAGAAAATCTAATTTGTGGGAAAAAAGAACACTATGTGTTCCTATTGGAATAAATTTTATAAATACATTTTGGATGATAAATTAATTGTACTTGAATGTACTCTTTTATACTTATCAAATACTTCCATTAATTCTTTTATTATTTTAAAATTACATCCCATGTGGATGAAATCAGTCCTGCGTAAGGCTGTCGAGAATGAAGAGAACAGGAAAATCCTCATTTCAAAGCACTTACTTTTCCACTAAGGAATGAACAAGGGACAAAGTCAGTGAAATAAACATGTCAGGTGGAGAAAGTGTGCTGTTAGACCAATAAAGCATGGAAAGAAGATAAAGAATGATAAAGTAGTTGGGACTGAAGCAAACAGGAGAATCATGAAGACTCCACTGGAAAGGTGGCATCTATACAATGACCTACAGGTCAGAGAGTCAGGTGTTTTGTCACTTTTGTTTTGCTGTCAGGAAGGTGAAGAAAAAAAATCAATGCAACCTCCAGGAAGCAGGAGCCAACATAGATCTGAGGGCGAGAACAGGACAAGCCTAGAAAGGAGGTCAGTTACTGCTGTGGCTTTGTGTGTCTCCACATTCTTGAAGGCCACTACATGGACTTTGACGTCAAAGATTTGAGGACTTTGAATAAAGAAATAGTTTCCTAGACTAGTGCATATTTCAAAGGGTAGAATTTAAATTAGAATACAAGAAACACAGTGAAAGCACAAAAACCCATGATTTAGATTTAATACCAAGAAAGTTGCCTTCTGCATCAGTCAATAGGAGAAAGAGGAGGCAAGAATGATGAGACGATCAACCTGAACAGCTAACAGGATCCTGAAGAAGGAAGAGCTTCTGGGTGCAGCTCAATGTGTGGAAAGCAGACTAGGAGGTCTTTGGACATGATAAGTTCAGAGATGCTCTTAGGCAGGTGACCAAATTATGCTCACTGAGTATTTTAAATATCAACCAATGTTTCTTCAATCAGTATGCAGTCATGCAAACAGACAGACGATCTGCCTGGCCCTAGCACCGGATCAGGTCATAGAAGTAGTTTTCATAGACAGCTAACGAGAATCCCAGAAACAGACACCACTCCCTCCATACTCCATGCAGGTCGTGAATCTGCACAGACTATACTGAGCGTGGACGTCAAACTCTTTGATCAGATTCTAGGAAAAGTTATCAAATGGCACTGGGGTTTGAAAATAAACCAAATATATGGTCATAAGACAGAGAGACACCAAATCAATCATATTCATTCAACTAATACTATTTTAGAATTGAATAGACCTAGGGATACATCCCTGTAATCTCCAACACTCAATAAGCAGGTGGATCATCACAGGACAGCCTCGTGCACTTAGCTGCACACAAAGAGCTCCTGTCTCAAAACAGAAACAAAAGAAAAAATAACAATACAAAGAGTAAGAATTTGCTGTTTGAGTCACTTTTTCAGAAGGTGAGCTCAAAATGCACCCTAAATTCAGGACCCATTACTCATCCCCAAAAGGTGAAATTATCATACATATGCATTATAGCACCCTTTTGAATGATGATAAAACTGGTTTGGTCACTTTAGAACATGCTAAACTCTATTTAGGTATTGCCTTTTTGGAAACTGACTGCAATATCTTGCTTCCCCAGAACCCTCCTGAAATGTGACTACTATTCTCAGACGGAATCTAAATGCCCTTTTCTTGGGATCTAGGCTGGATTTAGTAATTCATATTTTAAGCAAAGGAGTAAGGAAATAGTGACTGGGCACAGTATCTGCAGCCATCAGGAAAGCAACATGTCTTCCATCTGGCTCTCTTTGAGCATGTTGATACTAGTTTCAGTGATATTTCTCTTTCAGTTAAAGATTAAAAGACAGAAAAAATGATAATGGAAAATTAAATTTTATTAAGTTGATTGATAAGCCTTAAGGACACCCTCTTCAGATAGGGATCGTAAAACTGGGGCCCTTGTCTCCATAGATGCTAGGTGGTGCATTTGATTTGGGTGCCCTACCTGGGGCTCCTCTTGCCTTTCTTTCTATTGGTCTAAGGACGTCTGTATGCTCCTTTGGTAGTAGGGACTTTTGGCTCTGTTTCTATTCACATAATGGAAATAACTGCACTAAGAAACTCTCCTTTGTTGCATGGGTAGAGAAACCATTGTTGATTGGCTAAGAGTGGGCCCTCAACCCTGTCTTTCCTTTGTAGTATAATAAGGAAAGGGAAACTCATTGCAGGTGAGGCAAATAGAAACTTACTCTTGGGACTAAAAGCGACAACAAAAAAAAGACTCAAATGAGGATGGTTTTCTTCTTTACACACCCTAAGAGCCCATGGCCTCCATGTGCTTTCCAGCTAGTCTTTCTAGGGACTTAGTCAACAAACTGGCAGGAGCACAAGCCTCAGACAGGACACCATCAGAGCCGTTGAAGTCATTACTGATAGAATGATAGTTAAGAACCCCTGGAGTATTTTATTCTCAGCACTTGGTACACACTTGCCATTTTGTTCTTCTGAGCTGACGTCCCCAACATCCTTAATTATTAAAACACCGAATACACCACAATAATAGTTTCCACTGGTGCCACTGAAGTGGATTTAATGAGAATGGCTCACATTTGCTTATGTGTTTAAACGTTTGATCCCCAGTTGGTGTAACTGTTTGGGAAAGGATAGCATGTGTGGCCTTGTTGGAGAAAGGTGTGTCACTGTTGTTAGTACTTAGGCATTTGTACTGGCCTGACCTTGAAGTTCTGACAGGATATGCCCTCAGCTGCAGCCACTAAGAGCTTGGCCTGTGCATATTCACTATGTTCCCTTTTAAAGGGCCCTGCCAACTTCCAGTCTCTCTCCCTGCCTCCCTCCTCCCTCTCTCTCTTTCCCTCTTTCTCTCTCTGTCTGTTTCTCTCTCTCTCTCTCTCTCTCTCTCTCTCTCTCTCTCTCTCTCTCTCTCTCTCTCTCTTGCTCTCTCTCGCTCTCTCTCTGCCTCTCTTCTCAGGATTGAACAGGAATGATTTATAAAGTGTCTTCTCATTGTGTTTTTTTTTTATGACAACAACTGTCTTTGAGATTTTAAAAGGCCCACACAATTCGCATATGTTCTCTTTCTGCTTCTTGTTTTTTAGGCAGTCTGGATATAAACATTGTGTGTGTGTGTGTGTGTTGTGTGTTTACAGGCTTATAGGTTATGTGCCACTTAGTCCAACAATGGCTGTCTATCAAAGGAAGGTCCAAGAATCCAGAACTTGTTCAGCCACCAGGCCAGATGTCTTAGCTGGTCTTATATCCTGGAATCCTGAAGTAGGCTCTGATGCCAGTGAAAGAATGGGCTTGCCAGTTAGAGAGAGGATAAGTAGACAATGAGAAAAAGCAAGCATCCTTCTTCCATGACCTTTAGAATGCTCTCAGAAGGTCTGGCCCACATTAAAGGATCTTCCCACCTCAAATGATCTGGATTAAAGGCATATCTTCCCACTTCAAATGATTTAGTTAAGAAAAAGCCCTCAATGGTGTACAGAGTCACTTGGGTTTTAATTAATTCCAGTTGTAGTCAAGTTGACAACCAAGAGTAGCCATCACAGTACCTAACATTGTATTAATCAGAAAATCAGCCAAGAGTGCTGCAAAGAAGAAAAAGTAACATAATGAGAGGACACTTTATAAATCATTCATTCCTGTTCAATTCTGAGAAGAAGATATCTAAAAGATGGTGCTAATATGAGTCAAAGTCACAGTATGCTGGAAGACTTATGAAAATGGCTCATTAAAAAGATACATGACTCATGAATAGACAGACTCCAAAAGATAATGTAAAGCATGGAAGAAGTAGCTAAAACAGGTCTATATTTTCCATGGTGGGAAACAAGAGGAAGGCTACAAGGAGAACAGAGCATTCAAACAATTGTTTGTGGGAGGAATAAATTAAATTATATGAAATATGAGGTACCTCAAAGTTATATGCATGTAGTTCAATGGTTTATGCACATATAGTGAAGGTTCTATGTATGTGTGTTCATAGATATATAATTATTATTTTAAAATCTATATAAGGAATTCTGAAGAATAAATACTTTTTTCTAAAGGCCTGGGAAAACCAAGTATGACCTTTGAGGAGATAAAAATGTTTCTATCTCTCATACTTTTTCTGTGCCAAATAGCTCATATACATTTTTAAGCCTAAGGAAATATGTGAAAAAGCTAAGAAAATGTCTGAGTTAGAACACTGGGAGCCAGTTGATGGGCTAGCACCACTCTGCCCTGGAGCCACCAGGAGACTCTCTGAGTTTACTCAGAATGTGTTAAAATTGCATGTCTCTGAGATACCTAAAGCATTCTGCATTTTGATTTGTTCATGGTTTGGGGAGGTTCTTTGTCTGGTGTGGGGGGTGGGTGTTACTAGAGATTAAACCGAGTGCCTCACATATACTAGATAGTTGCTCCTCCTGTTCCACGCTCACTAAGTCTTGTTAGAGTCAAATAATGTGTGTCTGTACACACTTGTGTGTGCATGATTGTGTGTTTCTCAGAGCAATGTATATAACAGAAAAGCGACCTTGGCCAGCTTTCTGTAGTAAAAATCTAAGTTGTCATATTTGATAGTGTTACCAGTGAAAGAACTATTGCATTTTATGTAACAAAAACATAAAACACATTTTCCTCCATGAAACCCTTCTTCTCACAAAGCTATCCGTTTATCCATCTATCTCCAAGACAGATACAGTATCTTTATTTAGCATGAGCATTTGGTTCTCAAAAATTAAGTCTCCTTGGCTCTGGTTTTAGCATAGCTGCAACATTTGAAAATAAGCAGAAGGTTTGTAAACAGGGGGTTTAAAAAAATTAAAATCTAAACTCCTTGAAGAAGAGCGAGTGCCAGCCAGCATATGGCAAGATCAGTGTTGAGTCTAGGTTCCTTCAATGTGGTTTATAAATGCAGTGAACAGGGGAATGTCAGAGAATAATAAGCCAAAGTTGATTTACAAAATGACTAAGAAAATTGTTATCTATCTAAACATATCATCTTTTACATTTCTCCCACCTGTATCATAATAGAAGAATAATAACAGTTTAATTATAATATGTATTAGTAGTATTAGTAAATTAATGATAAATTATGATCACTGTTATTGCTTCAATGCAACCAATCTCATCAGAAAAAGTTAACCGTAGAACCATAGCTTAAAGAACAGCAGTTACATGCATTCTAGCTCAGTCTTACAGACAGACTATAGATATGTTTCTGTATATATGTACATTTTAGATAAGCTAATATATATGAGACAATGAGACACTTTCTCCATACTTCTAGGAAAAACAAGGGTGGCTTTATGTGTTTTTGTTCTTCTTATATTTCCTCTTCCTTAGGAATGTCTGACATCTGTTTTTATAGTATTTCTTATTGTAGTTGGAGGCAAATAATACACAGGCAGATAGACAAATAAATATGTGAACTGAAAGGTATAGTTTCCTTAAAACTGTGTAGCAATGCACAGGCAGAAACAATGAAACAAGAAATAGAGGTTACCAGGGACTGTGTCAGGAAGGGCTTTGGAATTAAGGAGCTTTTAGGTAAAGTCTAGGAAGGGATGTGAGAGGCACTGAGCAGCTAGCTTTCACTGAAGAAAGCACTCACTGAAGAAAGCACAAAATGTGTGGTTATGGGATATATACATGAGACAAACATCATACAATATGTGTAAGCTGCGTGAATACATATCAGTACCTACTCAGGTGTGTGGGTATGCATACATGTGTGTTTTCTTTTTTTTTCTCTTCATTCTTTAAATCAACATGACCCTTTTCCCCAACTTGCTGCCTGGACTGCAACTACATAAACCTTCTTTGGATCCGTTTCTGACATAATCCACTTTTTGTTTCCTAACATGTTTTCCCAATGTACTCTCATATTTTAGAAGAAGATGATGCCCAGAAAAATGGTTGAAGTTTAAGTTTTTCAATTTGCTTTTGAGTCAATTACACATAAATCTAAATAAATATTTCAGAAGAACGTGACTCTGTCACTTTGCACACGAATGAAGCACACGATGACAAATACTTTGTTGCCACCTTGTGATCTCTTTCCATATAGCAGTCTGTGGATACTACATCATTATGATGTGGAAAAAGTTAAAATACCATACTCATGCCTTTAACCCCAGCACTCAAGAGGAAGAGGCAGAGGCAGAACTCTGCAAATCAGAGGACATTCTGGTTTATATAGCTAATTCTAAGTCAACAAGACAATATAGTGAGGACTTGTCTCAAATAAACTTAAACAACATTAACAAATATACACTAGTCCAACAAATATTTATTAATCACTGCATTGGTACAAGAAAAATATTTGAAAAGTACATTCGTCAAAAACACAATCAAAAATTATACTTTTATGCAGGGCTCAATTTTTCAAGCTATGCATTTCTGAGGGGCTGGGTCTGAGATACAAACAAAAAAAGCCAGATACCTAGAACAGAATATACATAAAAAGCATAAAAATCTTATTTGAAGCAGCTTCTGAGTCCACATGAAAACGTGTCTCATTGCCTTGATCAGTTATTCATTTCACCAGTATTGAGAGACTATTGGAAAATATTCCAAAGAATAGAAAATAGTAATAAATTCTTCTTGGTTAATCGTTAGTTAATAAATTTTCAAATATGCCAACCATAGTTCTACATTATTGTGAAGAAGGTTAAAACTTGGCACACAGACTGCACAAATCCCTTGGCACTCAAGAGGTGCCCAGTGGGAAGCATATTCTGCTTCTCACTTCACTCCCAGGAACACCACTGCCATTATGCCCAAGGGCAAAGAATCTCTCTTGAAATGAGTGGTTTTGATTTAGTATGCTTTTACCAAATGACTTCACTGTGAGGAAAGACATGTACTAAACTTTGGAAGACTCATAATGAATAGATAGAAAGTGGTGCCATGGGAATCTGTTTAGTAAATATAACGTCCTTGATAGGACTTATTGTTTGTTTTTTGAAGCTATTATTAATAGGATCTTTATCTTACTTTCTTTTTAAAAACTTTTTATTGATTCTTTTATGTTGTCCATCCCAATCCCACTTATCTCCTTGTCTGCTTACCTCCATCCTATGCCTGTGTGACCCTCCCAAAAATCAAACCAAAATTTAAAAATATAGCCTAAAACCAAACCAAAACAATCGTTCTTGATGAGAGTGTTGCTGGTATAAAGAAAAGCTAAAGGTTTTGAGTGGGCAAAATGTCTCAACAGTTAAAAGTGTTTGCTAACCTGGACACATGAGGAAGAACCTGGGCCCTTCCTGGGATGATGTGACAGACCATGAAAATCCCTCATGGCGGCCCTTGCCCTCCCTGGAGAGCGGAAGGGAGTAGAGTGGGGTGATGGGTTGGGAGGATTGGGGGGTGGAGGAGAATGGGAGGGAGAGGGAACTGAAAGTGACATGCATAAAATGTTAAATAAAAATATATGAAAAAAGTACTTCAACTATAAAAAAAAGGTGTTTGCTAACACCTGGTGGTCTTAGAGTCAAAGAACCAACTCCCAAAAGTTTACTTCTGACCTCCATGTATGCACCGTGACAAACACACACACACACACACACTGTTTTAAGTATGTTTCTGTTTCTATAATAAAACACAATGACCTATATTCCTTCAGATTTTTGTCTTGAAGGTATCCTTTACTGAATATTATCTAATGCCTTTCCTAAATATAGGGATATGGCAATGTGACTTCTGTCATTGAGTCTAATCATGTTATATTGTATATACTGATTTGCATATCTAGAAACAACCTTGATTCCCTGAAATGAAACCAACCTAGCTGTGATTTATGATCTTAATGTGTTCTTGAATTCAATTTTCAAACATTTTGTTGGAAATATCTGTGTCTATATTAACTTTAGAAGTTGGTTTACTATTTTATTGTGTTTCTTCCTGGTTTTTCTATGAGGATAGCACTGTTTATCATGTTATCTCATTTTCTGGGACTAAGGAGCTGTGAGATTCTAGAGGTCTTGTAATGACTTACCATATCTTGTATATTTCTTTGCTGTGTTTTGCACATCTGTTGGAATGGATATGTACTGTAGTATTTGTTTTCCCTTTTCCCTATTCTTGTTTGTTTGTTTCTTTGTTTTGTTTTGCATGAGTCTTCTGGTAGGTGTCTTCACTTGGATTTATGTTTCTCACTAAGAGAGAATTGGCTGCAATTACACATGACTTTACAACCATCTGAGTGTTAACTACAGAAGAAAACACATAATGTGATTCACTTGTATTCTCAAAAAATTCACAGACAGTGGTACTAGGGTACTGATTGGGTAGTATGCACATTTTTAGAACTAAGAATCTCAATCATTAAATAATATATTCTTGAGAGAATGGGAAAGTGGAAATGGGAATGAAAACATGAATGGGCTAGAGACTTTCTATGGTTAAAGCTCTGAGAGGATGTGGAAGGGCCACTCACTTACATTTTCCTTCATCACTGGTTATTCTTATTCCAGCTGCTCAGTTTAATTCAACCCACTAGAGACATGCTGTAAGATAGGCTTTGAATATATTTTTCTCATTTAATCTGTATTAAACCTTGTCAATGAACTTTTTTAACTCCCAATTTGCAGGTGAAGAAATAGGTGTTTAGAGACTAACTATATTATTCACATTTTCACAAATGAAAAGTTGTGGAGCCACCAAGAGAAATTGTTTCTTGTTTTATATTGAATTTTTTCCTGCAATACATTCTGATCAGTTTCCCCTCCATGAAATCCGCCTAGATCCTTTCCAGCTACCCACCCACCTAACCACACACCTCTAGTGCTTTCTTAACTTCTGATTTATACTCTCATACCTGACTCTCTCACCCTCTCACCCTCTCTTGTTTCTCTTACATACTCCTTTAAACCAATATTACTGCATCAACAAAAATGCCTCCATTTTTTCTCATCAACACTCATCCCATCTGTCAAATCTTACTTTCTCCATAAACATTTTCTTCCCAATTTAAATCAAAGTCACCTCTCCCTCCCGCCAAGCCAGTGGTTTCCAACTTTGGCTGCTCGTCGGAATCACCTGTGGAGACCTGATATAATTGGTCTGGGAGCCACCTGGGCATCAAGATCTTTAAATCTCTCAAGGTGATTCCAATGCACAGGGAAAGTTGAAGAAACACTAAAGTCTTAAATTATTATTCTTTAAATTATATAAGTCGTTCTGTAATTAAAACCACAAACTTGGATGGTTTAGAAACAATTTTATAAATATAAAGGAGAGTGTTGACAGAGTAGTAATCTTCACATTTTTTCTTATAAAATACTTGGAGTGAAATCTTTTAGAAGCACACAAAAATGAATAAAAATAAATGTGTTTCATTAGTTGAAATGGAGAAGAGAAACACAATTCCACTGACTTATCCTTTCCCCTACTACATGTCTGGGTCTCTCAGGAAACTACACAATAGTTGATGACACCCAAGATCAAAGCCAAAATATTCTAAGTTATAAAATTCTTTTATTTTTGTTGTGGGTCATTCTGTGTCATCATAAACAAATCCATGACGAATTGTCTATATGTTAGGTGAATTAACAAATGACTCCTTTCCCCAAAATACACTACTTAACTAACAGAGTTTCTATTTCTTAAGAAAACACATTCCCCTAAAAAAACAGCAGTAGTTCTGAATCACCCAAAGTGACATCATGTACCAAATGACTGACAACATTTCAAATTCACAACCACTTCACAAAGCAAATACCAGCATATTCCTTCTGCCACTGAAGAAACTGAGGGTTGAGGGTTAAGTGACTTATCTCAAGTAGTGGTAAAATTTTGTGGCACACTCCCAAGTCCTAATCCAGTTTATTCTACTTCTTATAAATATTTTATGAACTTCTCCTTTACCTGCCACCACGGGCTTAAAAACACTCCACTAATGAGTAGCACAGAGCTGTCCCTGAGCCACTCAGAACCAAAGTTCAGCCAGAATTTAGTACAAAAGACAATTCACAGCACACTTCTAGAGATCAGCAGGAGGAAAAATGTAGGCAATAGAGTTTTGCATTCACATAACATAAAAGAACTGTAGATATTTTAATGAAATAAATTTATTTGTAAGAAAAATGAAAAGGCATATTGAGCTTGGATTCCAACTATTAAATAAAGATTAAAAAATAAATCAATGAATAAAACCTTTCACTTAAGAACATGTTAAAGATTAACAAAGGAAGCATTTTAAAAAAAAGAGAGAGAAGAAAAAGAAAACCACTGTGACTAGATATCTCAGTTTTCTGAGGAAGCTCTGCTAGCCACAAATCACCTTTATTCCCAGGTTAGTTTCCTTCTCCTTCCCCAACAGGTCATTTTCCTTCCTATGGGAGGATAAGCACAGAGCTCAACAATATTAAAATGTCAAAGGAATACGGTGAGAATAAGACATACTAGGTGGTGAGGGGAACTCTAGTGAGTAATCCATCAAGGACATGCCATCACTAAGTCAAGGTAATAGACACACAGAACACATATCCATCTAAAGCAGTGCTTCAAACTTCCTAATGTTGTGACCCTTTAATGCAGTTCCTCATGTTGTGGTGACCCCAACCATATGATTATTTAATTAGTACTTCATAACTGTAATTTTGCTACTGTTATGAATGATAATATAATTATCTGTGTTTGCAGATGGTCTTAGGCGACCCATGGGAAAGGGTGGTTTGAGCCCCACCCATGCTTCTCTACCCATGGATTGAAAACCTCTGGTCTAGAAACGGTGAACACTTTCAGATTATGTGCCCAATTATTTATGTCAGTAATCTTTAAAATCTGAAAGACATATCAACCCTACACCTTATAGATTATTTTTACAGCCAAATAAAGAAACAACAGGAAGAGTAGGGAATCATTTATGTCTTTTATCAGTTTAATTCTAAACTCGTTTGTTCTTTAATGAAATATACACATGTTAATTAACACAAAGACCAACAATATTTAGACAGTAAAAGACTTTGGAGCATTCAGTCCTACATGGGATGATTTCATCAGAGCCCTCCCCTAAAGTCACAGGGATATATGCCCAAGAGACAGTGGAAAGATGGTAAGGGCCAGAGTTCATGGATGTCTCCAGAGAAACAGAGACAGCAGAACTGTTGTATTTGTGGACTCAGAGAGAGTTCATGCAAAGGCCTGCATAGGTTCAAACCAGACAAAATCCCAGCACTGAGAAGTGAACAAGTCCAACCCTAACCAAAAGCTATTTGCAATTGACAGTTGTTGGAAAAGTGGAAATCAGTTCTCCAATAGAGTGTCACTATATTCTCCAATAGAGTATCAACTATACTCTAAGGCAAACCCCATGGCCAGGACTAGTTGGCCAGCACATGTTTTATCTTGGGTTGGGGAGGCTAATTTTTGTTTGGTTTGGTTAATTTTTGTCTTAATGGTGGTTTGTTTATTTTTTTTTGTTTTGAAAGAAAGAAGATCAAGTTGGGTGGGTATGGTAGAGATGGGAAGGATCTGGGAGGGACTGGAGAGGGAAGAACAGGAAAAAAATATAACACACGAAAAAATGAAAAGAAAAACAGAAAAGAAGAAAGCAAAAGGAAAAAAGAAAGACAAGAGGGAAGGTGGGAGAGAGAAAGGAAAAGAGGAAAAGAAAGAAGGATGTACCTACCAACAATTCTTAAATCTCTACACAAGGAGTGGAAGGATTAAAAAGTTGTCTGGGCATATTTAAATTCATATTAATTTATAACACTTCTTCATATTTAATACTTAGCTAATAAGTTTATCTTAATTACATGTTTAAGAATATTAGCTTACACAACTTACACAAAATGTACTATTAGTATTGGTGATACAAATATAACTGACAAAATCCAGTTAACATGGCTAGAATTGACAAGACAGGTGCAAAAGTATGATTTGTAGGTGATGTACTGATGTATCAAATTGTCCTTTAGCTCTCTTCTGAAGAAACTGATCCCAGGAATTTCTAAGGATGCACTATAGAGCTTGACCTTAACTATTTGGATCAGTGATGGATGGTGGATTCTAAAGCAACCACCTATACAGCTGCTTGTCTCAGGGTCCTCTCCTGAATGCCTTCATTCCAGACAGTGAATTTGAAACAAAACACAAGTAGATAGAAGTTAAGACAGTGAAGACGTAGGTGTGTGGGGACAATATAGTAAAGCTCACAAGGAGAGGACCTTAGGCTGACAAGGAGAAGGTGTCAGTCTCACTAGGGTTAGATATCAGCCTCATCAGGAGAGAGCATTGGGCTTGCTTTTCTGGAGGCAGAATCAGGTAATCATATGCCAGTAGTGAATGCAGGACATTGTTCTACTTCTTCCCAAGATCCAATACCAGAATTACAGCTTCCTTCTCAGGGGCAGAGCCAGGACTGAATATGCAGCTTTCTGGGCTATTCTCTGACCTTGCTCAGTTAAACCCCCCATTGCATACTGTAACTAAAACAGCACGAAGCTATGTGCATTAAACATTTTTAATTGGCTGTGAGCTGTAGTGTTGAATATCAGTAGTTTCAGTTCTAGTTACTCTATTTAGTAACATGTGGATAATTGTCAAATTGTCCTCTTTATTTGCAAATATTTCCTCTGCAACACTAAAAAAATTGCAAATAGTAGATAATTTTTTGAAATTGCAACATAATGGGAAGAACATCAATTCTGAGGCTTGGTTAGAATTCTGTGAACTTTTATGATTTTCAAACCTCTCCAGGTCAACATTCCACCATCTATGAAACAGAACATTAGTTACAGATCCTTTACAGATATTTTAATGAAAATTAAATCAATCAGGAAATGTAAATCATTTAGAACTCCAGCTACTATAAACACTATCTAATTCCTAGGATTTTTTTTACTTTAACAAAAAACTAAAATTTATAATAATACACACACACATATATATATATTCCTATCTTAAAACAGAATCATGTACTTCAAAAGAAGTTATTAATCTTAGTAGAATTTAATCTTAAAGTGTTTCACCCTCAATGTGGTCTCATTTGAACTGTTTCGCTGTAATACCAAGATGTAAATGAAAGCAACTCTCAAAAGACAGCAATTAGGCACATCAGTTCACTAAAAGTAAATTTGCATACAAGATTTGGCAAGGAAAATATGCTCAGCCCAAACATTGTAAACCCTTCTATTAGACAGACAAGCACCCTAAGCTATTTATAAAAGTTCCAGGCCCCAGGATATTAACTAGAGCCATTCATCAAGTAATTTAAACAGCTGATAAAGAGTTGACCGAAACAGAAATGACTGAATTTCTCTCTAAGGAGCCAGAGTGAGTCTCTGGCAAAAGCAAGAAGCTATTATGTCATGTCCAATTTATTTGGTCTAGCGAGTCAAAGAACACTGCTCCATCCATTATTATCATTTTCCTTTCTAAGGTTCTTATATTCATTAGGAAATGTCCTTAGCTACCCTAAAGACCTCATGTTCATTACTAACATTAGATTGAATAAACTGGACATGGCCTAGCAGAGTGATAAAATAATATTAGCAAACAGATGCTGGATTTTAGTACCTTAAAGTAGCTTTCAGGGATGTTTACAGTGGCCCCGGCCCCTTCCCACCTACAGCTGTCAGCATCATGCTCTGTGTCCTCTTTCCCTCTGTGCACTCAGGGATGGGTGGTTTTTATAAGTAAGAGGATTAATAGGCCCAGGAACAGATGCTCTTTTACAGTAAGTACTACTGCAATATCCAATTGTGCTTTATGTGCGGTTGATAGCAATCACTCCCCATAGAGGCATTTCTTAAATACCTCTCTATTTTAAGATCCACATTTTGGTAATTTTATTAAGTAAGAAATTAAACACTTGCTGGCTCAAGTGCATCACTGACTGTGAGCAAACTGTGCTTAGAGACCCTTTGAAAGAATATATTCTCTGGATTGTTCAACGCTATCTTTCTCCAACTAAACACCTTCCTTCCTGCCTGTCTTCCTGCCTTCCTCCCTCCCTCCCTCTCTCCTTCCCTCCCTCCCTCCTTTTCTACCTTCCTCCCTCCCTCCCTTCCTTCTTCCTTTCTTATCTAATGTGGACTTCAGTGCTACCTCCCAGGAGTAGAAGTTTTCTTTATCTGGGAGAATGCTTTCCCATTACATGATGGAAAACTTTTAATGAATTTTGTAGCCACCACTACAAAAAAGTAAAAGCTATTTGTCTGTGACTACATCTAACCATTAACCCCAGTATGTTTTTATTGAAGTCATCATGGCCCTCTGTGGTGGGCATAATTTCAAAAAAGGAAACACAGACCATGACTGAAGAAATGTAAGAGCATTTTATTAACCACAGGACATCTTCTGTACTATAGAAGTCAGGAAACACAATTTAACTCTGAGAATCACTTTCATAAAACCTTATGAGCCTGAGTAGTGCAGTGTGTTCTCCAGATTTCCCAGTTGGGATCTCCTCCCATTTCTATGGCACAACAAAAGGAGTTGGAGAGCACGGCCTCTTACCTGGGATGTTTATTGGTCCTCATAATGGTTCAAGATTTATACCACCAGCAACATCCTCATCTACACCCAGTTCAGAACATCCCGAATCCCTTTTCTAAGTATGGTTAATTTTATCCAAATATGAGAAATTTCAAAGATATTATTATGACTTATTTGGGACTAAAGTTAATAAGAGGAAAACCTATTCAAAAAGTGTGTGTAGCTTTTTGCCACTATTATTGCTAAGAGAAATTGGGGGTGATGGTGGGGGACGAGTAAAGTAATTTAGCAAGCTCAAACTTACACTGTCCATATAATTACTCTTAAATCATACTTAATGGATATGAGATTAACATTGGTACTTTATACCATCATTCTTCTGTTGACTTTTTAAGTATGTCTTTCAAATTCAAAGAGGAGAGCTGCAGTACAATAAATATATAAGACAATGAATAGTCGAGGCAATGATTCTAAAATATTGCCAACATTCTCTACTTCTCTTGTTATTTTTCTTAAGCTTACGTCTATTCTTACATAGTTAATAAATGGTTATGGAATGCCTACTATATTCCAAAACTGCACAGGATTGATAGTAAATAAGATAAATACAGGTTTCTTGTCTTGAAAGAGCTTGCAATATTTTTGAAGACACAAACAAGCAACAAGGCAATTCAAGTGTGATATGTGCTTTGACAAGAAGGAGCAGTTTGCTAAGGGATCACATAAAAAGAGCAATTTGGCCAGATCACAGGAATTAAGGAAAGGTTTCAAGATAAAGTGACACAGAAGCTGAAATTTTAGTGATGGACCATTAGGCAGATGAAAGAGTGCGAATGGTTTGAAGAAAATGAACATGATAAAGAAAAATGAAAATGGATAGCTTTACTATAAAACACAGAAGATCTTGTCTGCATCCAAAGAATGATAAAAAGACCCTGCAGAAGAATAACATGAAATCAGAGGAGAGAGCAGAGGGTATAATTAATCTAACATGTATCTGTGGAGACACAACACCACAGAGGGATGAGTTTTATTGAAGAAGGACTAAATGCGCTATAATGGAAAGAGAACAGAAACAAAGCATGATAACAAATGAGTTTAAAACTTCAGTTTTAGCAGGCATTGTTGGCTCACCCCTTTAATCCCAGCACTCGGGAGGCAGAGGCAGGCGGATCTCTGTGAGTTCGAGGCCAGCTTGGTCTACAAAGTGAGTTCCAGGACAGCCTACAAAACAATACAGAGAAACCCTGTCTCAAAAAACAAAAAACTTCAGTTTTAGGAAAATTTGGAGAGAATTCCACTATAAAGTTATAATGTTTTTAATATGAACACATACAGCAATTCATACTTATTGCTGTATTTTATGTCCTAATCAGTGTGATTTAAGTTCTTGTCATACTCACATCTTGGAACACTGACACTGAGAGACTCCCAGTTTGCAAATAAAAAGAAACTTTATATATATATATATGTGTGTGTGTGTGTGTGTGTGTGTGTGTGTGTTCCCCCAAAAGATAGTTTGTCAATATCATACAACTAAAGTGTTCCAGATTCAAAGGCAAGCATCCAGATTCCTATGCTCTTCTTTAAGAATCCTCTAAAGAAGTAGAAGCAGTTCTCTCTGTGAGGAAGGAAGAAATGGAGAAGCATGTCTGAAGTGAGTGGAAAGGGCCAAAAGTGCCACTGTCTTCTCTCACTATAATCTAAGAGCAGTGCTCTTTGAGACAGTGCTGAAAATTAGTAGAAATGGATTGTGTTATCAGTCATTTAGAAATCTCAAAATTTGCTACCACATCAATCAAGTGAGGCAATGGGAAAAGTGGGCAGTTAGGTTTATCTAGGATGGAAAGTTTTCCAGGTAGATAACAGATAAGATAGGGTTACTTTAACAAAATACCACCATCTATGTGGACTTAAAAATAGATGTCCATCTCTCATAGTTTTGGAAGATAAGCTATAGTCATTTCTTGGTGATGGCCCTACTGCTTATATTGTAGACCTAGTTACTATGTCCTCATGCATTCAGAGAGTACAAACAAGCCCCCTGGTGCCTCTTTTTATGGTGACATCAATTTCCTTGTTAGGTCACCTCCTTCAGGACTTCTACTAAGCCTAAGTGCTCCCCAAAAGCCTGTCTCCAAATGCTAAATACTTTTGAGGATAGAGCATCAATATAAAATTTGTAGGCAAGAGCTATAATTCAACCCACAACAGGATGGAAAATAAAAACTAAAAGATAATTAAATACATGACAAAAAAAATGAGAGCTGGGCAGTGAGAATTGTTAACGATTGGAAGTGAAAATGAAGTTCAGGAGGGTTTATCACAAGAGAGCATCATGATCATAGGGGTAACTCAGCTCCAAAAGGAAGATGGGAAGTAGAGTGACTGAGTTGCCTTACAAATAGTTAATAGATGCCATATTGATTTCTAGTTACTATCAAAATCTAAAAGAGAAGACGGTATGTTTGCTTATTTGTCTATAGGCAGAAAAGAACAAGAGAGAGAGAGACAATGGAGTGTGCTTTGCAAATACACTGGGGAAGAGAGGCAACCTGAGGTCAGAATAATGCTGGCAACTACAGAGGAGAACAGACATAGAGTGAGTTTTCTAGGAGAGACGACACAACAAACCAAAGGAGCTGGCAAAGATCACAGTGGTCACCCACATACAATCCCACTTAATGGCTCAGAAAAGAAAAACAGGTGACACAAGAAAAAAATTAAAACCCTATTGTATGTAAGATATACTTGTTGATAGGAAATAACCAACCACACTGAATCTCAAAGGTTAACAAGTTTTTATATGGAATTGAAAAAAAATTTAAAGAATAAAATGGTCATAAATTACTGAAAAGTGAGATTATTAATGATGTATGGCTTTAAGTGGTATGTAAATGGAAAACATTTTCTTTATTTCCTCCTTATTCACTAAGATTAGACTAACAGACTGTAACATCTACAGCCTGATGCTTCATAAATTACATTTTCCAAACATAAGGCTTAGTAGAAAAGTGGTAATATTTAACAATTTCAGTCAGTGTTAAACATTACTTATGCTATCAGAAATCTTTATTTATCAAAATATAGCTCTATTCAGTAAGCAAATTATGTACTTGATAGAGGTAAAGAAAACATAATTTAAATTTGATTAATTTTTGAAGAGTTCAAAAATATTATTTATCATTAAAATATAAGGGTTGTTAGTTTGGTTGAAGAATGCCACTGGGTACTTTAGTAGTTTTTGAAATGAACTTTGGCTCCCAAAGATAATTTAGGGAGTCATTTATTTCACACTTATCTTAAAAATATGAAGTCATAATTTGCTGCTTTCACCAGACTGATGTTTGTGCTGAATGAATATAGGAAACAATGGTGTACCTAACCATTTGCATTTCAAAGAATCAGGCAGGGCCACTAAACCAATGGTAATCACTATTCTGTTAGTGGCCAATACATCAACTATCCCCTCAGAAAGTCCTTGATCAGACATCAAGATTACTAATGCTATTAAATCTGGACACTTAAGTACATGTCTTTTTTATATTCTTTATATGAATAAATGGGACATTTCAGCTACATACCAAACTATGATAGTTAACATGAAAAAGGGAAGCAATTGTTTAAGTTGTGAACTAAACTAACTACTATTTTCATAAAACATAATTTGTACTTTAAAACACAATTGGCAAATAGATATGGTTACTCAGACTTGTGTTTCTGGCAAATACTCTATTTTAAAAAATGAACAAAACAAGGCTGTTATTTAATGGAAATAACTGACAGTATTTATTGTCAATACACTAATTCAGGCTTCAAATGCTTCCATTAGCTTGACAGTATTCCAGTGCTTAGAGACTTTCTTCATGCATTTGTTAGTGAAATTAATGAGTGAAGTTTCACGGTTTATATAACTAAATTCATCAACGTTTGGAAGATCCACCTAGCTCAGCAACATGATACAGTCCATAAAGATTATGGTTTCAAATTATGCAATGGGTCAGGAAAAGTACAGTGTAATATGTCATGAGAGGACTGTTTCTCTAAGCTTAGATTCTACGTGTAATTAAACATTGGAAAACTACTACATGTCAAGTTTGGTTTTAGTATCAAAGAAGCTAGTCACAACTCTGTAATAGCCATCGAAATACTTCAACCAGTTAAATATATCACGCAAAAAAGGAAAGGATAAGGCAAATATATAAATCCAGAAATCCTCTATTAGGTCCCTAATGAGGCAACTTACAAAATTATAAAATGGTGCTATTCTCAATATTTTTTACATGTGTGTGTGTGTGTGTGTGTGTGTATACGCACATGCACACACATGAGAGCATGGAGGAGGCTTCTGATTCTCACATGGCACATCATACATCCCGATGTCTAAGGACACTTGGCAGATGTAGTTCCTTCCTTCTCCCCTGTGGGTTGCAGGAATCAATCTTAGCCTTGCAGCCAGCACTTTCACACTCTCAGTCATCTTGTCAGCTCTTCTTCTCTCTAAACTTTGTTTTAAAATTTCAAACTTATTGTGTACTGCATATTGTAACACTGTAGTAAAAATTTAAATTTCTTCACCTAAACCAAGCACAGAGGCACTCATTCATAATCCCCACAGGTGGGAGAATGTTGCAGGAAGATCATAAGTTTGGAGACATCCGGGGCTACATTCTAAAACTCTGTCCACAACAAATCTCAAAACAGAAACAAATTGAATCAATTTACTCTTTTCCTTTCCTATTCCTTTGGCAAGACTCTAATAGTCAACTCTTCTGGAGGTAGGCCTGAAGGAGTTTGGTGATAACACCAGTATAATACAGGAAGCACATATACACCAATTTCTATCCTCATGCCCCAAACTGGAAAACTGGGATTTTGTTTTACTCTTTCATTTCTCAAAGAGGGAGTTTTTGCTACTGGATACAGGTGAAAGTTTCTCATTTTTCTTTTGATTTTGGTAGTCTTAATCCTTTGGATAACCTGGCCACAGACCCTGATGATCCCTCCAATTTACCCTGGAATGCCCAAGAAAGGTCGTCAAACAGCACACCCGCAGTGGGGAATCAGAATTTTGCTCTATAGGCTAAGGTTTATATGGCTGGTCTTAAAAATGATTCTGAATTCGTATGCTATATGTCTTTTGCATAAAAAGAATAGATATATTTGCTAAAAATATATTCAAAAGGTACCTATCCAAACATTTTTACCAATGCACTGTTTCAGATAAAAGACTGTGGGTGGGTAAATGTGAGAGTTGAGGGGAAGGGTAACAGTGAGCCCTGCAGATAAAGAAAACCCTGGACTGTAACAGTGTAAGAACAGGACTAAGTGGCCTCCTGTTGTATAATTATCAATTTGTCAGATAAGTCTTACTAATAGCATGTAAAAGACTCATAATGTCCTGCACCCCTCTGTGCACCCTGCCGCAGCCCTAATTGTCTTTTGCAATGTGAGTTCCTGAATCTTTTGGAGGGCACTGTTGAAGGGTTCAAAATGGAGTCAGTTTATTCCTTCTTGGTTCTCCTCTGATGCCTGGCTCATCCGGCTCCAGTTTCATTGAATCCACCATGTTTCACCCGAGCTGGATTTCTTTCCTCTTCCAAATGCACATTGTCACCTTAACAATCAACATAACAAGATGATCATTGAAGTCTTGGAAACTTTTAGTCCTCTAAGAGTCTGTTTTCCAAAGCTCCTTGTCTCTAAGCACTGTTTACTGAAATGTAAAGGCTTGAAAATAAGGAACTCTGGAGCTTCTAGAAAACCTCCGCAGAAAGCACATGTGTCGTTTTCTTCCACCCTGTCCAGTGCTGTCTAGGATGCAGACGCGATGCTCTTCTGTGGTGACCACGTGGAGAACCAGAAGCACGGCAGCTATAGCCTCAGGAAGTCAGTGTGGAGATACAGAAGGCACCGGTCCCTGATGACCCTGCCATGGACTGCTCTTTCTTGATGCGAAAATTAAGCTTGCCATCATATTTAAGCCATGTCATTTGGCGTTTCTGCCATGCCCAGTTCTCACTATGTGTCACCGTTTGTCTAAAAAGCCCTCAGACATACAAATAACACACTTTGGGGTCTGTTTTACTTTGTCTTACCATACTAGAGATTGAAAATGGGTCTCCATCTACACTTATCAAGTGCTCCATCACTGTGCTAAATCCCCGACTCTTACAAAAAACAAAAAAACAAACAAAACTTCACAACAGGGTCTCATTAAGTTGCCCAGGATGGCCTTGAACTCACTGTGTATCCCAGGCAACCAGGCAGGTTTTGAAGCTGTCATTCTCCTGCTTAGCTCTTTAAGCAGCTGGCCGGGATTACAGTCCTGTACCCACCAGGCCTGGCTTAACACAATTTTCAACAGAAATTTGATGATAACTGATGGAGCAGAGATACAGAAAATTCAGAAGACGCCATCATCATTTCCAGGTATTTTCTTACCATTTTTCTGACACAGAAATAATTGTCTTTGTCTCAACGCATACCTAAGCCTTGTTTCTTTGTGGGCTACACCTCTCCTCTACCACCTATGTGATTCCTTTTCTAAAATGTAATCATCAGGCTAATTCACAGTAACTCTAAACCCCAAAGGGTAGCTTTATTCTGTCAAGTGGATTCATGTCTTTCTGTCATCCACTCTATTGAAACTATACCCATACAAGCAAGCAAGCCACCTGAGCCATCCTGGTCGTTTTATCAACAAAAGAACCATTTTCCCTGGAGATAAATTAAGCAATTCCATTAGAAGCAAGAAACATCCACAGTCAGGCTTTTAATCGTATTTTCAACTCTGTCATTACTTAATTAAAAAGAAGTAAAAATGCAACTGTGAGAATTTAATGAAATCAGAAATGTTCCCTACAGATTTTAGCTGAGTTTGTGTGTATCACAATATATACCTAGAAAGGCGCAAGTCCAGATCGTTGAGAATACTCCTGTGACTAATGCAGCAGTGAGAGCCTTCTCTTCCAACTGAGATTTGCTTCAGTAAGCAAGCTGTTATCCTCCAGACTTCAGCCAGCATTGAGGATGTGTGCAGACATCGCCACCCACCGCCGGCACTCCTGCACTGCAGTGGTTACATGAGCCTTCTCTCTCTTTTTTTTATTATTTTATTGTAAATCGCGGGTTTTACATGTCAATACCAGTTGCCTCTCCCTCCCCTCCTCCCACATCCCCCAACCACCCCCCCATCCTGCCACCCTATTGCCAATTCCTTCCACATAGGGAATATCTAGAGTCTGTCATTTCACTCAGGATAGGGTCCAGGCACTCCCCTAAGGGTCCAGGCTGAGAGAGCATCCCTCTTTGTGTTATGGACACAAGATGTCTGTTTGTAATCGAGGGATAAACACTGATCCACTGCTCAGGGCCCCATAGGTTGCCCAGGCCTCCTCACTGACTCTCACATTCAGGGGGTCTGGATCAGTCCCATGCTGACCTCCCAGCTGTCGGTCTGGGGTCCAAGAGCTCTCCCCTGTTCAGATCAGCTGTCGCTGCTGGTTTTGCCAGCCCATTCTTTGCCAATTTGCTCACCGCTCCTCACTCTCTGTCACTGGGTTCCTTGGATTCAGTTCAGTGTTTAACTGTGGGCGTTTGCCTCTGCTTCCATCAGTCACTGGATGAAGGCTCCAGGATGGCTATAGACATTAAGTTCATTATCAGGAATGGTCATTCGAGGTGGTCTCTCCACTATTGCTTAGCTTGCCAGTTGATGTCATCCCTTTAGATCACTAGAGGTCACACTGGTGCCTGATCTGTCTTCTAACCGATGATTCCCTCTTCCCCCTATCCTACCCCCCCCACTCAACCTTCTTGTTCCCCAATGACCTACTCTCTCTTCCTCTTCTCCCCCTCTCTATTTCCTACCTCCCCCTCCCTGCCACCCCTCACTGTGTTCCCCATCTGTTCAAAGGATCTTGCCTCATTTCTCTTCTCTTGGGTACCATGCATATCTCTTAGGTTCTTTCCTGTTTCTCAGACTCTCTGTCAGTGGAAGTGCAGACTGGCACTATCCTGATCCATGTCTAAAATCCATATATGAGTGAGTACGTACCATGTTTGTCTTTTTGTGACTGGGTTACGTCACTCAGGATGGTTTCTTCCATTGCTATCCATTTACCTGCGAATTTCAAGATTCCATTGTTTTTTTTCTGCTGAGTAATACTCCATTATGTACATGTACCACATTTTCTCTATCCACTCTTCAGTTGAGGGGCATCTAGGTTGCTTCCAGGTTCTGGCTATTACAAATAATGCTGCTATGAACATAGTGGAGCAGATGTCCTTGTTGTATGAATTTGCCTCTTTTGGATATATGCCTAAGAGTGGAATTGCTGGGTCTTGTGGTAGATTGATTCCCATTTTCCTGAAGAATCTCCATACTGAGTTCCAAAGTGGCTGTACGAGTTGGCACTCCCACCAGCAGTGGAGGAGTGTTCCCCTCTCTCCACATCCTCTCCAGCATAAATTGTCTTCGGTGTTTTTTATTTTAGCCATTCTGACAGGAGTAAGATGGTATCTCAAAGTTGTTTTGATTTGCATTTCCCTGATGGCTAAGGATGTTGAGCACTTTCTTAAGTGTCTCTTGGCCATTTTAGCCTCCTCTATTGAGAATTCTCTGTTTATTTCTGTACCCCACCTTTTAATTGGATCCTTTGATGTTTTAGAGACTTGCTTCTTGAGTTCTTTGTAAATTTTGGAGATTAGCCCTCTGTCAGATGTGGGGTTAGTGAATATCTTTTCCCATTCTGTGGACTGCCTTTTTGTCTTGTTGACTGTGTCCTTTGCTTTAAAGAAGCTTTTTAGTTTCAGGAGGTCCCATTTGTTAATTGTTGATCTCAGTGTCTGTGCTACGGGTGTTATGTTCAGGAAGTAGTCTCCTGTACCAACTCGTTGAAGAGTATCTCCCACTTTCTCTTCTAAAAGTTTCAGTGTAGCTGGATTTATGTTGAGATCTTTGATCCATTTGGACTTAAGTTTTGTACAAGGTGATAAACAGGGATCTATCTGCAGTCTTCTGCATACCAGTACCCAGTTATGCCAGCACCATTTGTTGAAGATGCTTTGTTTTTTCCATTGTATAGTTTTAGCTTCTTTGTCAAAAATCAAGTGTTCATATGTGTGTGGGTTAAAATCAGGGTTTTCAGTTCGGTTCCATTGGTCTACCTGCCTATTTTTGTGCCAATACCAAGCTGTTTTCAGGACTATAGCTCTATAATAGAGCTTGAAGTCAGGTATGGTGATGCCTCCTGAAGTTTCTTTATTGTATAGGGTTGTTTTGGCTATCCTGTGTCTTTTGTTTTTCCATATAAAGTTGATTAATGTTCTTTCCAGGTCTATGAAGAATTGTGCCAGTATTTTAATGGGGATTGCATTGAATCTGTAGACTGCTTTTGGCAGGATTGCCATTTTTATTATGTTGATCCTACCAATCCAAGAGCATGGGAGATCTTTCCATTTTCTGGTATCCTCTTTGATTTCTTTCTTTAAATACTTACCTGGCTGGGGAGATACCATGATCACATAAGCCTTCTCTTAAGCTGCCAAGGAGCCATCTTTTTTTCTTAAACACAGCATGAATTATTTACTCTCTGTCTTATTCTTTCACTCTCTCATAGTTTCCAACTAATGCTCATTCCCTGAGAATTCTGTATGGCCCATAATCTCCCCATCAACCCCAGGTCCTTCCATTTTCTCCTGGATCACAAAATCAGGGCTGTAGACTCACAGTTGTTTACATTTTATCTCCATTATAGTTTATCTTTCTATCTTTGGTGCTGTCCCCATGACCAAACTTGTAACCATCTAAAATTACTGCATCTCTTAAATCTTAAGAGTTACTTTTCTGCTGCCAACAGTTTTTAATATCCGTTTCACTCTTTCTCCCTTATGCCTGTTTGGCTACATTTTGTACCTTTTGTGAGAATTCTTAGAAAAAAGGCTGAGCCAAAGAGTCTATCCCTCTCTTTACATATACAACAAACACATACATACACATATACACTCATATACACACACTCACATATACACACTCACATGCAAACACTCACATACACACATACACTCACATACACACTCATTTACACACTCACATACACACTTACATATACACACTCACATACACACATACACTCATATACACACACTCACATACACACACAAAAGAAAACAAAGAAAAACCTTGATTACTTCATCTTCATTGAAATAAAAGAAAGTATGATTCTAAAAGAAAATGCGTGAATATGAGTTCTAAAATACAGTAAAAATTAGATTGAGGGTGTTAGAAAGGCTGTCTGAGATCTCAGGATAGTTCAAGCACTGTGTACAGAGCAGAGTTCACTTGAACTATATCATGTCATAAAGTACAGGTAGGTTTTAGGGCAAACTGACAGGGAGATGCTTCAGATGCCTTTGTGTTGCAGTAAACAGTCCAGAACATTAGAATCACTGAAAGAAGAAATATAGAGAAAAACTCTTTCCTTGGAAGTGACAGCACAGAAATACCATAAATAGCAGACAGCTGTGTATCTCCTGATCCTGACCTCCTTGGGGTGGGGGCGTGGGGGAGGCAGTTCTCAAATAGGTTTGTGTGTGAACACACACTGTACTATTCCAAGACAGAAGCCTCTGACATTTGGCTATCACAGAGCCTCCCGCCCACCTTCAGGCTACTCTAAAATACTGAAAAGCATGAGAAAACGTTTGGAGAAAGCTGTGTTCTGTATATAGTCCCCTGTGTCCGGCAAGCCCATCTTCTGTTCCATCATCTCTCCCAGCTCTTCTTGAGCAACCCAGGAAGAACAGAGCTAAAGAATAACTTAAGAAAAGGAGAAGGATGGCAGGGAATCCATTAAGCAAAAGGAAGATAGAGAACATTTGCCAGAAAAGAAATACAGCAAAATAAGTGATAGCTGCATGCCTAGCCTCTGGAAAGACCATATATGTGTACCTTTTCATTTTGCTCACACTACATAGAAGCACGATTTCATTTATATGTGATGTCTAAATAGTTGGTTTTCTTATGTGTCATTTCAGGCATCTTTTTGGTCTTCTTGAGGAAACCTTCCTCAATTTCCTGAAAAGATACAGATATCTGAAATTTTCTATGCTGCTTAGGTCAAGTTCTTTTGAAGTGTAATTAGTGTAAGTCAGTGTATACTTGTCAGTCTCTACTATGTGTACATCATTCTGCAAGATCCTACTATAGATTTTTATAGGGGTCCTTGAGTCCTACTATAGATATTTATAGGGATCCTTGAGGAGTTGACTATCTGCCATTTAATTTTTAACTTCAATATTTAATACTTTAATTGATCTAAATAAGGAAAAATGCTGTACTCTACCTACCCATGGGATCTATTCAACAGTCAAAACATTGCTGCCACCCCAATATGTGTAAAGAAGCTAAAGCCTCACATCTCTAAACAGTACACGTATTTCTGTTATCCTTAGTAGTGCTTTCCCTAATATTAACTAGATAATACTAAGTGTCTTGGTAAATAAGAATGCCTATGTTTGTTTACTCATTCAACGTGTGTCTGCGAGATGGCTCCTGTTTGGAAGGTGCTGTAAAATATGAGGCATTCCTAAATCTTCCTCTATATTTGAAGCTTCAGTGACATTCAGCTGTGATACATTTTTAGATCTGTTTCTAAATAAAGAAATGTTATTGGTTATTGACATTTTAGTATCAAGTAACAGGTTTTCATTAGTAATGGTTAAATTTTGAAAGGTGGGAAAACAGCTAAAATCATGTATGGCTATATATTTTGTGCATGATATCCTACTGATTCATTTTATTTGAATGATAAAATAATAGGGTTTGTTTAATGAAGAGAATTTCCTTTCTTAAAATCAACTTTAATTAAAAACACAGCTCAAATCCCTTTGATCACTCACACCCTCTAGAATTGTGTTCCTTAGAAAATTTCTTTATAGACAGATCAAGAATCTTTCATGAAAGTATTTATATGATCAAATCAATTTAATTACCACTCCATGTCATAATGACTGCCTTTGGGATAGTCACAGTGCACAAAATAAGTTAAAATACCCAATAGTCCTCCAATAAATTGTTTGTTTAGTCAGATATTTATTAAATTTTGGAAAGGGATATGGACCCATATAATTCACAAGTATAAGAGTTTTTTTACAGGCAGTCAAATTTATCAGACAGGAATTGGTGTTGGGGACATCTACACCATCACCGCCTCTTCTGACACTTCATCTGAAATATGTCCTTTCCTTTTGAAGAACTGTTCAAGTCATTTGTGCTCACCTCCTTACTTTCCCAGAGACACATCCTCAATGCTTTATTGATATGTTTCTGTACAAAGATGCCAGTGTCATAGGAAAATATTCCCTTGCAACTCTTCTTAGGAAGAAAACATCATTGAAAAATGTCAAATTGTCACTTTTTCCTCTCCCCAGTATAGAAAGTCCTGGAAAGATTTTACTCAGTATATCTTCCTGGCAATGTGAGTCACTCCAAAACACTCCTGTCTGGATTTCCTCTACACCACTTTTCTCAAATAGTTCTCATCAGGGTTTTCAAAACTTCCTCTTGCCAAATGCATCATGGATTCCCCAATTCCTCTCTGATTTCATATCCATTGGCACTCTACATAATTGTCACCCACTTCTAGAAATGCGCCCCTTTGTTAGAGCAAAACACTTTCTCTTTTCAGCTTGTCTCCCTTCAGTCTCCTTTTATGATTCTGATGTATCTGTCAAATCTAAAGAAGTTATAATAGACAAAGCACAATTCAGTTTATTTTTATTCTTCTCAACTCTGGCTAGATAGTCTTATTCATTTTCATGGATTTAAAGTCTGACATGATATATTAAGATTGCTAAACATATAGTCCTCATTTTTTATTCTTCCATGGGTTCTAAATTCTTATAACTGTTTATGAAACTTCAAAATTCAAGTTACATGTACCTCAAAGGTAACAACTCCAAAGTCTAACTCTTTCTTCTGGGTTGCCTATCACAATAAGAGATACCAACCTGCATAAAAACACTGAAGTAATCCTAATTTTCTCATTTTCTTTGTCTTCACATCAAATTCATGGACAATACTTGTAAGTTTCCATTAATTACTTACTGTCATTGTTTCCACATTGATTTACCTTCATTTCTATGAGAGTAGCTCAAGCAAATATCTTAATTTATTATAACTTCTGATATAACCTTGTAATTAGTCTCTTTTATTCCTTTGATTTGAAAACCCCCTCTGAGATACCTTTATATGTTTAAAGACAAATCCAGCACTAGGGAAATATTCAGAGATCTACAAGGATGACCCCAACTAAGAATGTAAGCAACAGTGGAAAGGCGACCTTGAATGCCCTTCCCCTATGATTAGATGGATGACTTCATCCAGTAGCTAATGGAAGCAGAAGCAGAGATTTACAGCTAAGCACTGAGCCAAACTCCTGGAATCCAGTTATACAGAGGGAGGAATGATGAGCAAGGAAACCAGGCTAAGGAAACTCATAGAAACAGCTAACCTGAATAAGGAAGAGATCATGATTCTCAGATTGACATCTTGGAAACCAGCATAGGACTGAACCAGCCTCCCTGAATGTGGGTGTCACTAGGAGGCCTGGGAAGTTTATGGGGTCTCTGGTAGTAGAACAGTATTTATCCCTAATGTACAAATGGACTTTGGGAGCCCATTCCCCATAGAGGGGTACTTCCTCAGCCTTGACACTTGGGGAAGGGCCTCCGCCCTGCCCTAAATGATGTGACAGACTTTGATGATTATCCATGGAAGGCCTCAGCCTCCCTGGGGAATAAAAGGGGGATGGGGTGAGGGAATTGTGGGGGCATGGGAGGATGGGAAGGAGAGGGAACTGAGATTGATATGTAAAATAAGATTGTTTCTAATTTAAGTTTTAAAAATTGGGGAAAAAAAAGCCCTTCTGAGTCAATTATCCTCATAGTACATGAGTAGCTTGTTTTTTTTTCAGCATAGGCCAAATTGGATTATTCCATACTTTACTATATTGCTTAAAAAGTACCAGTGTCTGTGGGGGGAGGGACTGGAGAGATGGCTCAGAGGTTAAGAGCACTGGCTGCTCTTCCAGAGGACCTGAGTTAAATTCCCAGCAACCACATGATGGCTCACAACTGTCCATAATGATGTCTGAGATCTGGTGCTCTCTTCTGGCCTTAAAGGATAAATGCAGACAGGACACTGTACACGTAATATATAAATCTTTTTTTAAAAAGTTACTAGACACACCACACACACACACACACACACACACACACACACACACACACACACACACACACACACAGACATACACACAACCATCTGGCAGAAATACACGAAGGAAAAAAATAAGTATCTAGAAAATGAAACTCTCAATAAAGAAGAAGATTGTCACTGTCCAACCTCCAAACCTTTCTAACCCTGATCAGCCTCTGAAGGTAATGCCAGCACCTCCACCAAAGGAGAGTGTGTGAGTGAAGTGAAGCTCTAACCCTCCTGCTCAATCTCAGAGCTCAGACACAGAGCAGCAGTCCACTACAAGAGGTGGAGGGGAAGTAGCTCCAGCTCAGCCCTCTGAGGACAGACCATCAAGAAAAGATGACAATAAAATAGATGGGGTAAGTGTCCCAAAAGGCCAAACTGGGATCTAGAGTTGTGGTCCTCGAGATGGAGGGAACAAAGACAACTGGAAGGATTTGGATAGGAAAGATGGCAAAAAAAAATTAAGACTCCAGATCTGCACACAAGCCAAAGAAATCTGAGGAGAACCCAGCCTCAAAGTTCAGTTCTTCGAGCAAGTATGCTGCTCTCTCCAAGGATGGTGAAGATGAGGATGAGGGAGATTACCAGGCTGAGTAGACCTCCACGTGCTGTGCTTTGTTCTAATCTCCATCCCGGAAGATTCGAGAGCAAATCAAACCTCTATCCAGACAATAAAAAAATAAAACTCACCATCTCCTGAAAAGAAAAATTCTCAGTGGGGAAAAGTTTTCCCCTTACATGGTAACATGGCTATTGATAGTATTATTGTTCCAGTCTTTTTTATACAGCCATTTTTAGGACATACTATTTCACAGCAGACTGCCTGGTATTCTGACTCTGACAATCTTTCTGATGCTTGGTCTGTGATTTTCCTTGCACCATAGATGCAGAAGTTGTGATGTAGATGTATCTGGGTTCCACATGGTCTGTTGATCTCTGCATTACATTCAGTTGTGATGTACTATGATGCTTTCCATGAAGTTTTGAATTGAGTGGCATCCACAGGCTGATATATTTGAACACTTAGTCACCAAGTAATAAAACTATTTGGGGAGGATTTGGAGGTGCACACCTTTAATGCCAGCACTCCGGAGGCAGAGGCAGGCAGATCTCTGTGAGTTTGAGGCTAGTCTGGTCTACAGAGTGAGTTCCAGGACAGGTTCCAAAGAAGTACAGAGAAACCCTGCCTCGAAAAAACAAACAACAACAACAAAAACACTGAATAATAAAAATAAAACCTCAGTGACCTCCCAAAGATCATGGAATTCATTGGGGGAGACCTAGTTTGTGTCTACCCCAGCTTGATCCATTTGCCACAATGCTTTGGGTTCCTTAGTTTCCTTCATGTTCCTGTAAGCATGGTCAGTCTCTGTATCTTCTTTTTCCTCCACCTGCCCTCTCCCCATGCCCCCCTCTCTCTCCCTCCCTTTATTCCTTCCTTCATATCTTGCCTGAAATGTTACTTCAGTCCATCCATGCCAACCCGATCTAAGCTGTTGCAAGCTGCCAAAAAATCTGTTGCACTTCAAAGTTTATTTCTTTCAAAGTGCTTACAATCTATTTGTTTCAAGTTTTCTACATGTAGCCTGAGGTTGGTTGTAGGTTTGTCATATATGGACTTATTGTTTTGAAGTATGTTCACTCCAATCCTACCTATCCTCTTTAGAAATTATATAATGAAGGCACATTGACTTTTTTTTTTAATTAGCACTAAAGAAACTGAATGTGCTTGTTTTTATTGTATGGTAAGCCTCTGGCTTCCACGTTAGGTTTTTATAAAGCAGTGTCACAATATTGGAGATAATGAATTCCTAAGCTTCCTAGGTCAGTAGTTTCTTTCTTCCTGCCATGCTCTGGGACTATTTTCAAGTCGTGGGAAGGAGATACTGGAAGTTCTGTCTGAGACTGCATTACTCTTTAGAACCACAGGCATAATCTCATTTAAATTTTTTTGTTTTGTTTTTATTTTATCATTTTTTTTATTTTAAATAGCTTGTTTTACATGTCAATCCCAGTTCCCTCTCCCTCCCCTCTTCCCGCACTCCCCTTCCCCCCCCCCCACTCTCCCACCCTATTGCCAAATCCTTCCACATAGGGGATATCAGAGTCTGTCATTTTACTCTGGGTAGGGTCCAGGCACTCCCCTAAGGGTCCAGGCTGAGAGAGCATCCCTCTTTGTGCTATAGGCACACGAAGACTGTTTGTATATCAGGGATAGACATTGATCCACAGCTCAGGGCCCCATAGGTTGCCCAGGCCTTCTCGCTGACACTCACATTTGGGGGGTCCAGATCAGTCCCATGCTGGTCTCCCCACTGTCAGTCTGGGGTCCAAGAGCTCTCCCCTGTTCAGATCAGCTGTCTCTGCTGGTTTTGCCAGCCCATTCTTTGCCAATTTGCTCATCACTCCTCTCTCTCTGTCACTGGGTTCCTTGGGTTCAGTTCAGTGATTAATTGTGTGTTTGCCTCTGCTTCCATCAGTCACAGGATGAAGGCTCCCGGATGGTTATAGACATCAAGTTCATTATCAGGAATGGGCATTCGAGGTGGTCTCTCCACTATTGCTTAGCTTGCCAATTGGTGTTATCCCTTTAGATCACTCGAGGTCGCTCTGGTGCCTGATCTGTATTCGATCCTATGATTCCCTCTTCCCCCTATTCTTCCCCCACCCCCTCAACTTCCTTTTCCCCCATGACCTCTCTTCCTCTTCACCCCCTCTCTTCTTCCCAGGTCCCACTCCCCCCACCCCTCGCCGTGTTCCCCATCCATTCAGGGGATCTTGTCTCCATCCTCTTCTCTTGGGTACTATGCATATATGCATATCTTTTAGGTTCTTTCCTGTTTCCCAGACTCTCTATCAGTGGAAGTGAAACTGGCACTATCCTGATCCATGTCTAAAATCCATATATGAGTGAGTACATACCATGTTTGTCTTTTTGCGACTGGGTTACCTCACTCAGGATGGTTTCTTTTTCTTCATTTATTGAAACTCATACTTTCAGCTTTTCAGGGCTATTGATACTCATATTTTATAAGTTTAATATGTTTATTAATATATTTATTGATTTGCATTTGTTGAAATATACATTCACTTCCAGGAAAAAGCCATTTTGGTTGTAGTAGATGATCTTTTGATACATTCCTGTATTGGGCTTACAAGTATTTTATTGGTGATTTTGACATCTGTGTTCATCAGGCATATTGACTTATACTTTTCTTTTTTGCTGTGCCTTCATCTTGTTTCTGCATTAGTGTGATAATGTTTGGTAGATTGAGTTTGGAAGTACTCCTTCTATGTGTACATTTTTAAATAATTTAAAAAGTAATGTTTGCAGCTCAAATATACTCAAATATACTTTAGTAAAAGGCTTTTTATTATTTTTCTATTCCCTCTTTGTTATGTGTAACACTAAAAATGTAACCCCAGAGACAGAATTTGCAGTCAAACTGGTGATCAGATAGGTAAAGCAGTCAGCTCTTACCTCTACCTCAGACTGAAAGAGTGATCTGGCTAGCTCTACAAATCCTCAGTCTATAGTCCTAGACTGTTACCTTTGCTCAAGGTGGCTGGAGACTAAATCTCCACATGACACCCTTTGCTTTTTCCTTTTATACCTTCATCTGCCCTGCCATATCACTCCTGTTTCCCCCTTCCTAGTGCTATGAATAAAGGAGTGTGATCTCAAATGCTGAGATTTCCTTTGTGTGAGCTGTTTCTCTATAGAACTAGATCAATTTCATGTAGCTCAATGTGGCCTTGAACTAACAGAGATCCACCTGCCTCTGTCTCCGGAGTCCTGGGATTAAAGGTATGTGCCACCACCACTTGGCTTTATGGCTATCTAGAATGGCTGCTGTGATTAAAGGTGTATATCACCATTGCCTGGCTCTATAGCTTGTGGCCAGCTTTGTTCTCTGTATACTCAAGAAAGCTTTAATATATCACCATAGTTGTGGGTCTATGGGTCTATTTAGGTGATGATAACTGCTTGATTTAACATTGGTGGTTCAGAAGAATCTAGAATCTGTCTATTTCTTTTAGATTTTCTAACTTAGAGTACATACAGGTCTTGAAAGTATGCCTTTAGACTATTCTGAATTTCTTTGTTGTATGTTGTAATGCTTCCCTGTTCATTACTGGTTCTGTCAATTTGTGCCTTCTCTGTCTTTCTTTTCATTAGGTGGCAGAAAAATCTGTTGATCTTGTTTATCACCTCAAAGAATCATCTTTTAGATTCCTTTAATCTCTGTATTGTTCTTTTCTTCTATTCTATTAATTTCTACTCTGATTTTTATTATTTCTTGCTGCAGACTGGAATTGTATTTTGTTTGTTCTTGTTTTTCTCAATTATTGAGTTGTATCATAAGCCATTTATTTGTCTTTTCCTGATTTTTAATGTAGGAGGTTGGAGCTATAAATTTCTCTTTTTAAAACTGCTTTTAATGTGTCTTGGAGGCTTTGTTGCATTGTGGTTTTGTTTTCATTTAGTTCCAGAAACTTTTTTCTTGATTTTTTCCCTTTGTCCCATTCATCATTCAGTAATGCATTGTTTAATTCTCATGAATTTGTGTACTTATTAGATACCTGTTTCTTGCCAATTTGAAATTTGAAACCAACAGCAATAGGTGCCAGCAACGGAAATGCCAATGAGTCCTAAACTCTGCACAAAGAATAGCAGGCAACTAAGAAATTCTGAGAGCTGGAGAAATAGTCTTTTCCAGAGAAGAGTACATCTATTAGTTATCCAATACCAAATGGTCAACCCTTAAAGCATATATACAAGTGATGTCACATAGACTGAGCAGGTTGTATTTATGTATTTAGGAATATACACTTATTAATACATGCTAATACATATATATACATATGTGTATATATATAAAACAGTAGTTAACGAAAGGGGATCATGAATTTGAAAGAGAGGCATATGGGATTTGGTGGAAGGAAAAAGAAAGAAAAATAAAAAGACTTTGAAGTATGACAGCATTCAGGAGATTGCTAGCATCTCAGATAGACTTGGTACAAATAGATTGAGATGACATTTGAGAAGAGTTAGGATTGAAGGAAGGAGGGAAGGAAGGAAGGAAGGATGTCTGAATAAGGAAGCAAAGCAAGTAGAGGAAAAAGCAAATGAAAACACTGCCCAGGAGGGAGAGGATGAGTGTGCTGACTGGAAAATAAAAGTACTCATGGAAATTGAACAAACCAATCAATCAGGGGTGAACACAATCAGAGTCTTATCCACTCTATTCTAAGTTCTTTGAGAAACCACTAAGAATTTTTAAGCAGTGCAGTGCAGTACAGAATAATCCAACTGAACTTACATTTTAAAAACCCACTCATGTACTGTGAGGAGAACTGACAGGAGAAATCAATTAAAAGGAAAAGAAATCAGTATTGTAGCAGCCCTAACATGGCATGATATTAGCTTGCATTAAGATGAGGGAAGTCTCAAGGGGGTCTACACCTAGATGAAGACCTACAGGCATTTAATGACTGCCGAGAGAGGTAGAATGACTTTTCTTTAGGGTTGAGCCCTCAACTGTCTGTCCAATACCAAGTGGTCAGTCTTAAAAACATATACGAGCGATATTAAATTGACTCAGCAGGTCAAATTTGTCTATTTAGTCATCTATGTATATAATGCATATAAATAACAATATTAATTAGAGAAAAGAGACTGCATTCGAGAGGGATGGGAGGCACAGGAAAGTTAAGAGGAAGGAGAGAGGAAAAAATTATGTTCATAGGCTAGACATTATTTAGACATTTTAAAATTTTAGTATACACTACACACACACCTTTTGCACATAGTGAGGTACAGGATGTTTCTACCTGGTTGAAAAAGCCCTACTGCACTGCTTGTACAAAACAGATGGTGAACTAATATGTGACACAAAAACTAATAAACTAATGTTCCTCATGAAAAACAAAGACTCTTATTTCTCAATTTTAACCCAGAATGTAAAATCTTTGTGCTTTTGATAGAGGTTCAAATTCGAATAATAAAACCTAAAAGTTGAGGGTGTTACATATCTCAAGTGTACATCAAGTTTGCATGTGGATATAACTCAGCATCAATGCTGACAGGAACTGCAGATACACGACTCCTCCACCCACTTCAGCCTCCACAGCTTTTCAGAACACAGTTATTTGAAACTAAAAGTCCTGGTCTCAAAACAATTTTTCTTCTCTACTTGTCATTTTCAAATAAACTCTTTTTGAGTTTAGCCACTTGAGGGCACTTTAGCTCTTTTATACACACTTTTTATTTAAAAGAAACTCCCCATGCCATTCAAAGAGGCTGAAATCAATTTCCTACCTAAGAACATTAGATCGTTGATGCTGACCTTTTCAAGCTTTTTAACTCCTAAATTTTAAAAGTATGATTTATTTCTTCTCTCTCTCTTTCCCTCTCTCTCCCTCTCTCTCTCTCTCTCTCTCTCTCTCTCTCTCTCTCTCTCTCTCTCTCTCTCTCTCTCTCAGGGAGCAGGTGGCTGTGTATGTGTGTTGTGGAATAGAGAACACATGTACATGGATACACATACATAAAGAAGCCAGAGGAAAATTATGGGTTTTATTCTTCAGGTGCCTTCTGTAGGGTAAAATGGCCAGCAACAGAAACCCACACTGGCCCTGAAACCAGAGCTTGTGAAAGAAGCACACCCTGTAACCCATACACGTATGAAGGCCTGGTCTTTGACAAAGAAGCTAAAATTATACAATGGAAAAAAGAAAGCATCTTCAACAATGGTGCTGGCATAACTGAAGGCTGACATGTAGAAGACTGCAGATAGATCCAAGTCTATCGCCATGCACAAAACTTAAGTGCAAATGAATTAAAGACCTCAACATATATTCAGCCACACTGAACCTGTTAGAAGAGAAAGTGGGAGGTTCCCTTGAATGAATTGGTCCAGGAAACCACTTCCTGAACATAACTCCAGTAGCACAGACACTAAGATCAACAATTAAAAGTTGGGACCTCCTGAAACTAAGAAGCTTCTGCAAGGCAAAGGACACAGTCAGCAAGACAAAAGGCAACCCACAGATTGGGAAAAGATATTCACCAACCCCATATCTGACAGAAGTCTGATCTCGAAAATTTACAAAGAACTCAAGAAGCAAGCCTCCAAAACACCTAAGGATCCAATTAAAAAGTGGGGTACAGAACTAAATAGAGAATTTTCAATAGAGGAGTCTAAAATGGCTGAGAGGCACTTGAGGAAGTGCTCAACATTCCTAGCCATCCAGGAAATGCAAATCAAAACAACTCTGAGATACCATCTTACTCCTGTCAGAATGGCTAAAATAAAAAACACTAATGACAATGACAGTTTATGCTGGAGAGGATATTGAGAAAGGGGAACACTCCTCCATTGCTGGTGGAAGTGCTGACTTGTACAACCACTTTGGAAATCAGTATGGAGATTCCTCAGGAAAATGAGAATCACTCTACCACAAGACCCAGCAAGTCCACTCTTAGGCATATACCCAAAAGATGCACATTCAAACAATAAGGACATTTGTTCCACTATATTCATAGCAGCATTATTTGCAATAGCCAGAACCTGGAAGCAACCCAGATACCCCTCAACTGAAGAGTGTCCATTTACAAAATGGAGCACTATTCAGGGAAAAAACTGGAATCTTGATATTTGCAGGCAAATGGATAGCACTAGAAGAAACCATCCTGAGTGAGGTAACCCAGTCAGAAAAAGACAAACAGGGTATATACTCACTCATATATGGATTTTAGACATGAATCAGGGGAGTGCCAGCATACAATCCCCCTCCCAGAGATTTTGGGAAAAAGAACCTTCAACCAGTGGCTGATGGAAGCAGAGGCAGACACCCACAGCTAAACACTGAATGAACTCCTGGAATCCAGTGACAGAAAGGGAGGACTGATGAGCAAAGGGGGTCATGAGTGGGCTGGTTTAACCCACAGAAACTGCTGACCTGAACAAGGGGGAGCTCTTGGACCCCAGACTGATGACTGGGAAGACAGCATGGGATTGATCCAGACCCCCTGAATGTGGGTGTCCGTGATGAGGCCTAGGCAATCTGTGGGGCCTTGGGTAGTAGATCAGTATTTATTCCTGGCATACAAATGGACTTTGGGGGCCCATCCCAAAATGAGGGATGCTATTTCAGCCTGGACTCTTGGAGGAGGACCTAGGCCCTGTCCTGCATGAAATGACAGACTCTGGAGATGCCCATGGAGAGCCTCACCCTTCCTAGGGATCAGAGTAGGGCTTGGGGGGTGTGGTAGTGGGGTGGGGGAGGAGGGGAGGGAGAGGGAGCTGGGGCTGACATGGGAAGCAAGCTTGTTTCTAATTTAAATTTAAAAAACTAAGAAAAAAAGAGAGAAAGAAAGAAACACACCCTGGATCTGAAACCTAAACCAGTGAAAGAAACACTTTAGCCCTGAACCCAGATCATAAGAAACACACCATAACTCTGAAACCAGTCACACACACACACACACACTTTGGCCCTGGAACCACAGTCAGTGAAAGAAATATGTCCTGACCCCAAAACTAGAGCCAAAAAGATTTTTAAAAAAGCCAATGGGGAAAAAAAACAGTCACTGAAACTAGAACCAACTCTGCCCCTGACCAACTAAGCTAAACTAACCAATCCCAGAGCAGGAAAACTAACCAATCCATGAGCAGAAATTCTTCTCACCGGGAAAACTCCACTCCTAAGAAAGTTGAAATAAGTGCCTCTGCCAGTTCAGTTGCTGACAACCCTTTCCCACATTGATAGAGGCAGCCTCCTAGACTCCTCTTTCCCAAATAAATACCTTTCTTAAAAGAGTTTTGGGTGAACCTTTGTGGAGCAGTTTGGGGGCAGAAGAAGAAGAAGAAGAAGAAGAAGAAGAAGAAGGAGGAGGAGGAGGAGGAGGAGGAGGAGGAGGAGGAGGAGGAGGAGGAGGAGGAGGAGGAGGAGGAGGAGGAGGAGGAGGAGGAGGAGGAGGAGGAGGAGGAGGAGAAGAAGAAGAAGAAGAAGAAGAAGAAGAAGAAGAAGTAGAAGAAGAAGAAGAAGAAGGAAGAGGAGGAGGAAGAGGAGGAGGAGGAAGAGGAGGAAGAGGAGGAGGAGGAAGAGGGGGAGGAGGAAGAGGGGGAGGAGGAAGAGGGGGAGGGGGAGAGAAAGAGGAAGAGGAAGAGGAAGGAGAAGAAGAAGAAGAAGGAGAAGGAGAAGAAGAAGGAGGAGGAGGAGGAGGAGGAGAAGGCTGGGCCTAGAGCAGGAAAAGTAACATTTCCTCAGAGAAGGCAGAAGCTGCATTTCTGCAGGGGCTTCCTCTTTAGCAGAGTGAAGCAGAAGATGTAACATCTTGTGTCTGAGCAGAGCAGTAGAAGAATAAGCTGACAGTTCTGCTAGGATGTTCTCTTAGGGGAACAGAGCAAAGCTCATCTGTAATGGCTGTCCCTAGAAGAAGAACCAGGGTTGCTTCATGTGGTGCTTCCTGTTGCTGCCCAGGCATCTCACTTCCTGTCTGTCTGTACAGACCTCCAAACCTCTAAGATTAGCTAGTGGCAAGCTCTATCCTCTGATCTCAGACAGGCTTTACTTGTACAAGCAAGATATCACCACAGCTACATCCTTTGGGGAGACCATCCCCCACCACACCCCAGCTCCAGGTATCTTCTGACTTCCTCACAAGTCAGGATACCTTTCCTTCCAGAGTTGTCCTGTTGCAGCTCCAGCATCCAGAGCTGTCCCTTTGCAGCTCCAGAGCTGTACCACTCACTTGCACCTTCTGTCACTAGGCAAGTAAGGTTGAGCAGATAAGAACACTATTTCTAGATTCCTCAACACTAATGTTCTTCAGCTTTGGGTAGATTATACACCTCAATTCTCCCAAACACGCAAACTATACTTATACTCCAGTTCCAGAAGCTTACTTTGTCTGATCAGTTCAGAGGTATTAATAAATATATCCCAGCTCATTTCTCACGAAAGCTGCATTTCATCCTGATAAAATCCCACTGAAAATGTAGAGTGAGAAAGGATCCACTTTATCCTAAATTAGAACCAACAATTATATTTATATTACTTTTCTCATTACTGTGACATGATAACTGAAAAACATTTGGGGGAAAACTTACTTTGGCTCACCGTTTCAGAAAGATGTGAGTCTATCATCGTTGGGAGAACATGACAGAGTGACTCTATAGCACAGTCCATAGCAGACTTCATGATATGACAGTGGAACCACAATGAGAGAGAATGGGACCCAGTCATAAGCAGTTGCCCTTAAAAGGCCACTGCTAGTGACCTAATCCATCCACAAACCTTCCTAAGGCTCCAAAATTTTCAAAGTTTTGGATGAGGATCAGGTATTTTAGCACCTGAAGCTGGAGGTAGGGGTAGGGTAATTTCACCTTCAAACTGTAACATTACACCACTGGCCCCTAAGGGCTCATGGACCACATCATAATATGAAATTTTTCTGTCATAGTTTTAAGAGTCCCCATGGTCTTCATAGTTCAACATTATTTATAAGACTCAAGAAAACCCCTTAAGGATGAGCTTCTCTAAAATCAAAAGACAAGTTATGCTGTTTCAATGATACAAACAAGTATCCCTATTCCTAAAAGGAAGAGCAATAGAACATCAGGGAAAGATGAGACCCAGGAAAGTCTGAAATCCAACAGGACAAGCATTAAATCCTGTAGCCCCAGGCATTTGTGGAACAAGGTGGCAGCATGTGATCTTTAAGGTGCCAGCAGCTCTCCTTCACAAATGCTGCACATTTTTGGCACCCTCAGCATCCTTGAGTGCCCATTACAACTTCACATTTTCTTTCCCAGCATCATGAGTATCTCACTTAGGAGCTCAGTGAGGAAACTTTGATCCTGACACAAAGCCTAGTCTCAAAGTCTTCTTTGTGATAATCCAGCGCCACATAGATGCAGTCAACTTCTACTGTCAACTTGAAATACAACTGGGCTCCCTTGGGCTTTGGCTATAGCAGCCTTCAAATGTCTTTGCAGCTGACCCAGAGAAAGTACTTCTTAGGCGGTCTTGTGAGAGCAAGGTGCTCCTGGGACACTCTTGTTTTCAAAGGACTGTCATTCTGTTTGCATGTTTATACCCTGGAGCCTTTGACATCGTCAAATCTTGCCCTCAAGGTATCTTTCCTATTGATGTAGTGCAAAAATAATTATTTTATTTTACTTATGGAATCTTTAAGTGTTTGTGATAATTTTGTGCATGCATCTATATGTGGGCAAGTGTGTGTGCCTGTGTGTCTGTGTGAGTACGTGTGTCTGCATGCATGAATGTCACAGAATGCATATGACGGTCAGTGGACAATTTGTCAAAGTCAATTCTCTACCACATAGGTCTTAGGAATGGAACTCAGGTCCTTAGACACCTTTACCCACTAAGTCACCTTACTGTCACAACAGCCTCTGTGACTAGCACTAATTTCTAGCAGCCCCCTCTCTATATCAGCCTTGTACACAACATGGTTTTGGTTAATATATGAAGGAATGAACTTGAATGTGAGATTTTCATACCTGTTATATCATCTTACTTTTTCTCATCCTCTGCCTTCACTGCTTTCTCACTTTATCCTTTTTGTATTTATGTCCTACATACACATAAACACATGTACATATGTATATCTGCATTCTTTAAATGCACTAATATCTGGTCCTCATAATGCAAGTCTGCAATCCAGGTTACTCAGGAAGCTGAGGCAGAGTATCAGAAGTTCAAGGTTTACCTGGGATAGAGCACTTGGATAATGTAGCTAGACCCTGCCTCAAAATAAAAAGTAAAAAAGGAACTGGGGATATGGCTCGGTGGTAAAATGTTTGCTTAGCATCTATGAGACTCTAGATTCAATTCCCAGTACTGCAATTATAAATAGAGAGAGAGAGACAGACAGAGACAGAGACAGAGACACAGAGAGAGACAGAGAGAAATGGATAGATAGACAGATGATGGATGATACAGATAGATAGATGATAGACAGATAGATGATAGATAGATAATAAAGCATCCACGTCTAACCACACATTTTTCACATCTCCCTGCTCTACTTTTTGCTCTAAATTCTCAATACAAACATGACTAAAAGAATCCAATAATAATCATGCCACAGCATGTACATTGTGATATGTCAAAATTTCCTCTGAGAAATAAATATATTATTTTTTAATTCAGTCTCACATTTTCAGCCTATGGAAAAATGAAACCTGATTTTTTGCCAAAATTATAAAATGAACCAAGTTCCCAATACTAGCCTAACAGCCATTTGAAATTTCATGAGCACAAGTCTGCATCCACTTTCCCACCACCCAACAGCCTGAGTCATTATGCTCTACTTAAAGCACTATATGGTTTCCCTGGCCTGTCTCCAAACTCATTCATCTCACAAACCAGACTCAATGGCCTAAGAATCACATGGTCATATTCATTACAAGAACAACTAGTTTCCTGAACCATTTCTTTGGCTGCTTTGCTTTATTTTATTTTACTTTATTTTATTTGTTTGCTTTTGTCATTGTTGTTTTAAACTGGGTCTTGTTTTGTAACCTTCACTGGCCCAGAACTCACTATGCAGGCCAGGCCCCTTAGAGATCTGTCTGCCTCTGATTCCCAGGCACTGGGATTAAAGATGTGCACCCCCATAGCAGGTCCACATCACTGACTCAGAATACCTGACCGAAGCAGCTTGAAGGAGAATTGGCATCCATAATCCAGGTTTGTTCACTATGTGGCATAGCTACATTGATGATTTCAGAGGTAGAAGCTTCCAGCAAGTCAGCAGCATGCTGTTTTACCAGGAATCTTAGATGATCCACCATAGAGCCAGCCCTCCTCACTCACTCACTGTAAGAATCTCACTCCTGTGACTTACACAGCCCGGTAAGTCTGAAGTGCACTCCCTGCTCCCCACTAAACCAACACAGACCAAAGGCTTACAGAGTGCCCGACACTAAAATACAAAATGCTGGTGGTTATTATTATTTAAGATTTGATCTCTATAGGGTGACTTAGATATACTAGCTAGAAACTCTTCTTCTATAAAATGGGGCTTCCTGCTGGAATTGTCACACCAATGAAACAAGTTACAGCATGGAAGGTTATTTTCAGGATGAGCAGTTAGTCACTGAGTTGACTTTTTAGTTATTTATTTACTTTACACACCAACCACAGTTTCCCCTCCCTTCTACTCCCCCTGACACCCATTCTTCTTCTGTCTCCATTCAGAATGGGTAAGGCCTCCCATGGGAGTCAACACAGTATGTCATATCACATTGAGGCAGGACCAAGCTCCTCCCCACTGCATCAAGCTCTTTCCCATAGAGCTCCTCCCCATTGCATCAAGGCATCTCACCATAGAGAATAGGTTCCAAAGAACCAGATAATTTAATGCATCAGGCACAGATTTCTGTCCCACTTCTAGGAGTCCCACAAACATACTAAGCTACACAGATGCACCCAGATTCAGGGGACCTGTATCAGTACCATCACTCCCTAGCTGTCGGTCCAGAGTCTGTGAGCTCCCACAAGCTCAGGCTAGCTGTCTCTGTATTGATGCTCCTTGCTCATATAATCCCTCTCTTCAACTGGACTCCTGAACTCAGCATAGTGCTTGATTGGGGATGTCTACATCTGCTTCCATCAGTTACTGAATTAGGAAAATCACCAATCTGATTACAGGCGAAGACTAGTTCAGACACATTCTCCACTATTGCTAAGAGTCTTAGCTGGGCTTATCTTTGTGGGTTATTGGGAGCTTCCCTGGCACCAGGTTTCTTCTTAACCCCATAATGACCCCAGTCAAAGTATCACTTTCATTGCACTCCCCCAACTTGACCATCCCAACACCTTGTGTTCCCGTCAACACCTCCCTTTTGATCAATGTACAAGAGCAATCTCATATGTTTCCCCCAGGGAAATCCATGCATCCCTCTGGGGCTATGGATTGTACCCTCGTTAATATTTCCTTTACATCTAATATCCACTTATGAGTGAATAAATACTGTGTTTGCTTTCTGGATCTGAGTTACCTCATTCAAGATGATTTTTTTCTCTAGTTCCATCCATTTATATGCAAATGTCAAGATTTCATTATTCTTTTTACCACTGAATAGTACTCCATTATGTAAATGTCATATTTTATTTATCCATTCTTCAGGTGAGGAGCATCTAGGTTGTTTCCAGGTTCTGGCTATTATGAATAAGGCAGCTCTGAACACAGTTGAACAAGTGTCCTTGTGATATAATTGAGCATCCTTTGAGTATATGCTCAAGAGTAGTGTTTCTGTGTGTTGAGGTAGATTGATGCTCAATTTTTGGAGAAATCACCACACTGATTTCTAAAGAGGCTGTACAAGTTTGCATTCCTACAGAAGTAGAGAAATGTTCCCCTTACTCCCCATCCTCTCCAACAAAGACTATCATTAACGTTTTTTGATCTTAGCCATTCTGACAGGTGTAATATGGCATCTTAGAATTATTTGATTTACATTTCCCTGATAATTAAAGGTGTTAAACAATTCTTTAAGTGTATCTCAACCATTTGAGATTCTTCTGTTGAGAATTCTCTGTTTAGATCTGTACCCCATTTCTAGTTGGATTATTTTTATTTTTATGTCTAGTTTCTTGGGTTCTTTATGTATATTGAGTATCAGCCCTCTGTCATATTTGGTGAAGATCTTTTCCTTTCCTGTAGGTTGCTATTTTGTCTTACTGAGAGTGTCCTTTGCCTTACAGAAGCTTTACCATTTCAGGAGGCACCATTTATTAATTATCAATCCCAGTGTCTGTGCTACATACACAAATTACCCAAAAAACTCTGCCAGGGAACTCCTACAGCTGATAAACACTTTCAGTAATGTGGTCGGAAAAAGATTAACAAAAAATTAGCATTCCTCCTTTATACAAATGGTAAACAGACTGAGAAAGAAATCAGAGAAACAGCACGCTTTACAATAGCTACAAATAATATAACATATTTGGGGGTAACTGTAACCAAACAAATGAAAGATCTATATGACAAGAATTTCAAGTCTTTGAAGAAAGAAACTGGGGAAGAGATCAGAAAATGGAAAGATTTCCCATGCTCATGGATCAGTAGGATTAACATAGTAAAAATGGCAATTGTACCAAAAGCAATCTACAAAGTCAAGGCAATCTTCATCAAAACGCCAGCACAATTCTTCATATACTTCAAAGAACAATACTCAGCTTCATATGGAAAAACAAAAGACCCAGGATAGCCAAAACAATCCTGTATAATAAAGAAACTTCTGGAGGTATCACCATCCTTGACTTCGAGTTCTACTATAGAGCTATAGTAATGAAAACAGCTTGGTACTGACATAAAAACAGACACGTGAACAAATGGAATCTAATTGCAGACCCTGATATTAATCTCACACATATGAATACTTGATTTTTGACAAAGAAGTCAAAAATATAGCATGGAAAAAGAAATAATCTTCATCAAATGGTGCTGGCATAACTGAATGTTGGCATGTAGAAGATTGCAAACCTATCGGTATCCATCAAAACTCAAGTCCAAGTGGATAAGGACCTCAACATAAATCCAGTTACACTGAAGCTTATAGAAAAGAAAGTGGGAAGTAGTCCTGAAAGCATTGGCATAGGAGACTACTTCTTGGATATAACATCAGTGAGGGTTTTTTTAAATTTTCATTTATTTTATATTATTTTACTATGTTTCAATGTGAAAATCATTTTAGTATTAGTTATTTGCTCTTCAATCTCCTTAAGTTATGACACATTAACATCAGAAATAAGTACGGCGTTTATGTGCACTATTGACAGGTGAAAGATTTATAATTTTTGCATGTGTTACCCAAGAAGTTAAACTTTTTTTTTTTCGAGACAGGGTTTCTCTGTATTATTTTGGAGGCTGTCCTGGAACTGGCTTGGTAGGCCAGGCTGGCCTTGAACTCACAAGATCTACCTGCCTCTGCCTCCTGAGTGCTGGGATTAAAGGCGTGCGCCACCAACGCCCGGCAAGAAGTTAAATTTAAGGAGTAGTTTTTCAGAAGCTGTCAACTGACTTTTTTACCTTTGGAATTTTTCTTTGGTCTTTGCTATATCACCACTAGGGGGCAGAAAAGTACAGGGGAAAAACCATACTAGAAATTAACTTTCTTGTGTGATTTCTCAAAACTCATGGAAATCATAGTTTTCAAACATGCTTTCCCTGTTCCAGAAATCAGTGAAAAGAGTAAAAATACATAAATAAGTCGATAAATAGAATTATCTTAGAGGGCAAAAGTGTCTTTAATATTACAGTTTTATAAAATTTATGTTTCGCAAACACATACACATAGAAATTTTAAAGAAAATCATTCAACATATATACAGCTTTTTAAACTTTTAATTAAAGGCTATGTGAATTATTAGAACGGGGGCAGAAGGCATCATGATAGGAAGGTCATATGCCTAGGAATACAATGACATAGTCACCAAAGCAGACTTACCTGAGAGGTGCTGGAGAGAACTTCTCAAGACACCAGAAAAATGTCTCATAGGTCTACAAAAAATGACCCCATCCCAGGAAATCATTTTTTTTTCATTTTTCCCCAACACACTTATAAACTAAAAGAAACAAAACATTTTAAAAAGCATGACCAGCCAGGCGGTGGTGGCGCACGCCTTTAATCCCAGCACTCGGGAGGCAGAGGCAGGCGGATCTCTGTGAGTTCAAGGCCGGGCTGGACTGACAGCCTCCAAAACAATACAGAGAAACCCTGTCTCGTAAAAACAAAAACAAAAACAAAAACACAAAAAAAGCATGACCAAAGTGAATAAATATATGCATGAAAATCTCATAATCAATAAACCCTGTTTTATAATTAATATATGATAATAGTGGAAAAAATCACTTTGGAAAACCCACTGGGATTTTCAAACATGGTGGACCATGGGTATAGGTACCTGTCACCATCTCTGAAAATCTGATTTCCATTCTTAAGATCCACATCATTCAAGGAGAGAACCAACTGACTCAAATACACACAAAAGAGAGACAGACAGACATAAAACGGTCAGTCAGATAGAGACACATAGAAAGACTGATGTAATTGGAAAGACTTGTGAAGCCTCTTGGTATTTAACTGAGAGGTGTCAATTTTCTTAGAATGTCCAGGCTTAGAGTCTTGTAGCTTGTGAGAGTGGAAGGGCCCCTACATTCATTTTGTATTTAATTCCTCGAGATGACAATCTTACTATGTTCTCTATAGTGATTACACTTTATTCAGAGTCAAGTATCTGATGTTTTTTATAAAAGTGTCTTGTTAGTTTCTGTCTTTGTTATTCATGAATGTAGACGTAATGATTTTGTACCTTGCCTATAGCCATCAACTTTCTGTGTTATTTTATTGACATGTATTACATATAAAATCTTTTGCATTCTACATCTATACTCATCTTGTGCAAATGATATGATTTATTCTGTATCTTTGCAATTTTTATAACTTTGTATAACATGTGTTCAATATTTTAGTGTGCTGACATGAAGTGATAATATAATAGCGTCCTAGACTTGATCTACAAATGAACAGGGAATGTGACAGTCTCTTAATATTATGTGTAATGTTTACCAGGGACCTATAAATTTTATCAGTAAGTTAGACTTTAATACATTTTCAAATATGCGTTATTACATTATTTTTTATAACATAAATTTTATGCTATTATACTTTGAGGATCTAATTTATTGCTATTTTTCCAATAGCAAACACTTTAAAATGGAGGGCTGACTATTTCTAAACGTTCTTCTTATATAAAGGCATATAAAACTTTAAGTATAAATATTTCTTTAAATATGTCTTTAATATTATTTTATAAATTTTCGATATTGTATTTCTTTGTTTACTTCCAATTTTCACTGTAGCTTCTTATAATTTTTTTGAGACAGGGTCTCACGTATCCAAGGCTAATCATAAATTCATTATACAGCAGGATATGAGTATGAACTTTTCAACCTTCTTGTCTCACCTTTTAAATGCTAGGAACATAGATGTGTGTCCCATGCTCAATTTTACTCAGCACTGGGGATCAAAACAGGGATCTTATACAAGCTAGGCAAGGACTCTGCCGATTGAGCTTCACCCTCACACCCGCCCCTCATAGATTCTACATAAACTTCGGCTTAACAGTACTTATTAATCTTGAGTTACAAGAGTGGCTTCCAGTTTAGTTTCATTGTAATATTTGCTTTTGGTTTTGTCATGGTTAATTGGTTAAACATTCTAATGGTCTCCAAAGCCTAGCAACAGGAAGTATTTTATATTATATTTTATATTTCCCCTGTGTGCTGTTTTAGGAATAATCAGGATTCCAATTTTTCAAAACTCAAGCTCTAACCTTCCCATTTTCTGATTGTCTTTAGTTATTGGGCTTATAAGTTAAATTATGGTTTGAATTTTTACCAATGCCAATGTTGCTTAATTTGTGGTTGCAATATTTAGACCATATGGAACATGAGGTAAATTTTCTATTACTGCTAACTTCACAGTGGAGATAAACTGCTAACTCCTATGTAAAACCATAGACATATTTGGAGTGTTGTGCTTCCTCAGCAAAGTAAGGCAATGTTTTACATGGTTTTGTCCTTATGGTTACAGCCTGGTACTGACCTGACCATCATCTTGGAAACACAATCTCAAGATCACAGTGGTTACAGAGTATGAGAGAGGAGTGAGTCAGCACACTTTCACAGCCCCCTCCAAGATAAACAACTGGTCCCTGTCTGCACAGGTATTAATCATCTTTATAAATGAAAAGCCTATTAAAAATGACTCCTTCCAGATGCTAACAAAGGAATGCTACCAAGGATTGGGTTATCCAATGCTCTCCTGACAGACTGCTCCCAGGGTAAATCACCAAGTATAGGCCCAAATGAGGAGATGCCTCCACTGGTGGACGCTCACAGAAGAAAGGATTTCTAAAGGACAACTCTCCTCTGAGACTCTCCTCTGTAATGTCTATCGGAGCCTCCTCTTCTGAGTCACACAGGTCACCAGAAAAGCCTGATGCTTTCTCGTCATTCCCATGCTAAATGACAATCATCATTTTGTCATGGCTTGAAGTTATTGCTCAACATATGCCCTATGGAGGGCAGTCTCTTTGCCTACCTGAGTCACAGGAAATTACAGTTCTTCAATAAATGTATTGAGCTTTATCTCAAGGCAAGCTAATTTATACTCCTTCACAGGCACATAAAAATAAATGTTTGCAAGAAAATATTTTACATGGCTAGAGATAAGGATCAGCTGTTGAATGCACTAGCTGTTATTTAAAAAACTAAAACAAAAACAAAAAAATATGCGCAGTCCACAACCACCTGTGAACTCCAGCTCCAGGGGATCTAACTCTCTCCTTGTGCCTGCACAGGTAACCCCACCAACAGCATGCACTCACACACATGTTTAAATAAAAATAAATGTTAAAAAGAATTGTAAAAGAAAATACTTTAACTAGTGGGGCTATGTTAGAAGTATAAAGCATAAGTAGATACAAAGCTGTCACTCAAGGAAAACATTTGTCAAAATTCTGTAATCATTGTCACAGATAAAATGAGCTCATACTACATTAATGTGGTAAATGAAGCAAATGCTTCCACAGAAGCAATGACTCAGCATGAAACCATCATGCAGCCATTTGCTAACTGGCATTGCTGAATATCAAAAGTAGAAGCAGTCATAAAAGATAAAAACTGAACATTCAAATGTTAACAGAAATTTCTCTTCCTCCTATATTTTACTTTCAAAATTCAAAATATATGCAATAAAAACAAAAATAGTACAAGAAGTTTCTACATTCTTCCTGTCCAGATAACACATGATAACCTTTCTACTTGTTTTTTTTCTCTCTGTGTGTGTGTGTGTTGCTTGTACTAAAACATTTGAGAATTGCTTTTAAAACGAGAAAATTTTATCCCTGCATATTTTTAAGTTATTTTTTGTTATAACAGCAATATCATTCCATAAATTTATGTTAATTAAATGCAATGGATTAAAGTACACTATTTTAAATTCTTCCCAATAATTCCAGTAATGTCTTCTGTTGATTTTTAAAACCTGTATGTGACCTCTCCAGACTCGAACCCAGCCACATTTCATACATTGTAACCAGAGGCTCCATTTCTTTACTGTATTAAATCTGGAAGAGTGACCCAACATGAACCATTTTTTTTTCTTTTATGATTCTGATGATTTTGGAGAATCAGACCAGCTGTTTTCTAAAATATTCAACAACATGGTTCTCTTAGATGGTGAGACGTACTTTAGACATGATAAACAAGAATTCTCTATGGATGAAAATCCTCTTTGGATGATGCTGCATGGATGACTGATAGCACCTTCTTCCATGACATTTCTGCTTCATATGCCCTGCAGCTGAAGGAAGCTCTGATCACAGTTAGCTAGAACTTCACTCCTGATCTCTAGGTACACAGCCCTCCCTTTCCATTATTTTAACAGTTTCTTTTTTCTTCTCTTCGAGGTTTCCATTTCATTACTGATCAACTAAGATATCACTACTTCCTAAACTTTGTTATAGATTTCCCCATGGTTTCATATATATATATATATATTTGAAAATCCTATTTTTTTTTTAAAAACCTAAAGTAGATGAATAGGTATGTCGCTTTAAATTTCATTTGTCCAGTCCTAACTCTTAGGATCCCAGAAAGGGACTGTATTTGGAAATAGGGTCTAAAAAATTATAAATGCATTCACCTGAAGTCATAAGAGTGGGCTCTACATCACCAGTGTCTAGAGAAAATAGGGCCCAGACATTCACAAAGGAAAGAAAGACATCTGGACACAAAGGGGAAGACAGTCATCCTCAGTCCAAGCAGTGGAGCCTCTGCAGTCAGCCAAGCCAACACTTGGGTGCCTGGCACCCAGCCTCTGGAATTGCACAAAAATGTGTTTCTGTTGTTTAAGCCACCAGTGAATGATACCCATTGTAAAAGCTGCCCCAGCAAGCAAATACACACACCCAGAGCTGTGTCAAAATGAGTTACTTTTCCGCTGTCTTTGGAATGGATCCTATCTGTCACAAGCATCCTGCCCACCTGCCCTTTCATCCAGAACATCGACCTAAAATTCTCCACATTTGGATTTTCTTCCTCACGGAAATTTAGTAGAATCCTGAGCAATTCATAAACAGTAATCCATCCATCATCAATTGCCCAATTGTCTCAAAGAACTCACCCAAATCAATTATTGTTCTTAATTTATCATGTTAATAAGTAACATGGACCAAATATGCCCATCTTCCTACACCTTAAAGAAATTTAAATCCTTAAGGGATATTTTCCTTTCAGAATTTAAAAATAAAGGAAAAATGCAACTTACTAAATGCATTCACTTAAAACATAATCACTGTTTTCTGGATAAATGTGCCTAGTGGACTTGAAATACCTTAACAATCACAAAACCGAGTAATATGAATATTTTGTTATTTCAAGGAACTGTAGTAGTTGTTATTAATCTGTACCTAAATGCTTGAAAAACTCAAAGCACTCTATTTACGCTAATACTCCTTTCTGTTTTGGTGCAGTGGTCAACCCTACTTTGTGTGTTCAGACTTGTTAATCTCAGCACCAGGGCACCCCATCAAGATGAGAAAATGCAGAAGACTCTGCACATGGTTTCTTGTTGCTAGCAACACACAAGAGCACTGAAAGCTGTTGGCAATGTTCCTGGGAGACTTAACTAAATATGGATGGTGTTTTTCTTTTCCTATGAGTAAAATATTGTCAATAAACATGTGTGGTTTTAATTAGAGACTGACTGTTAAGTCACTAATGAGTGAATTCAATTTATTCCACAATTTGGCTCTGACCTGCCATTGATACCCAACTAAACCTAATACTACACTCAAGCAGGGTCTATGTTGATAAAAATAACTGCTAATTGAAACTTCCAGCAAGTGGTTTCATCCACACTTTTCACAATAAGCAAGTGTAACTGTTTTGTTACCATTTTAGGCATAGTTTAATAAGATAAAAATATTTTGCTGCCTTGTCAAGCTGTGAAACAGAATAATTACATAGTTCAAAAGATTTCAGTAATATAGAAAATTTCATAAACTACTTAGTATTAATTGGATCATGAATCTCCAAAATATACATGAGAGCTTTTAAAAATATTTTTTGATGCAAGATCTCACTCTTGTCAAGTAGCCTAACTGAGGATTTTCAACTTTTTGTCCTCTCCTCCAAACCCAGCCCCTCAGTTTCATCCCCAACTTTATATCAGATCATCTGTTGGGGCCTGCACCTAGTCTCTGTCCCTATTTCCAGTGGAGCACCTAGACCTTTCTCTACAATCTTCCTTCTCAGGCAGCCTATTGCCCCAGCCCCAAACTCCAGCAGGCAGGGAACCATACCAGCCTTCCAGCGAAGCAAGAATACCAGCTAATTAAGTAGACAAGCATCAAGTGTTCACTTTCTCTCCTCCAAATCCAACACCCCAGTCTCGCCCCCAGTTCTGCAGAAGACCACCTGCTGGGGCCTCTCCACTTTCTCTGCCCCCATCTCCAGCAGATCACACAGATCTCCTCCTCCAACTTTCCTCACCATTCAGTCATTGTGCCAACCCCCAACTCCAGCAGACATGACCTGGGAACAACACACCAGCCAAGCCTACTAGAGAAGCAGGAAGGCCAGCTGAGAAGCTAGAAGAGCTTCAGACATTCATTCTCCCTTCTGTCTTCTATATCCAATGCCCCAGTCTCATCCCAGCTACAGAGTAAACTATCTGTTGTGGCCTCTCCATATTCTCTGTCGCCAATCTTTTTGACTAAACAGATCCTGGTGGAACATCATGTTTCCTACCCTCTTGTGGATGCTACCAGGTCCCCGCAGTTCATCCCCATTTCTGTCTTCTACCAATACCTAGAAACGCATTTTACCCAGAATCCCAGTGACAACACTTAGTAGAAGCCCAGAAGAATTTCTCACAAGGCAATACACAGATACCATGTCCTCTTAAGAAACACAGAAGGCAACAGAAACCAAGGAACAAAACACCCACCAACAAAGACAAGGTCAGATAATCAGGACTTAGAATTTGGTCTTCCCAAACACAAAGGCCTAGATGCCAGCATAAAAACATAATCAACAACAACCAAGATATGTGTCTCAACAAGAACTCAGCAACCTTACTTCAGTAAGCCTTGAGAACTGAAACATAGCTGAAGTAAAAGAAAATGACCTTAAAAGAGCCTTTATGAATATGATAGAGGAGAAATGAATACTTCCCTTAGACAAATCTATAAAAACACAAGGAGTTGAGGGAAATGAACAAAAACAGTGCATGAACTAAAGGAAATAGAATCAATAAAGGAAGGCCAAACTGACAAATCTGAAACCAACAATTTTAAGAGGAAGCTCAGAGGCAAGCCTCACCGACAGAATGCAGGAGATGAAAGAGATAATCTCAGGCACTGAAGACACAATAAATGAAATGGATACCTTGGTAAAAGAAAATGTTAAATATAAAAATCCCTAGTGCAAAACATCCAGGAAATCTGGAACACTATGAAGAGACAAACCTAAAAATAATAGAAATAAACAAAATAGAAAAAAACCCACACCAAAGGCAGAGAAAATATTTTCAACAAAATTATAGAAAAAATAATTTTCTTAACCTAAAGTAAAAAATGTCTATCAAGGTACAAGAAGAATACATAATACCACATAGACTTGACCTGAAAAGGAAGTCCCCTCAGCACATAATAATCAAACATTAAGTGTACAGAAAAAAAAAATTAAAATGTAATGGGTGAAAGACCAAGTAACACATAAAGTCAGGTCATTTAGACTAACAGCTGGCTTTTCAGTGGAGACTCTAAAGTCCAGAAGGGCCTGGACATATGTTTGACAGACTCTAAGACACCACAGATGTCAGCCCAGAATAAGATAATTTAAAGCAAAACTTTAAATTATAAAAAATGGGCATAATAAGAAATTCTATGATAAAAATCAAACTTAAACAATATCTATCTGAAAATCTGTTCCTACAGAAGGTTTAAAAGGAAAACCGCAACCTAAAAAGGTTAATTATAATCATAAAAATACAAAGAGTCTGGGAAATAGAACTTTCATCCAATGACTGATGGAAGCAGGGGCAGACTCCCACAGCTAAACACTGAGCTGAACTCAAGGAACCCAGTCATAGAGAGGGAGGACTAATGAGCAAAGGGATTAAGACTGGGCTGTTTTAACCCCCAGAAATTTCCTGAACAAGTGGTAGTTCTTGAATCCCAGACTGATGGCTGGGCATCCAGCATGGGACTGATCAAGACCCCCTGAATGTGGGTGTCAGTGAGGAGGCCTAGGCAATCTGTGAGGCCTTGGGTAATAGATCAGTATTTATCCCTGGCATACAAATGGACTTTGGGTGCCCATCCCACAATGAGGGATGCACTCTCACCCTAGATTCTTGGGGGAGGGTCTAGGTCCTGCCCTAGATGAAATGACAGACTATGGACACCCCCATGGAGGGCCTCACCTCCCTGGTGAAAGGAAGGGGTAAGGGGGGAGTTGTTGGGAGGGCGTGGGAGGATGGGAGGGAAAGGGAGAGGGACCTGGGATTGGCATGTGAAACAACCTCGTTTCTAATTTAAATTTAAATTTAAAAATAAAAATAAACACAGGGGAAAACAGAATGTCAGACCAGCAGAAGAAAAAGAAGGGAAAACATGTAATCAATAATAACAAAACAATAAGAATTTGCTACTCATTGATATTTCTCATGGTTTCATTTGTCAAAAAGACAGAGAATAGCAGATTGGATTAGAAACAGAGTCCATACTTATTTTACATCCAAGAAACACACATTAACATCAAAGATACATATCATGTTACGGTAAAAGGACAGGAAAAGACAATCCAAGCAAATGGACCTAAAAATAAGGCTGCCGTAGCCTCTTTAATATCTAAAAAAATATACTTCAAACCAAAACTAATCAGAAGAGATAGGGAAAGTTACTAAACGCTCATCAAAGGGAAGTCCACCAAGAAGACACTATAAGCTTCACATCTTTGCCCCAATCACAAAGGTACCCAAGTTCATAAAAGAAACACTACTACAGCTTAAATCACATACTGACCCTCACACATTGATAGCTGGGGACTTAAGCACCCCACTCTCACTAATGGACAGGTCATCAGGACAAAAGCTAAAGAGAGAAATGCCAGAGCTAAGTGACAATATAAACCAACTGAGCCTAAGAGATATTTACAGAACATTTCACTCAAACACAAAAGAATGTATTTTCCTCTTAGTGCCTCATGAAACTTTCTCCAAAACTAACCACATACTCAAACACAAAGCAAGTCTCAATAGATCCGAAAATTTAATAACACCTGAAACTAACAAGAAAGTTTAAATCACTTGATCTTATCTGACCACCACAGACTAAAGCTCAATATCAACAACAGAAACAATTGAAAGCTTGCAAACTCATGGAAACTGAACAACTGGACACTGAATTAAAAAAATGGGTCACGATAGAAATTAAGGAAGAAATTAAGATTTTCAAGAAAGTAATGAAAATGATTGCACAACATACCTAAACTTATGGGACACAAGGAAAGGGGTTTTAAGAGGCAAATTTATAACACTAATGTATACATTAAAATTTTTTGGCAGATCTCATACTAGTAACTTAAAAATACTTAGGAAAGCTAGAGATCAAAAAAAGAAATCACACCCAAAAGGAGTAGACAGCATTAAATAATCAAACTGAGCGTCAAAATCAGTAAAATAGAAACAACAGCAACAACAAAATGATCCAATGAAACAAAGAGTTGGTTCTTTGAGAAAAGCAATAAAATCAACAAATACCCAGATTAACTAAAAGGCATAGAGAGAAGATCCAAGTGAATAAAATTAGAGATGGAAAGGGCACATAACAACAGACACTGAGGCAATGCAGAGAATCGTGAGGATATACTTAAAAAACCTGTATTCTTCCAAATTAGAAATTATAAAGAAAGCAATCATTTTCTCTTTATGTACCATTTACCAAAGTTAAAACAAGATAAGAAGAGCAATTTAAAATGATCTATGACACCCTAGTGAAATAAAAGCAGGAATTAAAAGACTCCACCCAAAAAAGAGCTCAAGGCCAGAAGGTTTAGCTTAAAATTCTATTGGCCTTTCAAAGAAGAGTTAATGCCAATGGTCTTCAAATTATTCCACAAAATAGGAATAGATTTCAAATACAATTCTTCACAGATCCTGAAAGGACAATTTTCAATTTCATATGGAAACCAACAAACAAAAAGCAAGATAGCTAAAACAATTGTGACTAATAACAGAACTGCTGGAGGCATCACCATCCCTAACTTCAAATTGTTCTACAAAGCTATAGTAGTAAAAACAGCATAGTATTGGCAGGAAAACAGACACCTTGATCAACGGAATATAATTGAAAACCCAGACATAAACTCATATACTTATGGACACTTGATTTTCACAAAACAAGCCAGAAATACACATGGAAAAAAGAGAGCATCTTCAACAAATGGGGCAGGTCAAACTGGATAGCTACATGTAGAAGAGACCAAATAGATCCATACACATTGCCCTGTACAAAACTCTACTCTAAAGGAATCAAAGACCCCAATATAAAGCCACATACATTGAATCTAACAGAGAGAAGGGGTTAGTCTTGAACTCATTGGCACAAGAAAAGACTTTCTAAATAGAACACTGCTAGCACAGGCACTAAGAATAATAATTAATAAATGTGATCTAATGAAATTAAAAAGTGTCTGTAAGGTCAAGGACACTGTCACTAGGAAAAAGCAGCAGCCTACAGAATGTGTAAATCTACCGGCTAGATATCTGATAGAGACTTAATATCCAAAATATGTAAACTACTCCTAAAAATGTAGGAGTAGTATCAAGGAAACAAACAACCCAATTCAAAACTGGGGTACAGATCTGAACAGAGAGTTCTTAGGTGAAGAAACTCAGATGGGTGAAAAACACTTAAAGAAATGTCAACACCCTTAGCCATCAGGGAAATGCAAATCAAGCTACTTTGAGATTCTTACACATCTTAGAATGGCTAAGATCAATAAAATAAATGATAGCCCAAACTAGCAAGCTATAAGGTAAGCAGAACACTCAGATATTGTTGTGGGAATACGAACTCATAGAGTCACTATGAAAATCAGTGTGGTGGTTCCTCAGGAAGATAAGAATGAATCTACCTCAAGATCCAGCTATACCACTCTTGGGCATATAACTAAAGGACACTATCACAGAGACACTTGTTCAACCGTGTTCAATGCTGCTCTAGTCATAATAGCAAGAAACTGGAAAAAAACAAGGGGTTCATCAACAGATGAATGGGTAAAGGAAATGTGGTACATTTACACAATGGAATATCACTAAGCTGGGAGGAAATGAAATTATGAAGTTCTCATATAAATGGATGAACTAGGGGAAAAACATCCTGAGTAAGGTAATACAGACCCAAAAAAGAATATGGAATGGATTCACTTATATGTGGATATTAGCTGTTAAGTCAATGATAACCAAGCTATAAGCCATGGAACCACAAATGTTAGTTATATATTAAGGTACTAGTGGGTACATACAGATCTCATTAGGGAAGAGAAAATGAATCGGTAGTTATTGATTGCTGGAATGGGAGGATCAAATAAAGAGGGAAGAGGGACGAAAGCTAAAGTGAAAAGCCATTTGAGGGATACTATGAAACCTAATTTAGCATACACTTCCTAAAATATACACATATAAAAATGTGATCTAAGTTAAATCACCAAATAATGGGAGAGATAGAACCCCACTGGACATCTCTTGACACCAATGATACTTCCATTACTGGGAATAGGTTTCACCTAATTGAGTTGTTGAACAAAGGGGTTTCATGAGAATCCCTAAGAAACTCAGGCTGTTGCCAAGAAAATAGGTTGCTTTCCACAAATTGCTTAAACCCCAATTCCTGAAAACAACACCTGCATAACTCATTTAACATGGATAAGTTGAGATGATGCTTACCTAGGCCCTTCACTTCTACGTGCTAACGTCTTTGGAACAAGAAGATGTAAGTTACTGAAAGAGAAACATAAGTACCAGGCCAGCCACAAACCCTGTAATCAAATGGTGCCCTGCCTACATGATACACTAGTACAATGATGGCACAAAGCTTGTGGGAGTAACAGATCAAGATCTGACTTCAAGTCCCCTCCTTAAGATGGAACTCATGCTGAACATTGCTGAGTAATTAAGAAGCCAAGACTAGATAACCCAGGGACTTTGAATAATACTAATTGCTAGAGTTAAAAATAAAGTAGAAACAAAATGACTCCTAATGACATTCTACTCTACTCATAGATTAGTATCTTGCTCAGTCTCCATCAGAGAAGGTTTCTCCTGCAGCTAAGGATAACAAATACAGAGACTTACAGCCAGGCATTATGCAGAAATTGAGAAACCTTTGAACAATCATCCCTAAACAAGATGGTGTACCTCCATTAAACCCTGTGGGCAAGGAGGAGGAATAGCTGTAAGAGTCAGAGGGAATGGAGAACATCAAGAAAACAAGACCTTCTAAACACAACAGGACCAGTACACATGTGACCTCACAGAGAGTCTGGCAGCATGCACAGGGCCCTCACAGACCTCTATCAGACCTAGAGGAGTCCTAGAGCTCAAAGAAGTGGGCACATCCTCGATCCCTAGCCCAGAAACAAGATAACCTATTGATAACCACTTGTAGATGAAAATTTAGTTTCTTCCCTGGGATACTCACTGGGAAAACAAACTACTCTTAAGGGTTGGCTGTGGTAGTAGATGGCCAATAGAAAATGAACTCAACAGAATCTTTGAGGTTCCTTGTCTCATAATGACTGTGTCAAAGTTTTTATCTCATTTTTATTTCTCTTGTATTATATTTATATATCTTTCTCTCTTTTTAGCTTACATGTCCTTTGCATATATATTATGGGTTCCACTTCAGTGTTTTTATGGGATGCCCAAGTGACTGAACAAGTGGGTGGGCCTCTGTGTCTATATCTGTTTTTTTGTGCTTTTCCTTGTTTCTTTTCCTTCTGTTTGTTTTGTCTTATTATATTTTATTGTATTATTATTTTCCCACAGAAGGTTGTTTTTTTCTAATGAGAGACAGAAAATGGGGTAGACAAAATTCCATATACATTCCTAAAATAAATCCAATGAATTTTAGTTAACTTGATTTAAAATTGAAACAACAGTTATTTCTGGGTTGCTAAGGATTAGAAAGTCATAACTGGTTGTGTGTATACTACTTTGAAGTGACTTAATGGATGGCTCTTGTCATTTTGCTAGATGATTGTTGTCAAACTGTCTTCTCAGTTTTTACATTTATAGCCATATACTTCAGCGACTGTCATCCCAGATCGATATTCCATATACTTAACTTAAATATATCCCTCGTCCAAATAACCACAGTTTCAGCCCAATTGATCTAATTTCAAGTCTCTCTGTGCTGCTTAGAATAATTTTTTCAATTTTATAATTTATTCAAAGTGAAAATTTTCCTAACTACTCTTTCTTGAAGTACAAGCACAAAGTTGGAGATTTATACTACTCAATTTCAAAATTCAATACCAACCCACAAGTATCAATACAGTTTAATATTGGTATAAGAATAGGTAAGTATATCAATAAAGCAGAGAATGATCTACACATAGTCCTGTACACCATGGTCAGTAGAGTCATGTAAATAGAATAATATGGTAAAGAGTTCTTCAGGAAAGGTTCTTTGACTACTGGTATATAGTTGAAAATACTAAACTTTTTACTATCTTCACAATTATTTTATATAAATATACTTGCATTAATATGGATCATAGATCATTATGAAGACTGGATTCATCCATCAATCTTTAAGCTTTTTTTTAGGCTTATGACTTTAGGTTTATGAGTCAGATTGTATCCTCACCTCCAGGAACTGTGACTGTTACTGTGGCTAACTCTGGGATCTTCTCGGTTTTAACCAGTCAAGCAACATGATGTCACATTGGAATACTGTGAACTCTAATCCAGCATGAGTAGGGTCCTTATAAGATGACAAGATAGAGACATGGAAGGGAAACTTTCATGAAGATGGAGTCAGGAATATTAGTAAATTGTAGTCAAACAACCATTAGAATCCAGGAAAGTGACAGGAAACCTCTCAGAGCTTTCAGAAACTAACCCTGGCAGCACCTGTCTTTAAAATTTTAGTTTGAAGAACTTTGAGGGAATAAAGTTAGTTTTCTTTAAGCCACTCTGCTTGTAGTCCCTTGTTACTGTAGGTCAATGAAATTAATACATTTAGGTAGGCAGAATATTCTTACACAGAATACTAAAAACATCCATCATAAGAGAAAACAACATAAACATTATGTTTGTTTATATACAGAGGACAAGGCCCCCAAATTAGGAAGAGTTCCTCAGAGTTGAGCAAATGCACTGTAAAAATAAATTGACAACAGTGGTCACATGGCAAGATGCTCACCAGCACATGAAGCATAAACCACAGTGAGGTCAACTTTACACCCACCAGAGTCGATGGCATCAAATGCTGGCGAGAGTGGAAGCTGCCCCTATCTCATGACACTAATGACTCAGAAAAGTGACATGGATATAGCATTCCTCTTTGCCCATGGACTATTTCAAGACCTCCATGGAAGGCCTGAAGCTATGGAGAGAGATGCATCCTATACATTTTCTATTGATTTGTTTGTTTGTTTTCTATACATGTAGAGCTATTACAACATGTAACAAATCACACACAATAAAATCTTCACAACGAATGATAAATAGAGCAATTGTAATAAGGTACTGTGACTAGAGTTATGTTATTTCAGGTCCTCTTTCAAAACATCACATTGTTCTGCAGGGCTTTGAAACATTGGTATGTGATTAATAGTTATTTGTTGAGAATTTTTAACATTCTACTTAAAGGAAGCACTTTACAAACTTGTCTATGGCATAGCTAAGTCTTTGGCACCGCATCTCTGAGGTTGTTATCAAGACGACAATAAGAGTTTCTTAAATGTAAGCCCTGCAGTACATCAGTGACTCACTGGTGGCTAGTATGTGCAGCATGGTCACGCTGGACAGAGGAATGATTCACTTTCCAGGCAGCATGGAGCAGAGTGACCTGAAATGTCATCACACTACTCAGAATACTATGCAACATAAACCTTACAAACTGTTTCTGTAATTTTTCCACTTAATAGCTTCTGGATGAAGAATGAATGTCATGGAAGGTGGGGGACTCATAACATTTTTGAAAATATAGCAAATAAAACCAAATTCCTGCTCTCTGATGCAGTGATTTTGTTTCAAGAGAAATATATATACATATAATCAAAAGGAGATTTATGATCAAAGAAGCTTCATTCATAATTGTTAGAAAGCACACAAAACTTCACCATGCAGACTGGGCTCCTTAAACTGTAGTTGTTGATGTCTACACAATTTTAAAGGATAACAGTCCAAGATCAAGATGTCAGCAGAGTTATTTCTTCTGAGGACCTGTGTCCTAGAACTGAAAATAACTTCCTTCTCCTTCTGTGTTCACATAGTTTTGTCCCCCAACCCCGTGTGTGTGGGGAGGGGAGTATGATATGTATCCAAATTTCTTCTCTTTAAAAGAAAAACTTACAGTATCAGATTAGGGCCCATATGAAATATTTTATTTTACACTATCTTTAAAGACTCTATCTCTAAATACACTTACATCCTGAGGCCCTAGATGATGGGACTCCAATTATTAAGTCCATACCATAATCCAAGTGACCATGAAGCCCAGATGGGTAAATGAATTGTGAAACATTTATGATTGTTAAATTATTCGTATCAATCTGGCTGGGGTATGATGCCCATGCATTTGTGGAAACATTATGTTATAAATTACTATGGAAGCCTTTAAATGTTTTTTGAATTTATATTCAATTGAGTTTTGTAAAGTACGCTTACCTCCAAATGTATGGGTTTCATTCATTCAGTAGAGGACTTGCAAGAAAATTGTGAGGGTTCCAAACAACACATAATTTCCCTAAAGAAGTCACAAATAGTCCCTGAGTCTGAAGTCCTCCTGCCTCTCAGCCGTCTCAACATTAACCTGAGCTTCCCATGTGTAGGACAGTCCTGCGGATGCTAATCTTTTCAGCCCCACAATCACGTGCCACTTCAAAGGAAGCTTGCAAACTTAAACCTGAATGATATGCTCATGTGGGAAAAAGTATTCAGTCATCCAAAGAAAACATTATTCCTAAACGCAATTGGAATAAATCTAAATGTTTTTATATTGAGTAGGGAAAATATGCTTTCTATCCCTCTGTTTCCTATAAGTCCCAATCTAGGCAGAATTTACCTGTGATGATAGAGACAGGAAGATTCGGATCATCTCGGATAGATAAGAAGGGATGACTGGAGACTGGAAACAGATGGGAGAGAAAGAACCTCCTGGAGGATGGTAGGATAGTGCTATACCTTATTTGGGGTGGTAGCTAAATGAGGGTTTGCCTTTGTTGAGACTCAGAGAAATAGCAGTACTTTCAACATTCTTTGAAATTGCATATTTTAAAAAAAGACTACGAAAAAATACATATTCCTACACTTTAAACTACATAAAATATTTTCATTTTAAATATGTTTTTATTTTTTATAAAATAAGTAACTATCTGTAGTCATGATATCGGCTCCTCCTTCTACCCAGGTTTTTCATTCCTTGTCCTGACTAAAGTGACTAACCAGTAGAGGGCACTCTTAAGTCATAAGCAGGATGAGGTCTTTTCCAGACAGGTGGTAAATTCACTAACCACCACACACCGAATCAGGTTTAGTATAAATAAATAGTTGAGTCACAGTTACCAACGATCTTTTCAACCAATGATTGAAGTTAAAACTTCCCATATTCAGGATAGCTATTTTTTAACTAATTCATTTCCCAGCTGAATTATAAATTCCGCATAAGCTAAGGATATGTGTCTCCATAAAGATTTGAGATGGACTACATAAACATATTTGTCAATTTAATTTGTTAATGAGTAAGATTTTTTGTTTTCCCCCTGGAAAATGTCAATTTTCCCTATCCCCAAGAGATATCCAACACTACATCTCTAATTAACCTCGGGCATCTAGATGCATTTACTTTATTCTGATGGTTTCCTGGACAAAAATTACAATATTTATTTAAAATATAAAGGAAAAAGGAATATATACAGCAAGAGGAAGACAGTGATGGAAAATTTGGATGAACTGAAACACAGAGAAATAGGCAAAGCAAGGGCAGATGGACAAACAGAACAACATACAATGACAAGTACATAAAGCCATAAATTTAAAAAGACCTTGTGGGCCGAAGAGACACTCAATAGTTAAGAGCACTTTCTGTTCTTCCAGAGGATGTGAGAGTGGGTTCCCAGCCCTATGTCAGGTGGTCCAAACAACCTGTAACTCCAGTTTTAAGGGATCTTGTGTCCTTTTCTGACCTCAATAGGCATTTGCATGGACACTGCATGCAGGTGCGTGAGGGCACGCAGGCTCGCACAGGCACACACACACACACACACACACACACACACACACACACACAAATAAGACTTAAATTTATCCTCCAAAATCTTGGACATAAACATTGATATCTCTGAGTGACTTAAAACTTGAGATAAATCTTGACTATTTTATTGATATTATTAATTCTACATATCAAAGGTATATGTAGTCATTAGTCAAATTTTCTAATTTAAGTTTCAAAATGAAAAAAGGTCAAGAACAAAAGATATCAACAATCTGTCAAATTTCACTACATTTTAATCCTACCCCATGTTCTTCCCAGGTTAGAGTTTACAGTTTTTCAATCACAATGTTTAATTACCTCTGTTGTTGAAAGATCACAGTTCTTGTCAAGGAATTGTATGTCTGAACAGTCCTTCCAATTCCTCTGGGCTACTTTAGAATGTTTATTTTATCTAGTTGCTTTTTTATTTTTAAAACAACCTTTTCTAAATTTACATATAATCCCAGTTCTCACACCCTACCCACCTCCCATCCACTTCTTAGAGAGGGTAAAGCTTCCCATGGGGAGTCAATTAAGTCTAACACATCACTTTGACAGTGGAAACAACCTTGATGCCCCTCAACCAAAGGATGGATAAAGAAAATGTGGTGCATTTACCCAACGGAGTACGACACAGCAGTAGAATGTGTTTTAATGGAGGACCAAATCCTATGATCACTCTCACTCCTAGAACTACAATTTTCACCCATAAACACTGAGACAAAAAACATGAGAATCATATCTTGTATGTTTTTGACAGAATATATCTTTTATAGCCACTAAAGAAAGAATGCAATCTAGAAAAAAATTAACTATGGGACTTGCAGAGTTTATGCACCTGTATTCTTCAAGAATGCACAGAAAACTTTAAAGATAAAACAAATAATGTTTCCACCACTCTCAGTAGCTTAAACTTGTCAATGTAAAATCCCCTTTGTTGTCACTGCATTATCAGTTTGTCACATGCTGCCTGGAAAATAATATTCAGGTGTTAGCACTTTCAGTAAACAAATGAAAAAATTGGCATGGAATTTAAATAGTTATTTTGTGATTTCCCTCAAGAGGAAATCATGGGTTCATACAGAGAAGTATAACATTAGATTGAGAGGAATTACTATCTATAATTTCAGTTTGAGCTTCACTAATGAGGATTCTTGGTCTTGTATGTGATAGAGATGTTTGAAAAGGCTTTGATAAAATATTCAAAATGTTTTTTACCAATGAATCTTCAAATATATTAGTTTTCATTAGTTATTATTCAGCTATCAATAAAAATACAATGAAAAAAGAAAAACTAAGATTGGAAATTGAAAATATAGACACATGTCTCCTTAGGATTAGAAAGGATGAGGCATTTCTACAGTGTGAAGAAAATTTTAAAAATAGCAGTTTTTCATGGCATATTTCAAAGTTACATAAGCCATTCTTATACTAGGTTAATAGGTTGATATTTTAAGTATACTTTTTACTTGAAATAGAATCATATCACTTTCTTCACTCCCTGCCTGTCCTTCAGCTTTCCTCAAGTTCCCTCCCTCCAACTCTTTTTCTTTATTATTATTACACAGACACACACAGAAACACAAACACACATGCATGCACACACACACACACAAATAAAAATAAAAACAAATCTTAAATGAAATACTTTTCCTCAAAATTTTTAGACAAACCATTGAGCTCTCTGGATGACTTAAAATGAGGTAAGTCTTGATTATTTTATTGCTATTATTGATTTTGCATATCAAATATTGTCACTAATTATGATTTTAATTAATTTTCCTAAAAGATAAAAAAGTCAAATATTTTTAACACATAGTCTTTGGACTGTGTTGAGCCCTTCAGTAACATACATATCTGTACATGTGACAATAAGATTATGTATGTGTATATATATAATGTTCTTGAATATGAGTGTAGGTGAAACTGAGTGGTAGTTCTTTTCTTTTCTGCAATTTTATTTAACTTTTTACACATGTTACTCCCAGCTCCCTCTCCCTCCCTTCCTCCCAGGTCCCCCACCAACACCCCCCCCACTGCTCCTCCGCTCCCCAGGGAGGGTAAGGCCTTCCATGGGGGATTTTCAAATTCTGTCACATCATCCTGGAGGATCTAGGACCTCCCCCATGTGTCCAGGCTGAGAGAGCATCCCTCCATGTGGAATGGGCTCCCAAAGTCCATTTGTATGCCAGGGATAAGTACTAATCTACTATCCAAGGTCCCATAGATTGACTAGGCCTCCTCCCTGACACCCAGGAACAGGGGGGTCTGGATCAGTCTCATGTTAGCCTCTCAGTCACCAGTTTGGGGTCTATGAGGTCCCCCTTGTTCAGGTCAGCTGTCTCTGTGGGTTTCACCAGTAGGGTCTGGACTCCTTTGCTCATCACTCCTCTTTGCAACTGGGTTCCAGGAGTTCGGTTCAGTGTTTAGCTATGGGTGTCTGCATCTGCTTCCATCAGCTACTGGATGAGGGTTCTAGGATGGCACATAGGTAATCATCAATCTCATTATCAGGAGAGAGCATTCAAGGTAGCCTTGATATCAGATGGTGTCATTCTTGTAGGTCTCTGAAAATCTCACTAGTTCCAGATCTCTCCTCCAAACTATAATGACTCCGTCTATTATGTTATCTCTCATCCTGCTTTCCTCTATTCTTCTCAACTCAATCTTCCTGCTCCCCCATGTCCTCCTCTCCCCTCCTTTTCTTCCTCTCTCTTTCTCCCATCTCCCTCTCCTCTCCCAAACCATGCTGCCAATCACCCCAGGAGATCTTGTCCCATTCCCCTTCTCCAGGTTACCATTGCATATCTCTCTCTTAGGGTCCTCCCTGTTGCTCAGACTCTCTGGCAGTAGGATTGTAGGCTGGCAATCCCTGTTCCATGTCTAAAATCCATATATAAGTGAGGACATACCATGTTTGTCTTTATGTGACTGGGTTACCTCACTCTGGAGGTTTTCTTCTTGTGCTGTCTATTTGCTTCCAAATTTCAAGATTCCATTGTTTTTCCCACTGAGTAGTACTCCATTGTGTAAATGTACCACATTTTCTCTATCCACTCTTCTGTTGAGGGGCATCTAGGTTGCTTCCAGGTTATGGCTATTACAAATAATGCTGCTATGAACATAGTTGAACACATGTCCTTATTGTATGAATGCACATATTTTGGATATGCCTAAGCGTTGAATTGCTGGATCTTGTGGTAGACTGATTCCCATTTTCCTGAGGAATCTCCATACGGATCTCCAAAGTGGCTGTACAAATTGGCACTCCCACAAGCAGTGGAGGAGTGTTACCCTTTCTCCACAACCTCTCCAGCATAAGCTGTTATTATTATTTTCTATTTTAGCTATTCTGATGGGAATGAGATGGGATCTCAGAGTTATTTTATTTGCATTTCCCTGATGGCAAAAGATGTTGAGCACTTTCTCAAGTATCTATCAGCCATTTTAGACTCCTCTATTGAGAATTCTCTATTTAGTTCTGTACCCCATTTTTTATTTGTTTGGTGTTTTAGAAATTAGCTTTTTGAGTTCTTTATAAATTTTGGAGATCAGCCCTCTGTCAGATGTGGGGTTGGTGAATATCTTTTCCCATTCTGTGGGCTGTCATTTTGTCTTGTTTACTGTGTCCTTTGCATTGCCAAAGCTTCTTAGTTTCAGGAGGTCCCATTTTTTAATTGTGGATCTCAGTGTCTTTGCCACTGGTATTATGTTCAGGTAGCAGTCTCCTGTAACAATTTGTTCAAGGATACTTCCCCCTTTGTCTTCTAAGATGTTCAGTGTGGCTGGATTGATGTTGAGGTCTTTGATTTTCAATCCATTTAGTAGGAGGGAAATATACAGGTAAGTATATCACAGACCTATTGCTCCAACTAAAAGGAAAAATACGTTAGATATCATGACCCCTCTTAGAAATTTGACACATTTTTATTGAGCCCTTACTATACACCTAATATTCTCTCCTAGAACACCTATGCTTCCTATGCATGAATGAGTTCATAATAGTTTCACAGAAATATGTAGAGCAGTGCACAATGGAAAATAGTCAGGTGTTGTTAGTATAATATGTGCAATTAAAAGCTGTACAAAGCCTGAAATTTTAAAATAATCGAGAGATGCTCTGTGGAACAGTGTCCTCCCTACATCATCTATATTTAGTAGCCTCCAAGAAAGCTTTCAAAATTAAATGAAATAACATTCACTAGAAACTTTAGACACCATATATATATACATGGGAAACAAAAGTGAACCAAGTGAGGAAAGGCCTAAAGAAGACATATGTCCTGGTATGTTTTTTGTCATCTTGACACAAGCTAGAGTCATTTGAGAACCAGAATGCACATTTGAGAAAATGACCCCACTACACTGGCCTTTGGGGGCATCTGTTTGATTAATGATTAATGTAGGAGGACTCAGCTCACTATGGGTGGTACCACCCCTGGCCAAGTGGTCACAAGTTGTATAAAAAGATAGGCCAAGAAAGCCATGATGAACAAGCCAGTAAGCAGAATTCCTCCATGGCTTCTGCTTCCGGTCCTGCCTCCAAGTTCCTGACCTGAGTTTCCATGCCCTAACTTGGAATGTGACTTGAGAGTTGTAAGAAAAATTAAACTCTTTTCTCCCTAAGTTGCTTTTGATTGTGGTGTTTAATCACGACATTAGAAACCCAACTAAGAAGCACAAAAGTAAGACTTACAAAACTAGATTGATGTCCAAACATCACAATCATGGTGCATCTCTTCAGTATGTTCAGTCTTTAATAATATAAGAGATTTAGATCTGAGTTTGATTTTCTAACACAAGAAAGAGTGTGAACTATGGCATCAAATATGTGACCTGTGACTCTAGTATGTGTATATGGGAAGCATACCAATAGATTTTTACTGGAGACTCTGTGTGATCTGTGGAGGTCTGTTCAGGAGCGCATTATTCAGGAGAAAGGTAGACATGTTGCTCAGAGCTTGTTAACTTGGGGAGTCCTAAGACACCTATTACATGAGAGGAAAAATATATGGCTTCAAGAAAAAGTGATTGGCAGTACCTCCCCCTGGTTCCCAAATCAAGCTGTTGTAGATGCCAGAAAAGATGTCTGCTACCACCACCAAAAAGGGGACACACAACCCAAGTGAGAGTACCCACAAAACTATCTCTTAGTGTACTGGCCCCTTGGCACCAGTTCTTTCCCTTGTCCAAAAGGGTAGAGATTGGAAATACATCTTTAGAGACAAAGCTGGCAACTATCTGAGAAAACTTGATGTGTTAATTCATGTTGCTGATGTTGCTGTTTTCCATTCAAGAGCAAGGGCCTTCTATTTACCCTGACGTGCTCTTCAGTGAATGATCCTTCATTGAATTGATGAATGATCCTTCAGCCGCTTGCCTGAGGAGATTTCTGTGAAGCCACCCACAGAGAAAAGTACTCATATGATACTCTGATGACAACTGTCCTTGATGACCTTTGGCGTGGAGAATAGCCACCAGAACAAATGTAATGGGGACATGTGGTCTTCCACAGCTTACTAGATGCTGCTGCTTTCAGGGTGTTTTCTTTCTGAAAAAAATGGCAAACTATAGTTTGTATCCACATGATATATAATATGGTAATAAAACATGGTTAAGAATATAGTGTGCTGCATATATTGAAATATCCTAAGGACAAATATATACAGGAGATAGAAAAGATACATGGGGGAGTAGAAACTACAATTTTAAAACAGATTTCCAGAGAAAGACCCAAGGAAATGGTAATATTTGAAAATAACCTGGGGCATGAGGAAAGAAGCAATTACAGGTAAAGGAAACAAGATGAACAGCTAGGAAGATGCCCTGGAGAGCATAGGAAAGCATGTTCAAAGAACGCACGTCACACAGAGCCACCAGAGAGACAAAGTTACCATGGAAAGGAAGGGCACAGGGCATGGCAAGGCCGTGTGGTGGCCTTGTCTTTACTTTCATTAAAGTAAAAAATCAAGTCATTGCGCTGGGCAGTGCTGCCACATGCCTTTAATATCAACACTTGGCAGGCAGATCTCTGAGTTCAAGGCTAGTCTGGTCTGTAGATTGAGTTCCATGACAGCCAGGGCTGCACAGAGAAACCCTGTCTTGAATAATAACAATAATTAATGATAATAGAATAATAGAAAAGAAAATAATTTTAATTATTTAAAAATTAATTAGTATCATTAATATTTCTCAGTATATTATTTTCTTTTCTCAGAAATCTAACACAGAGCTTGAATTTAAGCTGTATACAGAAGAATCTAGGCTGTGTTCAGGGTTATTTGTGTAAATTTAGACAGCTTCTTTATTTGAAAAGTTCATTGATGCAGAACTATTACTTTTTGGGTTGTCTCTTGTTTTCTTTATCTTCTCTTTTACTTTGATCTAAAAACTCTACTTTTGAAGTATGTGAGAGTCTTTGGCAGCTATTTCTTTTAAGACAGTGAGCATATACATCATTCAATGTTCATGGTACTGTGTGGAATAAAGAGAGTAAAAAATATTCTACAAGTTAAATTTAGGAAAGAACTCATCAAAGATAAACAGTGAATTCCATCCTCTCACCAATAGCTGAAGGCTGAATATAAAAAAGAAAACATTTAGATTTCTACTATCTCAACATCTCGGGCCTATTCCCAGTGCACTTCCTGAACCCAAATAACTCAGGAGGGAGATTGTGGGGAATGCACACTTCAGATGCTGTTCTAGCTTTCCTGGACCAAAACCTTGGAGGTGAGGCCATGAGTCAAGTTATAATGACTTACCATAACTCTTAGAAACACTTAAACTTTCAAATAAACCCTCTAAAAAATCCTTAGAACAATTGAATTGTTTAATTACTACTAGAAATTAGATTCAGGATGTAGAGCTAGTACTTTAAGGATATAAAAAATAGTCAATTAACACATACAATTGATACATTAAATGTAATAATGTAATTCATTATATGTGTAAACTCATCCCAGACATTCTTCTGACTCCAAGACAACCAACTAACCAGAGTTAGGTAGTAAGCTAAACCTACATTAGCCGTATTATTCCAGAAGCATCAGAACACTGCCAGATATGAATTAAGAATATCTCTGAAAAGTGAAAGTGTGGTAGAGAAGTTCTATTCCTTCTCTTTTAAAAGTGACTATACAATAAAAGCATAAAGTTCAAAGGCTTGGTTATTTTAACCAGGTTGATTTTCCACTCTTTCTATACGCTGCTGTGGACGGTAAAGGGAAGGAAGGCAGGCCTGAAGAGCTGCCCAAAACTACAATCTGAAATGTGCCTTCTGTTATTTTTCATAATCTCCTTAAACCTTGGCTTACCCCATTCCTTTAACTGAAAATTAAGTAAGACATTGTGATAAGAGTGTGGTGTTTAACACAAAGGAAGTACTCGACAGAGTTACAGCCCATCCTTCTAACTCTAATTTGTCTACCTTACTGTAACTATTAGTCCTCGACTTGCTTCCTCAGCACTAGATCTCACATGAAAATGAACTTCCCACCTACATGTGTGGCGTGATGAGCTAAAGGGGTGCTGGTTTGGGGAAGTCCATAGCTCTGGACCTCAGTCTGGATTTCCAGCTGTTCCACCACAGAACCACCAGCAGGTAAAAGGATGCAGCCCCACTTCTCACAGCTGGACTTTCCTGATTTCTGAAATAGAATATTCAGGAGCAGAAAATGGAAACAAGGAGTATCTAGCTTAATTTTATTTCATACCGAATGAAATTGAAAACTAAAGCATATTCATTTCTTCCTAGGCATTAATATATACATACATATGCATTAGCAGACACTAATTTTTAACTATTTAAAGTTATAGTAAAAAATCAATTTTCTTGACGATTATCTTTCAAAGTCTTAAGACTCCTTGCTATTTATCTGAACCAAAAAGACATTTAAAAAATAGACTCAAGACATTCAGACAAAAACTGTCCTGTATTTAAATTTTCTCTGTAAAGGTTATTAATAGTGTCACATTCACTACAGGCCACTGTTTATCATGCCACATGGTCTCACATCATAGGTAGGCTCAAAGCTCAGATTCCAAACAAAGTGATTTTCTTCTCTATCCAGTCCATTCTCTCATTTCAGCCTAGAACCCATCATTATCAGAATCCATTCACCATTGCTAAACAGTATGATTAGTTTTCTTAATAATTTATTAAAATAGTTCATTCACCTTGGGTTTATATCTTTATCAGTACAAAACAAAATACATGATTTATGATCTCAAGAATCATTTTATAATTTTAATTAAAGTATAATTACACCACTTTTCCTTTCCTGCCTCCAACCACTTCCATACTTCCCTCAAACTGATAGCTTCTTTTTTGTTGACTATTGTTAAACACACACATACATACATACACACACACACACACACACACACACAAGCATGTGTGTATACATGTATATGTGGGGGGGTGTGTACACATGTTGAGTCCATTTTTGGTTTTTATATGTATGTGGTTTCAGAACTGGCCACTTTGTGGTAGTTAGGGGTCTCATCCCTATAAAAGGCTAATTCTCCCTCAGCAGTAACCTGTGTTCTTTATCTAGGGGATTTCCCCCTTCCACATTATCATGCCTATTGATATTGTCATTTTTATAGTCTTGTTTATGCAGCCATTTCTAGGAGAGGCATTCTAGCAGCAGAGTTCCTGGTATTCTGGCTTTACAATCTTCTCACTGCTTCTTCAAAGATGTTCCCTGAGCAGATGCAGGAACTGTGATACAGGTGCATCCACGTGGCTGCAGTCCCGTGACCTGTATATCTCTGCATCGTATCCAGTTGCTTGTTGAAATAGTTTACATTTACCATAAAGAGAAGCTTCTTTGATGAAAAGTGATAACTACACTTATGTGTGGGTATATACATTCTAAATCTTATTCTTATAACTACAATCAAGAATCTTTTTTCTTTTTCTTTATTTAGAAACAATAACTTTACATACCAATTCAAGAATCTTTTTAAATGATAAGGTTTGGCCTGTGCTGGGTGATTTAATGATACCAGGAACCGGCTTGGTATCTATCAGCTTACAGAAGAATTTTTCTCCTTCTCCAGAATTCCCAAAGTCATTCCTGGTTTTGTAATAACAAAAGAGTTTATTATTCCACCCCGTATTATGACTTTGGAAACCAAAAAGATGTATTAGACATCCGTAAAATACATTTAGTAACTGTTGCCAAGATTTCTGTCAGTGTCTGTTTGTAGGATGACTCCCCCTGATTCACATAATGTACTAGGTGATTCTCATCAGTGATTGGGAAATATCTCCTCTACTATTTGAATTACTTCAATAATGATTAATAATATTAATAGACATGGTGTTTGAGAATGTACATAAGTGATTTTATAACCTTAAAACCTAATTATGGAGAGGTATGTACACACACATATAGAGATACAGATACATACTCGCTTCTGTGATGGAAAGAACTTATATTTTATTGGCACTAACTATTTCAACCACTAAGTTCTATGGCTATGAATGCATTCAGTTAAACATATAAATATAACTATTTTAATTAAGATTCACTTTATGCAGATGAGTATACTGTCTGCATGTATGTTTGTGCACCACCTATGTGTCTGGTATCAAGGAAGGCCAGAAGAGGGTATGGGATGCTCTGGAAATAAAGTTATAGCTGGTGTGAGCCCTCATGTGGGTTGTAGGAAGATCAACCAGTGCTCTTTACCCCTAAGCCATGTCTCCATCCTTTGCAAACACAATGATTTTAAAACAATAAAAAAGTTTCTGTTTATTAAGTGCACATTATATACTTAGTTTCAAATCAAGTGCTTTATATTTCTCATATCTGCTAAAGTTTCACAGCATTCCAAGTCAAATCTTATGGTTCAGACTGGAAATGGAGCTATTCTGTCACTAATACAGTTTCCTATAAAGCAAAGGCACTTGGATCAACAGGGCAGTTCAAGCATCGCATGTCCAAGGACAGGAAAAGCAGAGTGCCTTGCTTTTCCCTTATACAACACAGGAAAACGAAGCTACCTCCTGAAGTGAGGATGAAGAGTGAAATAAAAAATGTAAATATATATATATATATATATATAAATGAATAAATAAATAAACATGACTAGCAAGAAGAGATTAACTAGGTGTCTCTGTTTCCTACAAGTGCCCTTTATCCTCAGGCCCCATCACCTTCTGTTCCCTTGAGGTCAAAGGTTAACTAACCAGTGAAACTAAAAGCAGCTTTAGTGACTATCTAGTGATGTCATTTAACAAATGAAGATAATCAGACACTATGTGCTTAAAGCTATAAACACAACAAACGAGTGGCAAGCATTTTAAAAGTCCATCCTAAGTTCCTTGTGCTTTCTATAGAACCTGTCTGTGTATCCTAGATGAAAATGAATGTTACCCACTGTCCCAAAACTTTCCCATTCTAAACTTATCCTTTTCTTTATCAACACACGTGTACTCTGACAATGTGATGATACATGGGTTCATGTGTATTTACATGATGACAGCCTGGAAAGGAATCCATGTGCCCTATTTAAAGACTGTAGTTATGACCATAATGGATGCTATCATCCTAGCATTCTGGTGGTGGAGGCAAGAAGGTCAAGAGTTCACAATTACCCTCACTATATCAAGTTTTTTAGCTCACCCTGAGTTATATGGGACCCTGTCTCAAAAATAAATACATTTTAAATAAGTGTTGTTACTCTCTTGTCATCCACCTTGCAAAAAGAGACAGACATCAGAAGAGTGGCATGAAAGATACATAGTTTTCAAGCATTGAAGAAGCTAAACACAGTATCAGTTTGCTCTATCTAGGACAATACACAGTCTTAGGAAAATTTATCTCCATAATGTAAGAGCATCTTTGTAAGACATACACTCAGTAAAGGAAATTGAGTAAAATACGCAATTCTTTTTTCTCTGGCTTTATCTTACTTGATCTCATTTTAAGTTGAGTGAAAATGTAAACCTGAGTGGAGCTGTGCCAGCATGTAGCCCTTCTTAATTTCTAAAGTTGAGGGTTTCATGAACAGCTGCTTTTTGAATATTTGTCAATTTATTTGTTGGTTTGATGGCTGCTGTTAATTTCTCTACTTTCCAATTATACTTCCTCAATTTCCTTTTCTTTTTCTTAAACCCTGTCTGTGAATACTTCCTGAGTGTCTGCGATCTCCCAGGCTCTGTGCTGAAGATGCTTCATCAAGAAGCAGTCGCCTCCTTTGAAGAGCTCCAAGTGTGGAATAGGACAAAGGCATGTCATATAATAACTTTTTGGTGGTTTGTAAACATTACGTTGGAAGTGTTTACCTTTAAAGTGGCATTGGCTTTTCTCCCAAACCACCACATCTCACATTGCCACAAAAGGACTCAGAAGCTTTTGAAAAAATGCAACTGTCAGTAATGATGAATCCGAAGATGCTAGACATAATGTATGAGAACGGATGTAGGTGGTTTTGTGAGCACCATGTGGTTATGTAGGACATGCATGTTGAACAGAGGCAGAGACATCTCGCCTAATACAAATGAGGCTCTGTGGAAGTCTTTGCTTCCGGAACAAGAAGGCTGACTAACCGACAAAACTCCTTGTTGCTCTTTTAAGCAGTAGGTTACTTTTCTTGAGGCAATATATAAAACTTGTGCGAAATACAGCAAAGGAACTTGGGTCAACCACATTAACGAGGGCATTTCTGTAGGCTGTGTCAGGGATTCTGTCTGCCAAAATTTAAAAGGAACAAAGTTAAAAGATGTTGGCTTACGTGAATGGAATCTCTCAGCATGTGAGATCAAAATCATGTGACTGAGGAAAAAACATGATTCAACAGCTTTTGTTTAAGTTAAACTCCAAAATGATTCTAGACAGAATTATATACCAAATGCCTACTATTGCATAATGCTAGTTTAGACACCTAGATGAAAAGATAGAGAAGATGTGTTTCAGATCTTTAGACCATTTTCAGCCAGTTACCAAAGTAGCCTCAGGCCTATAAAAACATAATAAAATCTGGCAAAAAGGCAGCCCAGTGACCAGGAGTGTTAAGCAGAGATCTGTGTTTAGTTGTGGAGCAGCACTGAGGAGTCTGAGCAATGCAGACACTGGCCTTAAATGAGATTAGAAAAAGATGCAAAGGGTGAGAATTACACGAATGAGGAAATACAGAGGAGCAGAGGTAGAATAGAGTGAAAGCTTCAGGGGCTCTATAGGAAACCGACAGGAGACACTTGACTGTAGAAAGGTGACCTGCAGAGGAGAGAGGCCTTCAGCTGGTAGATCAGTACACAGCACTGGTACAAACCATGGGGGCTTACACCTCCAAAAAAAACATGGTGAGCTGCTGGATAGATGCTACCAGCACAATCTGATACAAGCCTGAAGGCCACATGCAGGGAATCGACTAGGAATTGCAGTTAGGACAAGAACCTTGGGAAAGATAAAGGAACTCCATTTGACCAAACATACCATTTCTTCAAATAAATACCCTTGTTAAATACATCGATCAATGCTTATTATGATTTGAATACACTGAATAAAATATATTTCACTTTATGCTAAAATAAATTTGTTATGATCACCAACTGTAATATGTTGATTATTTTGGAACTTTTTTGTTTTCAAGTGAGAAATTTTCTCCTGGCATTTCAGAATCCATGCTTTCCTCCAGTTTCCCTTTTCAAATGTCTTGAAACCATACCTAGAAAAAGACATCCCCATAAACAGTGCTGTTTCCCATGGTATTGTTCAATCACATTTTATTTATTTACTTATTAAATGTGTGTGTGTGTGAGAGAGAGAGAGAGAGACAGAGACAGAGAGAGACAGAGAGAAACAGAGAGAGATATGCATGTGGAGATGGGAGGACTTGTATCCCAGGGACCAAACTCAGGACCTCTGGCTTTTCAGCAGGTACCTTACCCTTCATGCCACCTCATGGGACCACAATAGCATCATTTGTAGGACTTTAGTACATCGACTGTTTGAGAGTGGCTTTCAGCTGGCAGGATGCACAGCTGGGAGCATTGTCTTTGTTCTCTGCACAACTTCCATGCATTGTCACAAAAACTCAGTCTACTAAGATGGATCAGTGCCAGTCAGGATGTATATGATCAGTTTTGTTCCTTCAGTGTTTCCTTTTGGGGTTCATAGACTATTAAGATCCGTCTGTATAGGTTTTTAAAGTTGTATAGTTGGAAAACTGAGTGACTTGCTACTTCATTTGGACTCACTGTATAGATGTTGTGATAATATTGAGATAACAGCTCAGGCAGCTGCTAGCAGTTTCAACTCTTAACCTGAGTATGATTACAGCCAATCAAATTTTGCCTATTAACAATTTTGTTTGAGTCTATTTTAAAGCACTCAGAGGGCTGGCACATATTCAGGTCATTTCAGAGGATTAATCTTTGCATGATCACTGTGCCCACGGTCTCCAAGATCAAGTCCATCATAACAATGTCCTGCTTTTTCCCACCTAGCCCTGAACTGAAGTGTCTCCCAGATTATTTCTTCAGGTCTCACTCTTACTGACTATACAGTCAGGGATTCATCAGAATGATCTTTTGGGGATCCAATACTGAGCCACATGGTCTGATCTATATCATGGTCCACAGAGCATTTATTAATTTTTAACATCAAGCCAACACATTTTTAACACTGAACCATGCAAATAAAAATTGAGCCTACTAATAATTCATTTCTATTCCTAATAATACCAATTTACATGAAAATGTATGCTCATGTGCCAAGGGTGTCCATGAACTTGTGTACACAGGTATAGAGGACAGATGTTAATATCTTAGTATGTTACTGGATTACACCCAGCTTTGTTTTTCCAGACAAGATCTCTGAATGAGCCTGGAACTCAACAATTCAGCTATTCTGACTGTCCAATGGTCTCAAGAGGCCTTGTTTCCCCAACCTCCTCAACCTCCCAATGTGAAGTTCTCACCCTTAAGTTAAGATGTCACTTTCTTATGACATCACATAATCTATGCACAACACAAAAACAAAGAACTTGATTACTCAGTTCTATATGTATCAGAAATGTTATCTTGTTCTTATCGTTTTACTTATGATCCAAAGGTTAAGCCCCACCTGAGGATTCCTGAGAATATGGGAGCAGGGGACAGTTTTTTCCCTAAAGGATAGTGCTTCCACCACTACTCCAAGAACTGACAAAGATAACTTCAATCTCAATCCACAGCATACTCATAAGAGAGGTAATCACACAGTGGGTTTTCCCAAGATATAGTTCAAGCATGTTCAATATCTGAGATGGTAAATATGAAGCCCTTTCCTTAATTCTGCAGAAACACAGCTAATTCTGGTATGAAAGATTTATTAATCTTATATTTACAGCTGCAACCAACTATGCAAAACCTGGGATGAGATGACATATGGACCCTGCCACTTACTATATATGACACCTAGAGATAGACAAGAACCATAAAACAGCATAAATTTCAATATTATTATGTCATTTTCTCTGTATTGACAAGTTCTAGTCATATGAACACATGGAGTTACCAGTGTACCATTCATTTTGTTTTATTTACTTAAATGTTTACAGAAACCCATCAAATGCTAGAATCTTTATCAGACTCTGACTACAAATGAGCTGACTACATATGAATAGAGTGGGGAGATAAAAATTAAAGAATAGGTGTTTGTGTGTACTTGGTTTTTGAACTGTAATGACTGTAAAAATAAGGGCCAAGTGGAAGGACAGTCCATGTAACAGAGAAGTTAAGCAGAGGAAGTGAGATTTAAGAAAAAAATTGAATAAGAAAGAATGAATCAAGCAGAAGGGATGGAGTACGGTGGTGGGTTATCTTGTGAATGTGCAACTTCACACCTAGGAATATTTTGAACTTTAACACATAAGACATAACAGTTAATGGTACAAACAACCAAAAGAGCCAGTAGAAAATACAGAAAACATAATTCAATCATACTTTCTAATTTTCTTTGTTCTTAGTCTCTTGGGTATCAATAATCACTCAGCAAATGTTTTTTAAACTCTTGCTAATCAATCTACTGATTTTTCAAAGTATAGTCACAAAACCCAGAAACAAATGATTGTATGAAAGGAGATGATAATTCTTGAACCTATCCTGTGATCATTAGATGTGAAATATGCTGCATTGGATACCAAGCTAGGTGCTACATGCCATATAAACTAATTTTGCATTCCCTAGTGAGAAATGCACAATACAGTCTAAGCAATAAGTTGTATGCTTGAAAATAGCATTAAAGCGATAGATTGTTAGGACTCATGCAAAAATAGATGGAGACGGGAGACACACAGAGACTGAAAACCAGAGGAAATACCAGAGCAGAACTACAATTGCCACGTGCTTGCCTACGGTACATACTTGAAAGCAGAAGTGGGGTCAGATCCTGTGAACTCCAGAAGACGCAGGAAAGAGCCTTAAGACACAGAACACAGAGTCTCAATGAGGCAGAGGCCACGTAATACTAAAGAGGTTTATAACCATTACTAAGAGGATGCTGGTTACACTGAATCGTGTCGACCATTCTCAACTGCAGATAGCCTAAGAAAGACAGAAGAGAGTGATGTAAAACACACAGGAGAGGGTACATAGAGGAATGCCAAACTAGCATGGCATCACCCCCTGGGTCATCAATCCAGAACAATTAACCTGAGTCACACAAACTCATTAAGTCTCAACCTTATCTGCTAAAGGCCGGGACAAAAGGTATTTCTGTGGCAACGTTCAGACTTATCAACAAATAATTTTTCTTCCTGTTGTTGGCTCATGGCAGTGCCCATCTGATTACAGATTCATTGGCTGATCATGTAATTATTTCCTTGATTGCAAGTCTTGAGAGTGAGTGGATCATGGAGCGTAAATTCAGAAAGGTCCATCATTTGCTTCCTATGTGGCTTTGATATAATTATTTAAACACTCACATTTTTCAATTTTTTTATACTTAATGTGATATCTGTTAACATGGGGCCTGTTGAAATAACCAATAGGAAAGTTAAAAAGTGAGAAATGGTTCTTATAGTAGTGGATACAGATGAATTGCTCAAAATGCCACTTCAGTGAATTAAATCACACTGACGAATGCATTCTCCTGCAAGCTTTTGTAGGAGTTGGCATTCAGCATTGGCTATTCTTACATTATACTGTGCTGGAAAACAGCTCTCAAGTCTTAAAATCTCCAAGCACCAAAAATGGATAATTTTGCTTTACCTTTGCTTCTCCAAACAGCATGAGAGACACGACATGGAGCATAAACTCGAAAACTGCTAAAATTTCTACCACCACCCAGCATAGCATTTTCCAAATACCTTCTCAGCTTTCCAGTCAGCTGGCTCTAAGGTGCTGGTAAACCGTGTAGTTTCCCCTAACACAACCTCATTGACCTTCACCCTTTCAACAGAAATGTGTGTATCCGTATTTGAAGAACTGTGATGTTTAATTTTTCCCCACTGACTAACTAGTGGCTACAGAAACATGAGGTTGACTGAAATGCCAAGAAAGAAGAGGAAGGAAATGAACTTTCCCTAGATGTTATTACTTATGTACAAATTTGCCTAAGACAGTTTTGGTACCATTACATACAGTTGTATCCCCAACCACAGAAATTGATCTTTCAGAAATATTGAGACTCCAGTGATTGGGAAGTCCTGTGTATATGTCAATAAAGCACTGTTGGCCAATAGGGAAGCAAAATAGGTGGGACTAGGAGTCCAGGAGGACTCTGGGGAGGAGAAACACAGGGAGTCATCATGTAGCCTGCTAGAGAAGTAAGATGTCCATCCAGTAAGAGAAATACTTAGATGGGTTAAATACTTAAGTCAGAGCTAGCCAGTAAGAAATAGCAAGGCCAACAGCTTCATAATTATTACAGCGTCTTGTGTGTTATTTGGGGACTACAACGTGGCAGAGCCCAGGCAACTGGTGGGGAAAAACCAAAGCGGCTGGAAAGGAAAAGGCTTCTCTCTACACTCCAGAGCATAAGTCCTCTGTCAAAACAATATTGGCAAATACATAAATGAATAAAATAAATCAATAAGACACTAGCAAGTGAATACAATAACATAATAACAATTTGGGTATATGATCTTCTGAGGATTTTCATGCTTCAAATTCCCAAGGTTAGTTATTATTCCCCAAATCATTTAAGACAATCCCCTCATGAAAGTGTTTGCTTACTTCATTTACTTCCCAGGAATCTCACTCTCTAGACTTTCCCTCACAGACACACCACTATCTCTTCGCTGGTTCCTGCCCTCTTTTCAGTCTTCCAGTGCTGAAGTTCTTCTCTGTCTACACCTGCTTGGTGGGTGCTCTCAACTAGTCCTGTGTATATGTGGATTTCTTTTGAGTTGATGCTTTTAGCTCTCATTTTCTTTTAAAATCAAGACTATTATGTACAAATCTCTGTTTAGTATCTGCCCTGGGGATATACAATGAGCCTTACAAATTCAACACTTCTCAACCTGAACTCTTGGTTCTCATTTGTCTATTCAGCCATGCATTGTCCTTTCATCACCTGCCATGTGAGAACACAAAGTGCCCCTTTCTAGAGGATAAAGCAATTAGATGCTATGGTGGGAATGTATAGCAGCCTTTCCTGGACAGCCAAGTGAATTCCTCAACTGTGTGCCTTCTATCATCTGGACAGGTAAAAGATAAATTTCTGAAGCTTATAGATTACTTCAGATGTGCTTCCTGTTTTAGTGATACAAATGGACCAAGACTTCAAATCACACAAAGAAAGCACACAAGGAAAAGCATATAATTAGTACTTAACATATAGTGCTAATGAGTCTGAGATCAGAAATCCATGACAGAAAAGATCAGGTATATAACATCTGATTCACCTGCACATGACCATACCACTGAGTTTCTGTAGTGAAGAGAGAGCAGCCAGGGCTATGCATGCCTTCCTTTCGAATTTTCAGAAGGCATCTTAGCCTATCTGCTCTGCCTTTCAATTACTGGGTCTAAAAAGGTTAATTTGGGGGGAACTCAATGAATGATATCACAAAGAACCCAAGCTTTCCTACTTTAAATGGAGTGTCGGTGCCTTAGAGGAAGTTACCCATTAATATCAGGCTGAGCCTCTTAACATGTTCCAGGAACCAAAAGGTTTTCACCATTAGTCACTTTCACAGGAGCTCTACACCATGTACTTCTGCCCTGGAATCTGTTATGAGGACACTAGAAACTCAGCTTCCATCACAAAATGTTGGGGATTTCTCAGAGAGCATCCTTTCTCTTAAGCATCTTCAAATAAGCCTAAAAACTAAATATATGTACAAAGACAAATATAAAAATATAGTCATGCCGGGCGTTGGTGGCGCACGCCTTTAATCCCAGCACTCGGGAGGCAGAGGCAGGCGGATCTCTTTGAGTTCGAGGCCAGCCTGGTCTACAAAGTGAGTTCCAGGACAGCCTCCAAAGCCACAGAGAAACCCTGTCTCGAAAAAAGAAGAAAAAAAAAAGGAAAAAAAATATAGTCATGTGCCAACTCAGATTACTACATAGGGTTCACTCCAGGAATGCATCAATCATCCATGCATTCCCTAAGTTTTTTGCTTGTTTGTTTTATGTTTTTGTTCTTGTTATTGCTGCTTTTCATAACTAGGATTTAAATGTGGGTCCTCACACATGCTAAGTGAGCATTCTACCACTAAACTACATCCTTGAGTTGGAAAATGTAATGAGAGTGATATGGGTTAAAATTATGGATCATGGACCAGTAGGGTATGAAGTAAAGTAAAATCAGGTATTTTATCTTGACATAATATACCACTTGTTTAGTGAGAGTAGAAATAACATCATTCTTCTCCAACATAGATCTCTGAGCAGTTCTATGGAATTGGACTAGTAGCACTACACAGGAGAGACTTTGCTGCACAAGCACATTCGCTCTTATTTGTTTGTGCTGCCTACCATTTAATACCCTTTTTCAGGTCATGATACAGCAAGAACTCCCCCATTAGAAGTCAAAAGGATGTTAGTGGCATTCCCTTGAACCTCTGGAAGCATTAGGTAAATGAGCTTCTTTTTAAGTATGTTATTCAGCAAAGACACTCTGTTATAGTACAGAAAAAACACCTGACATGGTTAAAAATCAGAAAAATTGTAAATAGTCAAAATGTTTATATTTTATCTTTGCTTGATGGTGTAGTCCCTACCTGAAATGAATGAGACTCTGGGTTCATTAATAAGACACACAAAACAAAACTAGAGCTGGTGGTTTAGGCTTTGCTCAGATAAAAGAGAAGATCACTGGAAGATTTCAAGGATGAAAGAAATGATCATCTCTTTTTGATTGTCTATTATATTGAGACTATACTGAAGAATACAGATGGAATGTAAAATAGAAAAAGAAAGACGAAGGTGCTGCCAATATCATTGAAAAAACAGTAATATCTTAAGCCACATCAGTAGCAGAAAAAATGGTGAGAAGCAATCACATTCTTAATATATTTTGAAGAAAAAGTTCACAGGGTATATACTTCAGACTGCAGATGAAAGAGGTCAAGGTTGGCTCTGAAGATTGTGGCTAAAGTACTTGGCAAATGGAGTTACTGTATTTCCGTGGAGAGTAGATAGAATTTGGTAAGATCTAGCTAGGCATATTGAGAAATATGGAAAGCCAAACTTTGAGAAACCAATTAAACCAGTGGTTCTCAGTCTTTCTAATGCTGCAACACTTTAATACAGATCCTCATATTGTGGTGACTTCCCCACCCATAAAATTATCTTCGTTGCTACTTCATAACTGTGATTTTGCTACTGTTATGAATTGTAATATAAATATTTTTAAGATAGAAGTTTGTCAAAGGGGTCACAACCTACAGATTAAGAACCACTGAATTAAACAGTTAATGGAAATTCTAAAATTTTGAGTTAGAAATTCAGAGATATGCCCATGAGAACTTAAGAACAGAAGAGACATGAGGATCAAACCTTGGGACACTCCAAACCTGACAAATGGCAAAGCATAATCCAGAACAAAAATAAAAGAGAATGTCAGTGTAGTAAGGGAAAAAAAACTAGGCTTGCCTGGACTGTAAATGAAGCAAACATTTGAAGGAGGAAGTAGTAATCAACTCTATCTGACTCTATTCACAGGTCAACTAAGAGGAATTCAAACACAGGGCTTGACTTTAATGGCAAAGACAAAAGCAATTTATGGTTTTCATAGACTTATTGCTAACCACTTTAATTAATTATAGTTGTGTGTTCCAGCATGTGAATATTTTCACATGAGTGCAGGGACCTTTGGATTTCCTTGAGATGCTTGAGTCCCCTGACTTGTCATGGTTTCAAAGAACATCAGGTGTTATCAACCTCTGTATCATCTCTTCAGCACCAGGGCAGTTTCTATAGGATATTTCAAACAAAAGAACTCATTCAGGATTAAGTGGCTCTTTCATTCGCTGTTGGAGATAGCAATGGTAGTTGGGGTTTGTTGTTTCTTTGTTTGGATGAGCAGTAAAAAGGAGAAAGTGGACAATAGCTAAAGGGAAGTAATAAGATCCAGAGCTCTGGGTTTTTAGGAAAACAAGAGAAAACAAAGTATATAAACATGCTGATAGGAGAGACTGTGCTAGGATGCTGGGAGCTGAGGGGGTATCAAGCTAGAAGCTAGAGAAGAATTACTGGAAAAAATAGCCTCCCAGGAGGAGGGGAAGTGGCCCTGAACTCAGCATGAAAAATGTATCCTTGGAACCAGGAGAAGTGCACCAATGTGTTACAGCCTCACATAACCGAAATGAAACTCAGTAAAATTAAGAGCTAGGCCTTCACTTCCATCTCCAGCTCAGCCCCAGTTGGGCCTTGCCACTAACCAGTTTCCATTTTACTAACCAGAAAGGTCTTTGTATACCAAAATCTGAGTATGTTTATGAGGAGGAATTGTGAGGGAGTAGATATTTTATTTAGTTCAAATAGGGAATCCCAACTCATTGGATTATTTATAGTGAAAAAGCAAGGCTTCTTCTCACCACAAGGCAGTTCAGATTTCAACATTGTTCTGAATTCAACTATTTTTACATAAAACATAACTTGACCAAAGCTCAGAGACAACAAAGGGACATAGTAAAACACATAGCATTTGAGTTCAACCAAATGATTTCCTATAAATGAAATGAGTCACTTTACATATATTCATCAGCATTATCTGTGGCTAATTATCAAGGCTGGATCTCAGGATGTGATATCAAGTTCTGATACTTATTCTACAAATATATGTCAAGCACCAACTAAATGCAACACCATAGAGCAGTAGACAAACAAAAAGCTGACTCCCTTTATGAAGCTTGTTACATTCAGGGAGAAATCTGTAGAACACAAGGCAATCAATAAGAAAAAAATATAAAACAAAGCCTTAAGCTCAATGAACAAAAATCCACCCAAGTAAAGAGCATAGGTAAATAGTTTGCAATATGAAGAGTGTGTTCAGGTTTAATTCCACTGAAAAGTTAACAGGATGAACACTTGAAAACGAGGGCATGAGTCATGTAAGAGAGAGCTTTCTTTAAGGAATCAAAAGTCAGGTAGAAAGCACTTTCCTGACGTGTTTACAGTGGTGTCAGGAGGCCAGCTTGGGAGTAAAAGGAACAGTCCAAGAAAGGACAGGCTACATAATGTACAGCCACAGTTTGTAGGCTCAATTTAAAATTATTAAGAATTCAAAAGTGACATAAGAAATCATTGTTTTATATTTACCTACAATTAAATGTAATACAAACAAATGTTGATCTTGATTACCTCCTAGAATATGAAGATAAAGACTTATGGCTAAAGAAATGATGAGCTTCAGGCACAGGATTTGACGGAATTGAATGGGAGCTGATGCAGAAGCTTCATACCTGAGGATTGGCTCTCCCAGTGTCACTAAGTGCTTGGCAAGATGCCAAGGGAGAGGGGCATTTGGTGGTCCTATTCAACTGGAAAGCCTATGAACTATACCAATGACTATATTGACGCAATATTCACAATGAGAAATGGAAGTACTTTTAGGGGTTAGCACCAGTCATCCAATTGAAGTTGAGTTTCACGCAAAAGAACAGAAATCATGACTGGTACACTAGCCAGGTACACATGACTGGAGAAGTCACAGACTTGAAAGGAGAAACTACTACTATCACCTTTCTAAGCCAGTATAATTCCTAACTGCATCTAAATAGTTATTTCTATATTAACAGATAAGTACAGCCCTCACCCCTCATCAAAGAAACTTCATTTTTTTATTTTTTAATTTAAATTAGAAAACAAGGTTGCTTTATATATCAGTTCCAGCTCCCCCTCCCTTCCCTCCTCCAATGCCCTCCCATTCCCTCTTCCAATCCCCACTCCTTTCCCCAGGGAGGGTGAGGCCCTCCATGGGTAATTTCCATAGTCTGTCATTTCATCCAGGGGAGGGTCTAAGCTCTTCCCTAAGAGTCCAGGGTAAGAGAGCATCTCTCATTGTGGCATGGTCACCCAAAATCCATTTGTATGCCAGGGATAAATACGTATTTACGACCCGAGGCCCCATAGATTCCCTAGGCCTCCTCACTGACACATACATTCAGGGGCTCTGGATCAATCCCATGCTGGATTCCCAGCCATCAGTCTGGGGTTCAAGAGCTCCCCCTCGTTCAGGTCAGCTGTTTCTGTGGGTTAAATAAGCCTAGTCTTGTTTAACAATGCTCATCAATCCTCCCTCTCTGTCACTGGGTTTCTTGAGTTCAGCTCAGTGTTTAGCTATGGGTGTCTGCCTCTGCATCCATTAGTCATTGGTTGTAGGTTCTGTTTCCCAGACTCTCTGAAAGTGGGATTGTAGACTGGCACTCACCTGATCCATGTCTAAAATCCATATATAAGTGAATACATACCATGTTTCTATTTTTGTGACTGGGTTACCTCACTCAGGATGGTTTCTTCTAGTGCCATCCATTTGCCTGTGAATTTCACGATTCCATTGTTTTTTTCTGTTAAATAGTACTCCACTGCGTAAATGTACCACATTTTCTCTATCCAATCTTCAGTTGAGGGGCATCTAGACTGCTTCCAGGTACTGGCTGTTACAAATAATGCTGCTATGAATCCAATGGAGCAGATGTCCTCATTGTATGAATATACATCTTTTGGTTATATGCCTAGCAGTGGAATTGCTGGGTCTTGTGATAGGCTGATTCCCATTTACCTGAGGAATCTACATTCTGATCTCCAAAGTGGCTATACAAATTGGCACTCCTACCAGCGGTGGAGGAGTGTTCCTCTTTCTCCACATCCTCTCCAGCATAAACTGTCATTGGTGTTTTTGATTTTAGCCATTCTGACAGGTATATCAGAGTTGTTTTGATTTGCATTTCCCTGATGGCTAGGGATATTGAGCACTTTCTTAAATGCCTCTCAGCCATTTTAGACTCCTCTATTGAGAATTCTCTATTTAGTTCTGTAGCCCACTTTTTAATTGGATCCTTTGGTATATTGGAGACTTACTTCTTGAGTTCTTCATAAATTTTAGAGATCAGCCGTCTGTCAGATGTGGGGTTAGTGAATATCTTTTCTCATTCTGTGGGCTGCCTTTTTGTCTTGTTGACTATGTCCTTTGCCTTATAGAATCTTCCCAGTTTCAGGAGGTTCTATGTATTAATTGTTGACCTCAGTGTCTGTGCTACTGGTGTTATGTTCAGGAAGCAAGTCACCTGTACCAATTCATTCAAGGGCAAGAAATTAAAGAAGACACCAAATGGAAATGGAAAGATCTCCCATGCTCTTGGATAGGTAGGATCAATATAGTAAAAATGGCAATGTTGCCAAAAACAATCTACAGATTCAATGCAATCCCCATTAAAATCCCAGCACAATTCTTCACAGACCTTGAAAGAAAAATAATCCACTTCATATGGAAAAACAAAAGACCGAGGGTAGCCAAAACAACCCTATTCAAAAAGCAATGTCTGGAGCCATCACCATCCCTGATTTCAAGCTCTATTGTAGAGCTATAGTCCTGGTAACAGCTTGGTATTGGCACAAAAATAGATAGGTGGACCCATGGAATCGAATTGAACACCCAGATAATAACTCGTACATGTATGAATATCTGATCTTTGACAAAGAAGCTAAAAATATGCAATGGAAAAAAGAAGGCATCTCCAACAAATGGTGCTGGCATAACTGGATGCTGGCATGTAGAAGAATGCAGATAGATCCATGTCTATCACCATGCACAAAACTTAAGTCCAAATGGATCCAAGACCTCAACGTAAATTCCGTCACACTGAGCCACTTAGAAGAGAAACTTCTTTTTGTAGCAGGAGATCATCACAGAAAGTCACAGCTAGACAAAATGCAAAAACAACTGACTGAGATTCACAGTCCCAACTAATACATCTACAACACAATTCCTGTACATAAGGCTCAGGGAATTTTGAGGAATAAGGTACAGAAGAATGTAAGAGCCAGAGGAATAGGAAGTCTGTTGTGAGATTGTGACTTCTAGTTATAACAATAAAGTACACCCATGAAATCTTGACGGCATAGCTTCCTAAACGAGACCTGACCATTTCCAACATTAGCTCACATCCCTATGTAGATAAGGGAAAAATCTCATGGGGACCCACCCCTGAATGAAGAGCTAAACAGCTACTGAGAGAAGTAGAATTAGTTTTTCCCAAGGATGAGCCCACTGGTTGTTTATCAGATACTAAGTATTGAACACTACAAACATATACTTGCAGGCAACACTGAACAGACAAAGCAGGTTGCAATTATATATTTATTCATTCATATATATGTAAACATAGGCAGAACTTTTATTTTGTCTCAAACATCTGATTCCAAATAATCACACAAAGGCTTATGTTAATTACAGAATACTCAGCCTATAGCTCAGGCTTATTACTAACTAGCTCTTACAACTTATATTACCCTTTTCTTTTGGTCTGTATTTTGCCACATGACTTGTGCCTTTATCTGTGCTCTAGCATCTTGCTTCCCGGGTGGTTTCTTGCCCTCTGTATTTTCAGTTTGGCTTTCCCACCTTGCCTTATTGTGCCTTGCTGTAGGCAAAATCAGCTTTATTGTTAACCATTTTTAAAAGACTTTTCAGGCTTTGTGAGTGTGTAGGTGCTCTATGTTGAAGCACCATATGTAAACAGAGGTGGTACTTTTCTTTTGTTCTGACTACTCAATCTCAAGTAATCACACAGAAGTTTATGCTAATTACAGAATGCTCAGTCTTATTACAAACTAGCTTTTACAACTTAAATTAATCCATTTTGTTTGATCTAAATTTTTCGACACGGCTTGTGGCTTTACCTACTCTCTATTATCTTTCTTCCTAAGCAGTTGCTTGCATCTCTCTTAACTCCACCTTTCTTCCTCTCTGTATAATAAGGCTTTCCCACCTAGCCTTATTATACCTTGCTATAGGCCATATCAGCTTTATCCTTAACCAATAAGAGCAATACATATTCACAGCATACAGAAGGATTATCCCACAGCATATGTATATGTGTATACATATATGTATGTGTATAACAATGCTTAAATAAAAGAGATTGTTAATTTGGGAGGGAATGGTGGTGGTTAAGATGAGTAGGAAGAGGGAGGGTGAAAATGATATAATTATATATTAAGTAAATTAAAATTAAATTAAATGTTTTTAAAAGCAAAAGAATTCCAAAGCCTTCATCTTTGTATGAGGATCCTCTGAACATGGAGTTTGACATGACTTATTAGGTAACACTTATGTGAAATGGTCTTTAGTAGGTTATATGGTGAGCACCAGTAGGTAATAGGGAAGGAAAGCATAATCCAAGGACTTTCTTCATGTTGATGAATAACTTTAATGTTACTGTGAGTAAAATGGGGTTCTACTGGAGTTTGCAAAGCAATCTAGCCTGTGTTGTCTGCAGTGAAGTTAGTCTAGCATCCAGCATGGATAAAGGAGACTAGGGAAAGACTACTGCACAGGATGCTGATTAGAGATGACAGTGACTTGACCTAAGGACAGTGTTGGTGGGAGTGACGAAAGGTCCTAGACCTTAGGACTCACAGGATGTGATAGGTTTCATGAAGAGAAAGAGATCACTTCCAATAGGAGTAATGAATGACTCTAAACCCAAGGAACTGAAAACTGAATGACCACAAAGTTAGACAATGAAATCTGAGAGAAGGTCAGGGCAGGTATGTTGACCTAAGTGTGATTAGGAGTTGAAATAGCAATGGGGACGTTGGAGAATCCTCTTGGCATCTCAGTGAAGGCTGGCAGTTGTGTATCTGTTAAGTGTAGGACAAAGCTACACGGCATAAAATTGAAAGCACTTAAGAAAATTTCATTATTCAGCAGCTGAAAGTAAAGATCTTAGCTGACCCAGATTCTTCCAAAGTTCAAGCCATGCTAAAATTCTTTCTTAGGGACCATATTGGTCTTGGCTATAAATAAATATATAAAAAGAAATGTTAAATTTTCTTCTTAATCTAGTCCTGCTTTTAAAAAGCATTTCACTGCCTCAATTAACAGCATGCTCTGGCTGAAACTGAACAGCAAAGAATTTGAAATGTGACTAAGAACAAAGTTAGTAAAAACTGCTTGAAATGCCACAGTTAGCTTTTGCTGCCAGCAAAGATATTTTCACTTGATTTTGGGAGAAACTATTCATTCGTTGTAATCTCCAGACTGACCTGTTTGTTACATAAATATGAAGAACTACATCTATATTGTTAACAGCAATTTAAATTCAGATATACAGCGTGTGTGTGTGTGTGTGTGTGTGTGTGTGTGTGTGTATGTGTGTGTGTTAGTAAATATTCCAGGCTAGGCATACTAGTCCAGGAACTGAGGTTGAAAGCTATTTTTATTTGTTAGTGAGAAAAAACAAATATTTAAGATGGATAAGAAGTGTTAGAAATGTGTCTGAATTCTTCCTCCTATATGGCAAAAAAAAAAGATGGGACTTCAGTCCTTTGTAGGAATTACTTGTGTGAAGTGATGAGGGGTGTCATCCATCTCTAAGTATCACAGTACTTCATGAGGACCTAGGGTCAAAGAAAGGTATAAAATTAGTCAAGCTATTTCTCTTTGACTGTTTAGAACCAGACACAGGACCTTTAGCATATTAGACAGTGCCAGAAGGCTCCACCATGAAAGACATCAAAGGGGAGACACATTCTAGGGAAAGGAAGACAGGAAATAGCCAGGAGCATTTCAGGGCAGAAGAGGGGATTGGAGTCATGTGGTGAATGCATGCCAAGGAGTCTAGAGGTAATTAGAGAATGCTGAAAAAGACGACTGACACTCACGAATTATAGGGTGACATGGTCAGGGTCACTATAATTTAGTTAACTGACATTCAATGGCTTGTTTCCCCAGCTCTGTAAAACTGGTGGGTACTAGTGTCACTTAGACCTGAGACACTGACAACTGATTACTTTGAAATTAGATTGCCTCTCTAGTATGATTGCTTGTAACTAAGTAGAGCCTCATTTTTAAAAACAGATTGAACTCTATCTAGATCCTTTCTAGGTTTTCAAGATTTTCTTTTTTCTACCTTCTGCCACAGCCAGAGAGAAGAGTGCAAAAACTTGTAATCCAAACTGGACACAGATTTCAACTACACATTATAATCACATATGTAGTGACATTATGTACTCCATACTCTAACAAGGAGAATAAAGATCTTGTTATTTACTAGGTCAGCATAATATGCTATAACGGTATCTATAATGCCTATGATTTAAGTATAAGATAAAACTGGGTTCTTCTTCCCCAGAAGTGGGGTTGAGCACAGGGTTTTGTGCATGTTAGACAAGCGTTATACCAATGAGCTAGCCACCCTACTTTTTCATTTTCTTTTGATGCAGAGTCTTGTTGAATTACCTAGGCTATCTTGGATTTTGCAAGTCTCCTACACTCAGTCTCTTGAGTAGTTTCGAATGTAGGTCACACCACAACACCTGGCTTGGGATTTTCATTTAATGAATTTTCACACTCCTTATTATCAAATTTGAGGAAGGCCTCCATTTAGGGATTCATAAATGAGTAGAAAAGATTAGTCAACTTCACATAAACAAAACAATACATCTCTTTTTCATGATTATAAAAATCAATTATAACCGATGGGTCTAAATTTTCCACAACATAACCTAATTTATGTCAAACTAAAAACATGAAAAGCTACCTTTCTAAGAATAAAATAATAAATCACATCATGAGTGTATTAGGTACTAACTTCTTCATTCTGGTAACCCATGTAAGGACAGTTTTTCTCGGTATTAGCAAAACTGACAATGGGGCCATTTGATGTATGTAAGAATCCCCCCACACATTCTACAACACATTGCACAGTATCCTCCCGCCTCTCCATCATATCCCCTCCCATGATGATAATCCCAGACATCTTTGGAAGTCTGAAAATGTCCCCTGAGGTAGTAAAATCATCCCTATTGAGAACCACTAACAAAATTATTATTTTCTAGACTACAAGAGAAATGTAAATTCATTCCCATCTATTAGCTTGTATTCTCTCATATTGAGCAGTTGTTTCCAAAATCTTCGATGACCACAGGTTACAAAGCTTTTCCAGAGGATAATGTGAGACATCACAGCTCCCTGAAAGATTAAGTGACAGCACACCCTGTCAGTTGGTGAAACATACAGAATGTCTGTTATCTGCACGTCAGTCATAGATGACACAGTTGACTAACCTACTTCCTTCTCCAGAAACACAGCAGCCTAGCGACAAGAAGTCGGAGGCATTTTTTGTCCACTCAGTAAAACCTATGTCTCGCCAAGCTGAGTGACACACAGGAAGACCACAGTGTGAGTTGCTCTAGCCAACCTGCTGGATTTTTATCTGTTTGCTGATAACTGTTTCCCTTTGACCACATTTCTAACACTAATATCCTCTAGTGTGATTAGTTTTCCTGTCAGACATTTAAAACACTTTATATTGACTTTAAGTTGTATCCCACAGGGGGAAAGGGGTAGTATTTATAAACTTATGAATTGATCATAAATAAAATGAAGCATTTTTTCAAATCTGTCTATTACAGTCCCATTTCTTATTTGATATTTGAAGGAAAACTAACTTTTTACAGAGTTCACAAACTTAAAGAATTCTCATGGGCAGTGTACTGAGAGTTTCTACAGCTTCATGATGAGATTGATGAGCTATAATTTTTTCAGTAATATTGGGAACCAAGACTTCTGTAGACTGGATGGGCTCCCTGCTCTGCTAGTTTTACTCTGGATTGTAGCTGAACTTGGGTATTTTTTACTGTTATCCATTCATTATACTTTAAGGACTTCAAACTGAAGAAAGAAAAAGGGATGGTTTCATGTCTGAAAATAATTCTTACCCAATCTTTCACGCAACAAATTTTTTACATGCCGTCTACTTGTACACTAGATGCTTGAAGGTATTTTTGAGATAAGAATATACAAAACAAAGCCGGGCGTTGGTGGCGCACGCCTTTAATCCCAGCACTCAGGAGGCAGAGGCAGGTGGATCTCTGTGAGTTCGAGGTCAGCCTGGTCTACAAGAGCTAGTTCCAGGACAGCCTCCACAGCCACAGAGAAACCCTGTCTCGAAAAACCAAAAAAAAAAAAAAGAATATACAAAACAAGGCAGTATTTAAATCACTTTCAGGGTGATTTTGTGTGTGTGTGAGAGGAATCAAAGGGAAAAGAGGAGCAAACAAGACAGGAGGGGAGGATCCTTACTCCTGAACAGTGCAACTGTAGAATATGAAATGTCTGTGTCCACTGCTCCTGAAGCCTGACTACATATTGAGAGCCGTGGACTGCCCCTCATTCTACAGAGGAATGTTTCCATACATTTTATTTTTTTCTTTAAAATTTGAATTCTATGATAGAGGCAAAGGGACTTATAAGACATGTGTCTCCGCTTTTGTCAAAAGAGAGGAAGAAAAAAAAAACTCACTCAGTAGCAACTGTCTACAGAAGAGAAGCAAAAACGACTGAAAACGAGAAAAGCCACAGAGTCGCAGCTGCAGTCAGTTCCTGCTCGCACTGAAGCATGTGACTGGCGCGGCCCCTGCGCGGGGTGCATTTTGAATTTTCAAATTAGCAGCGTCCTCTTAGGGAGGAAACAGGCTTCAGAGTAGTCTGCAGAAGGAAACAGTGTTCACAGAACTGTTATTCATAAAGACGTGTACAAAGAACTGCAATTCTTTAAATGAACCTCACCTGAAGTGTGAGAGGAAGGGTTCCGTGTGTTCTACGGTGGGGAACTTCTGATTGAAAACTCGGAACACAGGTTCATAAACAGTTATTGGAATCTGAGAAAGAGTCAAACCTGTAACCTTGAGAAGCTAAGAGTTGGGGATTTCAGAACACACAATAGACACCAGAAACTTGTTTGCCTTCTGGTGACTTGCAGGGCTCAGTTGTTTACCTCCAACTTCACCCTTCAAGTGGTTCTCTGTGTGACACCAAATTATCTAGATCCATGAGCTACTGGGTTCATTCCTCCTGCCTTTCAGAAGTCCTTCCCTGATCTTCAGTGCATTTCCTTGTTGGGGGTCTACATGCATCTCCTTGGAGGAAGGCTTCTTGGAAGCCTCAGATTTATGTCTTCACTCTAACAGCGCAATAAAGACAAATCCGTTTATGTAAAAAGCACTCCTGCTGGTTGGTGTCTTAAACTAGCAGCTTACATTTCAAGGGTATGAAGATGTTTTCTAGCTTCTCTGATTCCTCTGCATGTCATATGGTGCTGAGTTGCCCATAATATTTACACAGTTCCCTGGCAACCCGTAAAATACAGCCTGCAGAACCCTGAATTCCTCTAACTATGCATCAAGGACTGGGAAAATTCCTGGGGAGAGAAACCCAGCACACACTCTGAAACAGTCCCTCTATGGCAGTAGCTGCCAGGGCAGGAGCAGAGCCAGGTCCAAGATGCCATATACAGAGCTCACTGTGATGTCTGTAAAGATGGTTTATATGTATATGTGACATTTATATGTCACTATGATGTATCTAGGGACTCTTTTGGTACTCCTGGTTCTCTGCTCTTTTTCACAAGGCTGAACCAAGAATGAGCTGATAACCAAAGAATTCGGCATCCTTGTTCACAGGTAGTGGCTCGGTCATGCCCACTGCCATGCACAACAGCTGGGAAATGGAAACAACTTAAATGTCCTTCTCCTGAGGAGTGAATAATGAAAACATGATACACATGCACAATGGGATTCTATTCATATGAAAAAAACCTGACTCATGAAGTCCATATGTAAATGGATACAGCTAAAACATATATAAAAGTATATCTAATGAGATGACCTTGGCCCAGAAAGACAAATGCCACATGTCCTTTCCTTTTTGAGGAAGAAAAGGTTCCAAATCTTTCACATGTGATTACATCACTTGCAATAACCCCAGAAATCAGGGAAGTAAAATGGAGCCGTGGGGTAGGAAGAGAACAAGATGGGAATAGTAAGACACAGATGCTACAAAAGAGAAACAGGAAAACAGGCAGGGGAGGGAGGGCAACACAGAAAGAAAGGGGAGAGGAGGGACAAATAAATATCACTAAACAAGCTTGAAAATATCACAGGAGGTAGTATTATTTTATGTTTATTTAAATCGCATTTATAAATGTATGTACAGACACATGCACGTATAGTTTCAAAGAAGTTATGCTACCTGTGTTCAATGTTCCCACCAAAAGCCATATATCATCTGAAAAAAATTTCCAATACTGGGTATGGGATACATCCTTTTACAATGTTAGGGAAGACTTAGACTCCTCCAAAGAACAGCAAAGACTACCACCATTGCCCTTGGATGGCTCCCAGAAATTGAAGACAAGATCCTATTGCTGAAGATGCCACCCACTTCAGACACAGTTCTTGGAGAAACCAAGCTGGAATTTATCTGGAAGCCTCCTCCCTATCTAACCCTCACAGTACCAGAAGGAGTGGTGCAAGCTGCCAAGGGAAAAATCAATCAATAGATTCATTCACCTGTTCAGGCTGTAAACCACAAGAATGATGAGAACGGCAAGATGTCTTGTAACCTGGGGCTAACCAGCAGAGCTGCCTAAGTCTCAAAGTCCTCCCAGTAGGAGAGCATCCATGCTTGGTACTGTAACCCTCACCCACTAACCATTGCTGGTAAGACCATGGATCTAGAGGAGACCCTAGTACTGCCATTTCCTTAAGCCAATGAAATTTCTGTCTGCTTTCTGAGTACTATCCTCACACCACAGGTAAGGCTAGCTTTCACCTCTACTCAATGAGGCTTGCTTTTGAAGCAGATGTAGACCGTTAGCGAAAGCCACAGCTGGGTAAAGTGCAGAGAGCAAGAGACCAGGAAGTGCCCAGCCCCAGATGGTACATCTGCAACACAACCACTAAGCCTAAAGGTCAGGAAATGTCACAGAAAGAGGGGGTGGGAAGACTGTAAGAGCCAGAAGGCCAGGATATCTACTGTTCTCTCTTTCCAACCATGTGGATCCAGAGCACTGAACTAAAGTCGTCATACTTGGTCACAAGTGCCTAAATGCACTGAACTATCTTGCTGGCTCTTGTTTCTCTTAAAATAATTCCTTTTCCTTGGACACCATATCCTGCCGTACAAGCAACCAATCAAATCATTTTCAGATTTTGTAAAATGTGTAATTTACCTTGTTATCAATCTTACTTGTCAAAAATAACACCTGACAGAAACTTTCCTCGCTTTCCTAGCTTCAGCAATGAGTTAACTAGGTTCATAAAGTTTAACCTACATTCTCAAGGTCAAGAAGACTGAGTCCAAGACCTTTGAGTGTAATCACAGTTCACCAAAGCAAACACTACCTTAGGAAATACCCCTCCCCACTAAACCTTCTAGAAAATTCCAACCCAGTTTTAATGTCTCTGTTAAAATGCTACTTCCTGTGTGAATCCCCTGCTGTCTCACAGGCCATGGGTGAGGGTGACGTTGCTGCTGACTTCCCATGGCATTCTGTACAGACCTCTTTCAGAACAATGCCCCTTCCCCATTTCTGAACACAAGCCTTGATCAGCTTCCCTTGGCCCTGCAAAATTCTTGCTGGCTTCTCTGGACTTGAGATAACCTTTCTTTCTCCAATTTTCCCAGCACTTTCAGTGGCCAAAGTACAGTTTCTCTGGTCCTTCTCTCAGCTCTTTCCCCTCAACATTCATTTGTATCCTCAAGGAGAACAGGCAAGGTTGTGAACAGCTACTTCTTCTTCCTAGAATCTCTCTTCCCCCTCACATTCTAAACCAACTAGAAAATTCCAACTCAGCTTAAAGTCTCTGCTAAAATGCTATATCCTGTGTGAATCCCCTGCTGTCTTGCAAGACATAGGTGAGATTTCTGCTGAGTTCCCATAGCATTCTGTACATTCCTCTTTCAGAAAAGCTATGTGGTTACACTGATATGTGCATATTGGCTTGCTTACTCAAGACTTTCTTCACAGTCACAATCGTTTACCTTTCTTCTTATAGAAAGTAATATATCCAGTGCAAAAAGAGCATTCAATATTTGTTAAAGGAAACAGAAAATTATATGTGCAGTGCTCCACTAAAAATGAAGAGCATTTGTGCTTTTTATAACTTTTATTTATTCATCGTAGATTTCACATCATATATCCCAAACCCACTTATCTCATATCTGCCCTCTGCCCTTAGAACCCCCCAAAAAAACAAATTTAAAAGAAAAAGCAAAAAACCAACTACCCCCCCAAAAAGGAAAAGAATTTTGTCAAGGAAGCTGCAGTGTGGCTCAGTGAGTTACACAGCTTATCCCTTAGTTCACATACCTTTACTTGTAAGTGTTCATTTCTGTGAGTCATTGGCCTGGTTTGAAGCCTCAGGCTTTGCCTACTCTATGATAACGGATTCTCACTGGGGCTCCTCGTGGATATTCTGTTGTCCTGTGTGGTGGAGATCCTGCAGTTTTGGATCTATAAGTTTGTCCCCGTCATATGCTCCAACAGTTAATAAATAGGGTGGATATTGGGGTGGGTTAACTCGTAGCTCTGGTTGTTGGCCTGGGCGGTACTAAGTTGGTCAGCTCACTAGCTTTCCCTAAAGGTACCACCTGGGTGAACTCGACAGTATTTCCCCTGCTAGCTCCCCCAATGTAGCAGACACCAAGGAGCTGGGTCAGTTTTCCTGCTCTCAGGCCCTCAGCTCCAGCTCACCGGTACTCATACCACCAGGGCCAGCTCTACTGTTTTGCCCAGGAAAGGTGCAAGGCCTGCTCTCTCAATTGCTATTGGGGACATGGGAAGAGGGTGCAGTCAGTTCTCCAGCTTTCATGATCTCAGGGCTGGCTCCTCTACATCCCAACAACAGCATCAGCTCTAGCATGCTGCCTTGGCAGGATACGGGCCCTGCTCTCCTGAGTGTTGCTGATGGTGAGGGGTAGGCTAGTTCTCCTGCTCTTGTGACCCCAGGACCAACCATCTCTTGCCTGCTGCAGGTAGCAAGATGCCACCACATGGCAGATAAAGGGGAGGCAAGGTCAGTTCTCCGGCTCTCATGCCCTCAGGGACATCTCACCCATGCCACTGCCAACAGGATCATCTCTAGTGTGCTTCTCAAGTGAGGTGCTCACCTATGGTGAAGGATGGGGCTGTCTAACCCTACTGCATCTGGGACCATAGACACAGATATGGTCCTCAGAAGTCTGCATGGCTTCAAGTGGCAGCATCGACCACCCAGATTGGTTTGCCCCAGCAGCAACATGCCACCAACATGGTCTCAGGTGGCTGACCAGACTCCAGGCACCCTCACAGTCCTTGGTAGTAACAGGGGCCCCGGACATTAACTCAGACTCTGACTGCTGTGGGGCCACGGTCCCTCAGCAGTATCCCTGGCCAGGATGACATGACCACCCTATGTGACAGCTCAGGCCACTCAGATCAGCATGGCCCTGGCTATGGCACAGCCCTCAGACACCAACATAGTCACAGGTTGTGGCATAGACACTGGGTATCCGTGTGGCCTTTGTTGGCAACAATGGCCACCAGCCATCAACACAAACCCAGACGCAGCCCAAACCAGATGTCACTATGGTCCCAGAAGGCAGTGCAGGCCACTTGGATCAGCCTGTCCTGTGGGACAGCATGACCCTCAGAAAATCAACATGGCCCCAGGTGATGACCCAGACTACAGACCTCTGTGCATGACCCTCATTGGCAACAGGAGCCACAAACATCAGCATAGGTCCTCTCAGCTGCTTCAGGGCCTCGCTCCTTGACAATAGCCCAGGCCAGGACATACCTTGGACTTGGTGGCAAGCAGGCCATTCAAGTCAGCCTATTCCTCACCACCTCCCTCTTCAGATTTGCCTCTCTCCCCAGCCTGTGAACCTGCTTTGCCCCTCTTTCTCCCATCTCTCCACTCTGTATTCATTCACCATAGTGGTGTCGGGCCACTCACCACCCAGCACCAGAGGCATCAGGCAGGCTCTTGGTTGAGTCTGCCATCCCAGCTGCAAGGCATGGCTCTGAGTTGTGCCCAGGCCTCACAGTTGTGTTCTTTTAAGCTTATGAAATAAATTCTGAGTTAGGTTAGAGGAAAAATATTTACCAGGGAAGCAGATCTTGGGTAACATTAGCATAAATGGATTCTCATCGAAATAGCTAAATAAGGTTGTAGAAAGACCGACATTTTGATTGGCTAATTTCTCTCATGGATTAGAGGTAAGATCTTGTCTCCAGCTATTTCTTTCTCCAGGAAGAACTGATTAAACTTAGATTAGTATTATATTTTACCTCTTGCCCTTTCTGTGGATCTCAAAGCATGCATATTTGCACATTCTTTTTTAAAATTTCCTCTTCCTCAGACAGCATCCCTACCTACTCCCCACTAGAAACCTAACTCACATCTTTCCCCAAAAAGGCCATTAGGATCACAGCTCTAGACATTTCTTTAATTCTTCAACTTCTTTTATGTTACTAAAGCCCTGTGTATAACATTTCATATAATACAAAGCATAGTAGGTAGTTATTCATCTGTCTACTCAGTGGTGGTTCACCTATTCTTGGAGTCACCTAGTTCATACATAGTATTTAATTGTTTTTATTTTTCATTTTTACTATAATTTTATTGCAATGTTCTTTTTTCTTATTTTATTATAGTTCTGATGTAAGTGTTATCATAATTTTCATTTTTTGAAATTATAATAACTTCACACATTAGTACAGAGCTTATATCATTTCCACCCCTCCCTCTCCCAACCTCAATTCAATTGCTAAAGTGAAGCAGTGCTTTATACTTTTCGTAGAACAAGTATATAGCCGCACAGTTAAAAGATAAAAGAAAAAAGAGGAAAATGCAAAGACACTGAGATGCAATAGCAGCATTTGCTAATGGACACTAGTTGTTGATTAGAAGGCTTGGATGTTTTGGATGTTGTGGGAACTTATTCCGCCAATAACCTATGGGGAACTAGCCTTATGGAGTGGGGTGGCTTCTTGGCTGCAGATGTGACAACTTAAAAGTTGGGGGACAAGGTTGAGTGCCTCTTGCTCTCCAGTGTTCTTGGGTTGTGAAGACCAGGTCAGATGGAGTGAAGTGACATGTGATCAATCCCCAAATCCCTTGATCCCAGCTCTATGGGTCTGTTTCCCCATAGCATCTTTTAATAAATTGATGCATATGTAAATATATATCTCTGTGCCCCATGACTCATTTGGAAGCACAGATCAAGGTAAAAGCTATCTTCTTATCTCTGATTGCACATAGAGTCAGAGAGATAGGGGAGTCCTTGTATAGAACTTCCAGAGTATTGTCAGCAACTTCTTGGATCACTACCTAGCTTGGCTCCATGCTTAGTTTGTCACTCTGTCAATTCACTGTCAAGTGGCCTCAGTGTTGGAGGGAGTTTGTAATGGTAGAAGTGCCAGCTTCATAAAGCTGGTAGGAAGATGCCATCATAGCAACTTCCAGAGTTGATCTTGAGCTTGCAGCTTTAAGGAAGGCCTGAGATAATAGCTTTCCAGTAGGATCAGAGGGGTTCAGTACTGGAAACAGCCTGCAGGCCTCTCTGTCATCACTTTCAGTAACTGTTTACGTACACAATGTTCTGGAGTAAGTCTCCCTACTCACAATATCTGCAGTGGTAGTTTCTATTTCCTATTGTGGACAGATATAGTAAGAGGAAGCACAGAGGGAGGGGGAGGGGAGAAAAAGAAGAAAAGAAAATTGCATAGAATTCTCAGCACATGAATATCCAATACAAACCCTGCCATAAGACTTCAAGAGCTCAGCTATGGCTTCTCAACAGTGAAGACAATATTGCAGGAATGACTTATCACCTTTGAGTTAAGTCTTGACAGGGTCAGGATTCTCCAAGGCATCTGCTGTTTGTTCCAGTTTATACCTGGTAACAGGCACCTCACCTGTCTTTATAGCCGACTCATTGAAAATGATATATCCTTGTGAATTCTCCCTTGGGCTTTTGAGAACACATGTCTCCAACAATTTAGGACTACCTTTCTGAAGATCTGAGGGTGGCTCCTGTGAGATGCTATCATTAACGAGGGCTGTCCCTATTCCCCAGCTTCTAGGAAGGTAGAACCCCAACTGACAGTTGCTAGCTTGCAGACAGGCAGCACTCTTCTCCTTTGCTTCCATAATTATCTCAGATATCACATGGGCCCGTGGTCTCCCTTTAAAATGCCCAGTCATATCCTGTCAACAGAGAGCCTTTGTTTAATAACATAGGAAGCAAATGCAGAAATCCACAGTCAAGCACTCAACTGAGCTCTGGGAGTCCATTTAACAAGGAGGGATTGTACAAACAAGGGGCAGGTGGTGGTCAAGCTATAAAATGTATATACATAGAGACAGCTGACCTGAGTTAATGCGAAGCCATGGACTCTGAACCAACTGATAGGGAGACTGCATGGGACTGACCTAGGCTCTCTGCATCTGGGTGACAGTTGTATAGCTTGGTCTGTTTGTGGAGCCCCTGTCAGTAGGATCAGGACCTGTACCTTACACATGAGCTGGCTTTTTGGGACCTATTCCCCATGCATGGATGCCTTTCCCAGACTTGATGCAAGGGGAGGAACTCGGTCCAGCCTCATATGACATGCTTTGTTGACTCCCATGGGAGACCTGTCCCTTTCTGAAGGAAGGAGTGGATAAGGAGGATAGAAGGGAGGTGGGGTGAGAAAATTGGATGAGAGGAGGGAGGGAAACTGTGGTTAGTATGTAAAATTAATTGAATTTTTTAATTAAAAAGGACAATTGTTAAGTAAGGAAGGGATTCCTAGTCACTCACATGCAAGTCTCATTTGGTATTCACTGGTTACTGAAAAGGAATCTGTTTTCATTGCACTAATGTCTGGTTTGTTTATCTTGGGTAAGGTGGAGAACTAGCCTTCTGTTATTTGTTATCTACTCATTCTAATTCCACTGATGTCCAAGCAAACCACATAATTTAATTTTTATAAAAACTTCATTGTGGTTCATTTGTATCATTAAAATTATTAAGCACCATAGTAATTTGTTATTTATATTTATTAAATTATGTTTTCTATAGCTATATCTGTGTTCTACTCTCCAGAATATTTTATATGTGGTTATTTGAAATTGGACAGACAAGGTAAGTAAATATCTCAAGTACTACTCATTTATATGACCCAAACATATAAATGTGAGAATTTCTCGTCTATTCAGTTTCAGAGTAAAAATTTATAAACACTGTATATGTAAAACTTACCTGCATAATTGTGGTTTGGTGTAGGATCTAGAAGCTATAAAATATGTGACAAACTAAATTTTAACATTTATTTTATTTCTAATTTGTCAATTGGACCAAATAAAAGATTCAAACATAAATGCAAGTAACTACACCTATTTGATATTTGACAAAGATGCCAAAAGTAGACACTGGAGGAAACACAGTATCTTCAACAAATGGTGCTAGGAAAACTGAGTGACTACATGTAGCAGTTGAATCACCTGGAGCTGGAGTTATGAGTGGCTGTGAGAACACTGACATGGTAGACTCATATCCATCAATCTACACAAAAGTCAACCCCAAATGGATGAAAGAGTTTAGTATGAAACTTGAAATGTTAAGACATCTAAAAGAAAATATGGGCTATGCCCTACAAGATACAGGTGTAAGAAAGACTTTCTGAACAGGGCTCCAATTTCTCATAAAACTAAAAAGCTTCTGCACAGCAAAGGAACAATCAATTGAACAAAAAAGAGACCCACAGTGTGAGAGAGAACCCTCTGAAGAAGGACTAAATCCAGAATACATAAAGAACTCCAAAACAGAGTCAAGAAAACAAATTTCCCAATTTAAAAATGTGCTATATCTCTGTCCTCCAAAACAGAAATAAAATGGTGTAATCCCAGTAACTACACATGCATGTGTATACAGTCTACTTGTATCCTTATGTATAGATGGTATAATCACTCAATTGTTTTATATAGAATAATTTCCCTATATAACAATGGTACTGGCCTCATAATATTTCACTGTATGATGCTACAAGTTTATTTTCGCAACTCTATTCTTACACATTTATGTTGGCTGAAATTCTTCACCATGTAAATATAATTATGACACAATCTAGAATACAAAATGAGACTTCACATTTAAAAAATATCTGTCTGTTCACAAGCCCACCCTTTCATTAATGTCATCTTTCCACCCACTCCAACCTAGTCAAAGCCATTAGAAGATCTGGGCATGGCAGAGGGAAATATCAAAATGCTTAAAATGCCTAGGAACTCACCCTAATCCCAATTTCCAACCATAAAGCCACCTGTCCCTCCTTTTGTTTGAACTATTCCATTTGGCTATTAAATATTTATTTTACTATTCTTCTTGTGGGGGAAAAAAGTATTCACAGTGGTGGTTTAAAAGAGCAATTACTTTGAGTAGAGCTAGACTGTAGGCAATGTATGTCTTTAGTTACAATTAAACAGAAGCACTGTGTCCTTGTGTCTCCCAAAATGCTTTTATAAGATCATCACTATGCTCAACTCATGGAAATTTTTGTTTTACCATTTGTGAGAAAGATATAATTAATCAAACTCATAGAGTCCCACTATGTAAATTCAGTTCTCTTAAGAGAATAAAAATAGTTATTTAAAAGAAAGCTGTGGGCCTGGCACAGTGGCATTCCAGTTATCACAAATCTCAGGAGACAGGGGCCAGGCACTCACCTCCAGCCTCTGCTGCTTAGGGAATATAAGACCAGCCTGGAGCTGCATGAGACTGTCTCAAAATCCTCCCTTCCCAAACAAAAGAGGCAAAAAGAAAAAGAAAATTGCTGGATTTTTCACCTGTCAAGTGCAATATACTTATAAATGCTTCTCTGCCTTGAAAGGAACTGCTGGTAGGGTTGGCTGTGGCTGAGTTTTAAGAATGTTTGAGAAATCCCCCTGTTGAGTATCAATTCAGAAAAGGTCTCTTGGGACATTCCCTTAAAATTCCTTGAAAAGACTTTCACAAGGAACTGTGACTCACAATTTGTTCTCCCATAAAAAGAAACACCTCCATGGATACCTTGGAAATTTCCAGAACAGTGACCTTATCAAAATGCTTGGCATTTCTTCTTGCCACATATAATGAGGACACATTAAAATGCTGTGAGCATCCTGGAGTTTACAGCTATAGCCTGGAAAGGTGACTTGCTTAATCCTACCTCATTAGCTCCCAGGGAAGCCTGGAATTTTTTCCAAGTTTAAAAGAAAATGATAACTTTCTCCTACTTCCGACCTCATAGTAATAACACAAACATTTTAAAAATAGTACAAATCACATGAAGTAATCAATAGAGATTAATATGTGTATCTATAATACTGGTATCATACCGCTGCTTGCTAAGAATAGAATTGCATTCAACACTTGAAGCAACACATTTCAACTTTATGTCAAGAGAACATGGATTCAAGGAAAATTCCTTGTCTACACCTTGAGCCTACTATAAAGTCTCCAATTACATGCCCATATTTGCTACCATTAGATAGTTTCAAAAGAAATTTTGCTGTACTTAACGTTAAACAGAAAGATATTGGTAGAAGACCTGGAGGAATCTCATTAAAGTCCATAGCTGAAATAATAAAGCCTTTTTAAAATTACACCTTTTTATTTATTTTGGGAGCTGTTCTGTATGCCACGGCACCTATATGGATGTCAGAGAACAACTTATAAGAGTTGGTCCTCTCACTCCACTGCATGGCTCCCAGAGATCAAGCTCCAGGGGAAAGACCTGCTGAAACATCTATCCCATCAGCCAAGTCTTAGGTCAAGGATAGCACACTAGGTTTTCTAGTTTTGAACATAGTTATAATGATGATAAAACTAAGAGAAGTGATTTGTGTTATATGTGGGCTTTATTATAATAACAGGACTTCTATAAACCTAAAATTAGATCCAAATAGAAAGCTTTTAAAAATAACCCCTTGACTAAAAAAATTTACTTCCACAAATCACCAGCCAGACCATTTGTCAGGGCTTTCTGAGCAGAGTTCTTGGATGCTGATTTAAAGTATTTTTATTTAATTCAGAGTAGTGAGAATGTTTATTGATCCCTTTATCAGTTAACTCCATCTCTATTGAAGGACTGGGCACAGGCTCTCCTGTCTCAGTTGATAACGAAGTGAATGCCAGCAAGCTGTGGTGACTGAACTGACCACTGCTACAGAGGAACTCATCTTTCAGGGGAGTTCCCACGTTTCTGTACTTCTTTATTAAGGCTAGATTGGCTCTACTATACATACCAATAAACTTCAAATTTTGTGCAAGCTCTGCGGCATGCGCATGTGCGTGTGCGCGCATGTGTGCGTGTGCGTGTGCGTGCGTGCGTGCGTGTGCGTGTGCGTGTGTGTGTGCGTGTGCGTGTGTGCGTGTGTGTGTGTGTGTGTGTGTCAAATCACATACACGATTAAGCATCTGCACGTGTGGCGGCCAAAGTACATCCTAGGCTTTATTCCTCAGAAGAAAGAGAAGTCCTCCTTGTTTACTGAGATGGAGCCTCCCACAGATCGGGAACTCCACATAAGCCAGGTTGGTTTGTCAGCAAGCTCCAGGGATCTTCTTTTGTCTCCGCCTCTCCAGCATTAAGATTATAATTGTGCCCATTCATGATGGTATTTTTTCATATGGGTTTTAGAAATCAAGTTTGGGTCCTTGTGCACACAAGGCAAGCATTTCATGAACTAAGCAATCTCCTCGTCTCCTCGGCCTGCAAAATGCAACCTCCTTCAAAAGAGAAAAGGTTTAGATTGGCTCATCGTTTTGAATGGGCCTTTGGCAAAGCAGCGTAGTCTGGTGCCAGCCTGTGCAAACAGACAGGCCACTCCTTGCCTAGATGTAGCAGATTGCTTTCCTACTGACCTCTTCAAAATAAGGCTCCAAGACCTCTAACTAAGCCCTCTCTTACAGATTCTGCCACCTCGAAATATTACCACACGAGGGACCAATCATTACCACACTGGCCTTTGGGAAACAACTAAGATGTAAACTAACTATAGTATTGTACAATAAATATAACTGTGTAATTAATCACATTTTCACACCGAGTAAACTTTAAAAACTGTCTTCTTTTCACCGGGCGGTGTTGCAGCACACCTTTAATCCCAGTACTCAGGTGGCAGAGGCAGGCGGATCTCTGTGAATTCAAGTCCAGCCTGGTCTACAGAGCAAGTTCCAGGACAGCCAGGACTACACAGAGAAACCCTGTCTGGGGGGGGGGGGCTGTGTTTCTTTCAGTAGTGTGTAATATACCCCAATGAAAAATCTTCATTTAAGTAAACGACAGTGATATTCCAATACTCAAAAATTTACCTTAAAGTTATAATGGTATAATAGTCACTTAAACTTATTTTTTACTGTAACATTTTACATTTTTACCACATTATTCCCCAGAAGTCTTCCAAATTTCTTCTTAATAGCTAATGGTTTTCACTAAACAGAAAAAGAAAGAAATTAAGCAAAGCTCTCATATCCCGGTCCCCTGCATGCCCTAGTTGTAGTTACTTGGAACCTGAGGTACGTTGACTTGCCAACAGCTGGTGTGAAGACAGGACAGCAAAGCCCTTACAAGGAAGCTGTGGTTTGTCATGAACTGCAGGCCTGAATACCAGGGTCTGTGCCCTGGCAGATCTGAGACTGCCTGCAGAGCTTAAGCAAGTGTGATTTCCCCTGGTTCGTTATCCATCCATGCTCATTTTTAACAGAGATCTTCTGTTATTCATAATTTGACTTCCACTCAACACTCAATCTGAACTCATTTTAACAATAAATAGCAAACTCAGAAGCTGGACAGATGGCTTAGTCAGTTTTAAGAACCCACATGGTGACTCACAACCATCCACAACTCCATTTCTAGGGTATCCAATGCATATTCTGATCACCAGGGGTACCAGGTACAAACATAGTGTTTACATGCATGCAGGTAAAACACTCACATTTGCAGAGTGAGAGAACTTGGAACATTCAGCCATATATGGGCTGTTTCCATCAAATGCCTCCCCTGATGGCTCAGGGAACTCTGAATGAGAAGATGTAAAGAGGGTAAGAGCCAAAGGGTATGTGGAGGGCACCAAGGACACAGGGCCTTCTAAACACAGCATGACTGATGCATGCATGAACTCACAGACTGAAGTAGCACATTCAGGGATTGTACAGGTTTATACCAGATGGGATCCGAGAGCTGAGGGAAGTGGACACATGTCCCTGTCTCTAACATACATGCTATTGCCAAATGATGACTGCTCACAAATTTCTCTAATAGGAGTCTCACTGGGAAAACCAATCAATCTTTAAGGTAGGCCCTGACCAACACAAAACAAACTCAGTGGAAGTTCTTAGTCTCATAACGTTGTGTCAGGATATTTTCTTCCTTCCTTCCTCCCTTCCTTTCTTTTTATAAACCTTCCAGATCCTTTGCAGATATAGCTTCAAGTTTTGTGTTTTTATGAGATTCTTGTTTTCGTGAAGGAGTGGATCTCTGTGTCTGTATGGGTTTCTCATGCTTTTCCCTTAGCATCTTCTTGTCTGTTTATTTGTTTGTTTTGTCATATTCCAGCTTGTTTGCTTTTGTCTTATATTACTTTTATACTATTTTATTATTATTCCCTAGATGAATTTTTGTTTCCTAGTAAGAGACAGAAAAGGTGTGGATCCAGATGGGAGGGGCGCGGAGGGGAGGACATGGGAGAGGAAGCAATAATCAGAATATACTGTATGAAAAAAATCTATTTTCAGCAAAAGAATTCTAAATTAATAACAAAAATAATATGAACTTTAATCTACTTTTTTTTAAATTTTATTTTCCAGTTTAAATTTAGATAAGAATCAAGGTTGCTTCACAAGTCAGTTCCAGGTCCCTCTCCCATTCCCTCCCTTCCTCCCGTGCCCTCCCCCCACCCCCGTTATCCCCTCATTTCTCCAGGGAGGGTGAGGCCCTCCATGGGGGTGTCCATAGTGTGTCATTTCATGTAGGGCAGGGCCTAGACCCTTTCCCAAGAGTTCAGGGTGAGAGTGCACCTCACATTGTTCTATTGGAGTCCAAAGTCCGTGTGTACACTTGGGATGGGTACTGATCTGCTGCCCAAGGCTCAATAGATTCCCTAGGCCTCTTCACTGACACCCAGATTCAGGGGGTCTTGATCAGTCCCATGCTGGCTTCCCAGGCTAATGCCTGGGATTCAAGAGTTAACCTTTGTCTGGTCAGCTGTTTCTGGGGGTTAAACCAGCCCAGTCTTAATCCCTTTGATCATCAGTCCTCCCTCTCTGTTACTGGCTTTCTTGAGTTCAGCTCAGTACTTAACCAAGGGAGTCTGCCTCTTCTTCGATCAGCCACTAAATAAAGTTTCTGTTTCCCAGACTCTCTGGCCATAGGATTGTAGGCTGGCACTCCCCAGATCTATGTCTAAAATCCATATATGAGAGAGTACATGCCATGTTTCTCTTTTTGTGACTGGGTTACCTCACTCAGGATGGTTTCTTCTAGTGTCATCCATTTGCCTGCGAATCTCATGATTCCCTTATTTTTTTCTGCTGAATAGTACTCCATTGTGTAGATGTACCACATTTTCTCTATCCACTCTTCAGGTGAGGGACATCTAGGTTGCTTCCACGTTCTGGCAATTACAAATAAAGCTGCTATGAACATAGTGGAACAGACATCTTTGTTGTATGAATGGGCATCTTTTGGATATATGCCTAAGAGTGGAGTTGCTGGGTCTTGTGGTAGGTTTATTCCCATTTTTCTGAGGAATCTCCACACTGATTTCCAAAGTGGCTGAACCAGTTGGCACTCCCACCAGCAATGGAGGAGTGTCCCCCTTTCACCACATCCTCTCCAGCATAAATTGTCATTGGTGTTTTTGATTTTAGCCATTCTGACAGGGGTGAGATGGTATCTGAGAGTTGTTTTGATTTGCATTTCCCGAATGGCTAAGGATGTTGAGCACTTTCTCAAGTGCCTCTCAGCCATTTTAGACTCCTCTATTGAAAACTCTCTATTTAGTTCTGCAGCCCACTTTTTAATAGGGTCCTTTGGTGTTTTGGAGACTTGCTTCTTGAGTTCTTTGTAAATTTTGGAGATCAACCCTCTGTCAGATGTGGGATTAGTGAATATTTTTTCCCATTCTGTGGGCTGCCTTTTTGTCTTGCTGACTGTGTCCTTTGCCTTACAGAAGCTTCTCAGTTTCAGTAGGTCCCATTTATTAATTGTTGATCTTACTGCCTGTGCTACTGGTGTTATGTTCAGGAAGCTGTCTCCTGTACCAATTCGTTCAAGGGTACCACCCACTTTCTCTTCTAAGAGGTTCAGTGTGGCTGGATTTATGTTGAGGTCTTTGATCCATTTGGACTTAAGTTTTGTGCATGGCGATAGACATGGATCGATCTGCATTCTTCTACATGCCAGTCTCCAATTATGCCAGCACCATTTGTTGAAGATGCTTTCTTTATTCCATTGTATATTTTTAGCTTCTTTGTCAAAGATCAGATGTTCGTACGTGTGTGGGTTAATACCCGGGTTTTCAATTCGATTCCATTGGTCTACCTGTCTATTTTTGTGCCAATACCAAGCTGTTTTCAGGACTATAGCTCTATAATAGAGCTTGAGGTCAGGGATGGTGATGCCTCCGGACGTTGCCTTGTTGAACAGGGTTGTTTTGGCTATCCTGGGTCTTTTGTTTTTCCATACAAAATTGATTATTGTTCTTTCAAGGTCTGTGAAGAACTGTGCTGGGATTTTAATGGGGATTGCATTGAATCTGTAGATTGCTTTTGGCAGGATTGCCATTTTTACTACATTGATCCTACCTATCCAAGAGCATGGGAGATCTTTCCATTTTCTGAGGGCTGCTTTAATTTCTTTCTTTAAAGATTCAAAGTTCTTACGATACAGGTCTTTCACTTGTTTGGTTAGCGTTACCCCGAGGTATTTTATGTTGTTTGTGGCAATTGTAAAGGGTGATGTTTCTCTGATTTCTCTTTCAGCCCTTTTATCATCTGTATATAGTAGGGCTACTGATTTTCTTGAGTTGATCTTGTAGCCTGCCACTTTGCTGAAGGTGTTAATCAGCTGTAAGAGTTCTCTGGTAGAGTTCTTTGGGTCATTGATGTAAACTATCATATCGTCTGCAAACAGTGAAAGTTTGACCTCTTCCTTCCCAATTTGTATCCCCTTGATCCCCCTTTGTTGTCGTATGGCAATAGGTAGAACTTCAAGTACCATGTGTTTTGAACTTCAAGTTTTAAAACTTGGCACTGGCTAAAATTTAGTATTATAGGTGGCTAACATAGCTGGGGATGAAAATCCTGCCCTAGATTATCTTCCCTTTACACAGTCACTTGTCTAAATAAACTGAGAAGCATTTTCCTGATGTAACTGGGGTAGAGGCACTGTTAAAAATGTAACAGAATGCTAGAAAAGGGAAATTGGGAAAGACGGGAGGAGGATACACATCAAGTTTCATCCAGCTCACAATTACTTCTATGACATGTTGGGTTATTCAAGTCTGAATTTTCAAAGTTAAAGTTTTTGACAGCATTTTCTCCCCACTCAGAAAGCATTAATTCATGCATTTGCCTGTAACGCAGCCTTGTTCTCTAGAGCCCTGTGCCCTGAGTTGAAGTCTACTGCCTAATGACACAAGGTTTCCTCTGAGTAAAGAATGCACAAAGGGAGGCAAAAGAGCAAGGATCTGTCTGGTGAATGGCATCACAGTATGACTAATTGTGGTCACCAGCCTTCTCACCAGCATTTTCAAGTTTTTAGAGCTATATATTTCATCAGAAATATTGGATACCCTTACTTGCCACCATCTCAAAATAGAAACTTGCCACTTTTCACATTTTTCTAGGGAAGTTCTCATGTGTACCCTACTTTGAGTCCAGTGCAGGGAAGGAAGTTCAGCTTTGGTTCACAGGACAGTTGGTCAAGGACAACACACCAGAATCAAACCACCACTTTGCCAGAAGTGTATTTTCAGCTGAGTCAAAGACAACACCTTGCCAAATATATGTGGTATATTAATTTCTGTATTTTTCTGTAAAGATTTTTGAGGTTTTCTCTCTCCCCCCCTCTTTATTCCTCTCTGTCTCTCTAAATTGGGGATTGTATCAGGCCTTTGTACATGTTAGGAAAGCATTCTATCAGACTTATATCCATCCCCCTTCTTTTCAGGATCTTTAAGTAATGTATATGTCTAGAGAATTATGTTAAGGAACTTCTGAATGATATCTATAAAGAAAGGGATAAATTGTATGTTCTACTCAACTGCATGCATTAACATATCAGCATTAATAACAAATACCAATGTACAATCATGTCAGCACACATGCTTTAGAAATTTAATGAATGTAGGTGTCCTCCCTTTGATGTGTTATAAACATATCACATGAAAAAATAATCAACTATTGATTCCCAGAAATGGTTATACTGATGTGAACTGCTAGGCTGTTTTGTGTATCCTTCTTATCATTTTTTAAGCTACTTCCTGCACTGCAAAGAAACTGACACAGGATGCTCATGAAAGAATAGTTATTCAGTTCACATGTCTAAGCTGAATATCAAAAAGCCCCTAGGTTTCACAGAACTGCAGTTAACTATCTTTCTTTTGGAAAGCCCTGTAGTGTTTAGGGTTCTCATAACTGCCCTGGAATCCTATGGTAAAGGTAGCTTCATACTTCTCTCCCAGCTTGCTGCCATCACAGTCTTTCGTTTTCACATTGGCACAAAACACTGTTTTGCTAAATGACCTAGAAATAGTAACATTAAAGGACAACACTATAAAGAATCCAGATGCACTTAAGGCTTACAAATCTTGCTTGAAGCAGAACATGAGAGATTAATTGAAATCCCAAAGTTAGAGTGCTTTTAATCAGAAGTGTACAATGAAGTTTATGACCTATGACTCTCATAGGATAGCAAATGCTCATTCTAATTGAATCAAAAGAGCTCAAGTTCATGATTCACATCTAAAAATTTGACAAAGATAGATATGTTGTTGAAAACTATGATCTTCCTATAATGATAGAAAACAAAAACTTATGAGGGCCTCCGGTAGCTTTGTGGTTTAGCCTTGTGCAGAGTACAAAACACTAGATTTGATGCCAAAACACACACACACACACACACACACACACACACACAAAGTAAATAAAACAAACTTTTTAAAATATTGAGTAAAAGAAAGCAGTATTGATTAAAAGATAGGAGAAGACACACTAACTAAATAAAGTACTTTCAACTTTGTAAAATAAGCTGCCAGGAAGACAAGTAGAGATTAGTTGTTAAAAAGGGCTTTGATTATGAGATTTGGGCTCCACATGAGAGAAAACCCAGTCAAGTTTGAACTCAGGATAGACACAAAGAAAACCTTCCTAAAATCAAGTATGGGGAAAGCCTTTATGTGATTAGGAAAACAGTTTTACTGTTTATATCAAGAAAATCTCCAATGCACTTCTAGGAAATGGTTCCTCAAAGAACAGACAGTTGGGAGTCACCAAAGCCGCAATTTTGAGAAGCAGAAAGGAACAGTGAAACCTAGTATGAACTATAAACTTAGGAGTTGGTGCAGTTCTGAGTTTTGAGACAGTCCAAATTCATTCAGCTATGTTAAATGGAAATAATGACATCTTCTGAATATAGAGTTAGACCCAGTCTGAAAGTGGCATGAAACTCTTGTCTCTGAACTTATGGAGCCACTAAACATAAATTTCATTATTCAAAAATTTACTATTGGAGTAAAAATGATGTGGTCTCAAACCAGGACGCATACCGGTTCTGCGTCTGGGTAAGGTCCAGAGGAGCATAGGGAGTGCCACAACCCCATAGCAACTTCAGCAGAAGCTGGAGACCCTGCGCAAGTACTGAATCTGACCCAGGACCGATCAGGGCTACCTTCAACCTTTGTCAGAGAAGCTTCTTTCTGCAGTGGACATCAGTCAATAAAGAGACATGCTGGTAAAAGTTCTGAGAAGAAACTGAATGCTCAACTCCTATGTGGCATCCTTATCAACTCAGCACACCCTACCCCTTCACCCCACTCTGTTATGTCTCAAAAACACACAAGAGGAGACTGGCAGAATGTAAGAGCTAGCAAATGAAGGAGTGAGTTCTGTGAAAGGCCGTCCTCTGGACATGACAAGGCCATTGCAATCATGAATTCACAACAGCTCTGGTTACCTGCACAATAGCCATTCAAGATCAAGCCAACAAAACTCTCACCTAGATGAGGAAGGTGATCTCTAAGCCTTACCCCTTACTGAGGAGCTCTGAGCAGTTGATAGCTGCCGGAAGAGGAAGAATCACCCTTCTCTGAGTGTGTAGCACTGATAGGTGTCTGATGCTCTAATGGATGATCCCACCTTTATGGACTTATTGGCAGCACTAATTTCACATTGTGGATTACTACACATACCAAAAAGAAAAAAGACAATGTTAAGAAAAAACTGTATTGGTAAAAGGGGAACTCAGGGGGAGGAAGTATATAATCATATTTCATTGGATAGCTGCATACAATTGTCAAAGAATAAAAATACTCAAGAAAATGTATTATTCTTGGACTCAGAAAAAAACAAGCAATAAAGAACAATGTTTGCTGAGAAGTAGGAACTGAATGAAGCCTTATGAGTGGATAGCTTCCTGCCCAGAGAAGATATCCAGGATATGGTGGGTGCAAGGAAACCCAGGCAGAGTTAAAGAGATAAATCTGGGAGGTCAAAGAGAGCACTGCAAAGGCAACAAAAGAACGCATTGTACAGAGAGATGACACTACAGCTTACCAAGCTTCACTGTTTCAGTATTAGTTGAATACTGATTGGTGATAGGCAGTTTCTTGGAGGAAACTGTCAGGAACCAAGAACAACTTGAAAGGATTAGAGAGCATAACACTGAGACATCACAGAGACATGAGATTAGTCCCAAAGGACACAATGAAAATCTTAAATCTGCAAGCTGTCAGGTGGGATAGTGTGGTTGGGTGTCAAACTGACAGAGTAGATACTTATCTAAGAGACAATCCACTGAATAAACCTGTGAGGTATCTGGTAGAGTTGAGAAGAACTACACTAACAATTTCATGCACTGGGCACCAGAAATAAAGAAAAAGGAGAGAGCCAGCTGAGTACTCTGCTTCCTAACTGTGCATGCAATGTGGCCAGTTGCCTCATGCACCTGCCTCCATGGCTTCCTTGCCATGATGGTCCGGCCTTTAACCTGCAATTCAAAATAAATTCTTCAGTTGCTTTTCTCAGACAGTTTGCTAACAGCAACAAGAAAAAGCAACACACAGGAAAACGGATGATGAGAAATAGACTTGCTGCTGTGTTAAGTCTAGTGTGCAGTACATGTGCATTAGGATCTGGTCTGTGGGATGACAGTGAGCAAAAGAAGACTCTATTGACCTGGGAGATGGGTCAGTGGGTAAAAAAATTGGCTGTGAGGGTATGGGAATCTGAGTTTAAATCTCCAGAACCCAAGTTAAAGCCATGAGCCTCTGTGACTGTAAGGTTCCTGTGGGCATTGGGAGACACCCTATCACACCTCACACAAACAGCAGAAAAACAAAGAGAACTTGTCTTAAACAAGGTGGGTGGCAAGGGTCAACACTTGAGATTGTCCTCCGACCTCTCTCTAAGCATGTGATGGCATGCATACATCTGCATTCCCACATGCTCACATAAACATATATGCATTTGTACATGGTCAGTGAAAACAAAAGCCACAAGGAAGCCTTAAAATGCTGTAAGCAGAGTTTGATGGCTCCATCTAGTTAGATTTGAGAAGATCAGAATGTTGAGACAGATGTGAACAGGGAAGCCTACTTTATTTGGTTATGGAAGGGAACAAAGACTACTGTTACTAGGCTACTGACTACAACATTATAGCTTGACCAAGAATCTCTTTGCATTCTGTCTCTGTCCTAAAATCTTACCTGAGACTGAATCCAAAAGCAAAGAACTAATTCACTCATTAGGGTGAACAGCAAGACAGGATAGAATTCAGACCGTACATGGTTACTGCTCCCTGCTCTTCTTCAGAGTTGCAGTAAGAGAGAACAAAAATGTGAAGTTTGGTAAGGAAAGAATTATGGAAAGTTTAAAAGTTGTCCCTAAGAATGGTATGGAAAGAATGCAGCTGTAATTGCTAAGGGTATGGCATCATTAAAAATAAGCACAGTCCTTTGGAAGCATACACAATGCCTTCCAGTACCATGAAAGCTAGTCCTCAGAGAGAGGCATTCAGGTCAGTTCTAGTTCATGCAAAATTTTGAAGCCCAGTCCCAATGGATATATCTACAGAGTACTTCAGTATGGAAGGCTCTGAGAACATTGTAAGAGAGGGGACAGGATAAAGTTAAAAGCCAAAGGATCAGGGATTTTGCTATGAGATTGTACCTCCAAGCTCACACTAGAAGTGATGCCCATAAAGACCCGCCAACAAGACTGCCCAAACATTAGTTAAACAAGGACACAAATGAACATGTCAAACTGCATTGGAGCTAGCCCACAAGGCCTCAACTCCACACAGGAACTAGAGGCAGGTGGGTAAATCTGGAAGCAGGAGAAGTAGCCCTCTCCAGGGAAGAGAACCCAAATGATTGTCCAGTGCCAAATGGTCAGTGCTGAAAACATACATACAAGTGACAGTATATGGACTCAACAGGTAATATGTAGAAATATATATGTATATGAAAAGACACATATGCATGTAGTAACAATTAGTGAAAAAAAGATGCTATCAATTGAAGGAGAGTTGGAAGGGGCATATAGGAGAGTTTGGAAAGTGTTAAATTATAATCCAAAAATAAACAAACAAATAAAACATTGACTACTCTGTAGCAGAATTCAACAGAAATTGGCAAGATCGATTGTCCCATGAGCTACTGATATTTCTACTGCTGGGTGGTGTTACATAAATCACAATCTCATAATTCATTAAGTCATATACCACATAAAATTGTCAAGATCTAACACTTGCTGATCAACGAACTGGGTGATTCTATGTATAGTCTCATAACACAATTATTCACCTGCTGAAGAATATAATCCCCACTGCTGATCAATGTCTTTGATGTAGTGACCACTGTAATATGATGCCCATACTCTTCACTGCACAACCTATAAATTCTCCAAGCTTGCAAAGAGGCCTGTATCAAATGCTCCTTTCTTAGAGCCAAGCTGGAGATGGAACAGTCAATGAAAGGCTTCAAGAAAGAGCTGCAGTGCCTTAAGTTGGGCATGATCTGAAGGGCATGTCTGGCATCTATTGCAGCATTGGAACTGTCTGAGGCCTAAATTGTAAAGGAAGCTCAATCCAACTTCCAGCCATGGCTCTATGATGTTTCTCTGGGGCCTCTCAGACACAGAATCCCAAATCAGGGGCAGATAAACTTGCTTCATACAAACGACTGTCTCAGTGCATTTTGCTAGGAAATTCAAACTTCAGCATGTCTACCTTGTAATATGAAGAGTTTCTTCACAGTTCGACAGGAGACAAAACCAGCACACATGAATCTACATGTCTGATCTGGAAGGCTAAAGTTTTATTTTTTAAAAGAAACTGAAACTTGCGTGCGTGCGCGAACACACACACACGCGCTTTACCAGTTACCATATGTTTGACAAATGAATCAAATTAGATCATTTCATTTTTATACGGTGTAATAAATATAGACATCTCTGACCCAGGTATGACTGTGACTTCACGATCTTATCAGGGATGCAGGTCCTTCAAAACAGTCTTTTGCTTCATCCTTGGCCTCTGGCTTTCATCCTTTAGAAACCATGTGTTAGCAAGACAGTTACTCGGGCAGATGATAACCAAACAAATTGAAAAGATATATACTGGTTGATACCTCTTTTAAAGTTCCTAGTGTATAATAGGTTCTATTTGTTGAATAAATAAAATGAATGAATCCTTGGTAACCTTTTCTATTATGGATTAGTGGCCAGTTTAGATCCTCCAAGAACACTCTGTTCTTAGCCTTACATAGTGCACTTATTACATGAGTTGAAAGGTTCCATTTATTTATATCTCTCCATAGAGATCCACCTTTGATTTCCTCAAACCCAGTAGAAGGATTAGAATAGAATAGGTACTTAATGAATGATTTCAAATTAGAGAAATAAAATTAATATGAGGATTGGCCCATAAGGTTCAGTGTTTTATGGATCTTCCCCTCACCACTTCATACATGCCAGGTACTCTTCGGGATATTGGGGTTAAATAGACAAATAAATAAATAGTCCTGATCTTGTAGATTCCTCATTCTATCCAATGGAAACACAAGCATATGTGGAGTTACGTGGTTGGAAGCTATTAAGTGGAATGAAAATGAAAAAAGGCAAATCAAAGATAGGTGGTAGATAAGATGGAGAGGTACCAACAGCTGTGGAACTATGGTGGTTGTTAAGAGACCTTGCAGTAAAACTGACATTTTGTAACAACTTGAAGCTATAAAGCTGGCAGGTGAGGAGCAGAGCTGAGAAACCCTGACTTCTGGATGACATAGCTGATACACATCAACCACTGTGGTCATTTACACAATATCAAGTCACTCTAAATGTCAGTTGATGGTAGCTAAGGGAGGAAAAGTCATTCTCCTTTGGAGATGATGCCACTGGCAGATTATTATGCCATATTGGATGGCTACCCACCTATGTGTATGTAAGAAGTTCTAATTAGACAAAGGGGATTCTTAATAACAAGAAACAGAGGTCATGAAGTTGGGATGGATATAGAGTACGGGAACTCAGGAAGAGTTGAAAGTGACAGAAAAGATTTTTACATATTATATTTTTATATCCTGTTTTATAACCTTGTGGATTAATTAAAAAAATAACAAACTCCCACATAATTCTGTTAAGGGGTATGATTTCCAAGACTGCACAAGTCTTTTAATTTATGATTTAGTCTCCATTCTGGTGTTTTAGGAATCCCTAAAAGTCTCAAGGTGAACAGTGAAGCCCAGACAGACTGTCATGGATGTTCCCAGCACCACTGTCACGGTGTCCATGCTTTTCCCACCAATCCTCACTGTGTTGCTTTCTTGTATCTGTTCTCCCAATACAATTCAGCACAAGCACTTCTAGCTTCCTTGTCCTTTGTTATAGACAAACGAGTATGCTCCAGTCTTGCTGAACAGAGTATGAGGCAAGAAGCCAGGGGGTAACAGAAAGGAACAAACTCTCACATGCTGGTCTTCTGTTGATAGCCCTCGACATTGCTTCTGACATACTTAGATGTCACTGCTTCAGCTAAGAATCTGGTCAAAGCGGAACCAACAGGGGGAAGAGAGTCACACACTCACAAGCAAGATACAGAAAACAAACATGAAATAAACTTTCAGTCTTACGAAAATGAGAACAAAAAGATTCTTGAGTTATTCTCTGGCAAGATCTCCTGGGCTAATTGGGAGCATGGGGAGAGGAGAGAGTGAGTTAGGAGAAAGATAAGAGGAAAAGAGGAGAGGAGAGGAGGACATGAGAGAGCAGGTAGATCGAGTCAGGGGAAGAATAGAGGAGAGCAAGAAAAGAGATACCATAATAGAGGGAGCCATTATAGGTTTAAAGAGAAATCTGGTACTAGGGAAATATCCAGAGATCTATAAGGATGACACCACCTAACAATCAAAGCAATAGTGGAGAGGCTACTTTTAATGCCCTTCCACGATAATGAGGGATAATGATTACCTTATATACCATCCTAGAATCTTCATCCAGTAGCTGATGGAAGCAGAAGGAGATACCCACAGCTAAACACTGGGCAGAACTCTGTAATCCAGTTGCAGAGAGGGAGGAGTGATGAACAAAGAAGTCAAGACAAGGCTGGAGAAACCCACAGAAACAGCTGACCTGAACAAAGGGGAGCTCATGCACCCCAGAGTGATAGCTGGGAAACCAGCATAGGACTGTTCCAGACCCCCTGAATATGGATGTCAGTTTGGAGATCTGGTTAAACAGTGAGGCCTCTAGTAGTGGATCAGTATTTATCCCTAGTACATGAATGAACTTTGCAAGCCCACTCCACATAGAAGGATACTTTCTCAGCCTAGACATGTCGGGGAGGGTCTAGGCCCTGCTCCAAATGATATAACAGACTTTGAAGATCCCCCATGGAAGGCTTCACCCTCCCTAGGGAGCAGAAAGGGGATAGGATAGGGGGTCAGTTGGGGGCAGGGGATGAGGGGAGGGAGAGAGAACTGGGATTGACATGTAAAACAAGTTTGTTTCTAATTTAAATTTTAAAAAGGTAAAAAGAAAGATTCTCTAGTTAATATGACCAGACTTTTAAAAAGCTAAGAACAATTCCTACCAGCTTAAGATTTTTACATCTCTTGATCTTTCATACCAACTGAGAAAAGGAATAAAACAAAGCTGAGATTTTTTTCCTTGCTTTACTCTGAATTTTCACTAAATGTATTCTACTACTCAGCAATGGTAAGACAAACCAGCCAGGCAGGAAAACAGGAATAAAAAGCAGCTGTTTATGTGTGAGCAGTTCCTGCCTTGGGAGACGTGAAATATACCCCTCCCGAGTTGCTGAGATGTTTTCCCAATTGGTGGCAGGTCCTGGACTCAGCACATTCATAATTTACAGGGATTCTGAGGACTCTTAAGCTCTGGCTAAACCGACTTTAAGGGATCACTTTGTTCTGCATTGCGTTGACTCTTTAAAATATTCCAAGAAGCTTTAGGTATTGTTGTTTACTGTGGGGTTTCTAGTGCTTGTAACTACAAAGGTCCGGTGTAAAATGACAGGCATCTCAATAAGACTGGGCAATAGAAGCTGTCCACCACTCCTAATTGAACTGAAGACATTTACACTTTTATTGGAAAGGCTTTATTAAGAGGTCACTGTGCATACCACACACTGTTTTAGATGTTTCAGAGATACATAGCTATACCTCAATCCATGCAGTCTTTCCTCACCTTCCACTCTGTGCCTTCCTCCATGTCAATCATTCCTCTCTACCTCTGTATTTGACTGTTCTGAACAGCATTTAAGACCCTCCCCAAACACCCAGGCCTGACACCTACCATCGTTTACCACTGTTACAAGGGCCCGATTTCTCTTGACCCTTGTGGCTCAACATGACTATCTGTATGTTGAATACACAGGTGTTTATCTCAGTCTTTGCAGCATGACTTTCTCCTGTGGCCATCCTTGTGCAGTGCATCTGTCTAGAAACTCTGTGGGCCTCCATACCACTACAGCCATTGCAAGGTTCAGTAACATTCCCATTTCTACGACAGTGAGCTCCCAGCTTTCACACTTCGGTTGCTATGAGACTTGTGCCATTCTTTATTTCATTTCCCCTCTTTTTCTTTTATTGAAAATAAGTTTTTCGTAAAATATATCCTGATTACAGTTTCCCCTCCTCCAAGTGCCCCCAAGATCTCCTCCCCTCATCCTCTTCATCTTCCCTCCCATCTGAATCCACATCCTTCCTCTCTCTCACTAGAAAACAAGCATCTAAAAAATAATAATAAAGTAGAATAAAATAAAACAACAAAAGAATCAGTCAAACCAGAATATGACAAAAGAGACAGAAGAAAATGAGTCAATGAAACAAAGAGTCTCCAAAGACACCACTGAGTTAGTTGGTTTAATGTTGGCGAACTACAACTCGGCATGGGGCCTGTCTTTATAATGATTCTTTTGTATCCCCAATGGGACTCTGTTGAACAGAACTACCTTTTCATTTATGAGTGGTTATCAGTGGAATGGGGGCATGTGTCTACTTCTCTCAGCGATGGGACCCCATTTGACACAGACCTGCACAGGACCAGGGCAAGTTGCCTCAGTCTCTGTAAGTACATAGATACATGGGTCATGTTGTGTTTACAAGGCCTTATTTCCTTAGTGTCCTCCATTTTTCCTGTGGCTCTTGTGATCTTTCTGCTTCCTTTTCCATGGGTTTCCTTGAGTCTTGAGAGAAGAATTTAATGGAAACATCTCATTTAGGACTGGGCATTCCAAAGCCTCCCACTCTTTGCATATTGTCTGGCTGTGGGTCTCTGTAGTTGTTCCTATCTGCTACAGGATGAAGCTTCTCTAATTATGGTTGAGCAAGGCACTGACCTGCGAGTACAGCAGGCTCTTATTAGGAGACATTTTATGGCTATGTTCCTTCAGCAGAACAGTAAGATTTGGCTTTTCCGTAGGACCCTGGACTATCTGGTATCAAGTCCTTAGCCACCAGAGCAGTGTCAGGCATGAGCTCCATCTCATGCAGAGGGCCTTAAACCCAATCAGATCCAGGTTGGCTACTCCCTCAAGCTTATGCTTTTATTGGGCAGTGACTCTTCCAGGCAGCATATCAGTATAGATTAGAGAGTGTGCATCTGGATTGGTGTTTGCTTTTCTCCTTTGTTAGCATGCAGAGTGCCTTCCGGTACCAAGAACACTAGACTGTAAGGGTAGGCACCAGTTCTATATATGTAGCTCAAAGTAGATATGTTAACTGACACAAGAGCAAAACATTGTGAAGGATACAAAGGGAAAGGGGTTACTGTACCTGCCAGCACAAAGTAGCACAATTGTGGGAAGTCTAGAGCAACCGTGCATCTTAATAGATTTTTCTAAGAAAATCACAACATATAATGAAAAAAGAGAAACAGAACAATAAGTCGTTGATGTCATCACTTCCATGTGTGGTAACAGCAAATCATTGGACACCTGCTATTAGAACCTTGTAAGGTTTACATTACTTACTCTCTGCTGTTTAAAATATACTCTTTCAAAGTACCTCTGTGTGCTGATCTTTGAGCTCCTATACTTTTCTATTCATGGCACGTGCTGTGAAATAGGATTCACCATTAAGACCTCAAATAATTGCTAATGTTTTCTTAGCAAAGTTATTCATTTATTTGGATATCATGATACTATGTTTGCATCCTGACTATTCTTAATTTAGTTTGCCAAGCACATTAAGATTGATTCAGATGTAACTCTCCCATGTTGAAAAGCTTACAAGAAATAGAGTGATAATAAATGAAAATTAATCCAATGTGAGAAAAACATATCAGAAATATTAGCTAAAGATTTACTTGGTTCCTCAAAGAGTGACTTGGAAAACAGTATTATTAATGAAAAGCTAATTGATAAGAAGTCCAGGTAAAAGGAGTAAGATTTCATAAAGTCATATGGGTCTGAGAATTTAGACCTCTCATGTTCCATTTTCTTATAAAGGGTCATATTATAGAAACAAGAAATTCAGTGTTGACTAGATGTTAATCAAAACAGGCCAAGAAAAAGAAACTAGATTCTTATCTTGTTCGGTTGCAATTTACTGAGCTCTAACAAAGTCACTACTCTGCAGACATCTGTGTTTTTTTTTTTAAAGAAAAATCTATCAGCAGATTTCCTCATTTGGAAGATAAAATAAGAAAATCTAAATGCTTAGTGTTTTCATTCATAAATGATATGAACTAGACAGGAATATCCCTACCAGCTTGCACACAGTAAATTATTCCAACTCAATTTAGTGAACACATTTGCAAATAAATTCTTTGAAACACTGTTGGTAGTAGCATCAACTATGAAGACCCTGAATGAGTCTTCTGGTGCCCAGGTCCCTGATAATGAGTGGAAATAGTCAATCAGGTCACAAGGAACCATGAAAGGCTAACACTTTAACTGAATGATTATAGTCACCAAAAACTATCTACCAGAGCCCTTCCAAACCCTACATATAGGATCCATTCTCTCACAAGCCTGTTAGTGAAATGGGTATCTATTTACTGAAGACCATCTCTCTCTATTGCTATCTTCTCTACTTTCCAATAAGTGCTAAACACAATAAAAGAGACAAAGAGTGAATGTGGGTTTTGCAGCCAGTGCAATGGTGTGTTGCTTCATTTCCCAAGCTTTCAGTGCCAGCCAGTCTATGTGCCTTCCCTGCTCTTCTTTCAGACCTA